>NC_068405.1:19296922-20011922 GCF_023724105.1 Carassius gibelio | reverse complement strand
TAATAATTTACGTGATTTATTCCACCGGCAAATTTTCTTGTTTTAAGCATACATTTTGTTTAAGATTTATGCAAATATTTGAAATCAATGTTGAATATTTTACCCAGTTTTGCTTCAAGCAAATTTATCCTTTAAAGGATACTTTCTTTATTTTTATTTAAACAAATATTTCTACGTTTTAATAATCAGGGAATTTTACAGTTCACAAAAAAGCTTCGTTTTTTTCACAGAAAAAATAAATAAATAAAAATAACAGCAACTGGTAACGCAGTGGTGATCGATTTGATTCTCAGGAAAACTCAAAGCAGTACAGATGTATAGCTTGAATGCTTTGTAAGTAACTTTGAATAAAGCCTTTTAGAAGTATGTTTCTCACCTTCGTGCATTCCACGTAAGGGTTTGGTTTGTTTTACGCATTTGACTGAGTAGCTGGTAGCACAAACCTAGTCATCTCAAAGTTGACTCAATATCATTTGTATTCTTTGTAGTGGGTGAAACCAAATACAATGTTTCCAGGAACCACAGCTCATGGGTTATAATAGAATATATAATAGAACATAACCTGTTTGCGTACATCCTTCTGTGTACACTGTACTTGCAGTTGATTTGCTCAATAACCCTAGATTTTCTGGAAGGCTTAATGTCGGTACACCTTCAGAAAGTGAACATCGCCTGTAGAAGTGGCTTTGTACAGATACAGTGGTAGAGATTTGATATATATCGATCAGCTGAGCTCCAGGAATGACTGCTGTTGACATTATCAACCGTTTTTTTTTTTTTTTGTGAAACTAGGTGTGTCTTTCAAATTTGAATCGAATACTTTCAAGCACAGTCTTATGTGAACCTTAACAGATGGTTCACGGGTTATGTGCTCCAAAAGTAATATTTTGATAGACAGGCCACCTTGTTTGACATGTCAGTGTGACGTCAAATCCTCACAAGATCTGCAGAGATATGCAACATGACTGGAAACCAGCTGAACTCTGGCCTTTCTGTAGGCTGACAGGTGATACAGATGATCTGATGAAGGAAGACTTGGGATTGTTTCTCGATGAATGGACTTTTATGAGGTAAGCTGTTGTTCAGGATCTTATTATAATAACATTTAAGTTCACAAAATGAACATATGTGTTAAAATCTGAAAGCTAGTACCTGTGTACTATGTTCTATGTATGTTAATTTTTAAATTAGAATATTAATTCAAAATAAGTAAATAATAAAAATAACTCACATGAATACATTACATTTTAAGTTCTTCCAAATTTCACATTTCACAGTATTACTGTATACTGTATTTTTGATCAAATAAATGAAGCCTTCCTAAGCATCAGTGTTTATAGGTATAAGTGGTATATTTATATTATTTGTTATTTTAATTTGAGTTATAGTTGAGTAATTGTGCTAATTAAAATTTTAACAACTTTCCAAAAAGAAAGGGGAAAAAGGAATTATTCCAAACTTTTGAGTAGTAGTGTAAAGCCAATAATTATTTTATAATATAAGTTCATAATATAATACAGAAGCATTTTAGGAAATGTTAGTAATGTTAGAAACATTTAGAAAAGCCTTATAATATGTTTGATTATCAAATAGAAATAGTTTGAATGACTCAGTGAGCGAATGACTGGAATGTCTGAAAGCATACACACAGTTTTCATGTCAAAGACACTTGAAGACAATAGACGGAGCATTCTGATCATTTCAGGGTTGTGTCCCATCAGTCGCCCTGCCTTGTTTCACAATGATGTGCATTTATTTTGTGGCTGTAGATGCTGGTGTGACGATAACTGAGGAAACATGTATGTTTTTAGACTGGGTCTTTTTCTTCTGGTCACTACGGGTGAGTTTTCATTTTATCAGGGTGCCCACTGCATCTGCACGCATCAAAAACACACACTTAGAAAGTATATTAGTTTTGTTTTCCAGTAAAACTATCGCAAAATATCTTTAAAACAAGTCTCAGATGGATGAATGGTTAAGTAAAGTTGGTTAAGTTTTTTTTTTTTATTTAATTTTTTTGAGTGTGGAAGTATCAGAGAATTAAAAAATTGTGGAAATGTCACTGAAATTAATGCAATCATAGAAAGTAATGGGAATTTCTATGGGAATTTAGACCGGGGCAAGTTGTCACACGTTATTCCAGTCAGTATTTCTCAAAATAGTTTTATATTTGATTTTGTCACATTAAATGAATTAAGTTGAGATAATCAAGTCAGTTCAGAAATTGTGCAAAACATATGGCAATATATTGGATGAAAAGTATTGGATGATATTGGATTAAATATTTTATTTAGCTTTATTTATTTTGGCCATTTTAGATAGGAGGACAAATTTCACAAACATTTACTGCTCGAACAAAAACACCCAAAACCTATCTGGGCAAAATATATTGCGGGGGTGGGGGGGATATACCCCAAAATATTCCATAATGCTCATTTACTTTAAACATGATTTACAATGAGAGAAAAAAAAAACAAGAAACCATGCTTTGAATAACTAGATCTATCTGTTTGGAATAATTTGTTACTTGTGTGTCGCCTGCAGTGACCTCCAGTCAGGCGCAGCTACAGCCTCTGAATGCAGCGGTTCTCCGTGGTTCGAAGGCTCAGTTCAACTGCAGCACAAATCAGCCCCCATCCACCATGACCTGGACGGTCAACGGACGCTTGGTTATCAGCATTTCTGCATCTGGGGTGTTAAATAGCACAGATCGTGTTTCTGTCACAAACTTCACAAAGCCTGGAGATTACAGATGGGAGTTTTCAATTAGCAACGTGCAGAGAGACGATGCGGGTGAAGTCACCTGTCAGGTTTTGGGTGGAGCGGCTAGCAAGGCCACACTGTCTGTACAAGGTGAGCAGTGTTCTGCCATGATTCATCTCCACTTGTTAATGCCACATGACGTAAAATGTGTTGACAACACATATATATGATGATTTGATCATGATTTGCATGATTTGATCTCTCGTTGTTATTTTACTCTCAGTTCGTCTCTTGTACAGGTTGCCTTTGGGTTTACAGTCAGTATATTAAAAGGCTCTGTGTTAACTACTGCTTTTCAGGTGCAAAGCCTCATCCTTAATGATTTTTGTCATGGTTTGAATGTTAAATTACACTCTTCAACAGCGCCTACCTTCTTGCTTCAGGCTTCCTCTTTGAGCCTAAATGAGTTCCAGCACATACATCCATATGCTGATCTGTTTTACAACCTTTAAGCATTACACAGCAATTGTATGCATGACAGAGCGTAAAATTAGACTAGAACATTCCCAGAGACGGTCTCCTTAAATACATCTGCACTAACTAATGCCCTCATCAGCACTAAAACAACCTTTGTGGACCAAATAAGCATCTATCAGCTAAATAACAGAAGTCATTGTTCTCCTAAACACACTCCCTAATAATTTCACATTCATGGTCCCAAACCATGCACCGATTTGCTAAGTCAAAGATCTCAAAAGGAACTATATATATATATATATATATATATATATATATATATATATATTCTTTTTTTTTTTTTTTTTTTTTATGTAAAAATATTTGACTGATTTATATTTTTCCTTAAATTGATTTTTAAATAAATTGAAAGTAATTTAATTTAGGTTTTGTTTTGTTAGATGCATGATCCACATTTTCTTCAAATATTTACACCCTTTTACAAGGTTTACTTTAACTGCAAGAGATTATATTGCCATTTCTGCTTGTTTAATTTCGATCGGAAATCTTATATTATTATTTTTAATCTATTTAGTATTAGACATTTCAGCTTGAAAATGTATCAGCGGTAGACATAACCACAGACTATAGCAGAGTATCGCACCACAAAGCATGTATATTTAAATAATGTCTTCATTCTTTGATGCAGTGTAAGTGAAGATCTGTCTGTGCTTTTATGATGGACCACAAAAAGTACAAAGTGCAACACAAAGCATAACCAAAACTGAGATGTTATCAGCCCCACCTGTAAGACACTGCTTTCACCTGTCCTGCTGTCCCATGGGAAATTATCCAATTACATCTCAAAGTGCAGATAATCAATAATAATCTACTTCTTAATTAAAGCGGCCCATGTTTCACGACAGGCCCAACCGTCATTAAAGCAAACGCTCAAATCCATAGTGATTAGGGCAGACTCAGAGTGTGCGTTCAATGAGATAATTCAGCTGTTCTTTTCCAGAACGTGGCAGCGTGGGGATCATAGGTGGAAATCAGACTAAAACGGAAGGCGCTCAGACGGCGTTCCAGTGTCAGGCCGTGGGATGGTTTCCTGAACCCAACGTGTCCTGGTCTGTTGATGGAGTGGCATATTCCTGCAACACAAGCTCTGTAACACAGGGAAACCTGTTTAACTCCAGCTGTACGCTGCCAGTCACTGCCGTCAAAAGCTCTTCTGTTCAGTGTCTGGTCAAGATACCAGCCCTGAGCACACCGGACAGCAGCACAGTCTTCCTGACCGTTGGTAAGAATATTAAACATGCTCTAAGTGATCAACAAATACAGAAGATCACATTCTAATTTCTATTCTAAGGATAAACACAAACAGAATCAGAATTCTAAACTTAGCACAACAATTTAAAATGGGGTCACCCATAAATCAGAAGAATTACTTTCAGCAACAGCTAGAGGGCACTGCAAACACCAATCCAGACACATGAAGTTTAATTTTATCATTAAAGCTAATTGTATAACTTTGCTGTCCTGTTTGGCACAAGATGAAGAGGAAGCATGATTTCTTTATTTCTTTCTTTTCAAGTAAAGCTTGCTAAAATAGACCAGACGGTGTTGATCGCGGTCACTGTGGCCTTCAGTGCTGCGGCTCTGTTGTTTCTAATCATCTACGGAATTTTTTTCTTCTGCAAAAGGAGGAAGAAAAGTGAGTAATTGTTATGATGAATCCCATTTTTTTCCATTGCAAGCCAGATTATTTGCAATAGTGCATACCACGAGAAGTGCTTTTTGCAGCCAGATTGTGTTGTTAAGCTAACTGGAACTAGCTAACTAGCCAAGCATCTTAAATTATTGATGTAATTCTGGAGTTAAATTGTAAACTGCTCATTTTTTTGTCTCTTTTCTATAGAGTCAAGCTATCAGGAGGAGCTCAGGAGGTGAGACATGAGCTCCAGTGTGTCTTTTGAATTTAAGAGTGCTTGAAAAGGCACAGTAATGTGTAATTGAGGAAACATTTTTTTCAAAACCTTTATTACTCCTGTTTCAGGGCACGAATCCAGTCCCAGAATAGGACGCCTGCCACAGAAAATGTGCGAGGACGGGACAACCGAGGACATAGAGACAGGCATGATGGTGTGTATGCCTAAACAAACATACATAGGGGTATCATCCTATATATATTCATTTCTTATTTGATCAAAAATACGGTAATAATGACAATTTAAAATAAACCAAGCAAAACTGTAGTGTACTTGACAATACCGAAATTTCAAAACTTCAAAGATACAAATAAGTGGAAAACAAAGAGCAATTGATTGCATTCACAATAAAAAATCTGAACGGGCATTGTTTTTGCACAAAAGAATTCTCATTTTCATTTCTTTTACTGACATCTTTTCTAATGTAATGATTCAGGAAAGCATTAACTATCATGTGTTTCTCTTTACTGCAGGACACACCACTGATAGAGTCTGGTACACAAACCACTCTAACAAACATCAGGTAATACCTAAAATTCAGTTTAAAGCCAACATGAAACCAAAACTTCACCTATTCACTTCCTTAACACACATTTATGATCTTGTTTTGAGCAATTCATCAGTACACACAATTTCAAAGAAAAATGATCTTTATAATCTTTCATCAAAATGAAAACAGATGTTTTTTTGTTGCAGGGGCATTGTTAGGCACAATGCAAAGCAGAGTTCCTAAAACCCCTTTAGCGGTTATAAATTCACTGTAAACCAAAGCTTTTATAAAACGGTTATTCCATATACGTAGTAAGGTTTTCTAAAATAAAATGTTGCAAATAAAGTGTACTGATATTAATAGAAACAGTATTCTTTCACCAAACAATGAGTTCCTCAGAATCAGTTGTGTTTGCAACAAAGTGGTTGCCAAGCAACAGACAAAGGTGTTTGTTTTGTAGAGTAATTTACAACAGTTTCAAAGGTGGCTCAGCCAATCAGAATCAAGGACCTGAACTATCCATTTTATAATGTCAC
Source organism: Carassius gibelio (assembly GCF_023724105.1). NCBI lineage: Eukaryota > Metazoa > Chordata > Actinopteri > Cypriniformes > Cyprinidae > Carassius > Carassius gibelio. Next base: position 20,005,746 of record NC_068405.1, on the reverse strand, counting down.
ATAATGGAAGTAAAATGTGTTGTGAGCACCTTTCATGTTGAACTGAATATTTCAATACACTTCATAAGCTTGCATATTTGCCAATGCTCCAGATCTTATACACATCTTTGGTTTTTCAGATGCCTGGTGACTTTTTTGATGATGGTCACAGTAACCACAGCCACATGACCATGCTCTAGAGACTAAATCTGTCTAGATGTTGGACTCCACAGACCCCAGGTGTTCTGGCTCTCTTCTTCTCTCTTGTACATAAATCATCATTTTAGGATTAAATACAGAAAAATGAGAACCTAAAGGATTTCATATCAGCACTTATGGTGATCTGTTTCACCTCAACTGGATCATTTATTGGAACACGGAAGGATTTTCTTGGTGGTCTCACTTTTGGACCCCACTGAACATTGTGGATAATCACCATCAGAGCATGTTTTGGGGCTTTAACAGATAAAGTGGTCGGAATGAGGGGGGTCAAGGGGTTGGTTAAGATCTGCCGGAAATCACTTGTTTACATAAACCAATATGACAAAAGTGATGACTCATTTTAAAGTCCTTGCATGTGCATAACGCATTCATCAGATGCTTGCATTTCCACAGCAGGTTTGTTTAATTCAACATCTTCCCGTTTTCTCCAGAATCATAAGATCATCAGCATATGGCACCACACATCCCGTGAGAGTATTGCTTCCTGGTTTTATAGCTACTTACAACTAAAAGCAAAGATTTTACATCAGAAGTGTTTAGAGAAGATCATCTTGTGTGACGCATCATGCTTCACAGAGCAGGATGCTATTAAACAATTCATCTAAACCACTGATTTTTACTTCCCCACAGAGGGAAACTACTTAAACTCCAAAATGGCATAATAGAATGAAGTGTCGTGAAATGGACTGGAACTATGTGATCCTTATTAATACATAAATCAGTCATCTGACCTTGTGTTTCATGAATTTTAAGGGCACTTTAATCCATAAAATGGAAAAGAATTTTGAACAAATGTTTTTAAAACTGTTTTAATGTATAGCAAAATAGATTTGCCCCCCCCCCCACAGTTTTATGATTTTCATCCCTTTTTTTTTTTATTATTTAAGCATGAACCTCACTTTTTATGCTTAAAAAAAGGAACAAGGAGAGATAAGAAGAATGTATTATACTTCATTCTAAATTAATTTTACATTTTTTTTTATTTTTTTTGCTACTCAGTCAGTTTTTCATTTTAAGGATGTTTCTATATATTTTATTTTTGGGGGGAAAAGGACATATAGATAACATGTATGTGGCCATATATTATTTTGTAATAAACAACACTTTTTTTGTACAATTATTGTTTTTTAGTCCATCCATCCATCCAAGTTGACTTAATTATTCTGTTTTCAAGATATTTAAATAATGGTTTCAGAAGCCACAAAGCTGGAGAAATTTTAAAATCAATGAACAGACATATAGATAACAGACAGAAATGCTCGGATTCTCTTTTTCAAGCATTCCTTTAGTAGAACATCTCGCTGCAGTGTGCATCTGACAGTCTTATCCAAGTGATCTGCAGTAGATGTGTGTGAACATTAGTCCTCTTTCATCTTTTCCCTTAAAAAATAATGAATGCTCATAAATAAATAAATAAAGCTGGGTTAATGGCCAGCTGTAGGCTGGGATCCATTCCCCCGTGGCTTGTTATAAGCTGTGGAGTCTTCCTCTTCCTCATGCCTCACTCCACCCAGCTCTGAGCTGGCCAAGCAGTTGGTATTCTCCCACTCATTACAACCACACCAAATAAACTTCCTGTTATGTAACCAGCACTGTTTACCTCCAAGACACAGATATGGAACATTTCCAGTTTCATTCTAATAGAAGCAAAATATAATGGAGAACCCTGTGGTGAAGCGCTGCTGTAGTGATGGTATCAGCTGGTGATTTCAAAGAATACCATGGTGCTGCAAATCATGTACTGTAAAATGGCACTAAATAATTGCTATATAGCATGGTATTTACATGCTATTCCAAGGTTTTTTAAATAAGCTATAGCACATCTACGTCAGTGCTGCTCCATTCACAGTAAATGCTGAAGCACATAAACCGTTATAATTTAGATGGAGCATCTCAAACTCCAACTCTGCATATTGTTGTGAGTTTGAATTTATTATAACGTTCATCTGGGAACTCAGCACGCTCCATTTCATCATATTTTTAAGGTAAATAATTTATTAACCTCAACTGTTCACCGCGACTTCAAAATAAGTTTAATCACTCACTCGGAGTTGACACATTTTGATGCCAACATATTCAAAAACTATAATATGCTGTATGTGCATTAAACAAAATATGCTGTATGTGTGTGTATTTCTATATACATAATATATACACAATACACAAACATTATGCAAACAACTATTTTGGATGCTATTAATCACGATTAATCATTTGATCTGATTAAAAGGAGTTATAAAAATCCGACTATATATATACTGCGGAACTTCTTTTGGTACGTCACCCAAAACACCAGAATTTGTGACTCTACTGGATAAATAATAATTCATTTTTTAATAAATTATGCAAGTTCATAAAATGAATTATTTGGGATATTTTGCATTCTTTCATTTAGACATTCCCAATATTTTTCTACTCTAAATTCACTGTGGTATTTCTTTCAAATAACTGTCAGAAATAGTCTTATAAAGTCATAAAATGGCCATTAAAATCAAACCTTTTTCAAAATCATTTTCACTTCGAGAACATGGACCTTCAAAGTTAGTTATGAAATAATCAGAGAAGCGAGTAGGTGTAAAGTTCTCCATAGATCTTGGCCTACTATTAACAAACTCTTAGAATAGCTGCTTAATTCAGTCGGTCTGATTCTCCTGAAGCAAATGATCATGGATGTGAGAAGCATTAAAGTCAGTTAGACTCCACAGTTTATTTGTACACACAATCTAGTTGGATCTTTTGCTAAAGGCACTCTGGGAGTTAATGAACCACCATTGTGTTTCAGAAAAACCAGACAGAAATACGGCAACCACAAAAATTGACACACCAGTGTGGTCTTGCCAGAATATACAGTTGGGACTGAGGCAAAATTTAGGATCTAATGATTAGAGAGGAAATATCACTTTTGCACACAAACTTGCTTTTAAAGATTTATGATTTTCTCACAATAAAACCTCCAGAGAGTAGCAAAACTGTCTTATCTCTCTATATATACCAAGCCGATGGAAATGCTTCTGTTGTGGTTGCATGGTACATACTCACTTGAGACCCATTTCTGTCTGCCTATTATTTAAAATAACATGCTATTTTTGTAATTCCAGCCAAAAAGCAATGCTGATCAGTAGGCCAATGCAGAAAAAATTCATTAGAGAAATTATGTCAATTGTGGATTTTTCTTATAATGCCTTAAAGAATAGTTTGTACAGAAATGAAAATTTGGGGGTCATATGATGCGATTAAAATTTTTCGTTTCTCTTTGGAGTGTTACAAGCTCTTGGTGCATAAAGAAGATCTGTAAAGTTTCAAAGACTAAAGCCACTTCCGCCACGTGCTTAAGGTATTTGGCTAAATCACAACACACTGGATAGCTGGCCAATCAGAGCACACCTCGCTTTTCAAACTAGAGCTGTAATCGGGCCATAAAAGTTAGGCCTGACAGGACCCGAGCCCGACAAGTACATTTTGATTGACAGCTTTTTAAAAGCCAAAACCCGTTTACAGCCCGACATTATTCAAATGTGCGCACACACACAGCTCTTTTGCCTTTTGTCAAGAATGAGTCATTTATACATGTTTTAACATAATTTATTCATAACTAATGTAGACTAGACCACTTGGAAGTTGGAATAAAGAAATAAAATAAGTCCTCTGTAACATCTTAACATCTCAGCACTCTAAATAGACATAGGCTCAATTTAGCCTATAGACCAACGCACCAATAAAAACGAGTAGTTTTTAACAAATTAAATTAAGATAATTTTTTTAAATAAGATGGGTATTTGGCAATAATGAAAAAGTTAAAGGCTCCGCCGGGTTTGCTTTGCCACTAGCAGCTGACATTTAATAAAAGAATAATGGCAACATTATCGGAAATACTCTGTCCACATTATTCATTTTAGGCTCAATGAATATTTAGTTATCATTTAAAAAACCTTTACTCACAGAGATTAGGCTAAGCCTACATGTTTTGTGGAGGAAAATTATTGAATCCACTGTAGATGTCTTCAGCGCGTTCTTGCGCTCACTGATGGTGCATCATTATTCACGCATTATTCTCATTATGGTCAAAACTTTTCCACGACTCAGACTTTGTTTAAGTTGCTGGTGCAACCAAAACGTAATCGCCAAAGGCAAGCCTCCGTTTCACCTACTCGGCACCCATTTTCGCATCTTTCTTGGGCTAATCGAAACATCACATGACCGCCCGTTTCCCTCGCAAACCGGAGCGCAGTGTAAGATGATATAAAATTAAGCCCAAACCCGACCGAATCCGTCAGGTCCCATCGGGCTCGGGCAAAGATCTTCAGCTCCATTTCAGATATATGAGTCTTGTAAAAATCTATGCGTTTCAGAAAGGTGGGTATAGAGGAGAAACAATAATGTACGTGGAATAATGTATGTGGAAAATGTTTATTTTTTTTTTTATTTTTTTTTACTTAAACCACATAAACACATTTCATTACACCAAATACACAAAATAATGTTATTTTTTGCAGCATCATATGACCCCTTTAATCAACCCTTTACAGTAAATGGGTGCTGTCAGAATGAGAGTCCAAACATCACTTTCCATATGATTGAAATGTCCATCAATTAACCATAATTTCTGGCCACCGACAGATTTGTTTGTTTTTGCTTATAAACAGTGCTTGATCAGTGCAATTTTTATATTAGAAAAAGCAATATTATGGATACATTACTCAAATTATTTAACTGTAAGCAACAGAAAAATGTTTTACAAACACAAAGCTTTTCTCTTCAAAAGATATTCATTGATGGACTGAAGTCTTGTCAGTATTGTATAGATCTTTGCAATATTTTTAGCTGTTTGGGCTCTCATTCAGATGGCACTCATTCATTGCAGAGGATCCACTGGTGATGCTCATTTTTTCCAAATCTTCAAATTTTTATTTTTTGGCAAACTTTTCCATTAAGGTTTAATGTTGAGCTTAATGTGGTTGGGATTTGACCTATAATGGTGGGCTCTCATCCCATCCTTACAATCACTAATGCATCCCAAAGCCCCATCCATCCATTTTCATAAGCTCGTTAAATATATTTAGATTTGGTATATAACCAAAAATTTATTTAATGAATAGATTTCAGCTTTTCTGTCATTTGCTCCATTGACGTATAAAGACTACATTTCTGAACTGCACTGTTCTCATTGGTCTGTTTGCGATTAGTATTCATGCAGTGCATCATGTAAACCGTTTTTAGTTTATTCTACATTTTCTAATCCAATAAAAATGCAGGCATACTGTAATCAAATTCTTTCTCTCGTCAGCATTGAAGATCGGTGTTCACAACTCCACCATTTTTCGATTCAGTAATTTGCATCATTAGTTAGTAAGTGCCTATATAAACTGTATTCTACATGTTTCCATGGAGTTATTTGGAATGAGGAACAACTCTTGCTCTTTTAACAAAAATGTTCAAGCTTTCCGGGAGACCAGTAATAATTCAGGGCGATTCAGCATCACCATTTACTTCAAATGAGCCCACTGTAAATTGAACGCTCCATTACAGCATACAGCTAATGAAAGTCAAAATGAGGTGCAAGTTCATGATTTGTATTGAGGCAAATGTAAAGTCCTCACTGAATAATGTAGGATAATTATTCATTATAATGCTTAAAAATAACTGATATAATTTACATTGTTTGAAGAACAAGTGGTGTTTGACAATACAAAACTCACCACCATGGTGTTATGTGGTTGCTAACATGTTCTGAATGCTTTTTAGTGCATTCCTATGCAGTTAGGGTGTTTTGGGTGGTCATTAAGATAAAAAACACAGGCACATTCATTAAGACGTAGAGAGTATTAAAATATGCACATCATGGTACTGCATGAATCAAGTCAGAAAACATAATCACGAGTTGTTATTTCATTCAATGTGAATCAAATTAAGCATGTAGATCCACCTCTTACCATAACGGTCTCTGCAGCTTGTCAATAACATACAAACATTTCAGCTGAACTGTAAACTAAATTATACCAGATTTAAATTTTAATACTTACATATCCTAAATTCTGTCCAAAGATGATGAGATCCATAGAGAGGAAGAATCCAAATGAGGATTTAGCCTTCTGCAGTGAATGCAATGGTAGAGTCTTCAGCCTAATAAAAGATCAAAATAATGCTAAAATATAAACTAAAGAGTGCTTGATTTAGTATGATTAATGATTTAGTGTGAGTTTTATTGCAGTGCTTACCTGAATGGTGAACACAGAAAATGGTCCATCTTCTTTTCACCGCGCTAACCAACAGAAAACTGATTGATTTACAGTAACGTGAAGTTGCGTGTCTAATGTGCTAATTTACAGCTTAACGTTATTGACACAAAATCTCGCTGTGCCCGCCCGTTTAAAACGGTATTAAAAGGATAGCAGTAGGAAACATTGCTTTTGTTAATAAATGTAAGTAAAATATGATTTCAAGTAAGTTACATACCTCAGGAATCGTGCTAGAATTCCAGTCGGCGGGACATGGCGCGAGTCGTCTCCTCCGTAGTAAAAAGGTGGTTTTGACGAGCAGTTTTGACGCGAGGGTTAGTCGATTAACATAATGTAGCGATTATGATATTAATACGATATTTTACTTACAACAATACAGAAGTAAAAAGAAATGTCACGTCGCTGTCATTAAAGACTAAAAACTATGGGCTGACTGGATTCTGTTCAAAGGCCCTTACGTCACAATACCTAATTTAAATAACGGACGTCCGGTCTACATATTGTGTTAAATAATGTGTGTTAATACACAAGTTGTGTTGTTTTTTTAACTACACTAAATGTGTTAAAGAGGTTATTCTTTTCTACACATTTTTATTTAATATTGACACAAAATGTGTAAATTTAAGTGTTACACAAATTGTGTAATTTTTTAACATCTTTTGACATGATTTTTACATGATCTTGCAAGCAGATCATACAAAGATATGGAAATAAGAGTGTATATTATGAATTATCCACATAAGCCTAAAGTAATTATGAAATGCCATAAGATTGCATTGTTAGTCAGTATATAATATGCACAAGCAATGACAGAATAACAATGGGCAGAGGTCTGAGAGGCGTTTCCTCTGTAGTTACAGGGTTCAGACATAAGTAGGTTCACTATAATATAAGCCAAGCTATCAATGCCAGTGAACGTTTCCCCTCCTCCTCCTCCTCTATCTCATGCTCTTAGTGTAGGCAGTTTCTGTGCCAGCAGTGCATTGGAGATGATTCATAGGATTCTGCTAATGGTTATTGACAGCCTATCAGGAATGGCCTTAATTAAGGCTTAACCATTCTCAAAGCCTTGTCAGTCTAATGGATAGCTGAAAAGTAATCACGAGAAGTAGACTTTAATTAAGCATTTCCTTGAATATGTACTGTAATGTGCTATTGCTGTCAGGTTTGGCAGGATGACTGTTATGGATTGTCAAATACTCAACATCAACCAGGAAAATTCTAGAGACTGCATGCTTTGAACACAGCCAGTCGTTTCTGCTGATCTTACTTACTTACACAAACCTCTAATGTAAAGAAAAGGGCAGTGAACCTTTGCAGAGCTGTGATTTGAATTAAAAGGAACAGTTTAGCAAAAAAAAAAAAAAAAATTACATTTGCAAAAACTTTACACCCTCAGGTCATCCAAGATGTAGAAGAGCTTGTTTATCATCGGAAAGGATTTGGAGAAATTTAACATTAATAATAATTATTATTTTTAGTATAAAAAAACATTACATCACTTGCTCCCTAATGGAAACTCTGCAGTGAATGGGTGCTATCAGAATGAGAGTCCAAACAGCTGATAAAACTAATCCTCAAGTAATTCACACGACTCTAATCCATCAAATAAATGATAAAAAAGCAGCATTTTTTAAGAATAAAAAAACCATCATTAAAATCTGTTTAACTTCAAGTCCTCCATCCATAATATTTCTTTCACCAGTGGAAAAGTCAACAAAATATGCACAGATCAGGCACCACTTACAAGTGACAAACAGTTCAAAACAGGTTTAAATGTGAGAGATTAACGGGGGGGGGGATTTGGGGGGGGGGGGCTGGTGGACTTTTCACTGATGGAAACATTATGGATTTTAGACTCAACACTTGGACAAACACTTCAACAATGTCTTCGTTTCATACAAACACACAGCTTTTGACTTCACAAGATTGTTAATTGAATGGATTACTCGTGGATTGTGATGTTTTTTAATCAGCTGTCATCCTGACGGCACCCATTCACTGCAATTGGTGAGTGCTCAAATGCTAAATTTCTCCAAATCTGTTCCAAAGAAGAAACAAATTCATCTACATCTTGGATGAACTGAGGGTGAGTACATTATCCACAAATTTTCATTTTGTGTGAATTATTTCTTTAAAGTGCTGGAAATGCAAAAACAAGATAAAATGGTTCATGTTTTTTTTCCATGGAACACCATGGACTGCTTTTAAAATGTCCAATCTCCATTAAAATGTCTCTGTTAAAACTGGTCTTCCAGCTTACGTTAATGGAAGGCAATCAATTGTCATTTAGTAAGCCAGCAAATAAAAAATATTATGGGAATTCCAGGAACAAAGAAAGAAATGTCACAATTCTGATCTGGCAGTTGCGTCGCTCTAGCTGCTTTAATCCTGCACGGCACTAGAGGAATAGCTTGTGTTTAATGTAGCTCATCTGTTGAGAGAGATGATAACATCTGTGATAACCAAACTCGCTGCTCAGCGATTATAAAGACTGTATGTGAATCTGATGCACCAAGCCCCAAAACGGTTTGAAATTGTGTTGTGGGTGGCAGCATGCAAACAGGAACTCTCCCCAAGCTCTTATGCTGCAGCGAAGGATAAAACTGCACCCCACCCCCTCCATTACACTTGCACAATCAATGCACATGCTAATATACAAATTATTAAGATATACGCTTATTAAGGACCGTTCTCTTCATCAAGGCAGGCTCTAGGTCTTTTGCTGGTGAGGCATGTCCCTGCTGCTGTTTTAAAGATTCAATTGATCCACGCTTCATTTATGCCAAGAAGCTCTGCTGCAGTAAAGCTTTTGCACTGGTGTTCATCTGAATCTACTGTATGCGAGTCGAGGGCTGCATGCTGACTCTCTAGGAGGGGAGATGCCGGATCTGCACCGAGGTGCACAAGCACATTTGCTGTCAGGTTGTAGAGGGAATATATTCACATTGAAATACAAAATGAATACATTTAGTGGGGATAGATTATTGGTTGTATATGTAAATGTACTGTATATAGTTGTATTATTATTATTTTATTTATTATTATTAGTACTATTATGCATTTAGTTAATTAATCTTCAAAGTAGTAGAAATTACAAATTTTGCTATCGGTGGGGACTTACGAGCTACTTATTTTTATTCTTTAACCATCAATTTAACCCTCATACGAACACACATACATGTAGGCTACGAATGCAATAAATGCATGAAATGTTTAAGTTAAATATTTTGATAGCAATCTATAGTATAAGCTATGTTTAATGGACTGAAGTTGAATTATATGTATCAAAATTCTTAGGCATCAAAATGTGTAATTTATCGTGCTGTTATCCTACATTTCTATATAGGAGTCGTAAAAGCTGCAAATTGTGCGCTTCGGTGATTATTCTGAAGATTAAAGTGGTGACATCAGAAGCGTTGACACCGGCCGCTTTTCATTGGTTTAGTGCAAACGTGATGACATGAAAGGGAGTTGGAGCTCCAAGTATAAAACTCCAAGCAGGCGCACAAACCCACGCAGCGCGCGGACTGAAGGACTGCATCACTGCTGCTCTTCTGCCGAATCCACCCTTCATCATCATACTCATTATCCAGCATGAGTGAGGTGAGCTTTCCTCATATACTATAACCCTCGGTGCACGATGCATCACTCTAATGTAACGAGCTAATTTCCTTAGGAGGAAATTATCTTTCTGTGTTGGGGAGACCTGAATATGTTACATTAAGACAATGCCTTGAACTTGCATTGATTGCAGTCTAATATTTCCCCGTTTGCGGAGTTTCCGCACGTGCTTTCTTCACTAAAACAGAAAAAAAAAACATTCGTTTTAAAAACTGAAATGGCATCCATTTATCAGAACAACGTGCTTATTAAAGCTAAGAAGAGAGCGACATATTGGGAATATTGTTATGTTGCATCTGCGCGCGCAGGCAGATTGTCGAATCAGCAATAACCACGCTTTGATTAACGATGCAACAAATGACTGCTGTCACTTAAGATTCGGCACTAAAGTGGGATGTCCCTGTGATTTTTATTGATAAGCGGCTAAATTTGCTCTAATTATCTTTAAATCGAATTAGCCTTGTAGTGTTTTGATGCATCAAATGCTTTTGCATAATAATGTTTGCATAAAAAAATATAAATATGTATTTAGAATTAGTTGGAATTCTTGGAGTTTTGACGTGGGCTACTATGCACATGGAGCCACCACAGCACATTTTTAGCTGTCTGGACTCTTTTTTTCTGGCGGATCTTTTTGGGATTCATCTTTAAACCAGGACTGATTTTAAAATATTTGAGTCTAAATCTTAAACACAGCTGTTTAGTAGGCTAATTCGTTCGGACCTTTTTAAAACATTGAACTAGTTTACAGAAAAGGTGATCGGTCTGAGTTGTTTTCGAGTCAACAACACTGATTCATTGAACAGAGAATCGTTTCTTTGTGGACATGTCCGACTTGTAATCATCTGGGTTTAAAGCTCACTAACTCGATAAACCGAGAATCGTCTGGTTTTGTTTTTTTTCCCCCTGTAATTCCCCCTTCGTATCCCCACTGACAGCCTAAAATCCACTTTTCGCAATGGTCCATGATTCACAGAATTCACTGAACAGATATGACAAAGAGAAAGTAGTAATGTTAACAAATAAAAAGAAAGTTCGTTTTAATGAAGAAAAAATAAGTAATAACACATTTTGCTATTGTATTTAGGTTCTAAATGGCTTACTGTGTTTGTTAATGAGCCTGATTCCTGGCTGCACTAAACTTAACTATTAGACATGAAAAGACAAACAACTATTTATATTCTTAACTGGAACGTTTTAGAACGCCTAATATGGTAGGGATCACATGATGCTGCAAGAACAGCTGATTTGTTTTTTTGATTTAAATGTTCGAAAGAACAGATTTCAGAAATGATTCGGACTATTAGTACTACTATTAACCACCACTACTGCCTTGCATGCTCTCGAAATTCCCGGAGCCACTGCAGCATTAGTGGATGAGGAGCTGCTTCCCTTCCAACAGAAGCAGGAAATGTAGGAATGTTATATAAATTATCATTTTAATCTCGATTTAAAAACATGCCTGAACGTAGTGTTTGCTAAAAGAGCTCAGTAAGGCTTGTGGTGTACTGCACATCTTCAAACAAATCTGATGGTTAATGAACAGAGGAAAAGGAAGCACATGGAATCCAGAAATGCTGGATTGAGCAGGATAAACTGGGAACTCCTCCATGCAGGTGCTGGTGGAGTAAGGACTTCATACAACACTTAAATAATATAAGAGCTTCCCTTGACCTACGTTCTTCTCAAGAGCCACGCAACAGAGAGATTTTCACGGTCTCTTACAAATTAAGACTGGCTAGAGTGTTTGCATGTCCAGGAATATTGCTGGAATTCCAGAGATATTGGTGGAAACGAGGGAAAACGTTCCTATATATGCACGTATATTATAAAAAAAAAAATCATAGATATGCTCATTATGGACTCAAAACAATATAATACCATATCTGGTATTTTATTCTTAAAGGATTAGTCAACCTGAAAATTACATTTCCGCCTTTACTTCATGATGTTCAATAACTGTTTGATTTGATTTCTTCTGTGAATTGTAATGGAAGTTATTCTGGAATTTCTGGGGATAAAATGTGCAAATATAGCCATTCATCAATCGTCATTACTGTAAAATTATGTGCATAAGGAGAAAATACAAAAGCTTAGCTACTTCAGGAAGGGAAAAGCATTTTTAAGCAAAAACTTGAATTTTAGTTGCATGAATCATATAAACCTATTTTATAATACATTGAGACTCATTTTGGGGTTTGGTAGCCCCTAAGGTGGAAACCACGCTGAAATAACATGAGGGTGAGCAAATAATAATTTAATAAAGAGACTGCAGATCAAAACAGCTGTCCTGTTTACAAGAGTATGTCTGAATTTGAGGGGGAGCATTAGGATTTGACATGTTTTGGAGTGTAATCTCTTATGCATGAAATGGGATCTGTGACATTTATCTGATTAGATGCCTGAATCATTGTTTAAACAGGGATTTAATAAATATGCAGTTAAAATACACCGCACAGACTGATGAGATCAGACAAAGAGATCAGGATTAGGCAGAATCAGCGATGACCTCCACTGATGTTAGTATGGATTGATTGGTCTTTCCGACATTTGAGAGTGGAGAAATCACTTTCACTTTGTCTACTGCTACTGCGGTGTATCAGTTAGCAAATCTGTACATAAAGCTACAGAATGCGAGTATGGTACAACCAAAAGGTCCAGATATGGAGGGCAGACCAGAGTTTCAACTGCTGTCCACACAGAGATATTAAGCGGATTTGTAGATGACTTGTTTCTGTGTAGGATTATGTTACACAGGGTGGTTCTGGATCTGAACCATAATAGGGGCCGTCTTCTGACATCTTGTATAAAGGATATCTTCAAGATCTCCTGGGAAGTTTGTGTGTGTGGATCTGAAGTCATAATTGCAGTGTGTTGTATAGTGGTCAAAATAAATTGAATAAGATTTCATGTGTTTTCTATTGTTTCATCTTACCAAGAGAAGTGGAGCATTCTTTTTGCTAAAAAAGAAAAAAGAAAATTAAAAAAATTAAAATAACTACTACTGAGAAATTTTGTTTTCTCGTTTTGTGTAAGAAATGTGTCTCGGCATATTCAAAGATAAAAACTTATTCATCCGTTAATTTTTTCAGATAGTAATTAAATACTTTTGCTTACCAATAAACATTTGTATGTAAATTTATATGATAGTTTATATTAAAATTTTAATATGCTTACAAATAACCCCTTTCCAAAATAAGTTTAAAATGAAAGCTTTTAAAGAAATATAAGCTAAATATAATAGGAATTGTATCTTGTCCAATTTATTTTAATTTAAGTTCATACAATTAAATGGTTGATTGTAGGAGCTATAGTTGCGTAGAATAGCCTACTTTTTATTTTTTTGCATTGCATTTATGATTATTTCTGGTTAAATTCTATGATATTACCCTATAGTGGGATTTTAAAGATGAATTCATCGCAGACTGTACAACTTTTTATCTTTTGTGCTACTATGTAAAATACAGTCTTGGCTTATTAGGCCATGTTGCTAATATCTGCAGTCTTTCATGGCTGGTAAAAGTACATCCGTTTCATTAATTAGACTGAAAGGTGATTTTGATATTGGTGTTGTATTTGCAGCAGTGTGGCTGCAGGGCTTAAAATAATGTTGAAGATGTTCTGCAGAATGATGGTTACCATATGCAAAATAACTTGGTTACCCTCGTAAACCTAAACAGTGTGCTTGATCTATTTGGAGCTACATCTGAACTGAGCAGCTCCATGTGCTGTAGCTATGAACTTGACGGAGATCAAAAGCAACTTGTGGCCCCTCGAGGTGAAAAAAACTGGATGTAATCAGGCCTGACAACTGATTTTTATACATTACGGCCGAAGCACGTCTGCATCTTCTACACGGATAAAGAGAAAATGCGCACTCGACGGTGCACATTGGGGAACCAGACTGCACACGCATAAACAAAGACCCCCCAAACGCGCTGCGCATGGCGGTCCGGGGCACACGGTTCTGTTCCTCCTGCTTGTTTATGTCTTCATCTTCCTCTCACTGCATTAAACATCTGACGGCGCAGCACTAGATCTCAGATCCCGCATTGCACGGGAGCAGATTTACTGTTTATTTCCTTGGTCAGTTGCCCTGAGCAGACTCCATCAAACTCTCCTGCAACTCAGCACTGCACTCGTTTCCCTGATGTATCAGCAGTGTGTACACCGTATTGAACCGCCTGTCAGAACCTGGAGCCATTATCGGCAGAAAGGAATTTGTGCCACTTGCTCCTCAGAAGAGGCTTGGGGTCTGAAGGGTTATTGATTCATGGAAAGCAGCTGTGTTGAAATACTGGCATAAGAAAGGATGGTTGGCAGACTGACGGTGTTGGTCTCACCTTTTTGAACCCCCAGTCTGCAGATTAAAGGGGTTTGTAAGTGAGTTACATCCACCCTTGAAGGACAGCGATGGGCAAATTTGAGCGTACAGCAATTCTGAGCCAGACACTCACATGCAAATTTGATCTAGATGCTGACACCAGAAGACAAGCCCAGTTCTTAAGCCAACCGCTTACAAAACCACTCCATCGTTTACCAGCTGACAATGCCTTTTGCCTCCAAATGATAAAGCAAATGACTAAAATCAGTTTAAAAATAACATTTAAACATTAGTTAAAAAGAAATCTTTAGAAGCAAGATATTAACCATGTAAAACCTGACTTATGAAATAAGAAATGTTTTTGAGCCTTTAGTCAAAATATTAAAATGGATATACAAAAAAAAGTTTGCATCGGTTTTTTTGAGGATAATATTTTATACACCAGGGTTTAAAATCGCTCGTATAGTATGATATAGGAGAATATGGATTTCATATTCAGAGGAAACTGAAACTGAACAAAACATGCAATTTGGTGCAGCTGCTGCTATTTTTATGACCAAAAGGTAAGATTAAATTATTATAGCTTGTCATGTAAAATCGAAGAGAAATTATTAAAGAGTTATTATAGATAGCTAAAACTAAAGCTGAATTAAGACTTAAAAAAAAAAGAAACATTTCTTTCTTTCAGCTAGTTGCCAAGGCAACATACCTATTAATTGAGTTTAACTTGATGTATATGAAAAAATTTAAACACTAAAATAAAAATGGTAGATATCATAAAAACACTATAATACTAAAAAGTAAATAAACACTTAAAATGGAAAATATAAAAATATGAATAAAAACTATAGTATCTCGATGATACAGAATTATCACAACCTTATAGCAGTGTAACAAGACTATTTACATAAAATGCATATAAATATCTTCTAATGCAATGCAATGATGATTGAAAGGGAAAAAAAAAATCAAATAAAATTATATTATAGCACCTATATTTGATGCTTACATTTAAACCTGATTTTTCTTGAATATGATGCATGGATCATTGATTGCAGTTTTGATCATGGTGATAATTTAAAGGCCTTAGATGATGACACATAGGGTTAAAACCTGTTTTCAGAAAATACATATTGTATAACGTCAGTCTTTCTTATCCCAGAGTGTCTTGTTTCATGCTTAAATGAGTATTTGATTTGCTGAAAAAAAAAAAAAAAAAAACACTGTATGACGTGCATCTGGCTTTAGGGCCCCCATCATATTATATGATAGGCTGTATGAATATCTTCCAACATGTCAAATTGTAAAGTGTCGGATGTGATATGTTCCACTTTAAAGCTCATGAAACGGTCCCTCAGTCTCGGAGCCTGCTTCATAATGTCTGATGCATCACCTGTATCCGCTGTATGATGAATTACGTCCACTGTAATGTGTCTGCTGTTCATCACAGTCATGTTTGTGATTCACCATCCCTTCAAACCATAATCATTCTGACAACACGCACACAGATTTTGCTCGGATCCCCGGTAATCCCTCTAAACTGCCAGAGAGAGTCCGACCGCAGCTCTCTGCCCAGCCTCACCGCTTGAGCAGTAATCCCTGCAGTCACTGAACAGGATAGAAAGAGGGATGAATGAATGAAAGAAGGCATATTAGGGCAAGAGGAGGATTAGATGTGGATATAGAAAAAAAAATAGACCATTAAAGAGTCCATGAAGAAGATTTTACCCATCACTTCTAGTGTCTGGCTCAAGTTTAAAGATGCCGTCTAGTTTCTACACAGTGTTCACTGCTCCCTGCACACTGAGCAGTGGATATCAATAGAATTTGGTTGTTTGGTATTTTGAGTATGACGACAAAATATATATACACTTAAAAAAAAAAAAAGTAATGTCAAATTAACATATTAACGCAAATTCAATTTAATGGTACTAATTTTATTAACACACGATTAATGCAATGCACACTCTGTTTGAACCATGGCCTAGCCAATAGCTGCAGAGATGGAGATGCACAGTTTTACCAACTAGATTTAGTGACTTAAAAAAAAAAAGGTGCTTAGACACATCTAGGCCTTGGCAAGTCTTAAAATTTGGAAAATGAAACCTCAGATGAACAACATCACATAACATATCACACCCTGTTATTAATTATGACAAATGACAAAGTTAGGACACCCTATGAGCCTGTAGGTCTACTTTTAACAGAAGTAACCTTATCAGTCTCTTGACATCATTCTGGAGGAATTTTGGCCCACTCTTTTCAATAATGTTGCTCCAGTTTATGTCGCTTCTCTAACTTTAGCTCACATGTCACTTTAGAATACTTTGGTATACAGAGGAGTGGTCGATTCAATGACTGTCAGGTGCCTAGGTCCTATGGCTACAAAATAAACCCCAAATCATCAGCCTTCCACCAGCATGTGTGACTTTTGGTATGAGGCGTTTGTGCTGATGTGCTCTTTAGGTGTTCAACAAACATGGCGCTGTGCAATATGGCCAAACATCTTTACTTTGGTGACATTATTCTAGAAGTCTCATGCTTTGTGGAGATGCAACTTTGCAAACTTAAACCAAGCTGCCATGTTTTATTTTGTTTTTTTAGATAGAAGAGGCTTTCTTCTGGCAAGCCTTCCAAACATGCCATACTTGGGATCTGATTGTACTGTCATGCACTTTATTATTTAAAGGGGGGGTGAAATGCTCATTTTCACTCAATATCCTGTTAATCTTGAGTACCTATAGAGTAGTACTGCATCCTTCATAACTCCAAAAAGTCTTTAGTTTTATTATATTCATAAGAGAAAGATAGTCTGTACCGATTTTTCCCGGAAAAACACGACCGGCTGGAGGCGTGACGTTTGGGCGGAGCAAAAGAATCACGAGCGCCAGTAGGCTTTTGCATTGAGAGCATGTGGAAGCTGTGACATTACCGTGAGGAAAAACCATCATCCAAAACAAACCATGGCTAACATTCAGATTCAGCCGTTTATTTATGATCCAGAATCAGATCCAGAGGCTGAAACTGAATGAGAGCAGCAGCAGCAACGACTCGCTCCGAGCGGGGCTCGAACCCGGGTCTCTGGCATGGGAGGGGACGCACTAACAAGGAGGCAGAGATATTTGAAGCAGTTTTACTCACCGCCTGCGGTTCCAACACACGATCGTGACCCTTTTTCGTTGGGATTGCATCATCCTTAAGAAATAAACGATAAGCAAATCCGTCGCCAAACTGGGCCTTGTTTGTAAAACAAGCATCTTTGAAATGCAGGGAACAAACAAAAACACTTCCGTTGATGCTCTGTTAAAATAAACTCCATCCAGTGGTTCCTTAATGCTGTTTTTTTATTTGGTAATCTGTGCAGGGTTGTCTTGCCCTGGCAACCAAAAACACACTTCTTTTGTGACTTTTCGCGACGCTCTCGCTCTGATCAGTGAAATGTCTGTGCTCAGCCTCGCTATACAGGAGCGTGCGCTCTTCCGGCAGAAGTGCCCTTAGGACCCACATAAGGTAATTCCGCTCCATCTAACGTCACACAGAGCCATACTCGAAAAAAACGTTCCGAAACTTGTGACAAAAATTAAGTTGTACGTTTGAAGGAGTATTTTTGTTCCCAAAATACTCCTTCAAACGTACAACTTAATTTTTGAAACTTTGTCCATGTTTAGCATGGGAACCCAACTCTTTAACGGTGTAAAAAACTCAGTATGCATGAAATAGCATTTCACCCCCCCTTTAACATGTTAACTGAGGCCTGTAGAGTCTGCAATGAAGTTCTTGGGTTGTCTGCCATTTCTCTGAGTGTTAAATGGTCAGAACCTGGGCTGAATTTCCTAGGACGTCCACTCTTGGGAGGATTTGTATCTGTTTTAAATGTCTACCACTTCAGAATAAACTTCCTCACTGTAGAATGATGGACTTCAAATTGTTTGGATTACTCCTCCCAGATTGATGGCAGCAACAATTGCTTCTCTAAGATCATTGCTGATGTCTTTCCTCTTTGGCATCGTGTTAAAAAACATCTGAAGGCTCCAGATCAGCAAACTGTCAAAATCTCTGCTTTTATGGAGCTGCTCGCTCTTGCTGATGGTCAGTTAGTCAAAGGCATTTGATTAGCAAAGCCTGACTGCTACTTAGCCTCTTAATTCCCATGTTAACACCATGACACATATGCCTTTTCCATCTTGGCTAAATACATAATGACATTGTGCAACATGTCATGTGTTTTTGTGTGACCCTGGACCACAAAACCAGTCATAAGTCACTGGGGTATATTTGTAGCAATAGCCAAAAATACATTGTATGGGTCAAAACGATCGGTTTTTCTTTTACGCCAAAAATCTCCAGTTCCATGGAGATTTTTTTGTAAATGTCCTATCCATAAATATATCAAAACTTAATTTGATTAGTAATATGCATTGCTAAGAACTTCATTTGGACAACTTTAAAGGTGATTTTCTCAAGATTTAGATTTTTTTGCACCCTCACATTCCAGATATCCATATAGTTGTATCTCAGCCAAATGTTGTCCAATACTAACAAACCATATATCAATGGGAATCTTATTTATTCTGCTTTCAGATAATGAAAGATTGAGGTCCAGGGTCACATATTATGTATACCTGAAACACATTTTAGTGATAAATTATGAATTCTGCAATGTTTAATGATAAACTGTACATCTATTTTTTTTATAACCATTGAATTCATAATTATTTGAATTTAATAAAAACAATTTTTTAAGATAATATTTGTTTTTGTAGTACTGAGGTGGCACAATTGGTGGTCAAATTTCTGTGGTTAAGTGTGATATTAACAAACTTTGGACTGGTGCTCCACGTTTTGAAATCTCTCATAAGATGGCGGATGGGGCGAACGGGGTGTGCTTCACTTTTCTGACTTGTTCTGTGGGGTGGCACAATCTTCCTGCCACAGTAGTGTGCTGCGTGAAGGGTGGGGGCATGTGTCGGGGCAGAAGGAAATCCCCCTGCAGTGGCGGGGAAAGGGAGGCGCGTGGTGGGAGACACCTGAAAGCAGGCTGCTGCCACCGCTAATGTCGCTAAATATTTGATGATGAGTCCATGCAGTCGCTATCATTAGTCTTGCTTGGATTATCTCAGCAGGAAAAATCAATTCCATTACCGCAAAATTCATGTACAGGTTGGTGGAAAAGGAAACCGTATGCTTATGTACATGTAACAAGACAGCCAATAAAAGCAGCTGCCAATCATTTGTACTGGAGTGTGATTAGCTATTCTATTCTTTCTCTGTTTTCCAGTGTTTTCCCCCTGATTTCTTGCTCTTGTTCTGTTTTCCCCATCGTAATGTTTATTCATTAGGCTTGTTGAACAATAAAACAGTCACCGCTTTCTAGAACATTGTATGCCTCAGCGCTAGTGCGATTCCTGAAGATAATATTGTAAATCACACAAATTCTTCTGCTTTGAGCAGCAAATTATTTTAGCCGAGTCGTAAACCGAGTTCAGAAGACACCAGAGTGAAACACCCTGATATACGACTTCATATCAATATGCAAATTTGCTCTGGCACAAGAATAACTGACATTTCAGAAAGTTATTAAGTAAATTGGCATGGAAACTGATATATGGATATCTAGTCAAAATAACTAAATAAAAATGTTCAACTGGGGAACGCCCTAATCACCCTAGCAACCACCTAGAAACATGCACTCCACTCAGTTTTATCAGCCAAATAATTTAAATAAAAAAATAGATACAAATCTATTATTATATACACCAAGTTAAATAATTATTAATTTAACAATTATATATGCACACTCGTACACCAATATTCATTAAATGTAATATACATTTTCACTTTTTTAGCAAATAACATTGAATTAAACATGATATTTAAGTAATTTCTTATATACATGTGTGTGTGTGTGTGTGTGTGTTTATAATTTTAAGTTTATAATTGAGAAACATTTTATATTTAATTTTTTATTCTTTTTATAATAATGCAGTTGTATATGTACAATTTAATAATAAATATTTTTTATATATTATTTTTTTATATTTATTTTAAAATAATTATTTATCGTTTTCTTTATTATGTTCACCAGTGGACCGATAAAATTATAAATTAAGCGATTGGATCGGAGATGCAAGATTGTCATTTAATATATACATTTTGTTTGTCCAATAGAATTCGTTTTTCTTGATAATTTTCTTGTTGGTCATTATTTAATTCAAGTAGTTAGCTGCAATTAGCAATGCTGCATGCCTTCTTTTTCATTTGTTGACTGAATTTGACTATGAATATTGTTAAATTGTTAAATACAAGAAATTTCTGTGCCAAAAAAAAACTTATTTAACCATTAGTAATTAGTGGCAAGCCATCTTAAACACATTTACATTTATAAAATTTTTTTTTTTTTGACTGCAGTTAATATGAATTCTAATGAATACAAGAAGTTTTTGCGCCAAAAATACATTGTGATTCGTTCCAGCAATGAGATCTGCTTGGAGATAATCATTTATGGAATCAGCAGCATGTGGTTTCACACATTCATCAGTTCAGTATTTACGTCCTGCAGTGTTTTCTGGTGGCGAGACGCTCAAATAAAAGCCACCTTATGAGTTCCCATCCTCCAGCCTGTTTCCTACATGCAGTCGAGCATCTGTTAGCCTTCAAATATGACGCATCGGATCCCAGTCCCCCCCCCCCCCCCCATCTTTAGCCGTCTGTGTCCTAGTTGTGTGTTTCTCCCTTAAATTCTTAATAGATGTTGAGAACAGCATGGAAGCCTTTCCAAGTTCTCGAGCTGCCAAATGAATCCAAAATAGCTCTCCAAATGGCTTCAAATAAAAAAAAGGAATACTTTTTTTAATTCCTCAGTTGTTTTAATGCAACAAGAATTTGGGAGAGATATCAAATTTGCTGCTTTCTTAAAATTTAATCATTAGTGGAGAGAATTTGATTTATTTGGGGTGGTGTTGGCGCAGTGGATAAGACATGCCTTTGGTGTGAGAGACCCAGGTTCGAATCCACTGAGACACCAATGTGTCCCCGAGCACGACACTTAACCCCTAGTTGCTCCAGAGGCATGTGACCTCTGACATATATAGCAATTGTAAGTCGCTTTGGATAAAAGCGTCAGCTAAATGAATAAATGTATATGTACTCACTGTTGGTAAAAAATATATATATATATAATTTTTTTTTTGAAAACCAGAAGAATGTCCATAAATCACTTTTGAGCGGGTTGCTGTCAGCGTTTGGTTAAATGATCGTCTGTAAATGGGGTTTCAAACACATTTCTATTAATTAGTGAATCCAGCTGTCAGAGTGAGTGGAAATAAATGAGGTTCTTCATTAGTGTCGCAGCAGTGCATGCTCAAGCTCCCTCTGAAGGGCACTGGTGTGCTGAGCTCAGGGCATCTCTGCAGCAGCCGGTTCAATTCACTGCAAAGTTTGCGAAGTCTGCAGAAGTCTGCGAGTCTGAACACCTGAGTCATGCTCGACATTAAAGACCAAGTAAAAGGGTTTTTAATACATATTTTTACATGCTGTAATTCTCATCCGCTACAGCCCTTTGGGTCCGAGAATGTTTGTCCACTGAGAAGCAGCAAACATCCTGTTCTCTTAAATTTTTAATTGCCCCGTGATGTACACCTGGGTTTCATTGCCAATCCTTGCTTCACTGCAGCTAATACAGTTTATGATCGCAATCATCATTTTCATCAATATGGGGAAGGCATATGGCGGTAGAGAGGAAGAGAACGAGGAGGGTGAAAACACTTCATTCAGCTCGCCGCTTCCAAATGGAGCCGGTGTTTATGCATTAACTAATTATTTCTTGGAGTCATTCTCTTATTAATGTGATTTGGTGTCCCTGCTTTTCTTTCGGATAACTAAGATTGTCATTTGCTTTGTTGAACTGCAGAGGTGAGCCTGGCAGTGTCAGCTAACAGGGAATGTTGGCTAACATTCTGGAAAGGTTCTTTTAAAATTATGAACAAATGTTCTTCCAGTAATGTTAGTTGAACTTTTATTCAAAGTTAGTGGTTTTTAATAATGTCCTCAAAATGTCCAAAACAAAAACATTTATACATTGGTCAAGGATTTAGTTGGATGTTTATCTGACATTTTTTAAATGTTAAATGTTAATATTATTATTATTTTTTTTCAAATGTTTAAAAGTAACATTCCCACAATGTTTTAAAAATGATAATGTCACTGAATGTTAGCTAATGTTCGCAAAACCAGGAAACCATTTTTTAAACATTTTTTAAAAATGTTTCAGTGAACATTCAACGGTAACAATCCCATAATGTTTGCATTAGTGATTTAATTTAAATGGACATTTTGAACATTGGGAGAACTTAAAAAAAAAATACATTCATAACTTTAAGAGCAAAATGTGTTACAACGGTTGTATTTTTGCTGATATACAGAATATTATACCAGTGTTGTTTTTGTTAACTAAAAAATAAAACTAATATGATTTTCTGTAACTGAAATCAAGCTAAAATAATGTAATATAGAAAATCTTAACTTTAAAAATGTTTTAGTACTCACTAAAATAAATTATTTGAAAGGGTTATTTCACCCAAAAATTCTATCATGAATTACTCACCCTAATGTCGTTCTAAACCTCCGCTCATCTTTGGTACTCTTGATAATGGCAGCAGACGATGTGCAGGAAAGAAAAACATTGTTTGACAAAGTCGTTAAGGTTTTTTTGTTGTTGTTGTTTTTTTTACACAAAGTGTTGAGCAACTGATGTCACATGGACTATTTTAATGATGTCCTTACTACGTTTCTGGGTATTGGAACACTTCAGTTGTGTCACTGTCTATGGAGGGTCAGGGAGCTCTCGGATTTCACCAAAAATATTTTTTTGTGTGTTACAAATATGAACGATAGTTTTAGGTAAACTATTCCTTTTAATACATGTATTAAAATTATTAAAACTGTAATAAAATAAAATTCCTATATAGAAATATTTTATAACAAAACAAAATAAGTACATAAAATTACATAAACTTAAAATTACAACAAAAACTGAAAATGAAATAAAAAGTATAATTTTAATTCTTAACAGTAAGCCTGTCAATATTACTAAAATAACACTGATCAAAACATAATTTTGAGTAACAGATTTCTGTAAAGTAAACCCTTGCCTTCATAGATAGCTGGGTGCCAGGTGAACTGGCTTGCCTTAAATTGGCTATGCTCAGATGTCCATCTTAGCTAAATAAATTGAATAAAATCTCTCTCTCGCCCTTATTTGACCACACTCAGACAACACCGCTGTCTGTCACTTCACTCCAATTAATGCGTTTGTTTGTGCCTCCCCAGAGCCCAATGTAATAATCCAAGTTAAATGGCATTAGCTTGGAGTCTGTGTGGTTTGAGAGTGTCAGGATGGAGGGATGGAACCCTGCTGATATTGATTCTGACAGAAAATGTCTCCCTCTGCTCCTCACTCCAGAGTTTCTTCACATAAACAGGATTAGAAACAGGAGAGCATTCCTCTGCAGTGAGGAGATTTCCCTCATTTCACCCCTTCTCAAGCAGAAACTGAAGCGGGGCGGGGTTTGTACCTACAGCACAGTTAGAAATGGGTTTTGAAAATGAGAAGTGTTGGAGCAGAATAAACCTCCTTGACATACATTAATTCATCCTGACCGTTTTACCCCGATACATGATTTTTATTCTTACCAGCAACGACCAACGAGTCACAGGACACTTTGTCAGCAGATTTTCTAGGTCCATGGTGTTAAGATGGACGGCCCCGCCCACAGTAAAATTTGATCGGTCCAAAACTCTGCTCTATGCAGCTGTACATTAAACAATAAAATATTCTTATTGGCTGGGATTGTATCACTTTGTGCAGACAATTAGTTATTGGATTATGCTTTAAGAAAATACTATTTCAGTCTTTTGCCTTTAGAATTAAATTAACTGTGTTACCTGCCTTTTCTTTGTAATTTTAATAATAACATTTTTTTTTAGTTTCATAGTATTTCATTCCAGTGTAGTATTTTCATGTAAAACTAAATCTGATTATTAAAAAAAAAAAAAAAAAAAAAACAATGCATTCAAAAACAGCCATATATTCTGATTTATTTTCTTCTATTGTAACACTGATATAGGACATATTATAGGGATATTCAATTGGAATTTTTGTTTCGAATGATTATATTTAGTGTTCTTAAATTCTACATGTATGTTTTTAAATATCATTAAAGCTGCGGTAGGGAACTTTTGACGCTGTAGCGGTTAATAAACAGAACTGCTTGCGTCTTGTGGAAGAACATCGTAGCCGGAACTACTTCTCTCTGTTTATGTCTATGAAGAATAACAAAGGTACTGAGTTACTCCGCCGCGGTACCCCCCAAGCAATCTAAAATAGTCTGAATATAAACACTTATTATAGGTGTACCCTAGTGATTCAGGACAAGCTAAAAACACGGTTTGGAAAATGGATTCATGGTGTACTCGCTTATTATGTTCATTTTTCTACATTTTGAACACAAACAAAGTTACGGACCGCAGCTCTGATTGGTTGTTTTTTACCGGGAGCGCATGACTTTCTGCAAATGGCAATAGAGCTCGGGCGTAGACGTCATGGAATGGTGCATTGTGGGTAACGGCGGCCATTTTAGAGGCATCGCAAAGCAGGTTTGTAATAAGATAATAACCAAGTCTCCAGAAAAAGTTATAGAACGTGACAAAAAAAGTTGCCTATACCTATACGGACAAACTTAATAATGAAGCCAAACAACGCTAATTAAAAAAAAAAAAGAGGTTGTAGGCGGAATCGATCCCTATGAACACATGAAAGTTTACCAAGCCTCAGTTTCCCTGATAATTTATCCTACCGGGTCTGTGGAGTGAGCGCTTACACCTCCGATCAATTTAAAAATGTCACTTTCACTTTTTAAAAAGTCACTGGAGGCTCACCTGCAGATCATAAATGGATCTGCAAATTAAACGTGGAGAAAACAATCTTTTTCACTAAGGAAATGTTAACATTAACCAAGCATCAGTGGTGACACACACACACACACTTATCAGATTCTGCGAGCTATGAAGCTTGTCTATGCGGGTTTGTTACACTTCAGGAGTAATTACTTACCTATCATACTTGCAAAAATCCACTGTTTTCCTCCGGTAGTTCTGTAATCCGGTATAATATTGACGAACATTCACCTCAGACACAACCCACCATTCACCAAAACAAGACGCTTAACTTCCTATTTTGAAGTTCGTTCCAGTTTTTTTTTTTTTTTTTAAACAAGTTGTTCAAATTTGTTAAATACAGTCAGCACAAAAATATCAAAAAGCAAATTAAGTTCAGGATTGGGTCAAAAGAAAATGTTTAAACAAAAAATACAGACACTAAACTGACTCCCTTACTGGCCAAAAACTAGAGAAAACGTAATGTGTTTGTGTCCGAGTTTGTGTGTGTGTATGTGAGAGAGAGAGAGAGACCATACACAACATGTCTCACCATAACTATGTATTATAATATTATCGAAGGTGATGGTTTCCCTCCGTACAGTGGCGACCCAAGCCATCTGACGCCTCTTGGTGATTTCAGACACCTTGTGTTTTTTTTCCAAGTAGGAAAATGTTGAAAACTAATATGATTCACGAGGCGTTTGCCCTGTCGATCATGAAACCGATTACAGCAGTTCACAATACAGCAATACTGAACCATATTCCAAAAAATAATCAAAATTAATGACCAAATGACCAACGTTACCTAATGCCTACTATACAGTACATCTACTTCTGTACCGCGATTCCCACAATGCATTGCGACGTGACGCAACGATCCCGACCTCTATAGGACCACTGGGAGGAGTCAGAGGAGCTTGATTTTTTTCACAGATTATCTGTCTCATATTCTACAGTCAGGACATAATGACAGGTTTAATAAATATGTAAAAAATATATTTTTACAAAAGTTCCCTACAGCACCTTTAAGACAAAACTAACTTAAATGTAAAGATGGGGACCTTAATGCTCAAATGTCAGTTTCTGCATCAAGTCAATCTGAATACCTGTATTGTTTTTTTTGTTTTTTTTACATAACTTTCTAATATTTCCACCTGAATCAACATTGAACTGACTCGAGCTGAATAATGACACTATTGTCCTCTGTTGATCTGCTGCTGAATATTTGTTTTATAATTGAAGTTTACAGTTATTGACCTGAACTGAAATAACATTGAACAGACTTGAGCTAGACACTGACACTATCGTCTTGTTAAAGCTGCTTTACAGCAGATTCCACATTTATTCTCTTATTTTTCGGTTTAATATTGTGCAGCTTAACTTGTGCTCACATTTCAGCATCTATTTAATTTCTCAAGCTTTAATCATGAAATGTAGCACCGAGTTCAACTCTCTACGCTGTATGACATTTCAAGTGACTAATTTATGCAGCAGCGCCCTTCACAATCCTCACAACAGCCACAAAACTATACGCTACCCCATCCAGCAGGATGACTTATTTGCATCGGCTCCTTAATGCAAAGCAATAAAAAGAGCATTTTGTATTTGGGCAACGTGATGGGTTCACAGATTTTCCCCTGCCAAACATTCTTATGCAAAATTCCACACGTTTCTCAGAGCCTGTAAGACAAAGATAGAACCGAACGCAAGAGGATTGATTGAGCTAGAAGGAGACAGAGAGACTAATATGATTAAATTGTGCCTGTGTGTGTGGAATAATCCTTGTGCATAATGACATGCTTTCCACCGTAACCAGATCCATACAGAATGCCATCAGCAGAAAACGAACGGCACACACACACGGAAGATTGCTTTAGCATCAGAGCATCAAAGCTCTTCTGAAGTGTTTGAAATTCATTGTACATACAGAGTTATTAATTCAGGATATGAAAGCACTAAATTGTGATCAGCTAATGAGACCAAAAACTGACATCTTCAATGCCTGTCTATTCATTCATCAGCTATACGAGAGGTCTTCAATAGATCCACAGACATTAATCTCGGTTCTATTTTTGTTTGTTTATAGAGACAAGAATCCGGATCAGCTGGAAACCTCAAACCCTCAGGTGGACAAGGTAGAATTCACTACTCCACTCCCTATTATCTGGATAAACTCAAGACCAGAGAGTCTTTTGCAAGTTTGCATTACTTTTCCTTCTCTCTTACACTGTGGAAACAATATTTGTAGAAAATGCAATATGATTTATGTTTGAAGGTAAGTGTAGATTAATAAAGTGTGCAATTAAAGGAATGTATCTCACAGAAATGAAATTGTCAATATTTACTCAGCCTTGTGTAGTTTTAAATTAAATTAAAAATGTTCTTACTGTTATGGTAACACATCATCATCACGTTCTGATCACATGAATAAAAAGAATGTAAGTACTGTTGGAAACCTTTAAACACTTCGAATGCATTAACTAACAATGAAGTAAAGGGATAGTTCACCCAAAACTGAAAATCACCCTCAAGCCATCCTAGGTGTATGATTTTCTTCTTTCAGACAAATACAGTCGGTGTTACATTGAAACATGTCCTGGACTCCTGGTGCTAAAGTGGCAGTGAGTAGTGGTCAAGATTTTCAAGCAAAATAAAGTTCATGCATCCATCATAAAAATTTCTCCTCAAGGGTAATAAAAGCCTTCTGAAGTGAATAAATGTGTTTGTATAAGAAAATAATTTTATAAATAAAGCTCAATCTCTAGCTTCCACTAACTGTCGTATGTGCATTCATAAGAGTAGCATTCCAGCCGATGACGTACAGGAGACACATTTAAAATAAATAAATAAATCCCTTAAATTTATGAAAAAAAAAAAAAAAAAAAGACAGCTGTGGATGCCAGAATGACATTTAAATACCTTAATTTCATTAGCTGATATAATGTTAATATACCAACCTATTGAAGTACTAAAACTGTTTTATACCTTTTTAATACACTGAAAACCACCAAAAGCATGTGGTGATGAGAAAGTCACATGATTAACAAAAGCAAGCAAGTAGCTTTTAAATATTAACATAGATAGAAGGTGCACACTGTCATTCACACAAACACTAAACACCATCATGGTAACGCATGTGAAACTGGAACAATGCAATAAAAATGAGCTGAACAACATTAGATCTAACATACAACCCTACACAACTGATACGAAAAAACTAAGAAATATTTATTTTATTTCTACAAAAAACTAAATTGGAAATTGGAAATAAGGGAATGTCACTTAGCTTGAAGCCAGTGGGGCTGTCTGTAAGAACAGGTCCAGTCTAGTCAAACCAAGTATAGGAAAGTTTATTGTACATCCATGCAGGTTGCGTGTGTGCTTGTGGTTTCTATAAAGGGAACAGATACATAGAGTTTTTGTTTACCAATAAACAGTGCTAAATAAAGTACAAGGTAACCACAATGTTCCATCAACTGCACATTAAATAACTAAAGCACATGCCTAAACGAGAACTATAGAGCAAGCATGAAAATGAACACATTTAGGTGAAACTTAAGTCATACAAAATAATGTTTAAGCATCAAACAAATGCACTTACATGGTCAATTACGCACAGTCAGGAAAAACACAGAATGAAAGGAGTGAAGCTCAGTCCAGCAAAGTATGACCACATCCAACAAAGAAGCCTAATCAGTGGACACAGGTGCAGCTATTAAAGTCTGAGAGATCATTCTAACTGGCTTGAGATTGGGTGAGGGGAGCTTGGGGCTAACTGGGAACTGAACAGACTGGGGGCTGACACTGCTTTGAGGGAGCAGTTTATGAACACAAAAACTCAACAAAACACACTTTACAACGTTTACCATTAAATGCATGTTTGTTATTTACAGTGTAGGCATTGCAGAAGCTCTGGTGAGAATATACTAATCTCGTGAGAACTAAATTTTACAGCAAAACTTGTATTACATCAAAATCCTTGGACACTTCTTTACAAATCCCAGTGGGATTCAGGTAAAGTGGGCTTACCTTTAACCTTCAGTTATTATACACAAATTCAGCTTTAAATATGGACACAATTAAAGTTCAAGTGTTTAGGGAACACAGACAGAAAAACATTTTTACATATGGTTACCATTTTAAATGTTCTTATTTGTTTTCAACTGTTTGTCGTTGCTTGTGTTATAGTCACATTTTTAACATATTGTAGAGCTCATTAAGTTAATATTCTGATTTCTGAAAATTCTTATATTTAGATTTAATCAAATTTAATGTCAGCACTACATGATCTTTCAGCTGTTTGGTATTTCACACATGAATTGAGATGAGGATTTACACATGAATATTTTACTCAGAACTCGTTGGATATATATTAGGATTTGTTTGTTCAGTATGTTGTTGAAATGATTTGTCTCATGATAAGTGTTAATAAATCATGTGTTTTTAATTATAAATAAGTGATGGTCCACTTTACCATAACCTTCAGTAACTCCATACTGAAATCTCAGATAAAAAAATACAAATAAAAATAAAAATCTAGGTATCTAAATGACATGTTTTACAAAAAGTGGCCCACTTTACCTGCAGTCACCCTACTTCTAATGCACAGCCTGTGTTTTGTTTTGCTCTCTCTGATGTACTTCTGTGTTCGTTACTTCTAACTTCTTACGCTACAATTACATCCTATCATCCTCTGGAACGTCAATTTCTCATGAATGCACGTATGACAGTTAGCATAAGCTAGAGATTACGGTTTATTAAATTTTTAATATGAATATTTTTTTTACACAAATTCTTCGCTTCTACTTCAGAAGGCCATTATGTAGCCCCTGGGGCCGTGTGGAGTAGTTTTTTTTTATGATGGATGGATGTACTTTATTTTGCCTTAAAATCTCAGCCATCACTCTAATCACTCACTATTATGATAAAGCTTGAAAGAGCCAGGATGTTGTTTGAATATAACTCGGATTGTATTCATCTGAAAGAAGAAAATCATAACATAGGATGGCTTGAGGGTGAGTTAGTTTCCTCTTTAAAAGTAATTTGACATTAACATAAGAGGGATTTTACATTTGAGACATTTGTTTTAGTATTTAATAATCTTTATTAACGTTAGTTAATAAATACAACTGTTTATTGTTGGTTCATTTTATGTCTTGACTATTAAAACTATCACCAGATAGAGATTTTAATTTTAATAATGCATTAAATGCAAGTTCAATAAATGTATTTTTGGAAACACTTCACTTAAATCCTTTATGTATAATGCATTATAAAAGTAGTTTCAATGGATTAATTATGGCTTGTGATGCACCTTATAATGCAATGTACAATCTTGTGAATAATTGAAACCACAGTTAATACATTATGTAATACTTATCAATTCATTGTTACACTGTGTATTTTAAATTTGGTTAATTTAATGTATTACAACCAATATAATGAATAATTATAATGCATTATACCATTCAATAATCCTTTATAATGCATTATACATAAAGACTTTAAGTAAAGTGTTACCTTACTGTAAAGTGTTTACGGTAACGTACCTTCCTCAAAAAAAAAAAAAAAAAGTTTATTTATTTTCTAAAAATGCAAATATAATACACTTAATTTTTTTACTTAAAGACATATAAGTTAAGAACAACATTAAAGGGAGTAAATGATGACAGAACTGTTCATTTTTGATTACGGTAGTCCTTTAATTTCAGAAATACCATATGTGCCATACCAATGCCATAAAAGAACCATTTTTGGTTCCCCAAATAACCTTTCAATGAACAATTCTCAAAAGATCAAATTTTTTTCTAAGTGTAAAGAACCTTTTAATAATCTAAGGAATAACATTTTCCACTATAAAGAACCTTGTGCAATTGAACATTTTCATGGATGTAAAAGGTTCTTCATCCATCGACTGATGTCACTAAAGAAACCTTTATTTTTAAGAGTGTGTATATTTTCATTTCGAGCAGCTACTGCAAAGCACAAAGGTCTATGTAAAGGTCAAACCTGTTCAACTATAGAAAGTAAAGTCAAGCCTGACTACAGAACTGC
Organism: Carassius gibelio; assembly: GCF_023724105.1. Taxonomy (NCBI): domain Eukaryota; kingdom Metazoa; phylum Chordata; class Actinopteri; order Cypriniformes; family Cyprinidae; genus Carassius; species Carassius gibelio. The sequence goes on along the minus strand of NC_068405.1, from coordinate 19,974,372 downwards.
AACAGAAATCCAGTGCATAATATCGATCCAATACACAATGTGTCGTTCCCACAGACCCCTCCAAGAAGGACGTCCCAGCTGAGGACATTGACATCGACATGGGTGCCCCTGAGACGGAGAAGGCAGCCGTCGCCATCCAATCACAGTTCAGAAAGTTCCAGAAGAAGAAGCAAGCGGTGAAATCATAGTTGTGCCCATGCAGGGCATCCCTGGCCCGGCGCGGGTCCAATGGTTCCATTAGGGCAGGGAGTTGCATGTCAGATAAACTGCACTGTTCTCGGGTGGGGGGGTCATGGGTTGACTGGGGATGTGGGTGGGGCCAGATGAGAGGTGAAGAGGCAATTTGCCTTTTGCTATCATATGTGAGGATTAAAATGTGATATTCTGGTTGCCACTAGTACATAGATTTTTTCAGAACAATACTTTCCTTTGATAATAGTTTTGTTATTTTTTTTGATAAATACGAACAGATCCATCATTAATGTCAAAGTGTTTGAAAATATCCACCTTAAAGTGTTAACCAATTGTGTGACAGTATTTCCTCTGTTTAAGACCAGAAACCAGGGGTATTTATGGTCAAATGATCAAGAATGTTGCTCAAGGAAATATCCTGAATGGCATCTTATTAAGATTCACTCAGACTTATTTAATCTTTCACCTATGTTGTGTTTTTTGTCTGTTTAGATGAACTGATATTGTGTTTGTGGTTTATCATTGTTTATCATTAACCAAGTCAGTGTTTTTGTCAGAAAGCAGTATATTGTACTATTCCTGAAACAAACAGTTGGAAGTAATCGTATGTGAACTCAATAAATATTGGGATGACCTCAATGACTGATGGGTTATTTTGCCGTATTTTTAATGCCATTTGCTTACCTTTCAACACTGGCTGTGTCCAAAAGCTTACAAATATCAAAAGGTTGTCCAGTGTTTGCATAACATCATACTTAATTTCGTTTTTGAAGGAAGCATAACCTATACTTTAGGTTTTAAGACTTTGATATGCCAAATTCTTGTATATTTCTGTTTTTTTATTCAGCACTGGTTCAAGAAGAAGACGCAAGCAATATATCTTATTAACCGTTCTAGCACATGCATTTTCCCAGCCAAATCTGGAGGAAAGATTTGAGAAAGTCTATTTGGAAAAACTCAGGCACTGCTTCCCCCAAAGATGTCAGAAATTCAAATGGCTTGGAAATAAAATAAGCGCAAAGTGTTAAAAGTACAAAATACACAAATACGTTATTGCAAGCATGTCACATTTTTACAGATAGTCTTGAACACTTGGACCCAATAAGTAGACAAGGGGAGAGACTGATATTTGAAATGGACACCAAACAAACACAAAACCGTCCTGTTACAGTGTGACAAGTACAAATTGTATAAATAAAGCTATGTAAAAACTTTACATGCATTTTTACAACACTATTTTAAGCCTCTCACATATGTTAAAATAATTGTTCAGTGATCTGTTCGTTTTCAAGATCTTTTTTTTGAACGCTTGGAACAAATAAGTAGGCTACGGTGGTCAAGTGGAGAGACTGATATTTGAAATTGATATCAAACAAACACAAAACTATTCTGATACTATAACCAATATTACAACAACAGCATATCTTGGTTCAGTGAAACTCAGCAAAACCGATGCTACTCGCGTGTTGAGCAGAAACAAAACCTCGCCGTCCGTTTCAGGCCTTCCCACTCATCCCTCCAGCAGGTACCTCTTTGTTTTTCTAGTTCTATTCATTTGACCTCTTCCTCTTTACTAATGCCTCAGCTATTTCTCTTTCTACAGACTTTTTACAACAATCCTCCCGCGTGCTCACACTTTCTTCACCATCAATAAACGTCGTTTGTTGCTGCTTTTTCTCAAACACAGTTGTTTGTTTTGGTGTTGATTTAAAAAAAAAAAAAATCTGTAGTTTCTGGTTTACTGCACCTTTAAACATCCCAGGCACTAGTTTTTGTGCATTTTTTAATGAATAAAGCGTAGGCTATAATACAATCACACTGTACGTTTTTTCCCAACTTTTGGAAAAATAAATGTTGTCTTTAAAATAAAGATTTTACGTTGTAAATACGCGATAAGTAGATGACCTTATTTACTGCGTCAGATTAATGCATCCTAAAATCCATCCTAGCGAATTTAAAGTCAGATTCATTTGAGTGAATTTATTAGGAAAACTCTCTCTCTCTCTCTCTCTCTCTCTCTCTAATGTGTATGAAAAGTGCGAATCATTCGGAATCGTTTCTTTCAGACTGTTCTGAAAAGATGACTTATTCAAGTTTAAATCAGTAGGCTATATCTTGGACATAAAACAGGACGTTTTTCGAGTTCTATATTTAGTGTAAATTTAATCTTTTAAAATTTAGTTTTAATTGGGGTTGGCAATTAATGCAAAAACCCTCACTGGTATAATTATGAATTGTAATTCATTAATAGTCATTATTACTGAATTAATAATTGGGGAATTCAGGAAATTGCTAAATCCTTTACAAATCCCATACCTAAAACATTGAAATATACAGAAATTAATCTCTATCTTTATCTTTTTTCAACATGTGTCCAGTCACTTGGTTATCTCCTCAAAATTCACTGGTGCATTAGAGTAGAAGCCAATCTACTCTAAGGCGGCACCTTCATTTAAAATGCTATCGGTTAAGGCATCGATTTGGCAGTGAGGCCGCTGGTTCTGTTTCGGACACAGTCACTGTGATGAATTCAGTCTGGATCCAAGTCTTAGTTTATTGATCTGTGAAAGTGATCCAGTTAATTACTTTAATGAATTAACACTCATTTAAAATAGAGAGAGAGAGAATGAGAAGACGAGCCTATTTCATTAACAGTTTGCTGGCTATTCTAATCTTATAAAACTGTGCTGTATCTGTTTTGTGGTGTGATTCCAGTAACCATGTGCAGCAAACGCGGAGCTCTGTGAGTCATGTATAGGAGGTTTCATAGAGATTCAGAGAAAATCCCTCTCATGGGTCTAATTACAGTAGTTTTTCTGTTCAGAAGCACATACTGAGGTCTGACAGGTTCATTAGGTTTCAGCTGGGAGGGGGTTACACTCTGATGTACACAGTAAAGGAAAGAAAACAGAGGGATTTATGTTGATCCAAAAGCTATTGCTCACACAGGAAAAACACTGAGATGAAATGTATTAATCTGTATTGCTCACAAACAAACTGAAATACACACTGAAAATAATATGAACAGTCAAACAGCCTGTGTACGCAAAACTTGGTCACGTTTTCCAATTCCAAATACAAAAGTGATGTTCTTACCTCCATATTACTTTTACTATATCTGAATATCCCTAAATATCCCATAAGACAAAATGCTTGACTTGACCCTCCATTTTCAGTGAGGTTAAACTGGAAGTAAATAGAGCCATTTTTCATGAGTGAAGCTATGTTTAAAATGGCATACAGTATGCAAATATTACACCCTAAATTGGTCAAAATGCACAGTATAGAAATATTAGGCAATATGCCATAATTCAATGTGCTCAACTTGAGGTTTATAATGTTTTTGACATTTTAGCTCATAAGGTTTCTAAAAGTAAAAAAAAAAAATGTTCTCAAAATTAATAAAAATGCAAAATAAATTTTTTTATGTAAAAGTTGTGTGACAGTGTAATAATAATAATAAAAAAAAAACAAGTATGCAGTGTACTGTATACTATTCATCAAGTTAGTGCCAAGTTATACATACATACACACACACACACAAATATATATATAATATTGCTTGCTTCTTTTTTTTTTTTTTTTTTGAATGTTTTAAAGAATGCACCAATAATTGTGTCCTTCAATTGCAATTCCAAAAATTGAATGAGCTGAAAATGGATCAACATTGAAGAAAAAATGTTTAATATAAAGTATTCTTCAAATTTCAATTTTAATTATAATTTTTTTGTGCCATGAGCGCAGAGTTGTAAACACTTCTGATTTATGACTAGACCATCTTAGCTTTTAACATTGACACCTAGAAAGAATAGACTACCCAATGTTTAGAATAACAAAACATATTTTGTTTCACATTACCACACTTTTTAACAAGACTGTAGTATACTTCACATTGCCAGTATTCCATTGAGATCACGCCAAAATTATTCTCAAGCGAAGCTATGAAGATTACCTAAACAAAATGAGAGGAACTCAGCCAGGTTCTTCTTTTGATTCAGACGCCATCAGTGTTGTGTTGCTGACAGCTGTGTCTTTCTTAGGGAGATCCGAATTTAGCACACTGCTGCTTTATTTATGAGGGTGGTTAATAACAGCTGAGCGAGACCGTGTATTAATATATGCCAGCGACGCTTAATTTGTGGCGCACTTCAAACATAGATGGAGAATATAGTTGTCTTAATGACTACCGTGTTCCACTATTACCCTCCAGGCTGACATGGCACTATAAAACCAATTTCTGTCCAAGTGCTCCAGGAAGAGTGGTTGTCACCGACTCTTCACTGAAAGTCTCTGAATCAATACAGCAATTTGAGAGAGTAACTTGCGCTCTTTGAAGGCCGCGTGGGAATTCACTTCCCAAACGACAGTCTGCTGGGTGAGGAGGTCTAAAGGGGCCGAACAAAATTAGAATAGTAAACAAAAGATGAAAACAATGCAATTAATTGTTTTTCCGCAAACCAACTTTAGGTGGAGTAGTTCGTAAATTATGGAAGAAAATTAGCATCTTCGAGCAGTGGGTTCCTTCTGGAATTTCCAGTGTGGCATAATTTATGTTGAAGAATAAAACAAGTTTCTTCAAGTAACATTAACCAAAGACTGGTGCCAGAATAAAATCCCACACACACACACACACACACGCACATATATATTTACAAATAATTAGGCAACAGCATTTAAAACATATTATGACATGTGTTGCTTGCTTTGTAGCTATAACAAATTAAAAATTGTCACAATACCAACATTTCAGCTGTCAGTATCAACATAATATTGCTTTTTCCAGTAAAAAGTAATCTTCACTGAATCAGAAGAGAAATATGCACATAAGCACCAGTCAGAAAGGAAAACTGATTTTTTTTTTAAGTTTCAAAAGTTTGACTTTTTCACTGGAGGAATAGTTTTTAAGCATTATGTATTGTGGGCATTTACAACCCAATCTCATGAAAGTGATTTGGCGTAAGAACCCCAGGGTTCTGGGGTAGATGCGTATCATATGCACGCGAAAACTGCGTATAATTTTGAACGCCAACAAATTGCGTATCATATGCACGCGAAAACTGTGTGTTATATGCACGCCAAATGCGTATCAATACACCAAATATCTGTTTTTATTTGCCGTACTATTTATACGCATTTTCGCGAGGCTGGGCTGGGCTGGTATTCAAGTTAAAATGCTTTAAAGATGGATTTGTACTTTGTTCTTAAAAACAAATGTCATGTGGCATGTTGTGATGTTTTTATCAGCTGTTTGGACTCTCATTCTGATGGCACCCATTCAGTGCAGTGGAGCAAGTGATGTAAATGCAAAATTTCTCCAAACCTCTTCCGATGAAGTAAAATAAAATAAAATAAAAAATCATCTTGGTTGGCCTGAGGGTGAGCTCATTTTCAGCAAACGTAAATTTTTAGGCAAACTATTTTATATTACACTTACAGTATTTTGATGTTTAGTCGGTTGCTGTGCCAATCATCATACAGTTGTGACTGATTCATAACTGCAGTTGTTCCTCCTGAAATCCTGGACTATTTCTAACTTTTGTTTGCATTGCTAATGTTCTGTTGTCCCCCTTGGGCCACCATAGCTGAGGAAAATCAGCACACCAACAAGAAAGGGAAAGTTCTGCTTCCTCTCAGGAGGATGTGTGGTTCTACTTTCATTGTGTTCCCGCTGAGCTCGCTGTCTTTCATTCGAGTATGATTTCCAAAACGAAATAGCTCTATTATTCATTCAGATGATCCAGTGAACAGTGATTCTGTCTTTGCTGTGATTAAACCAATAGTTCACCCAAAATGAAAACCATTTATTCAGCCTCATCTCGTTCCAAACCCTGTATGACTCTCTTTGTTCTGTGGAACACAAAAGAAGGAATGCTGAAGGTTTTTAACGACATATATGGGGTGAATTTTTTCTTCAAGTTCATCTTTCTGAAGTGAATCTCATCTCGGTATGGATATTAAGCTCCGTTCACCAGATCCCTTTATATCCCACAGCAAAATGAAAAGCCTTAACCAATCTGCCAGATTCGTTTGGGGATCAACCTTTTATTAGTCGACAGGATTATCATGGAAAATCTTTTCTGGAGTGTCACAACTGTGAGCACTCGGTTGAAAAAAAAGAAAAAATAGAAAAAACAAATTATTCGTGAAAAACAACAAAAACATTTGTAAATGAGTATAGTGAGGACAATAGATTTATCTAATCAAATATAGCGAAATATCATCTCACAATTCTTCATCATAACTCTCCCTGCAAGACAGTTTGGTGCAGAGCGGTAACAGTAACATATCGCTACCGTCGGCTCATAATCATATAGAACTGCTTGTGGTTCTTCATGATTTTAATCATAATTGTTATTCTTTAAGGGGATCTCTTTAGATTGTCTCAGTTTCCCTGTAGTGCAGCATGTCTGCAATGCAGCAAAAATAAATCTAATGAAGACGAGAGAGCATGCCTTGAAGACACCTTTCTAGTGCACCACACATAGGAGGTGAAAACGCCGTCAGCAGTGACGGTCCAGTCTCCCCCGTGCAGCATGCTAAATCAACCTTTGCTTTCGCCGCAGCTGATTTACACCCGAATCTGTCATTTCTTTCGCTCCGGCTCTCAGAAGCTCACATCATGGGCGAGATATACAGTACAGTAGAAAGCAAACGTGGTTCATGGATTTTCAATATTGCACCATTAGAGAATGGAACACAAATAATTATCAATCAAGACTTGCTTTTCTAGGTTAAACAAGATATGTGCAAACAAGACTAAAGGACTTTATTAACCAAATCAAAAACTTTCCCTGTAATACCCACAAATAAAAGTGATTTCCTATTTGATATATTTTTTTTTATATATATATTTATACTCAGAAGAATATGAAATCTTCACATTTGAATATTTTCGTCATCAAAAAATTCAGGGCTGGACCGTCCAGTGGTCGGTATTCATACTGTCATCTTCCTCTTAAATTGGTTCATCCTCATGCACTCCCAGGATTTCTTCAGAACAGAACGCTGACAACTTCGGACCAATGGAAATCACTCTCACGCATTATCCCAAACTAACTACACAAAGAAATTTTAGTTAAAAAAAAAAATAACTATGAAAATGGGTTCCCATTCATTAGTTTGTGCACACTAACTGCTAAAATAAGTAAATTAGTAAATCATCATCATTAATAATAATAAAATCATTTTGGCAATCTCTGGGTTTCTGGAGTTCTTTTTAAGAAGTGAATTCACTGTTTAAAAAAGCATAAAATAAAGAAACTGTTAGGAGTAGAAGTGGAAACATATATACAACCGCGCATGAAGAGTTCGCTTTTTGCTCTTGATGTTTTATTTTTGTCCGGTCTTTGTTATACCAGTGTGTAGGACTTTGTGTAGGGATTGTTGCTCTGTTTTAAGTGTCCTCTGGAGTCCAGCAGCGATTCCTGGGAGGTGCTCATTTTGGCAGCCTGCGCCAAGTCCGTTCCGGCCTCTCTCTGTGGAAGCGTCGAGGCCGTGCCCGGCTGCCACTGCTGCACGTCCCTGCTGGTCGGCACCTCCATGGGTGTTGGCTCCAGCAAGGCAGGGCGCTTCATCGAGCGGGTCTTCTGCGGCTCCAAACAGGCCTGGGCCATCGCTGCTTCCCGAGAGGATCCCGGCACACCCCGGTTCAAAAGGAAGTCCATCCGCAGGTACGGAGGCAGGTGTACGAGCTCCCCTCCTGCAGGATAAAGAGAAATTCTTTTCTTAGCATGGCAATTCAACTTTGATTCCACCACGTTGTCATGTTCACGTGACCTACCAGAGTCAGTTGCGTTATTTCACTGCAAATCACAACTGAAATTGAACATACTGTTTATCAGACGTGCTGATTTTATCATTCTATATAATATGGAAACAGGCATATCAAAATGCTGTTTCAATGTTTTTAGCATCTTACAGCATGAGCACCTCATTTTTAAGCTATTTACAGCAACAAAAAAACACTTTAACAAGCTGCTTAGCTGGTCTTAAATGGTTTAACCTGTTTTGAGAGTTTAGCCAAGCTTCTGTTTACCTAAATTAGCTTGTCTCCCAGCCAGAGCAGCTAAAAAGTGCCCCAAATCCTCCAAATCCAGCCCACTGGACCATCCAAACCAGACTAGGGGACCAGCTAGGGTTGGGGAATTATTTTCAGCATGTTTGGGCCAAATTACAAGATACTTTTCGTGAAGCACTGTAAGAAGCTCTATTCACAAATGACTTTGAATGGAGTTTGATGTTAGAATTTTTCTTATCTAAAAATTGTAAAAAATAAAATAAAATAAAAAAAAATAAAAAAAATCCATTGTGGAATTGCCTCATCCAAAAAGGATCCATGTGAAATCGGCATTGGAAAACATTTGCACTCATGCAAAATTCCAAATCGCGTGAATTTTGGAATGACTGGATTCTGCACACAAAACCCCCTGAAAAATGATGAATGTGACATCACCTTTAGAGTGCATAGCTAGCTCCTCAAGCTTTTTTTTATTAACACAAGGTTATTATGAACAGCTCCAATTGGCTGAAATTGAGTTACCTCCCACCAGTAGTCTCACCTGGTCTGTGTGCCTTGGGGACGGCCATGTTCATCACCCTGCAGACGTCCTGGGGTTTGGGTGGTGAGGCAGTGAACCTGCAGATGCCTGATTCTGACGGTGTGCTGGAGGTCAGACTGTCCGTGTAATCGTTGGTGCCGGCGGTCATCTGCTCGGAGGATGTGTCTGAGATGAAGCACTCTGTGATGGTGAACTTGGCATGTCGTAGCTGTTCTTCCATCTTGGCATGTTCATAGGCTCTGGCCAGCTCCTCGTATGTAGAAGAAGCGCTCTCAGTGGAGACCATGCTGCTGCGAGCGCGGTCTGAACACAGCGGGTCAGAACTCATCAGTTACAATAGGCACTTCTAGCATGTATTAGCTTTGACGTGATATTTGATATTTTGTCGCTGATATAAAACTAACATTGTGAATGTTTTTATAATTTAACATGATATGGCCATTCAGAAGAAAAAAGAACAGATACATTCATGTTCAAAAGTTAGTTTTTTTTTTTTAACTTCTCACCAAGGCTACATTTATTTGATTACAAATATAAAAGTAATATTGCGAAATATTGTTGAAATTTAAAATAATTAGTTTTCTATTTCAATATATTTTAAAATGTTATTTATTCCTATGACGCAAAAGCATAAATTACCCCAGCACAAAAAAACATAACAAAAACATAATAATTTTTTCATGATACTTTGATTTATATATGTAAAATAATTAATAAAAATATTTTGTACTAGTAGTATAAAAGTAGTATAAAAGTATTTGCTGAATGGTAATTAATTTAATCAGTTCTTGCTAAATACAAGTATTAATTTCTTTTTTTTAAAAATCAATCAATAAATAAATATCACTGACACCAGATATTTAAACAGTACTATAATAAAATAATAATAATAACAAAAACTAAAATAATAAAAAAAGTCAAATGAAATTTTATGCTTCAAATGTTTTATTGCAGTTCAAGTATGTAAAAATACTGTTTATTTCTTTGCAGTTTTATATTCATGCATAAATTATTTTTTATCCCACTCTTCATTGTGTTCATAATTTTTAAAAACCGGAAACACGTACATACTAAGATATATCATAAAAAAGTTGAAGTCATTGAAGTACCCAGCTTTAATAACACGTCAAGCCGACAAAAGAGAAGCTAATAAAAGCTCAAGATGTACAGACTGACCTGTGTCCTGTGATGGACTGACACTATAGCTGTCGCTTTCTTTGTCCACTGAGCCGGCCACTCTGGGCGTCCCCAGCCTCCAGTCCGTGCTGAGTGTGTGGACGGAGACAGGAGGGTGAGGGCGATTCAGCGTCCACTGACTGGCATAACGGTTACGGGTGGCAGGGCCAGCTTTAGCTGTACGGCGAGCGGTGGGATCTGGGGATGGTTATGAAACGCTCGGTTAAATAGCATGATCACATATTCACTCTGTTGTTTGAGTGTTAAGAAGTTTCTTTCTTACTCGACAGACTGCTCTTGCTCGTCCCAGGACGGACATCAGAGACGTCCACCAGCGGGCCGGTGGCCTGCGACAGAGACTGATAGTGGACAGAGTGCGTGACGGTGGCCGACTTCTGTTTGGCAGTTTCTCCGAAATCGTTATCGGTCAGTAGCACTGTTGATCTGTCGTCTAACAGGGGAGGGAGCGATGGAACTATTAGAGACCCTAATAGTATCATTCTTTTTCAGAAATATGTGTAGGTTTGAATATGGTTCAGCGCAGACGACTCACCCACTGTTTCCATGGTGTCTCTCTCTTCGATGAGCAGCTGCGCTCGGGGAATGTCGATGTGCATGCGGAGGGTCTGCTGTTGTTTGTTAATGGTATCTGAAGGCCTTGTGTTCTTACTGGAGGAGAACACAAACAAGATGGGGAAAACCTCTCGGCTTGTACAAGGTCAACATGAGACGTGAGCCATCAAAGAAGCTTTCGTCTAAATGGTTCCATAAAGAACCTTTAACATCTGAATAACCTTTCGGTTTCACAAAAGGTTCTTCGAGGTGAAAGAAGGTTCTTCAGATTATAAAAAAGGTTTTGATAAAGAATGGTTTCTTTTCTCTGTGGGACACGGAATAAGAATTTAGAAGAACTTCCCAGCTGCAGTTTCTATGTGATGTAAGAATAAAGGGCTGTCAAACTCAAAGGACAAGAGAGTCATCATCAAAGCATCCTAAATCCTTAAAATCTTCTGGAGCACCAGCCTTTTGCGCTTTATTCATCACATAAATCGAATTATTATAGATTCATTTCTCTATAATGTTCTTTAGAACTGTCTGTTATAGTGAATCTGTTCAAACACTGGTTCTATTATATGTCTCAGTAGATCTGCAATATAGTGAAGCGTATGAATCACTTGATGATTTGATTCATTTGTGCATAAGATTCTTTAAAATTGTCTATTAGAATGTATTTATTCACTTATATTGTTAGAATACCTGGAATAAAGTACATCATTATGAACTACTTAGGGATTTTTAATAAAAATGCTTTAATAGAAACACTGATTACACTGTAAGGCTTTATACAATTTATAAATCGTATGAATGACTTGACGACTTTTAAAAAAAAGGCTGATGGCACACTTGATGAATGGCATACGAGTCGTGAATGACTATGAACACAAAATGCTGATAGAGTTTGATTCATTTGTGCATGATATGCTTTGTAAACATCCATTAAAATGAATCTGTTAATGAATCTGACTTATGACGTCTATGAAGCTTTTAGTCATTTTAGGATCATTATGCTGTCACTGAATGGAAAGAGCAGCTCAGAGACTATTCAAAATATCTTATTTTCTGTTAAATAGAAGGACATTTCTATTTTGGGGTGCTTTTGCTGTAAAAAAACAAAACAAATCAAAGTGTTTACCTCATAAGCATTTCAGCCAAACTCTTTGCATCTGTGAAAAAAAACAACCCAACAAGCTTTATTAAAATAAACAGGAAATGGAAGTACTATCGAAGTCATGAAGAATAAGACTGATATGAGTAAAATCTCAAACTGTGTTTACGCCTACGAATCTACACCTTCTCTTTGAAAACGCTCTAATATCTAAGAGCTGTGAAAAAACCGTCTGACCCCTGAGCCGCTTCAGCCTCTGCTCTCTCCTCCTCCTCCTCAGCACCATCAGCAGGACGAAGAGCAGCACCATTCCCACCAAAATGCAAGAGATCGTCACCATCATCTTCATCCCCTCATTGCCGGGTTTCTTCACCGGGTCCCTCACCGCAGTCTTCACCAGCGGGGAAATGGTACCTTTTCGCAAACACATGTAACATTTAAAAGCGCAAACAGTTCATCTGACATTGACTTTAAAGGTGATCCGTCAAACTTCGCTTACTGCCGTCGTAGCTCAACGTAGCAAACTTGACACGTTTCTCAGCCAACCCTGCGCTGTTGTGCACCTTCATCTGCAGTTCGTACCAGGTGGCTTGCTGCAGGTCCGGCACGTTGAAGCTCTTTGTGAGAGAGGTGCGCTTCACTTTGGTCCACACGGGGCTGTCCAGAGGACGGTATTCCAGAGTGAAGGAGGTGATTGGACAACCGCCATCATTCCAGCCAATCAGGTTGAGTTTGATGCTTGTTCTGTTAATGTTATGAAAGAGCTCCTGCTCTTTGGAGAACTGTGGCTCTGTGATGGGGGAAGGAGAACAGGAACGCTGTTTGCGATCACCATTTTCAACACCATTATTTGAGAAATAGGATATATACGAAACAAAGTGCACACCTTTCCCATGAGTCTTTGCTTCGATGATCTCACTGATTCGGCCTGGACCAACAGCATTTTGGGCCGTTAGCGTGAACTTGTACCAAGTGCCACAGTTGAGGTTCTCCAGACGGTAGGAACGCTCGCTGGGACTTATAGAAATACTTCCCCACTTCTCACTGTTGTCCTCCGAGTACTGCAGAATATATCCTGCATGGAGAAGTCATTTATAAAAATAAATCTGAAGGATTTTTTACGACTGACTCTCATTTTTCAAGCAATGCAATCGAATCCATTTGTTCAATGCTCTTTATATCCAGCTCATCCACATCAGTTGCTATAGTAATGAGTTTTCTGTCACATCCACAGACTTGCTGTTAGTGTGACAAGGGTGGATGAAGTGTAGACCTTGCTATATTTTATGTTTTCAAACACAGTTGTCACTTTACTGTTTATTTCATTAACTAATGCAATGAAACGCATTTTAAGTTTTGAATTATGACATCATGATATGAGGGATTTTACAGTTTGTCACACCTACTTTAGTTATGTTAAATTGGTTTATATTTACATTACCATTCAAACGTTTAGGGGTTGATAAGATGTTTTAATGTTTTGAAAGAAGTCTCTTGTGCTCAGCAAGGATGCATTTATTTAGTTGAAATTACAGTAAAACATTAATGCAATACATATTTTTTTTTTTTATTCCTGTGATGCAAAGCTGATTTTTGTATATTACATACACATATAACCATGAAAAGTTCTTTCTTTTCATTTTTTTTTTTGAGACAATCCAGTTTACATGTTTACAAATCAAATGCACATGTAATCTAATATGATTATTTCTCTGCTTATTCTGAACTAAATGGATACTAAACCAAAGGACCAGATCATCACAAATAAATCTACCATCAGTGCAAAAACTATGATGAAACAGATAGTTCAGATGCTGGATTCTGATTGGATGAGCCACATTCAAAGCTTTATGCCCTGTAATAATGCATTTGTAATAACACACTAATTCAATTCAATTTTAATTTAGGGGAAAATATCTGATCTGAATTAGATTTGAACCTGTTTGTACTGGGTTTCTAAAAAATGTAAAAACATAATTTTTTTTTTTTTTTTTTTTTTGCCATTCAGGCATCAAAATCAAAAATTTATTTGAATAGAATATGCCAAAAATAAAAAGGGTTTTGCTTAAATCATGATCATTTGAAAGACGGATTATTATTATTATTATTTTTTTTAGTTTAGTATTTTTTCCAGTAAGAAAACAGCTGAAGGTGGAAGCAGCTCACCTCTAATGGAGCTCCCGCCGTTGTCTCCTGGTATCCAGGACACAGTAATGGATGTGGTGGTTGTCTTGGTCACAGTGAGACGAGGCTGGTCAGGGGGGACTGAAGATGATATTTATACAGTGAGAAACATTGCGGAATAACACAAAGGAAATGAAACTGACACATAGAGGACCGTCCTGCCCGCCTCTCACACCTCACCTTGAACCTGGAGGTTGAGAATTATTTCATCCGTTCCCCAGTTATTGCTGGCGACACACGTGTAATACCCAGAATCCTCTGCTTTCACGGTCTTAATGACGAAGCTGCCATTTCCATGGATACTGCGTCTTCCATCGATGACCGCAGGGGCTGGGCTCCCGCTGGCGAGAAACAGTGTGAATCCTCAATGAAGAGGGCAGAGTTTGACATTTCCCAGCATTCCCCAGTGACTGATTCTACTCATAGGTATTCAGATGCTTGTGTTCGCTCTTAATGAAGGGCTAGGTCTGCAATGCGGTGTGTTTTTCACTATAATACGGAGCTGTGGTCATGTTTGTCTTAAATCACGTGCTCATACTCACGTACTGTAAATATGTTTTTGAGAGTGTACGTTCTATACATTCGAGTTATTCTAGTCCCATAAAACAGATTTATTTACCTCTCTTTCAGCCATTTAATGGCAGGAGGCGGGTCTCCGACCGCCCTGCAGGGTAAAACAACATCCCTCATCCATGGCGTTGTAACAGTACCACTGAAGGTGAGGATTTTGGCAGGAGCTGTTTAAAACATAAAAAATAAAACACAACAATTTATTGTTTTATTGATTTAGGAAAGCTGAATACACAATCCTGCTGCATAATTTAGTTGCAAAACACAATTATTGCATATACAGTAACATCATATTTATGCTATTATTCTAAATAAATTAATATTTCTATTTAATAAGGATGCATAAAATTGATCAAGTGACAGTATAGACTTTTATAACTTAGCAAAAGATTCCTCCTTCAACTAAATGATGTTCCTTTAGAGTTTTCATTCATTAAATAATCTTTACAAATTTATTTAAGTGTACTTAAGTCCCTAAATATCTTTTGGGCCCACTGTATGTTTCAGAATATTTTTACACATTTTTTTTTATACACTGGCATATTTTGTATCTTAGACTGCTCATGGCTTATTGTCATGCTCCTCATGGGAAGGCCAACAACATTTCAAAACAAATGACCCCAGAATGGTTGCTTTACAGAATGTATTCAACTTCAAAATATCCCCCTAAAACCACAGATGAACTGCTTTGCTTCTGAAGAACGAATCGACTCACCTTTGGCCAGAGGTTCCACGGTGATGACATCACTGCTGTTCCCCCGGCCGGCCGCAGTCACCGCCATCACCCAGATACTGTACTTCCTGTTGCGACTGAGATTGTGAACCCGGTGCAGGAATTCATCTGGGGCCACTTCAAATTCACTGACCACCTAAACGAGACCCAAAATAAGAGACCGCTGGTTAGACCTTGTGTCTTATATCAGTTCCATCAAACTTGCGTCAGATGGTTCTCTCATTTTTAAATGGGAGAGAAGAAGCTATTTAAACACCACCTTTATCTCAGTGGCACAGTACTGGCCCTGTGCTAAAATGTTTTGCACTTCCACACGCCGTTTAACACGGTCTAAATAGCCAACCTGATATCTCTCCTGTTAGTACGAGAGCAGTTGGCTGAGTCTTAGGCCTACCGTTGGATACGAGCTGGAACAGAAGACTGTGTATTTCCTAATGATGCCATTCAGCTTCAGCGGAGGGAGCCAAGAAACATACACCACAGAGCTGGAGGCTGCAGCTGCCTTCACCCCGCCGGGCGGACCTGGCACTGCAGGGAAAAGATTCAGGATGTTTGGAGAGGTCTTTACCAACTTTTTTGGCTGACAGATTGGCAAAAAGTTTTTTCTGTGAATTTAGTTGGTACATACCATCCTCTTTGGTGCGGATGTAGATCTGGTCGCTGCGTACTCCGTCTCCTGCTCTGGTGAAGGCCAGAACTTGGATACTGTAGTTGGTGTATTTCTCCAGACCCTCCAGCTCCAGCTGGTCCTTCTGGGTAGTGACGTTTCTGATTTCCCCTAGTTCTGTAGAGGCAAAAACAACAAGATTTTAAAATGCTTAAACTATCAACTCATACAGTAACTGACTGTGCTAACGTCAATATTACTGAGATTTCTAAAATGCAGTGAATACTGATTTTATACAAAGCTTGAAATATAAAATAATAGTCAGAATGACGGTGTCTCCATTTCTTCCTGCTATCTAACATTCCTTTGAAATTCTAGCTGCTGCTGTTGGATGGAAAAGAGCCGCTGTCTCCTGCTCAGTGCTGAATTTTATCCCCGAGTTGCCAGGGCTGAATTCTGCTGCTTCATAATAAGGCAATTTATAAGCAAATAGCTCCTGGAAAGAGCCGGATCGACATAATGTGTGCTGTGAGTTTGTTCTACTGAGCACAAGTTGATCGAGAGCCATAAAGCAGCCAATTAAACAGGTGTGCAGAATGTGTTATGTTGCTCTCTGGTTTGTGTGCTGCGGCGCTGAGTGATCGATTAACTAACCTCAAAGACTAAATCATTCATGAGAGGACGCTCAGAAAAAGCCTTATTCAAGTATGCATGCTGGCACAACACTTATGAAAATAGACTATTGCTGAATTGCAAAATGCATGTGATGCAGTGGTGATAGTGTAGTTTGTATTTTTCAGTATGTAGTATGCCAGTATTGGACAGTAAAATGCATATGGGTATTAGAGAGCTCTTGAATAACTGCATGTATTGATATCAGAGACACGGTTGTGGATAGCATTATCCTAAAAAGCAAACTTTAAAATGAAAAAAAAGTATATAATGTTCTATAGTTTGGGATGCAATATTGTCACACTATACAGTACACACTTATAATATATCCTTTCAACTGGGAATTCTTCCTTTAGAATGCCAAATAAACTCAATACTAATATACAAAATGCCTATGTAATTCCCAGTTGAAAAGGTATATTCTGCCCCCTAGTGGTCAATGGAAGCAAAATATGTATAATAACAAAAATCACAAACACACCGTAATAATACATATTCATAAATGTAATCGTGTGCATGTGTGTGTGTGTGTGTGTGTGTGCTCTTGTTTTTGTGACATATCAGGACACAACTCTGTATAATGACATGAGTATGAAATAGGTATTACAAGGATAGGGTGACTTATGAGGACATAACTCATGTCCCCATTTTTCAAAACGCTTATAAATCATACAGAATGAGTTTTTTTTGAGAAAGTAAAAATGCAAAAAGTTTCCTGTGAGGGTTAGGTGTAGGGTTGGCGTAGGGCCATAGAATATACAGTTTGTACAGTATAAAAACCATTACGCCTATGGGATGTCCCCACTTTTCACAAAAACAAACGAGTGAGTGTGTGTATATATCTATAAATGAAAATGTATTATTATTAATTTATGATCTATATAATTTTAAACAATTTATCTCTTAAGAGAGAGAGATTTTTACATGTGATAATCATATTTAACATAATATAATATATTAACATATTAGTATTTATTATTACTTTCTCTTTGTGTGTGTATATACATAAATTACTATTTTTTATTATTACTCAAATTTTATATATTGTATGTATGTATATACACACACATACTGTCACGATCTCTAGCTGGAGTGCCCATGAGCTTCAATAGAGGGCGCTCCATTCCAGACTTTTGCCACTTCACCCTGGACTCCATTTCCCATAATCCTTTGCCAGGACTCACCATCAATTGCAATCACCTGTGTCTCATCACTTCATCAATCTCACACTATAAAAGTTGCACACATCCACACACACTTGGCTGATTATTGTTTAGCCTGTACCCGGTTCTTAGTATCCCTGTTTCCTTGCTTTCCCGTACATTTTTTGACCTTGGACTGTTATTGATTACTCTTTTTGGGATATTATTTCTTGTACTGGACCCTGCCTGTCTGACCACATTTACAAATAAAGCCTGCATTTGGATCCTTAAGACTGTTGTCATGATGCTTCCTTTGGAACAGAAACCTTTATAGTGTCAGACTGATAAGGTGATGAGAGACAGGTGATTGCAATTGATGGTGAGTCCTGGCAAAGGATTAGGGGAAATAGAGTCCATGTTGAACTGGCAAGAGTCTGGAATGGAGTGTCCTCTAATGAAGCTCACGGGCACTCCAGCTAGAGATTGTGACACACACTATATATATATATATATATATATATAGCACAAGTATATATATATATATATATATATATATATATATATATATATATAGAGAGAGAGAGAGAGAGAGAGAGAGAGAGATAGATAGATAGATAGATAATTTTACTATTATTTATTATTAGTAAATATAATTTTTTAAACAAAATTCTCTCTCTCTCTTTCTCTCTCTCTCTCTCTCTCTCTCTCTCTCTCCCGCTCTCTCTCTATATATAGAATTACAAATAAATCATTATTTCTCTCTCTCTCTCTCTCTCTCACACACACACACACACACACACACACACACACATATATATATATATATATATATATATATATATATATATATATAAATAATTTATTTCTATATAATTTATTTATTTCTATGAATATCATATATTAATAAAGATAATATAAATATATAAATAAATCTACACTCTACAAAATGAAAGTAATGCTATTTCTGGCACAAAACTGCAATCGTCTCTGAGCTGTACCTCCGTCTGGTAGATTGGCCCAGTAGATGATGCGGAAACCCTGTAAAACACCATTGAGAGCTTCCCTGGACAGAGTCTGCCAGGACAAAGAGATGCTTTCAGGGGAAGCAGCGGTGGCCACAACCTTCTCTGGAGCTCTGCTGGGTACTGAGAGCACAAGAGAAATACAGAAAATCATCTCATAAATAGCCTAAATACTCACAGGCTCGGAACATGTACAGTAGGTGTGAAAGAAACTGAAATGGATGAATTAACTTGAATTGGGTTCTTAAGCAGTGCTGTCAACTTTTCAAGTAGCCACTAGATGGCAGCAAATATTACAAATCTGCTTGGTGCATTTCGTGGTATTTTTGATGATAGGATTTTAAAATAGATTAAGCTCTAAAGACTTCACACTGAGGGGCTAAAATTTGCTGCATCATGTGAATGACTACAGTGGCTTACCATCCTCCATTGTTGTGGCCCGGACCTCACTGGAAGCTGGTCCCGGACCAGCACTGTTACTGGCCTGCACCACCACCTCATACTCGGTGAACTTCTTCAGGTTGTTGAGGCTCAGGGACTCGGTCTCTCCCGTGGCTTCCATACTGATGCAGACGAACTGGTGACTGCCGTTGATGGAGTGTTCTCGATGACACACCTGATACCCCCTGATCACGCCATTCTGGAGATGTTTCAGCGGTGCCTGCAGGTGATGAAATGATAGTTTTTAGAAGCAAGACCTCAGTGGGCATGCACTCTTATAAATAAAATTCTTCAAAACTGATGGTTCCATGAAGAACTTTTACCATCCATGGAAGCTTTCCAAAGCACAAATAGTTTTTAGGAAAAATAAATAAAATACGCTTCACACTAAGGAAACAAAAAAGTTATTTTAAGAACTGATCAATGAATGCTTCTGTTTGGGGAACCAAACACGGTTCTTCTTTGGCATTGCTGGCATTTCTTTTTAGCCTAATTAAGAATTAACCAATTTAGGGTATATTTGTAGCAATGGCCAAAAAATATATTATATAGGTCAAAATTATTGATTTTTCGTTTATGCCAAAAAATCATTAGGATATTAAGTAAAGATCATGTTCTATGAAGATATTTTGTAAATTTCCTACCATAAATATATCAAAACTTCATTTTTGATTAGTAATATGCATTGCTAAGAATTCATTTGGACAACTTCAAAGTATTTAGATTTTTTTGCACCCTCAGATTCCAGATTCTAACAAACCATACATCAATGGAATGCTTATTTATTCAGCTTTCAGATGATGTCTAATTTGACACTTAAGACTGGTTTTGTGGTCCAGGGTCACACATAAATATATAATAAATATTTACATATGATATAATATAGTTATAATATAGAATAAGTCGATCTTTAATTGGTATGCGTTTGTTTATATAACACAAAACTTCATACAGTCACAATACCCTGCTCAGCCATACCTTCCATGTAACTTTTATGCTTTGGGAGGTGATGGCTTCCAGTGTGACGTCTTGGGGTGGTCCTTCAGGATCTAGAGTGGTCAAACATATACTCTGTTTAAGCCAGGTCTGATATCTGCCATCATGTTTCTCATAGACAGTGGCCTCAGTAGTTCTCAGCATCTCAATCATGCTCCTGTAATGTCACCCTTGACCTCCAGTCGGCAGTATTGCAACATTATTCCTTCTGTGTGTCAACTAATGGAACAGGAAGTGAAACATATATACATACAGTATATATATATTTATACACACACACACATTGCCATTTGTTCTTATAAATAGGAAAGTTACTCAAACACTCCTAAAAGATGGTCCAGTATATTAAATATCAGAAAGAAAGATGTAAGAGTAACATGCACTGAAGAACTGTCCATAATAATACCAGGAACATGAATATGACTACTATATAGTACCTGCTTCATCTGTGGTTACTGTGAGCTCATTGCTGGGTTCACTGTCGCCAATGTGGTTCTTGGCGAACATGCGGATGTTGTAGGTGGAGGATGGGTGAAGCTCTATGATGGTGGCCTGGTAAAGGGTGGGAGACACATCTCTGGTCCTGCGAGCTCGTTCCCAAGTTTCTGTTTATGGTTGAGGAGATGGTTGATAACATATCTGGATCTCATGTGACAGCTGATCAGCTTCATTTATAGGTCTATTACAAGGTCTAAGATGATCTATTCATATCTATTCAGCTACTGTTGCTTGTATTGGTTTGGATCATGTACCTGTTTTATTTTTGCACTCGATATCGTAGCCGGTGATGGGACTGTTCCCATCGAATCCCATGGTCCAGCGGAGGGCGATGGTCCTTTCTTTTACCTCACGAATCTCCACTTTAGGAGGCTCTGGTGGCTC
This sequence comes from Carassius gibelio, assembly GCF_023724105.1. Lineage (NCBI taxonomy): Eukaryota > Metazoa > Chordata > Actinopteri > Cypriniformes > Cyprinidae > Carassius > Carassius gibelio. The sequence continues at coordinate 19,953,531 of NC_068405.1, read as the reverse complement.
TGAGAATTCAACGATACCCTGCTCAGGTTCTCAGAGGCACTGAAACCCTCCCCACACTTTAACAATGGCATTTAAATCAGGAGATTTCCCAAAAGAGTCATTTGAAATGCCCAATAAATCCCCTGAATCTCCAGCCAAGCCCAGGCGATTTTCCGGCTGCTTACCTTGAACTGTTAACTGAAGGATGCCTCTGTCTTCACCATAGGAGTTAATGGCATGACAGGAGAAGAACCCAGAATCCTCTCTCATTGTCGGATAGATCTGAAATCAGGAATATGGTGTGTGATGAGCTACTAGAAAAAAAACATCATACACTAAAAGACCCTGATCATCACAAACCATTCACATCAAACTTTATTTAAAAAAGTGCAGATACCTGAAGGACCTGCTATGCTTATAATATGAAATTAGTTTGGTAGTCAAATATAAATTAAATAAAAAAAAATTATATATATATATATATATATATATATATATATATATATATATATATTAAATGATTTCCATTTCAAATAAATGCTGTTCTTTTAAACTTTCTATTTATCAAAGAATTTTGAAAAAAATGTATCACGGTTTCCACATAAATTTGATGTGACTGTTTTCAAAATTTCAAAATAAAAAGATATGGTTTTTGAGAACCAAATCAGCATGATGAAATGATTTTTTCTGAAGGATCATGTGACACTGAAGACTGGAGTAATTAATGTAACAAATTTCAGTTTAAAATATTTTAAAAGAGTTCTTTTAAATTGTATTAATATTTCATAATGTTACCGCTTTTACTGTATTTTTGATCAAATGATTTTACAGCCTTGATTTTGCAAAAGAAAAAAAAAAAAAAAAAAAACAAACAAAAAAAACCCCACCAACTGCTAATTTCTGAACAGCATGTTCATATTTTGCCATTTATTTATTTATTTATTAGATATAAACAATCTATAATAAATTAAATATGTAAATAACTATAGAACTATATTATTCTGTATATATATTTTTATTTTTATAATATATAATAATAGTAATATGTAATAATAAGTACTGTATGTGTACCTTGAAAGACCTGTTAATTCTACTTTCAGAATTTAAACCAACACTATGACATTTTTTAACTAAGTTGGAAAGATTGTTTCATTTTAAGATATGTGCATCAAAGTATCAAAATTGACAATGCACATATCAAATGAAGAATCTGACCTGCAGGGTGGAGACCACCTCGTCGCCGACGTTCTTGACCGTTACCGTGTGCCGCCACATGTCTGGATTGATCATGTGTGACTGCTTCTCCTTCTCCACCTCCTTCTCCCATCTAACCATGATGGGCTTCTCACCATGAGCCTTGCAGCTCATCTCTATCTTCTCTCCTTTTGTTGCCAGTGAGTTGTTGGGATACGATGTTATCATGGCCGGAACTGAGAGAGAGAAAAGCAAAAGCGCTGTGAAGACAAATGCCATCACTGTGGATCAAGCCGAACAAGTTTTTCTTATGACATCGATGACTTCTAACTTACATTCGTGCAAATGCCATGTAACACTTTGCAACAGTGAGGATCAGAACACTGTATTTCCCCAGACAAGGTAAATGTTTTACAGCTCTATGGCATTAACAAGATTGAATGTGATGCTTTATGCAGAGGAACAGTTTTTACTCTGTTCTCTCTCTCTCTCACACACACACACACACACACACACACACACACACACTCATGTCCCGGTTCCTCACAGGCATTCATTGGAGGAGCGGAGCACCAGGCGGGTACGTGGGAGCGCCGGTACAGCGTGTGATGTGATTGAGTGTGTCATGTTGAAAGTCCTGACCGTTTACATGTCATCTCTTATTCACTCCAGCAATTCTCAGCTCAGCAGCAACAAAAAAGAAGAAGATGAAAAAAAAAAAAAAAAAGAATCCATGGCTGAATTAAAAATAAAAATTTCTGATTTTAAAAAAAGTATTTTTAAATATTAAAACCACCTTTTTATGAAATTTTGTAAAACAAAAATATTTTTTTCACATTGTGTTAAGCAACTTTACCCAAGGGCTGCATGTTTAAAAAGCGGGAAAATACATTTCTAAGAAATATTCCCAATTTTCCCAATCAGTAGCTAATACAAGAGAGAATAATAAAAATAATAAAAAAAATAATAAAAAAAAGCCAATACCAGTTACTGTTGATTAAAAATATTTGTAATTTATTTGTCATTAAATTAAATATGTTTTGCTCATGAAGGCTGTAATGAACAGTAATATTGTAAAATATTGTAAAATATTAAAATATAAAACAAGTTTTCCATTTTACTATACTGTTAAATATAATTTATTCATGTGAATTCCATTTTCATCAGCCATTACTCCAGTCTTCAGTGTCATTAAATCCTTCAGAAATAATTCAGACTTTTTTATCAATGCTTATTTATTAACAATGTTTTTTTTTGTTTTTTTGGAACCCATGATACTCTTTTCAGAATTCTTTTGAGAAATAAAAAGTTCAAAAGAACAGCAATATTCACTTTTTTGTTCAATTTAAAACATCCTGCTGAATAAAAGTATTTTTTTTTTATTCAAAATAAATAAAAATAAATAAATGAACCTGATCCCAAACTTTTGAATGGCAGTATATGTATAAATAAATAAAGATATACTGAATACAATGATTAACATACATTTTTAGCATTACTTTACTAAGAAATTAGCAAATTAGCATAATCTAATTATTATCAGTATGATTAATACAATTATTTCAAAAGATGAACTTGAAAAACGCATCATCACGTACTGTAAGCCGTCACTGAGCACTGGCTAACGCTAGCCCTTTATGTCTGGCCTCTTAGCAATCCTAGCGTTTCATTTAAACACTGAGAACAGCGGATGTGCGAAGTCTCTTAAAAAGACTACACTTGATCAGAAGGTAAAAATGAAGCGGTACAGTCCCCCGCTAAAAGACGCAGGCAGCCTAAACTGGCATCCTATTTCTTATCCCAGCCGAGCGCTCGCTCTTTATGTGATTATCCAGAATAAAACACTAAAGAGGGAAGTAGTCTCTGTGTTGGAGGGGCAGCTGTATCTTCCCCCAGGCTGCGAGCTGTCTTCATCATGACTGCATAATTGCTGTGTTGATGTATTTCTTTAATATCCAGCTGAATTATAAGCAGCAGTTGGACTGAAAGGGAAGGTGCTAATTCCTCTCCTGAGATGCAGACAGAAGAACTGTGTGTTGCTGGGCAGGAACTTGCTCTCCGGCTGTAGGAGTGATTTACGTCTCTTCTGAATCCTCTCTGATTGATTCAGGCTCATTTTACTTGTTCATTTAGGGGCCGTAAATGGACATAAATGAGCGTGTTAGGCTGCTTTGTGCGCTTGAGCCACAGCATTCATTTATTTTTGCTTGTGTCACGAATGCACACATCTACACTTGGTCTCTCAGGGTAGCAGTTTTATTCCCTGCTCTATCAGGGGCAGAAGAAGAGAGATTCACTCATCCTGAGAGACAAACGGAGATGATATACTGGTAGATTCGGTATTATTTACCTGAGAGGAAAAATTAATTTCTGATCACTGCATAACTTCTGTTCACTTCAATCAAGGCAAACTGTATTAGAGTATATTTAAAGGTTCACGTGTACATTAAAACACTACATTATACCTGCCAAAATGAACGTGTTTAACGTATTTAATACAATTATTTGATCCAAATTGACATTTAACCATTTCTTTTTGCTCTGTGTGATTTCTAATGTTCATATTCCACACACACCCGATCCGGATTCTTGTCTATCCTACAAGAGGTGAAAGGTCACAGCACATTTCTCAAATCTAGGGACTGTCTAGCAAGCGTAAAATCACTTGCAGTCTATCTTTGACCAAATGTAATTAAGGAAGCTCAATGATCATCGCTTGCACTTGTGAAACACACTACTGAAGGAACTAACGTTAATGAGGACAACACCGCATGACATCTGCCGCATCAATCTTTGTGACAAATTAGTTTGTTTTCCTCCGTTAAGATAAACGGAATGCATCAGAACTGATTGCACATTTTGAAAGAAAAAAAATGTTTTTAAAAATAATACAGATGATGCATTCAGATTTTATTACACATACAACTAGACAGACATGTAAAACATATATATATATATATATATATATATATATATATATATATATATATATATATATATATATATATATATATATTATTTAATTCTAAAATTATCTATCTATTTATCTATCTATCTATCTATCTAAACACAGAGGTGATTTTTCAGATGTGTCATTGACAGGTCTAGCTGAGTGAGATGCAGTGGGAGTCTGTGGTCTCTGGTTTATATCCAGCCCGCAGGGAATCCTGGCTGCTATCCTCACCCCCTCCATCCCTCCATCCCTCCCTCCCATGAGAGCCCATGCCTGCATCTCCCTTTCACCTGGACACGTTACCATGCCAACCAGCTCCGGCCTGCCTGCTCTCCCCCAGCTGTAAGAGGGTGCTGTCAGGAGGACAAGAATAGAACAAACATCCAGAATTGATTTTCAGAGGAGAGCAGTTACGAGCCTGCATGTTTGTATCGTGGATCCGAGCTGAATGTCTTTCTCTGGGAGGATGATGATGATGCTGGTAATCTTGTGCTTTTTCAGGATAAGGAACAAATAGGGAAAAGGATTGTGTTTGTTTAACGTCTTGATGTGTATAAGGCTGGAGAGGCTGTCAAACTAATCAGTCTAATTAGGTCACGAGGGGTCAAAATTGACAGTTTGCTTTGCACAGCTTTATGACATTTGACCCCAAACTATCAATCCACACATAAATCTGTGAATCGGAGACACGTTTGCCGCATGTTGGGTGCAGATGCAGGGATATGATCCAGTTTCCCCTATACAGAAAAAAAGTATCTAAAGAAAAAATAGGGCAGAGAGGAGCTAACCATTTCTTTTTTGTAATTTTCTCTCTCTTTTTTTTAAACAAATTCATATAGAAAGTTGTTCCTTAAAGTAAAAAAAAAAAAAAAAAAATTTCCCTTCAGTGACATGCACTGACTGTTACAATGGAATTTGCCATTTAATTTATAAAACACAAAACAACTCATAAAACAGCAACAATAAAAATACAAATACAAATAAAAACTGCAAATATAAAATAATTAAAAAATCTATGTATCAAACTATTGTTTCGTTACAAAATATAATTTTTATATTAATTTATAAAATAATGTATGTATACATACACACACACACACACACACACACACATGCATACACACATACAAAAGAGCAATATTACTCTTTTTATGTTTGATCAAATAAATGTAGCCTTGGTATATCCACCATGCGCCTGGCTTGCGGTTTCATCCACTTCCAGCTATTTAAGCTGTATAAAACAGCATGTTTTACGACTTGATATTTCAAACTGGTGAGTCTTACCATATTATTTCAATGTATTATTGTTATTTCCCTACAGCAGCTAATGAACCAGAAGTTTTGCACACTTCTCGCAGATGCATCATGAATGAAATGTTTCTCTGATGACACTTTTTATAATAACAGTAATAACAGTAAAATGGTAATCCATCAATTCTATTTGGTAAAGGCATTAATCCTTGGAAGACATGCAATATAAACTTCTGTATTGTTGTTTAGTCGTAGTGCATGCAGGATGTGACGGTCGCTCCTGATGTTTTTTAAAACCCGGCGCTCCCATTGAGAACAACTGAAAAAATACACTAGGTTTGGGGAAAAACGCCTTCGTGGACACATGGCCTTACTGTGTTAACTACATTTTATATATTTAATATTTATGTATATATGAAAAATATAGAAACTGTGACAGCTTGTCGCAACATGACAAAATGATTATGTTTCTCATTTGCATAATTTCTTGGCCTTATAATGCTACAAATGAAGCCAGAACGAGTGTATGTGGAGACAGAGTTGTCCTGCAGTGTAATGTCTCTCCTGTCTCAGTCTCATAGCGGCTCCTGGCTCCCTGCAGGGTTTCTGAGGGCACCCATCATCCCCTATCACATCAGCGCTCAGGGCCGTGTGTGCGGGATGTAGGCCAAGACCCTCCGCCTCACTGGGCCGGCAGGCAGATTACACGCATGTGTACAGCAGCTCCTGCCCCACGATGCACCGGGGTAAACAGTGAGCTGACTGGTTAAGTGGCTGTGTTCACCGCAGCCTGATATCCTCCTTTACTGCACCATTGGGCATTGCGTGGACGATGAGCCGCATCATGACGCTGAAAATGGAAAAACGCGTGGCCAATCAGGGCGAAAGATGGGAGGGATCATGGTAAAACATCCACTGACGTGATGTTCAATTATGTCTTGTTATATAGAGAGTTTCATGGGATCATTATAGTTTTTTTATCAGTAGAATTTCCTGAATATTGCACTGTGCGATCAATCAAACAGCAACAAGTCAGCTTTTGTTCATACATTCTAAGTAGCATATACTAAGACCATATTGCTATAACTATTTCTTTAGTATATAGTATGTATATACTGTAAACACAGTTAAATAAGAGAGATTCACATGCAAATCTTTCAAAATCAACTCTTAAATATGAACTTCCGTTAAGAAGTTAATCTCTTAATTCTCAAAAAAAAAAAAAAAACACAAACCTGTGTATGTTTTTCCTAGCAAATAGATTAAAGTAATACATTTTGAGTAATGCATTTAACAATTTTTTTGTGTTTTCTTCCAGAAGGGTAGAATTCTCTCCTTCGGTTCTGTGGCCAGGGGAACACGACCTGAACTCTCAGCGCTGATCACGGCTGATCTCAATGAGGAGCTCGTTTGCGGTAAACTGGAGAGTTCACAGTGGACTCTGAAACAAACCTCTCAGGGAGACTCGAGTTACACGAGCGAGCCGCAACAACAGAGCCGTGCCTCCGGGAGCAGATCTCTCCCCACAAACACAACACAGTATTTCACCTCTCAGCCTGATCGATCTCTAGGAGAACACAGTTTTGAGTGTGTTGTTACACGACATGAGAAGGAGAGCGACAGAGAGAACAGAGACAGAAAGAGCGAGGGAGGGAGGAAGGAAAGTAAAGAGGATGAAGAAGAGGCTGCATTGGACAGAGAGAGCGGCTCTGCAGGGAAGCTCCTGCTGCGTACTGATAAGAGCAGGGTGTGAAAATAAGCCTCTCTAACATCACACTCTGATCAAATGAGAACACAGCCACTGCCGCATGCATAGGCAGACAGGGAGTAGTCAGATAACCCCACATTAAAACAGTTCATTTAGCTGTTGTGTCACACACTGTAGAAAACGCTGTTTAATCCAGCCTGATCTCACAATCAAAACGTACATATTTAGATGTAAATTAAAACTGTCCAATACATATTTGCCTTTATGTATTTACAGTGTCATTTACGTATTATCTGGACGTAATTACAGGTTCGATACGTATTGAAATTTACGTAAAAACAACCTCAAATACGTACAGATAGAACGTGTTCTCTGACCATAGAAATTTGCTCATTAAGATGCTAATGCGTATCTGATTATTTTTGTTTTTACATTTATGTATATTTTCCATTTTTATAATTATTTTTTGATAATTGTAAGATCCCTATACCTCACCCGAACCTAAACCTACCCATTTTATACATAATTCCATTATATATTTTTACATGAATTCCAGTCGCAGTCCTCTCTGGAGGTAATAGTTTTTATCGGGTAACGTTACAGAGCAGAATTTAATTTATTAATCTGTTAAATTATGAATCTGTCTTCTATCCGTGAAGGCGCACTGGCGCAGTACCATAGACAGTAAAAGAAATGGACACAGCGACCCCATTGGAACTCAACTGAGACAACTGAAACCCATTTTTAGCGTTTTTTGGCATTTCCGTTTCTGACGCGCAGACTCAAACTAAGCTTGACGACGTCAGCAACCTGTCTGACAGGTGTAAATCTTCTAGTAGCTGTGCGTGAAAACTGCCATCGTTAATCTTGCAGAGACGGCGAGCTTGAGCGGGGAGTTCTTTGGCGTGAGTGAGCAGGAGTAAGTATTCTGATTAATTATTTTGTATAGTATTTTAAAATGTAACGCCAGTATGCCATATTAAGTTAATTGCCTGCGAGCTTCTCCTCCTGTCTGTACGGTAATGCGACAGAGAGTCGAGTGTTTATGACGCAATCGTTAGCCTATTTTTTACAAAAACTGTTTCTACGGCGCAATAATGTAACATAGAAGGTAATGGAGCCCTTTATATATTGTCGTGTATCTTTAGAAATAAATAATGGACAAACTGAGTCTTTAAACGCCTCAGATGTAAAGTTATTCGCTGTCAAAGTGACGCCAAAATGAATGGGAGTCAATGGGAATGCTAACGCAAGTGAAGTTCTGCTACAAGATGGCAGCACGCAGCCGACTTCAACTTCCGGTCGACTTCCTTGCCGCCTGCGCAGTACTGAATTCAAATGTCTATAAACTGAAACACGACATGTCGCAATCTGAGACGAATTATGTGAGAACCAATGAGAGTTCGATATCAGTGCCGTAAACCTTGTCGTAACGTTCCTGTGGCGCACTGGCTCTATTTTCAAATTCGAATCATAACTAGCGCGGGCTTCGACTGTGACGGACGCTGTTGCTGAGAATGAAGATGAAGATCGATTGATATGGATATGTTCCTTGCAAACATCTGGATTCTAAAGATATGGAGTACAGCAAACAAATAAAATGGATGTGATTTGTAATTTTATGCTGTGCATTTTTGTGTATTTATGGTTTGCAGCATGCAAAGAAATGTAATTCCTATTAAGTAGATGAGTAAACTGCTTTTTTTGACAATTAAATACCACAGATTTAAATCATTAAGGCCACGATTTTAATATCAATACATGGGAATTCATTTAAATTCACACTTTACGTTAGATTATTTACGTTTTTTTAGCTGCTAACACGTAAGTATATGTACGTTTTACTGCTATAAATACGTCTAAGTTGTACGTTTTTATATGCATGAAAACGTAAGAAAATGTACGTGTGGTAGAACCACATTAGACGTAAAAATACACACGTATTCTCATGAGATCACGTTGTTTAATCAGATGGTTTTCAGCATTTATTTGAGTCACACAATAAGATGCAAAGATTTTAATACATTTTAAACAAACATACTTAAAGTCAACATTATATCGATGTTGACCCAGTTTACCTGGATTATAATATATACCCAGTTATATACCCTTTTATTATAATAAAACTTTAAAAAAATATATAAATCTTTAAATATTTATGTGTTTTATATTTTATTTTGCATTTCATATTTTATAAACAAACAAACAAACACACTATTGCACAAAAATTTGAGGTAATATAATATAATATAAGAATTTGGGATCAATAATAATTATAAAAAATAAATATGTAGTGGAATAATATAATGTTACAGATTATTTACATTTCAAATAAATGCTGTTCTTTTCTTCTTTTGAAATGCATCATGATTTCCACAGTAATATTAAGCAGCACAGCTGTTTTCAACATTAATGACAATAAATGTTTCTTGAGCAAGTCATCATATTACAATGATTTCTGAAGGATCATGTGAGACTGAAGACTGGAGTGATGATGCAGAAAATTCAGCTTTGCATCACAGGAATAAACTACGTTTTAATACAAAATCAAAACAAATAAATTAGCAAATAAATAAAACAAATTTTTAAACTGTACAATTTGATAATATTGTTTCTTGTCACAAATGCAGCCTTGAAAGGAGACTTTTCAAAAACAAACCGAAAATCTTTCTGACACCAAACATTTGAACAGAATAAAAACTACAATAGTTACTACAATAAACATGAATAATTATTAGTGCTGTCAAATTATTAATCTCGATTAAACTGAATTCAAAATAAATAAATAAAAATGTTGTAAAATGGATGTAAGATTAAAAAAAAAACACCACTTTTCCTATTTGTGTTCCTATCATCTTCTTTGGAGAGTTTGTAATTGAATACCTCTTACACAAGCATCATGAAGAAGAATTTGATGAAATTATAGTCTGAGGTAATCTCTACTGCTCTCTCTCTCTCTCTCTCTCCCTGTGTGTTTATACTGTATGTGTGTGGTAACTGAGTGTAACAGAGAGTGGGTGGAAACAGAGACATGCACACACACACATTAAGAACACTGAAAGCACACGCTTTTCCACATGTCAGCTCCTACTGGAGTTCACAGTGTAATGAGGGGGAAAAAGGTTTTTGGCTACTCGTGGATAAACACCCACACGCGTCTGAGGCAGACAAAGAGACTCCACTGCAGAAACCTTCTCACCTGACACAATCCACTCTTGTTTAATCGTAATATTGACAAGAATGTTGCAAAAAATGGATCAATGGATGGTTTTGCAAGTGGATCAAGAGTGGCAATAACCAGAAGGTTGTTGGTTCGAGTCCCACGCATTACACTCATTGCAAACTTTCTCCACTGTGGCCTTAAAGGTGCTGTATGTAAGTTTTTGACTCTACTAAAGAATAAAAATACCATAATATGTTTGCAGATATTTAAGAAACATGCTAAGTTAACATGTTTATCTGAAAAACAATGTTACAGTCAGTTATTCAGAAAAAGTGCATTTCGGGCCGTAATGTCGGTCTCTGTTTGGTTTGTGAAACCCGCCCACGTCTAGTTTACCCAACTGGATTTCAGCACACTGGGTTGCCATTTTTTTCTCTAGTTGGCTCATTCCTGTTGGTGTCGCCAATCTGGCAACCTGTGTGTCTGTCAAGTCTGAGGAGGAGGGGCCGGGTGAAAAAAAACCCTCTCCAATATTTTGACTGCATTACCTAATTCAACCACTTGGTGTCAATCCTACATACAGCACCTTTAAGTAACATCCAATCTTGTATCAGGTGCAATTGACAAAAGTGTCTCACCAGCTATATACCTCTTAAAAGACACCTACATATTCATGTACGGTTGAACGGTTAGAATTTTAGCAGAACTAAAAAATGAAACAATCTCATGTATCTGTACAATATTGTTTCTTACTTTTCACGTTGAGGTACATGGACTTGCTGACATCGGCTCCCACGTCATTGCTGACCTTGCACAGGTAATAACCTGCGTCCTCCTCAAGAACGTGCTTAATAAGCAGTGAGCCATTCCCAAGCAGCTGGACCCTGAAGCCCGAGTTTAGAGCGATGGGTTGAAATTGGGGCACCCCAGCACCTGGCACAGAGAGAGAGGAAGACATCTTCTAGACAACCCGCTAAAAAACTTCAGTTACATAGTACTTTTCCTTGTTTTACCACTGGCAATTATTTATTTTTTTAATTAATGACATGCAAAGTTTATTACAAATAAAAAGCTACAGTATCATTTTGTACTGATTTATAGTAAAAAGATCTAGATACATTATATATCTATCTATATCTAGAGTTTTCTTTCTATATATTCTTATTAATATCAAAAGTTATCAAGTTATAATTTTGATTTTGTTGTTAAATAAAAAAACAAAACAAAAAAAACAAGAAAATATATTTCAATTACCGATGTTGACCCAGTTTACCTGGATTACAATATATACCCAGTTTACCTTTTATTATAATAAACCTTACAAATATATAATATAAATCTTATTAATAAATTTTTATATTTTTTATATTTTATTTTATTTTTCATTTCAAATTTTATAAACAAACAAACAAATGGAATAATATAATATAATATAATATAATATAATATAATATAATATATACTGTATAATAATTTGGGATCAATACTAATTATAAAAAATAAATATGTAGTGTAATAATATAATGTTACAGATTATTTACATTTCAAATAAATGCTGTTCTTTTCTTTTTTTAAATGCATCATGATTTCCACAGTAATATTAAGCAGCACAGATCTTTTCAACATTAATGATAACAAATGTTTTCTTTCTATATATTCTTATTAATATCAAAAGTTATCAAGTAATAATTTAGATTTTGTTGTTAAGTAAAAAAACTAAACAAAAAAACAAGAAAATATATTTCAATTACTGGTATTTCTATATTATTATTATTATTATTATTATTATTATTAAAGAAGTTTTTTCTCCACTGGCAAAAAAAAAAAAAATTGTTTATTTGGCAACACTTTACAATAAGGTCCCACTGTTAACTATTTAATGCATTAACTAACATTAACTATAAATGAGCAATTTGTTGCAGTATTTATTCATCTTTGCTAAAGTTAATAAAAACACAGCGGTTCATTGTTAATTTATGTTAGCTCAGGTCCATTAACTAACATTAATAGATGCAACTTATGATTTTATTAATGTATTTGTAAATGTTGGAATCAAGATTATTCAGTGACTTAGAAGTATTTTTCATAGTTAGATTGTTAACTAATGTTAAGAAATGGAACGTTACAGTAAAGTTTTGTCACTTATTCTTGAAAATGAAAAAGCTATCCTCGAAATAGCCATGAAACCAAATTTCAGAGTATATTGTTACTTTTATCATCAGGGACGACACTGGGCCCTGGAGCTATGACTTACTGCAGGGCCCCATCACAATAATTATATAAAGCTTTAAATAGGATTTTTATACCATATCAAAATTGTAGTTGCACTGAAACTTCTGATTTTTTTTGTTACCAATTTCAATATAGCAAAAAATAATACTAGCCTAAGTAAAAATAAGCTTACTGAAGACCAGTAAACGGTCACAAATTAGGCCACAACAGAACAAAAATAAAGCTGCTGTTGCCATAAAACAATCTGCCTTCTTGAAAAACTTGAAGCACTGAATAATAAATATTATATTGTATAAAGAAAATGTTCAAATAGATTGTCTCACTGTATAAATTCAATATACATTCATTCTTCTTTATTTTACAAAAGTGATCCAGTCAAGGACGCTAAGTGATTTTCTTTCTGATGTTTGATTTACATTATTGACACTAATGGCAACAGCAGCTATATTAGGCTGCTTTAGAGGAATAGTTCATCCAGAAATGAGAAATCTGTAGATGTTCTAAACCTGTATGTGATTTCTTCTGCTGATGAACACAAAATAATATATTTGGAACAATACTGGTAACCAAACAGTTGCTGCATGTGCCCTCACGACTTATATGATAAAAAAATTATTATTATCTAACACAACTGTGTTTCCCAAGTAAATGTATACTGTTTTAAGAATGTTTATATATATTTACAAGACAAAATAACAATTAGGAAAACTGATTTTTGCACACAAGTTTACAGTTGTCAATTAAGCCATGTACCTTTTGAGTATTTCCACTCAATAGTCGGCCGCGGCTCTCCATCCGCAGAGCAGTTCAAGGTGACAGATTTACCATAGATTCCATCCTGGTCTTGAGGCTGCACTTTGAACCTTGGTGGAACTACAAAAAACCCACATATTCCCATTCAAGTTCTATCTTTTTTTATTTTATTTTTTATTGTAGTCCAAAATAAGATGCTAAACATGCAGTCTTACCTCTAACAATGAGCTGACTCTGGTATTTGACGACGGCGGCATCATTTTGGGCAATGCAGGTGTAGGTGCCATTGTGCACTCGCTGGAGGTTGGAGATCCGCATGGAGCTGGTGAAGTCGATGTTGTCGATGGTCACCCCAAGGCTGGCGTTAATGGGCTTTCCATCTTTCTCCCAAGTGATAGAGATGGGAAGGTCACCTGAGCGCACAACGCAGGGCACGAAGACGCGATGGCCGATGGAATAACGTGGGAATTCGAAAGGCTGGATGAAGGGAGGCACTGACGACAACCAGAGAACATCGGTAAATATTGCTATACCAAATGAACTAGCTAGTCTAATGACATCATTTCACTCATTTTATTCCAGAAGTCAAGTATCGCTGTACCTTTCACAGTGATGTGGACGCTCTGGTTCTTGAAGAGCTGGGGCTGAACCAGCACATGGCAGCTGTACTCTCCTTCGTCTAGTTCTTTCTGCACGTTCAGCAGCTTCAGCGTGCCATTGTTCTCGAACGCCCGTTGACGGTCATTAAAAGGGAGAAGGTTGGAGTTCTTGTACCATTTGATGGAGTAATATGGGTAGCCAATCACATGGCAGTGAATGTACATGTCCCGGCCAGCTATTGCTGTGAGGTTTTTCATTGGTCGTATGTCAGCAGGACCTTCAGGGTACACAAAAGAAACACTTCTCCTTAAAAGAATATTGACATTGGGATGAAAATCCAATTGGCAGTAAATGTAGCACAAAAAGTATAAAGAAATGTAGATTTATGGTTTATGGATGAGGGCCTTTCTAAGATCAAAGAAACAGAAAGTAAATGTTTAGCATGGTTATTTTGATACTCCCAAATGGTTTGGTTTTCACACATTTCATCCCTTGTGTTATACTGAAGGTGCACTTCAAACCTTAATAGTATATTTTAAAATATAAACTGTACTTGAAATTAGATAAAATCACTGAAGTAAAAAAAAATGTTTCTTTCTTTATAGTACATATTGTTGAAAATATCCTATTCTGTGTGTGGTCTGCAAACTCTAATTAAATTAAAAACTAGAAAAATAAAATATGAGTTGTGTTTGTCAGTGCAAAAGTGATACTAGAATTTCGTGGGTGGTTGCCAGGTTGTTGCAGAATTGGTAAATCTAAAATTCCAACATTTGTTCTAAAGAAGGGAGAGATAAGCAGTGTAAAATATAAATAATTGATGATGAAACACTCACACAAAAAGTAAAATGATCACAGTTAAAAATCAAGAAACATAGCGTTAAATGAAAAGATGTTAAAATTACTTTTAAGAACTACAGCCCCTGAAACCTAAAAATAAGGTTCCAAAAGATAGTTTTTATAGCGATGCCATAGAAAAACAATTTTGGGTTCCCCAACATTTCAAAGAATGAATAAATCAGTCTGCCTGTCTCTCTGTCTGTCTCTCTGTCTGTCTGTCCATCTGTCCATTACACCCGCTTGTCCACTTAAATTAGAGAGATGCTCCTCACTACAGAACACAAGATCCAGATCCAACACTTCCACCGTACATGTACCTAAACATATCTGTATCCACCCCCTAGATGGATCCAACCATTCCCCCTGGATCTTGTGTTCTGCAGTGAGGGGCTATAGAAATTACTTGGAACAATTTGTCCCAGGAACTTTTTCCCCTAATCCTGTTGGTGTCTGTTTGGTGATATAGTTTGGTGATAGAGGTCTGCGCATGTTTCTCAATACCAAGTACGGAAATTTCTGACTTGAGTCCTCAGCAGTTCGGACTTTGCAAGTTTGACTCTGGAGTGTGAACTCCCAAGGATGGGATGACGCAAGTCCGGTTATTCCTCAAATAGAACAGCAGCATACTTGACAATTTCAGTCAGCTCGCCTTGGCTACTGCAAATTTTTCTCACTGTACTGTATTTACAATTATATCTACATCAATGTATTTACAATGATATCAATGATATTTTTGTTTTCATTTAAAGATATGAATAGCCTCAGAAATGTAGTTCAAGGAACGTACATACAATACAAAGAAACAAAACATATCAAACATTGCCTCTTTTCATTTTCATTTGAACAGATTAATAGATTAATAGAATAAAGACCAAATATTTCCTGTTAGACTTACTTAAACTAATTTTATCTTATGTTTAACCACTACAGAGACATCAGAGCCAACGGCAAATGTCAGAAGGACTAGCCGAGTTCAGGCTGCTTTCATCGGGAAACATCAGCACTCAGTGTCCTCTGATTGCGTGGAGCTCACGTCTCCAAAATCAGTGAAGCACATTTTCAAATAGACGCTGTCTTTATAAGTAAACCACAGATTTGATTTTTAAACAACTAGTCAGTATATACATGCCAGGCCAGTATTCTGCGATGTAACTTTGTAAAAAAAAAACCACTATGCATCTGCACAATAATGATATTATTTTCAAAAACTTGCGCTTTGAAACTATTTAAACGCAAAAACGCATTTTATTTATTTTTTTGTTAAAGACTGTGCTGTGTAAATGCCCCTCTTATTATAAAGAATATGTTAATAGCCTTTTTACACTATTAAAGAATCTTCTATAAAGAGTTCAATGGATGTTAAAGTTTCATCATGGGACCACTGAAGCTAATAAACAACCTTTATTTTTAAGAGTGTGGTTGGAAACCCACATAAGAACAAAAATGCACATCAATCCATATGAAAGAGGGAACATGGACAAAAAGCAATAAAAGAACAGAAAGCACAACAGAAATAAAGCAAGAGCAGATGTTAGTCAGGCCCTCGTCTCATGTACGAACTTGAGATAAGCAGAATGAAATATATGTGTGTGTTTTGGAGGAGTTGATCTGACAAGCACCTCTTACGTTTATTCGAGCCTGGTAGGAGACCATCCCCGCCGAGTTGTTGCAGGTGCAGCGATAGACCCCGCTGTCCCGGACCTGGGTGTGGGACACGTTCAGGTAGCTGACCACATTCCCCTCTGCCGTTATGCTGTGACCGATGCGGTGCCGACTGTCCTTTGTGACAACGTCATCATCCAAGGTCCAGGTAACGGCAGGCTGTGGAGTTCCTTTGACATGACACATCAGGGAGACGAACTCGTTTGGACCGACAACTTTCTCGCTGAAGGCGGACAGGATCTTAGGGGTTCCATCTGTGGATAAAGTTTAAGTGGACTTTATTAAGTTTAAGACTCCGAAAAGAACCAAAATTAAAAGGTCGGGATGGTGCTGACCTTCTAAAATGACTTGCACAAAATCCTGAGCTGACATTTTGGCCTTCCTGGCAAAGCACTGGTACACTCCTCCATCGCTCTTCGCCATCCCGTCCATCACAAGGTACTCCTTATTGATCCCGTTCATCTGCACGTTGGTGCCGGTGTTGATCTTGTCGCCGTTGCGGTACCACGAGAGCTCGTACTCATCTGAGCCAGTCACACTGCAGGTTAGCGACACTTGGCTACCCACGCTGCCTTTCACCTTTCGCGGACTGACCACCACTTTAAGAGGTTCTGGAACAACAAAGTGACATTGCTTACGTTAACTTTATCAATGAGATATTTCAAAATCAATAAAAAAAAAAACTTGAGTTCTACCTTTTACCGTGAGACGACCTATGACCTCTGTGTTCCCAAAGCCGTTCCAAACCTCACACAGGTAGGTGCCGGTGTCACTGGGCTGGGCTCTCTCGATCAGCAGGCCCGTTGCGCTCTGACGGAAACGGGAGTCTGATTCTAGTGGTCTGTTGTTTTTCAGCCAGCGGTATTTTGGTGCCGGTTGTCCAGAGGCCTTGCATGGGAGCTCCACTCTGTGGGACGCCATGACCTCCCGCTTCTCAAACCCATCGATGATTGTAGGAGCTGAGTCTGTTGGATCTATAACAAGAAAATTGTTCATTTAATTTATTTTAGTATGTAATTTTATTCAATCTGTCCACCTATCCATCCAAATTGAAATGGATCTATATATTCATCCATCCAACTATTCATCCATCCATCCATCCACCCATCCATGCATGCATCCATCCATCCATCCATCCATCCATCCATCCATGCATCCATCCATCCATCCATCCATCCATCCATGCATCCATCCATCCATCCATCCATCCATCCATCCATCCATCCATCCATCCACCCATTCATGCATCCATCCATCCATCCATCCATGCATCCATCCATCCATCCATCCACCCATTCATGCATCCATCCATCCATCCATCCATGCATCCATCCATCCATCCATCCATCCATCCATCCATCCATCCATCCACCCATTCATGCATCCATCCATCCATTCATCCATCCATCCATCTACCTGAATTAACCATTTTCAATCTTACATTCCCACAACGTCAGTTGAAATCTCACAAAACATGTTTAAAATCCAGTGGAAATTGAAACCCACAAACTTAGTATCATTAGCCATAGCTCAACTAGAAAAGCATGACTATAATATACCATGAATACTCTGCAAGTCACTTTTTACTAATTTTACTAAAGTCTCCTTGTAATTTCACTGTCAGCGGTCGGTAGCTGCTAGTCTAGCTAACACAAACAAGTCTCTGGCTTTCAATGAAACTTTAAAACAGCAGGAATGATGAACGTCTGATCTGACTAATAATATATCATTAAAACTTTTACCTGGCACAAATAGCCGTGCGCTGTTGCTCTGTCTGGTCTCAGATGTGTAGCGATGTCTCGTCATGCAGCGGTAGTTGAATAATTCGTCCTCCTTCTGCACATCCAAGATGTACAGCGCCCCCGTGGATGTTATGAGAAATCGAGGCCCTAAAATCACAAAATACGATATAATTAGGGTGAGGTAAACATCTTTGTAAACTTTAATTAATTGGTGAGCATTAAACAGAGTTAATCAGTAGCATCTGTATGTCTTAATGAGACATTATGGGCATGGTTAACAAAATCTTGTTTTGGCCATCAGCCTCAGTAGGAACTCACTGATTTAGTGCAGCTATTCCTGCTCGTCACGTGCAGATTTGATTGGCCCGCTGCTCGTGTACCAGTAAGTACTGATTTCATGCTAATGGTTTGATAACACCGAATATGCAGGTCGTAAAACTTTATGAGGAATAATGTCTGCCAGGGCCGCCACATGCTCTGCCATGCCTCTCAGAGGAGACGTCTGTGTCACATTTGATTGGAAATGTCATTTGCTCTCTTTTCTACCCAATGACTAAAATGGAGGGGTGGAATTTGTCTCACTTCCTGTAACAAGAACATATCGCACAGGCCTCAAATAAGAAGGGAATTCCACTATATGTCCTTTAAAGCTAGAGAAGCGCTCAGTTGTCTAGAATTCCCACACTTCTAAATAGAATTGGTTTATTAGAGTGTAGAGAGTGACTATTTATAGAAATATATATTTTATAATAAAAAGATTTTAAATAGAATTTATATATTAAAAAATTCTCACTCTCATAATGCATTTGGGTCGTGATGCATTACGTAAAACATTCCAAAACGTTTTATTAAGGGAATTACATTTACAAAACATTTTAAGACCCTCAAAATATGAAACATTATTATTATTATTCCAGATTTTTTGTAATTAAATTGTAATGGATAAAACTGTTTAAAAATACAATTTTATTCTGGACCAGAGTATGGAGTACCATTAGGTGTCAGAAATACTTTCTGTAAAATTATCTATGAATTATCACACACTTTTGGGACTGAATTTTGTTGATTAACATGAATGTGTGCGCTTGATGATGATCCACTGCAGCATGAAAATTTGACCTTTTTTTTTACCGGAAAGTAATTTATTTATTTTTTAAGTTTATGCAAGTAAAATTTATTTATTTAAATTGAAACCTAATATTAACATTGTTTTGTTAAAAATAAAAACTGTATGCATGCTTCATACATTTGGACTGCTATACATATAAATTATTTTCAATTTAAATGAATTTAATTAAATTCCATACATTCCAGTGGTTAATACCGGTAATTCTCAGATTATATGTTTTTACAAATTACATACAATTACAGTATATACTCACATTTATTCCAAATAAATATCATATACTGTCTTTTAATATACTTCCTAATTCACTTTCATTGTAAGAAATAAAACAATACCAGGAGCACATTTTACTACAGAAAGAATGGTTTGGAACAAGCTTGTGAGTAAATTATAATTTTCATTTCTGGGTGAACTATTCCTGCAGTGCAAAATCACAAGCCTTAAAGAGCAGCTACAAGAATGATGCTTCCCTCTAGATTACAAATATTCAAATGCCCCTGTGAGCTGCTCCTGATGCTCTTGTTCTCCTGTGGGCTTTGTCTGGGCTATTTTCCAAAAGAAGCTCCATTTTATTACAAAATGCCTCTCTGTGAGTGTATTTATGTGTATGACAGTCTGTTACTGTCTGTGTGTTAAATCAAGTACCATAAGTAAACAGTTTAGCAATGAATAAAAGAAGCTACGTCGAGCCAAAAGGCGAGATGCAGCTATTGTGAGTTCTGACCCAGTTAGAGATGACACACCGCAGATCTGAGGTCCTGCAGGCATTGCCAGTCGTGGACTTAATGTGGAGTGTGACGAGCTACAATTTACACAGCGAGTGGGTGGAGAGAGAGAGAGAGTCAGAGAAAGAGAGAGAGAGAGAGAGAGAGAGAGAAAGTGTTCGTTTTGTCTAAGCAAAGATTAATGAGCTGTCTGATTTTTAAACCACTAGCACAAGGAAGTAAGTATCTAAATGTAAAATTATTTGATTGAATTGGAGTTAAATTTACTTTACTCTGGTCCTTTTTATATTTAACCACACACACACACACACACACACACACATATATACATATATATGTATGTAAATGTATAATCGTCTTACAGTTAATGTATAAAAGAAATAAAAAAAGTAATCTACATATATTTATATACATTAAAATGATACATACAAACATATTGTACACACATTTAAAAAAACCGTTTAAAATAAAACAATTAAGATTGTAATTTAAACAAACATAAATAATCTTTAACAAGTTATATTATTACACATTACTATATATTATTATTATTACGTATATTAAAAAAAAAATATATATATATATATATAACAATCTAATTGTGTAATTTTGATAATTTATATTATTACATATTAGTATATATTATTATTAAAATTATATATACATACACACACATATATATAGGCTACTTTATAAATGTAAGAAATACAGTATTTAAATTTAAATTAATGGAAATAAAACATTATCAGAAAAATATGTATAGTACTTCACAAATTATTAATAACACATACATACAATTATTAATTACTGAAAAATTTAACATTATAATTCATATGTTATTCGTTATAAAAATGCATAAATTATAATTAAACAATTGTGTACATTATAAAAATATAGAATTATAATGAGATATTTATTAATTTGGGACAAAAAAACGGAAAAGACTAAGAAAAACCCATCACATCACAATCTCCGCTCATTTTTCCCATCCCTTCAGTCCGAATCATGCAAGACACATCACATTGCAGAGATATGCGAAGTACTTGTTTATCCGTTCCTTTGCATGTGAGCAGTGCTAGTATAAGACAGCTTGTCTTCAGTGACAAAAGGAAAATAACTGTGTGTGTATGTGTGCATACTGCAGCAGACACACACACACACACACACATATGCGCGTGCACTTCTCTGTCAGAGCCCGGCTCTGCAGCTATCTCCCATTTACTTAAACATACACTTCAGCAGGAGTAAATTACATTTCTACAAAAAGTCACACTTAATGTGCTGCTGTATTTGTCTTGAGAATGAGGACAAAATGTTTTAGGTTATTTAGAATGAGATTATTAACTCAGTAGCACTGCTTTCCCGTGCCGTTTTGTATTTGAGATTGTGCAATGAAAGGCCAGGCGTCGAGGACGAATACACTTACAGAAGAGCCGATAGGGGAGCCGTGTGCCCCAGTTTCTTAATCTGATAGCAGGAGCTCTTGAGGTGCTTTAACTGTGTCGAAATGACAGGTAACTGGTTTCCTTTCTCTTTCTGTAAAGCCGATTTCTCAGTTTCTCCCTCTAGCAATCTCACATTTTCCCCCTCTCCTTTAAACACAGTAGCAAAGCCAGGCCACACAATGCCTTCTAACCTTCAACCCCTTAACTTTACACTCTGTAAGAGCAAGGGAAATTCAGCTTTTCATTGTAGAGTTATCACACACGTGTCACCCTAAATGACACACGAAAACACTGAGCGGAATCAACTTGAATCTGTTCCCTTGGCTCTGAGGACATCCTGTAAGGTATTTGAGCAGTTAATTGGTTTGTGTGTGTATGTGAGAATGTGTGTGTGTGAGAATGTGTTCACTGAACAATGGTGTGAGATCAATAGTAACGATCCAGCTCACCTCTGACAGCAGCCTGTCTGCAATGTGAACTACAAACATTGAGAAGTCTGATTCACTATAGTCAATGTAGCCATTCATAAGAAGTCTTCACATCAATGTGAATGTAAACTTCACATGGGAAGTCGTGGCCTAGTGGTTTGACTCCTAACCCTAGGGTTGTGGGTTTGAGTCTCGGGCTGCCAATGCCATGACTGAGGTGCCCTTGACCAAGACACTTAACCCCCAACTGCCGCATCATAAATGGCTGCCCACTGCTCCGGGTGTGTATTCACGGTGTGTGTGCACTTTGAATGGGTTAAATGCAGAGCATTAATTCTGAGTATGGGTCACCATACTTGGCTGTATGTCACTGCACTTCACATCAAGCATTGTGATAAAATAAATATTTAGCTAACTGTTGATTATGCGAATCAGTTCAAAACAATTATTCATCTGTGAATCAGACATCACTTATAATGAGGTCTAACAAGTCACTGAATGATTTTTGTTTACAGTTTCTCTTGTTCTGTGAGATGATTACACTGATGTTAAAAAATCTGGAGATTTGTAAAATATTTTTGAAAAAAGTTATTTAACCAAAACCGCAATATTGTGAAATATTATTACAATTTAAAATAACTCTTTTACACTTGATTATACTTTAAAACGTAATTATTTCTGCGATGACAAAGCTGAATTTTTTGTGTGATTTTAGAAATTATTCTCTTATGCTAATTTGCTACCTAAAATATTTCATACAGTAATATTTAAAACAGTTAACATTTTAAAACTACTTAACATTTTTGTGGGAACCGTAATCCACTTTTCTCAGGTTTCTATGATGAATAATATATCCAAAATGATTAATATTTATTTTATATATATATATATATATATATATATATATATATATATATAATTATTTAGATTATATCGATTATTTTAGATTAATTTAATGTATCCTTGTGGAATAAAAGTATCAATTTCTTGAAAAAAAAAAAAAAAAATCATACTGACCCCAAACTTTTGAAGGCTATGTATAGCACACAGATGTTTTAACATACACATTTAGTCCCTGCCTCGCTTGAAGATTTTGTTCTCATAAAATCATGGGCTAATTTATAATAACACACACTTTATTACAATAAAAACACTTTATTTACAATAAACACAATGCCTCAATCCCAAGTCTTTTTTTGAAATGATGACCATCACAATCTTCACTAAACCTAACCTTTTAGGATGACCTTTTAGTTCAGGTGATTTATAGCTCCAAACACCTCAAAAACTAAGCTAAATAAACACTTGAGCTTCCATAGGTCAGGAGTTTGATTCATTCTTAGTAACCAGTAGTAGCACAAAAGCAAAATACAACTCCTCTTGTGAGACCACATTATATGAAATAATACAGGGGAGAGTTTCCTGGAAAATAAAACAAAAAAACAACGAAGTGAGATACCCAGGAGTTTAATAAAGCCTAATCATGCTAATAAGTGAGCTTCAGTTTGATAAGTGTCTTTATCAGGGAGAGAGGGGGAGAGAGAGAGAGAGAGAGAGAGAGAGAGAGAGAGATAGAGAGAGAGAGATGGAATGCAATTAACACTTTTGTCAGAGAGTGAGATGTTGACAGCAGCTGCTGTTGTCAGGGTAACGCACTCCATCCTGATACTGTACACACTCTCTCTCTCTCGCACACACACACACACACACACACACACACACACTCCTCTCTGCTCCCTACATCTGAAGAGGACTGATCTTCTATCCAGCTGTTCATACAAACATTCATAATGTCTGTAATATGTTACAGTACAGCACTGGTTTAAATCAATGGATTTACTGTAAACACATTCATAGTGATTGCTGCACATCAGCACACCATTATTATTCGGGACAATATATCATATTTCTAAAATAAATTACTCACTCTGACACTGTTGTTTATCTGTTTACTATAAATAAATAAATAAATAAATAAATATATACACACACACACACACACACATTCACATTATATTTTTTACACCATGACACTAAGGTCTTGTGGTCTTTTTTATTACAAAATTTTTTATTATATATATAATTATATATACACACACACACACACACACACATTTCTATAAAATAAAAATAGAAATTAGATTATTATTATTTTCATTATTGTAATTGTCATTATTGATTTTTCATATATATATATATATATATATATATATATATATATATATATATATATATATATATATATATATATATATCCTATTTAAACCAAAATGTGGTTTAAACCAGTGTTTAGTATTCAGTGTATGAATATTGCTCACAAGGCATTATACAGCATTATTAATTTATTAAACTGTATTAATTATAGGCTACAATACAATATCAATTTGTTTGTTTTTTACTTTGAACATTTCTACATAACATGGCTAACTTCCCAACAGTTTGAGGTTTGATCTTAGCATCCCATCTCAGTGATTATTAGCAGCTAATAGCAAATTCATCCAGCTGAGTCAGGGAACACACACTGAGAGCAAATCTGGATTAGATATTCAAACAAGCCTGCCCCTTAAAATCATTTAGCTTCTCAGATGCGAAACGAGCGATTGAAAACAGAGGCTCCATTTGTCTGATATCTCTTTATTATGGATGAGAGGCACCGTAATTCAAAGACATTAAATATTCAAGACTGAGTACGAGAGTGAGGGAGAGAGAGAGTGATGAAAAAGGGTAGAACAAGACAAATGAAAGATAGATGGACAGATGAAAGCTTGCGACAGTAAGTGTGAGAGCATGTGTCCTTGCTGTTGCGCTCAGTTCATTAAACTCCCAGAAAAAAAGAAAAAAAACTGCCGCGAACTGAAGCCTATAATGTCAAATCATGTGCTAAATTAGATCCTGTTAATCTTTTATAATGCTGCTTACTGGGAAATGAGTTTAATTTACAGTGAGCAGTGACAATAAATCAGTATAGCTTTATAGACTAAACTTAAAACAAATATGTTAGCTTTAATTTGGAGAAAAAAAAAAAAAACATTTTCCTGCTCAGCATGGCAGGTGCAATGGCAAGGTCATGTGATCGATTCCTGAGAAGGCATATACTGATAAAATGCACTTTGAATGGACAGTAAGTCGCTTTGGATAAAAGCATGTGGCAAGTGCAATGTTAATGAATAGGTTTCCGCTCCGACACTCACAAATTACAAGATACAGAATCTCTGTCAGCTTAAAGGATCCAGCGGCTCTCAAAGTGTTTTCTGTTAAATGGATATTTGATGACCAGGTTTATTTGCAAATAATCCTTGTGCACCTTTCTCTCTCTTGGAGTCAGTGGAGAGATGAAGTGTGATAACACCCTGTCAATTATGCTCAGGTTTTAATTGCTCCAGGGGGAAGTTTCCATCCCCTCGTGACTGCTGGCAGGACTGCCATCCCCGTCAGAGTAAACAGGAACAGACGGCTACGTGCATCTTGGGACTTCCGGACAACACTTCCCCATGTCAAATAGACGCACTAGTCTGCATACAAAATGACTGACGATTTTCAAAAAGACAAAGCAAGTGGATTGTTGTGTCCAATTGGATTTTTAGTGAATTACTTTTTTTTTTTTTTTTTATAAAATGTATATTAAAATTTAGAATTTGTTGTATATAAAAAGGAAATAAATAACAAATAAACAATTTACTGTTTAATACATACAATATTTACATTTATGCATTTAGCAGACACTTTTATCCAAAGCAACTTACAGCATATTTAGGCTAACATTTTTTTTTAACTAACATGTGTTCCCCTGGGAATCAAACCCACAACCTTTTGCACTGCAAAATTCAATGCTCTACCACTGGAACACTATACAAAATACAATTTAATATACAAAAATATATTATATTTTATAAATATAAATAAAATATTTATAATTTGTTGTATATTTGGTGTAAATGAACAAAAAAAAAAAAAAAAAAAAAAACATAAAAACATCGACAAACCAATTTACTTACTTTGTCTTTTTTTATTGTAGTATTTTTATTAAACACTATCCACCAAGTGAGTCGCACTCTCCCATGTAAAACTATCTATATACACCTGTATGTATTTATATTTGAAAACAAAAAAACATAATAAATGTGTAAGATACAGTCTCAACATTAACCGTAGCAAATTTGAAGTCTCTAACTCAAACTCTCTAGCGCCACCAAGTCCAAAATGTAACTCATGTTTATTATTTTTGAAACTTAAGTCACAGAAGGAATTTTTTTTTTCCTCTGAATCCTTGGCTCATGTCGAGTTGAATGAACACCAAAATGATTTTTTTTTTTTTTTCGTTTTTTGCTATTTTCAATTGTTCGTAAAACATCCTAAGCCGTTGCGCCTATTTTTATAAAATATAAACAGATTGTCTTCAAACCATGCTGGCAAAGGTTATGGAATTCAAGTTGATTCTTCAAACAATCCTCGAATAACGCGAATACATGGGTGATGTTGTTCATCAACAAATTTGATGAAATGCACGCAAAAATGGATCTGAGGCTATAACTTGGTGTTTGTTATAACAAGCATGACATGGGACTACCTGCAGTGTTTCGGCGCTGTACCCCCTAGTGGTCAGGACATATGAAAGATGCATAGTTTTGCTAATCATTTCTGACCATGAAACTGGTCTCTTTAGATTGGGGATCATGCCAAGTCAGCCATTTTGCATGTCTGCCATTTTTAATTATGTAGTAAAATGCTATATTTTATGAATGCAATGGCGTATCTTTACGAAACTTGGTTTGGGTAATCAGCACGATGCCCTGAAGGAGCCTGAGAAGTTTGAAGACAGCGAAATAAAATCAAATATTCACATGCGTCTAACTTAGGGTGTGGTCAACTTATTTTCACAGTAGTCACCTTTATAGATTTCTGAATCCTCTCCGAGTCCAGTGATACCAAACACAAACAAGGTTTGTGCAACATTGCATTTTAAGACTAAAAAACATTTCCCAATCTCTTAGAAACCGTTCATAATAGTAAGTGGCAAATAAATGCAAGCAAAGTTGGCAATCAGACTTTTTTCTGTTCTCATATATAAAAATGTCTATATCTCCAAAACAAAATGAGATATTTTCACCAAATTTGACACACATATGAATGGGCACACTCTAATGACACATACAAAGATTTGTTGGGATTGTGCCACTTGGTGAAACTATAATTGAACAAAATATGAAATTGTCATTGACTATAATAGATTATTATGATATAAAATGTTATATTTTACGAATGCATTAGTGTACCATTCTAAAACTTTCTATGTACCATCAAGACCATGACCAGAAACGCACCAAAAGGATTTGATTAAGCCATTTAATCAAGTGATAAGCCATTTAATCAAATTACTAGAGGTTGTATTTATGAATTTTCAGCCATTTCAATTGCAATCATCCTAACACTGCTCTAATTACTCATTTGGTCTGATGCTCCATGCCATACTTAGCTCGTCAATTTGCTTCTGGAGTGCTTGGCCCCATAATTGCTGTGTGCAACTTTATTTCATTATTATTATTTCTAATTTATTATTAAATATTGTTTATCATTTATTATTACAAACAATTACAAAATATTTGTAAGAAAATGGGTTGCATGCTCCCATGCTAAACTCATTGTGACACTATGCAGCTGTGGTCTTATGTGTGTGAGTTTATGTGTGAAAGCAAATTAGTGCGTGTATGTGTGTATTCTTGTTTATGCTACATTGTGGGGACCAGCCTGCAGTCCCCACCATAGAAAGTAATTATAAAAAATGGTAAATGTTGATTATCTGAAAGTGTAACAATGCAAACAGGTTTTCAGTAAGGGGTAGGTTTAGGGTTGGGTTAGGGGATAAAAAATTATTGTTTGGTCAATATAAAAGGAACAGAAGTCTATGGAAAGCACCCACAATTCACAGAAACAAATGTGTATGTGTTTGTGTGTGTCTGTGTGTGTGTGAGAGCAAACATTTTTCTTTAAATGGTAAATGTAAATTATAAGTAAAAAAAAAAAAAACGTTAACAAAATGTATGACTGAACCAAACTGATTACATTATATTAGAATAGTCAGAATTTAAAGGTCAGATCAAAATGGCAAAGGGTCTTCTTTTTAAAACCAAAGCAGAAAGCTCAACTAACCAGCAAATGTTCGTTCTATAGCAAAACAAACATTTCATAATTCAGTTCTGCACTGCACATGATGAAAAGGAAACAAAAAATTGGGGTATTAACCACATGAGACTCTCTCTCCCTCTCAGGGTTAGTGCGTAATGGTCTTTCTGTCAGCTGCTCCACCTGAACAATGTGCTTTGAATGTTACCCTGGAGACGACAATTACTCCATTACGCTTTTGTGGAGTTGACATTGTTCTTTTAGCTTTCTACATCTTCCCTGAAAAAGCCACGCTTGCCCTCATGCAAAAACATGCAAAAGTTTCCAAGAATCCACATCGCACAAGTCACCAAATCACAGATCTTTTGGCTCATGCCGCCGGACACAGCAACACGCATCTTCGTAATTTAAACGAACAACGCCATTTTTGACGCGCTCGAATTTTACCTCTCGTCCCAACCACAGCTGCTGCTATCTGAGGTAATTAGCCCCTGGCTACGGTTTAATTGCCTGTCAGCACATGCAGAAAAATGCAGGTTAAACGCCCAGGTGCCAAAAGGCTGTGTTTCCTCTGTGGCAGCCACCTGCAGCGCTGTGATGCACAAGACAGCTTGCGCTCGTGCCGCAGACAGACAGTATAGAGCAAGACGCTCCTTACAGCTGTCCTGTGAAGCTTGCAAATTTGCAAAAGTCGGGTTGTCACGTCTGATACACCCACTTTCTACCAAGAACACCCCTCCCTCCACAGCCTCTCTCGAGCAAAACCGTGATTCTTTCTCTTTCCTTGACAGCTGTTCTTTTTCCGGCTATGTAGTGAACAAAAAAAGAGCTTTTAGCCATTTCAGAGACAGTCTGCATTCTATCTGACTCTTCACTACGAGACGTATTGGTCTCTTTAGGTGTGATGTGACAGGCGAGAGGAAGGTGAGTCGGTAACGATGGCAACCAGCGGACTGACTCGTAGGCTGTGACATTAGCGGGTGGAGACGGGGGGTTGGGGGAAGGTGGGATTGCTGGAGGCAGATCAGAGCAATGTGTCACTGGGCTACTGCACCAAGACATTCTTGCTGTCTCCTCCTCGCAGGAATAAGCTCTGAGAAAGAGAAAATAATCCCTTTTTAGGGCCCTGCATCTGAGAACGTCAAGCCCTCAGCAATGTCTTACTCAAAATTCATGCGACTGAACATTCAGAGTGGAATTTTGTATGCATTATACATGGAGCTTTTTTGATGAACTCGGCCGTGTGAAATTGGACAGCGCAGGTCTGTGTGCTATACGAAAAGCCCTTGGCATGTTTTCGCCACACCAAGATGGCGCTGTGGGGGACATGTAAAATAAAAAAGATGACTGCATGGTTTAATTAGTAGTGGCTGTTAAGGCAAACATCACTCTTACTATTTCACATACTAGCCAGCTAACAGAAAACGTTCTCAAAATGTTCTGGCAAGGTTGTCTCAAAGTTGCAAACAAACATTCTTCTAGGAATGTGCGTTCAAAGTTCTCTGGTTAAAATGCTTTCACAAAAAAAAAAAAAAAGGGCATTCAAAGAACTTTCAGAAATAACATTTTCATAACTCAGTGGGAACATTAGAAAATATTCTCAGAGCGTACCCAGGTGTGTGACTTTGTTTGTGCTGCAAACTGTTTGTGCTACAAACAGGAATGATATTTAAAATCTTGTGGCTTTTTTAAGTGAAAAAAATTGTAGGATTTACCTTTACCTTTAAATTTCACAATTAATGACATTATACGTACTATCACTATTGCACATTTACATGTTATATATGTACACAAAACCCTAAACTCTGAGTATTAGTGCTGTCAAATTGATTAATTGCAATTAAAAAAAGTTTGTTTACATACTGATAATAGTAAAATAAATAAATGAAGCTGAGCTCAGGGTGCCATTTATCCTGTTTGTCTACTCACAAACACTGATGAGACACACGAATTATACCTCTTAGATCTGAACTAGTCAACAGGAGTTTCTCACAGGTGTCTGCGATGGATCAATGAGCTAGTAACATCTCCCAGAGATCAATCTAAGAAGCAGACGTGGCATGATCAGAACAGTTTTCCACATTATGCAGAGCAAACTGACAGGTCTTTGATCGCGACAACAGACGCCACAGAAAAGAAGCTCCCCTGCTCCTCTCCGTATCCGCTTTCATGTCTGGTGAGGTTCTGGAGCTCTGGGCATATGGTGCCTGGATCTCCAGTGATGACAAGTGACAGGTTAACAGAGCCACCCGTGGGGGGCGCCACACTGCGGCGGGGGGAGAAGGTGGGCTGTGAGTTTGCTAAACACTCCCATCTGTTCATATCCTGAGGCGCTACTGTATCATCTTATGCAGATGAACTTGTGCGGGAGGCACATTAGCACGCACACAGCAGAGTTAAGAAAACAGCTAGATGAGAAACCCAGCACAGCTTCAGCTTCTGCCTGCGAGGAAACATTGTTTTGTGAATTAGATCAATTTAAGGACATTCATGTAATCCTGCTGACCCAGTTTTACTCATTAAACACAGCTAGGCCGGAGGCTGTGTCTCTTAGGAAAACCAAGGTAGCAACTGACTAGCAGTTTGTTGAACTAGCAACCTAAACAGTTTAAGAAACAGCTGAGACTTTCAGTTAGCTTTAGCAACTATGCTAATAACTCCAAAAATGTATTTCCTCTAAACACTGTGTACTTTTTTTTCTTCACAATATTAATGTTCTTTGCTAACATAAAGTGAAAAATAGTCGTTAAAGGGCATGTTTTTTCTTTACACTGGAGTTGTGTGATTATCCTTAAAATCTTCAAAACAGATTAAATCCGTGTTATTTACAGTACATGCACAAAAACATACAGCGGTCATATTCACTTCAGTTAATCCTTGCTAGAGATTTAGGTATTATTGTGGAGGGTTCTTTCTTTTTTTTTTTTTTAAAGCAGATGTCTTATCCTGTGGAAAATCTGCAAAACAAATAGTCAGATTAGAGGTTTGAGAACATTGAAACACATGTTATTTTACGATCGGCTGATGCACAGAGAGCTTGATCTCTATAATCCTATAGTATGTAACTAGATACATGTATTATATTTGCTTTGGCTCAGAGACGAGTTTAAAATAAACCTAAGAAGCTTTTGACGGAAACAAGAAATTGCCGTGTTTCAAATCAAATCTTCAGATCCGTGTTAAACTGATGAAATTACTTCACTAGTATACTCTGCAAGTTATGAAGCTGTGAGTGAACAGAGGACAGTGATAATGATAATAAAGAGTATTTTATACTGATTGGGCTGATTAATATCACACACTGACCTGATGGTTTAAAGAGTTTAAAGATGAACCGCGGCGCTCAGATGAACACAGTCAGAGTTGTTGAGGGCTCTGAAGAGGTAATGAGAGCGGATCTCAGAGGCTGTCAGACTGCAGTCCCTCATTAGCTGCCAATTAGACATTAACGGCCTGATTTACTGCCATGGAGAGGAGTGATCTGTCTCTGCCCACCCCCCAGTCACCATTCAGGCCCAGACACAGCAAATACATACTGTGGTATGTTTTCTTAAATTATTTCTTATTTTAAAAAACACACAGATCTAGCTCATTTACTGCAGCAAACTCAATGAAGAACATAATAAATGTTAAATAGCAAATAAATGTTCAAAATTTGTGCCTATCGTAATCAACTATCAAAAATTTACATTCTAAATAGGCATTTTCGATGCAATGCCATAAAAGAACCACTTGAGTAAACATTTCTTAACCATCTGGTGCTGTTCAGTCATTTTTGACTGAAACATTGGTTTTTAAGAATTTTCTACTTCATCAGAATGGTATGAAACTTTGTAAGGTTTTTTGGCACTTAGTATGTGAACACAAACACAAAACTCATGGACATTATTCGAAAAGGTTAAATAGTCCTGGAAAAATAGCCACATTTGTAATGTTCGCATTGGAAAGGAATGAGAAGCTAATTTCCTCTAGTGGAAATGTTAAGTACTGTGCTTAGATAAAGTCTTACTGGAAGCTATTTTTTTTAGAGATCAGCTTCAAATTTGGAACACAGAATTAATATTTATAGCCTTGATTTTTACATAGCTTTATACACATTTTGGAAAATCTATTTCATATACATTTTTTAAATAGTGTTTGTGCATTTATTATTATAATAAACTAAAACTTATTTAACTTTTGTGTGTTTCACTTCTGCAATAATCTACCAGGTGTCTCCTTTAAAAAGAGACCACTCTTAAGTCTAAAGCAATCAAGATTCACAACAGTTTAAATTGAAAAATGTCATTTTCATAAATGGATCAATTATTCCTTAAATATAATGTTTTACAATTTAAACCCCTAAAAATACAAAATATTAAGAAAACAACAACAACAAAAAAAGTACTGAAGCACCAGAAGGTTAAAAGAACCATTTTTCTTCATAGTTGGAATAATATTTGAATAATCTAAATATCCTTTTTCCACTGTAAAGAACCTTTTGTGCATTGGAAAGCTTCTGTGGATGTTAAAATTTCTTTATAGAACCATCAATGCCAATATTCTACAGGCAATATATAATAAACTGCAGGTACAACTTGTGTCAAAGCTATGTCACAGCAGATAGATTCTCCTGAAGCACACTTGTGCTCTGGGTCAGCAAGTGTTTCAGCCGGCCGTCTGTTTAAACCACTTCAGCTCAGTGGAGAATCCTGACAGGTCACCAAAAACCAAACATTTGCTTTTAAGCTTCTGGCCGCTTTAATTCATTTGTTTTCATCTCTGCGTTAATTCTGTTCATCTCCATATGCCAGGCGGATTACCTCACACCAACAGATCTGCTGTCTGGATGTGGACACTTTAATTACTCTGCGTGGCCCCTGTCTGTGTGGCCCTGGATTGCGTCCCAGGGGTCCATTTTTCAACCTACTTTTGAGACAAGTGGCATCACCATTACAGAGGGGAACTGTATGCAGTGACATCTTCAACTAAAGTCCAAAGACAGAACAAGGATAAAACAAAAGTTGATGTTTTATGATTGTCAATTAGAAACATTTCCTTAATTTTAAACTAAACAATGAACATCAAGATTAATAATAATTTGAGTTGAAATTAGCCTTTTCACATTATTTCCTTAACACTGTAATGAAAAAATAAAAAAATAACATCCTCTTATTTAATATTAACAAGTCTGCATTAATTAAGTGTATTTAATGTTTTTAAAAGAGGTCTCTTATGTTTATTTAAGGCTGCATTAATTTGATAAAAAATACTGTAAAATATAAATATTGTTACAATTTAAAATATCACATTTTTATTTAAATATATTTAAAAAAAGAAATGTGTGTATTCCTGTAATGGCAACAAATAATATAATATAATATAATATAATATAATATAATATAATATAATATAATATAATATAATATAATATAATATAATATAATATAAATGTTATTAAATAATAATATTAAGCTATTATTATTATTATTATTATTTTTATTATTATTAAGTTCATGCTCATACACTTGGTAACTTGATAAATATCTAAATATACCATCAAACAAATGTTTTATATATATGTATCATAAAATATATTATAGCTATATAAATATAAAATCATAATCAACACACACACACACACACACACACACACATATATATATATATATGTATCTATCATACAACATTTATAATTATAATATTAGAATAATTACAATACATGATTATAATATAAGAATAATTTTTTTTTTTTTAATTGTGTGTTACAATTACGTAATGAAAAACGGTGTTGGGGAGGGGTATGATGGCCTTGTACAAAGAATGACTTCTCGGTACACATCCTTGTTGGTACAATGTCTTCCTCTTTTCCTTTAAATCTTTTATCTCAAGGGTCAGCATGCTAAGGTCACCCCTCCTCCACAGACCCCCAACTTCCACTCATCTGTCCATCTAATCTATCGAGACCCATCTGCTCAGTGCACCCCACACAGAAGAGCAGAGCACTACCGTGACAACAGCAACACAAGCTGTTTGAAGAGTGCGCCCATCACTCACCAGTGTTTGTCCAGAGTCTAGATGCTGACTCGCTCAAAACCTAACCTCAACGACAGGTGCAAAGTCACAGCACAGTTTAAACATCAAAACATTCATGTTAAATGTCAGAGTGAAAACAATATACATATCAAACTTAAAATTCCATACACACCAAATATATTCGTTTAATTTTCACAATCATTTTTTTGTCATTTAACATATTTTATGTAGATTTATATAGTATATATATTCAATTAATTAATTAATTAATTAAACTAAGTAAATAATATATATATATATATATATATATATATATATATATATATATATATATATATATATATATATATATATATATATATATATTAAATTAGTATGCAGATATAAATTAATCAGTCTTAGATGATCCATTTAGGCACTCAATATTTTTGGCAAACGCAATCCTGACTTATTGCATAGTAATAGGTTTTTATTAGCCAAACGGCACACCTGTCCATGTCATTATATCCTGGAAAATAATACAGCACTCACGCACAGCTGGTTTCATTTGTACAATAGACACACAGAGTCTCAAAAACAACTTGAGCCAAAAAAAACTAAACTAAACTACAAACAAATACTCAGATGTCATCAATTATAAATCCAGGTTCAGATGTTAACGTATTTATACATTTTAACACATTTTTACAATTGCATCTGGGTTTAGTCATTCATAAATTATTTGCCGTATGTTCACAATATTCATAGCAGGACTCATATCTGTGGAAAGAAACTGGTGTCTGGTGCCTCTGGCTTCAAGTGATGAGTCTACAAGACACACATCAAAAATGACAACTTGTGTGCCACTAAATATATTTTATTAGGATTAATTATCATTATTACCCTCTCTAGTCTAGGGTTGTGAGAATGATGAAGCATTATTGATAATAATAATAATAATAATAATAATAATAATAATAATAATAATAATAATAATAATAATAATAATATGAATTATTATTATATTTTTAAAGTGTACTTAATTTCTTTTATAAAAAAAAAAATATATATATATATATATATATATTGTTGTTTTCAGAAAATATAATTGATATTTTTTTTACCCTTATCCCATTGGTAACAATGCTTCTGTAGCCAATGTTTTTTTATTTTTTATTATTTATTTTACTTTTAAATGTATTTTATTTTCATGCAGTAACATGAACGCATGAAGAAAGAACAACAAATATGTTGCAACCACATCAGGTTCCATGCACATCTATCTGTTATTATGTCAAAGATTGACACAATAAATCTATCCTTTTTTCCCTAAAAACGTTCATTCAGCAGCATAAATGAACAGCCTTGTCTTGATGCAAACTTGACTGTGCAGTCACACAGAAGATGGCTGCTCACCGTCACATGACTTGGCCTCCATTTTGGAGTTTGCATGTTTGAGCAGTTGCACTAGCGGCAAAGCTTTGTGGCGGGGGGAAGAGAGATAACAGGCCTGAAACCTCAGAGCGCCAGAGAAAGGATGAAACATACTTACAAACAGAGTGAGTAATAACTGTTAAGAGAACAGGGCTTATCTTCTCTGCACAGATAATATGAAGCTCTCAATTAGATGAAACGCAACCCCCCCTCTCCCTTTTCAGTTATTTTGTTCAATTTCTCCAGGCAATTTACTAAAAAAAAAAAAAATGGCGTAGAAGATTTTACTGGCTACAAATAGAAGAGGCATGCAATGTGTCAGCCAATCATTTCCCCGCGTAGCTAACAGCAGAAAACCCTAGCAACAACATTTCGATTTGTTGAGGAATACGGGAGTTTTATCCTCATCCCCAAAATGCATTTCTGTCTTACGCTATTGGTAATTTTGTACTGATTTTTTTTCTTTTACTTAAATGCAAACCGTCCTTGATATTGACTAGACGGTTCCCTGCTGATGAAAACACCAAAAACCACCCTAAGGTAGGTTAGCAAGTCTACAGTGCAGTGAATTTCTAATAAATCAGTGAATAAACACAGACGTGAACTGCAGAGTTAAGTGCAACAACAGCTAAGTCCTTGTAGCTGTTAGCCGTTAGCTTTGTTTGTTTTTGAACAGCGTGGTGTAGTGTTGCCACGTAAACAACCTTGAGCGTTTTACTCTTCCTTTACCAAACGTTTCACCCTCTTCCTACTCACGAACATTTCAAAGATTATCATGAAAGCGCCTGCCAGGTTTTTTCCCTTTTCTCTCTGTAAACAATAGCAGGGAAGCGGTGTGTTATGGGGCTGTGGTCATGAGCACAATGAACACTGAACAAACGTCGCCACCATTCAAACACACTGCGGCAGCTGTCCGCTGACGATAAGGGCTCATGGACACGCTCCTCAAGAGTGATTAGCTGCTGCTGTGGGGAAACTGATTTGCAGATGCAGAATAAGGAGTCAAAGGTCAAATGAGGATTATGACATCATCATAATTAACCAGATTGGGGGACAATTTTTATGTTCCAATTTAAGTCTTTAGTGAAGCAAAATGCAATTTTTATGATGTGTTTTCTAAGCTGGATATGATCCAGTCTGAAGCTGGGGTTTAATTATCTGTGTGGGAAGAACTGTAATCAACACCAGCCTGTGATGTGAGTGAATTTACAAAGATTAAACTGAAATTGAAATCTTTATAGACTGGATTCAGCATAATATCTTTCAAATGACCAAGAACAATCCGACTGTATATAGTTACTGCCGGTCATGAGGGGTTTAAAATAAGAAGGCTTGGTGACATTAGCAAAAACAGTTTCTGCCATTTCTTCCGATATTGATTCCAACTAAAACTGTAAACTGGTGCTTTTTGATGCTGTCAAACCATTGGGCCGAAACATGGAACTTATGTAAATATATGAGTAAATTTGAAGTAGTTTGCCCATAAAATAAACCTTCCCAAAAACTCTCCTCTAGATTCGAAATGCTTCGTAAACATCAGATTTGCATATCCGCATATGTTAATGAATTACATTAATTCATAAATATGGCGGGCATACTCATTCACAATTAGCATAATCCCTGCCTATGAATTACAACTGTGTAAGTTACTTGTCAAGGAACGCCGTGGAATTTTCTTTACTTCCTTCTCAGGTTTTGCTCCAGTATACTGCAAATATGTAAAACAAACTAATAGGCCTAGCAATAAATATTCAATTGATGTGTGTCGATCTAAGAGATTATAGCTAGCTGAAAAAATGCTCTTTTGAAAATAGCCAGCTGGTAGCTCTTGCGAACGTTTTCAGCTGAGACCATTTTGTTGCTATGATTCACATCAGTAAAGTATTACTAGTATTTCATTTTGAAGAATATTACCAAATATAAAAATAACTAACATTTTGAAAATACATACATCTTGATGAATTTGAAAGTTCCGTAAGTCAGAATGGCTTTATTAACGATTTACATTGTAAATTGTAATAAGGACCACTGAGCACCCCGCCATGTTTAAGAATATTTGGAAAGCTTCAAGAAAACTTATATTTTTCAATTTTATTTGATACTACTAGCGGTTTAGGAATTAGACATATAACCTTTAAAAAAGTTAAAAGGGTTGTTTTGAATACACTATAGCAGTTATTGAAGTAGCCACCAATTCATGAAGAACCATTTCTTAAACAATAATGAATATTGACTATCAATAAATATTCAAATATTGAATATAAATCAAATATTTAAACAATCAGCATCAACATAAGCCATAATAATCAAGAAATCATGGCAAACTCTTTACAATCACTGTAATCAGATGCATGAGAAGCATGTGATCCTTGAGAACCGTTCCTATGCAAAAGCACACGTACCTTTCTCCCTTCGTGTTCCTATAATTCTCTCTGGCACCCGCAGCATGATTAATGCACACCGATATTGATTTTCCTCTTCTCCTTTTCAGAGTATCCCTTTTATTTATATGGCTAAGCCCTGCGCGTCTCTGTCAGAGTGGAAAAGACGCAGGGATTGAGAGAGGGTTGGGAATTCTGGGAATTCTGCTCACTGAGCACTGATGTACAGAAAAGGTTTTTAAACAGTTTGGCTGGAGAGAGCATCACTCACCACCCCAGAGCCACTTTCTCTCCGGTTTGCCTGTTTACACATGCTGTACTCGGCGGGTTTGGTTGACCCATTTTTCTCTGGATAACAATACCTCAACCAATCACAGGGAAAACCGATGACAAATGTCCCCAATCCTGCTTGTCATACACAGAAACACGGACTGCAGAGGCGAGCGCTTAGACTCACCCAGCTTGGAGGAAAAATGCCGCAGTGGGACCAGTTAAAAACATTCGCGCTCCTCTATGATCCTTTTGAATGCTACGTAACCGTTTCCCTTCGTTTTCAAGCATATCTACACGTTTGAAAGGTTAAGACTTTCCATATTTGTCAAAATGTAGGAATGCATTGACTGCTCTCGGCCCCACTGGCTAAACGATCTCAAAATATTGCACATTTATGAGCATTTATGATACAGATTAGTGCTAATGAATCAATGTATTACTGCTGGGCCTTGTTAGATTCACTCCATTAAATTGGTGTTGGGTTAAATGCACGCTACGTCCCACTTTGGGCACCAAATGTGATTTTCATGAATGGTCAGCTTGCTGCTCAATGGTTTGCAAAATGTCCACAACATAACTGGAAAACATGGTAAGGAAAACCTCTGGCAGACTAGCTTCAGTAGATGCACAGCGATGCCTGAGGTGGGATTTTTACAGCATTTAATCTACATCAATACATACTGTATAAGCTTCTCCAAGTAGAATGTATTTTTATATGTTTGCCAATCTGTCTGCACCAAAATGCGTTTGCTCACTGCGGAATATGAACAGGGTGGAACCAGTAAGAGAGGAAAAAACGGAACAGAAAGGGTCTGTATCACTGGCGCTCTCTCTCTCTCTCTCTTTAGTGGTTGTTCTGGCCAGAAGTCTCAGTGTGAGGCATGTGTGTGGAATGCTAAGGACTCTCTAAAGTGCCTGTAGCGGTTTGTTCTGTGTGCATAACACAGCCGCCGAAACCAGATCTTCCCAGAATCCCCTGCGACTAAAACACCTGTGCAATACCAAATAATACTGCTTACTTCAGCCATGAAACCAGAGTTAGTGGTGCTTGCTAAGGCAATGATTACTGGTATTATAGCCCAAAATTTGCATTTTTCACAAACTCTAACCATCAAGGTGTAATTTATCTCACACTTTTTATACTATGGACGTGGAAAACTCAAGTCTTCTTTTTAAAGGAGGACTAATGCATCACCATGCAGTCAGACCTGCAATGTTTACCTTTTACACATAAAATGGTAGAAATTGATAAAAACAAAAAAACAAAAAAACAAAAAAAGATTTTACATTTATTCAACAAAGCACCCTGAAAAAAAAAAATCACAGGTTCCAATAAATAAATAAATATAAATGAAAATAAAAATACTGATGATAAATCAGCTTTTTAGAGTGATTTCTGAAGGACACTAAAGACTGGAGTAATGGCTAATGAAAATGTAACTTTGCATCACAGGAATAAATTATATTTTAAAGTATTTGAAATTATTAAAACCCATTATTATATTTTAAATTGCAATAATAAGCAGTTTTTCTGTATTTTTAATCAAATAAATGAAGCCATGATGAGCATAAGAGAACATTCAAAATCTTACTGATCCTAAACTTTTGAATGGCTGACATTAGAAATGGACATTAGGCATATATCAGTTAGTACAAATCTCAAAGTTGTGAAATTCTAACATTTGAAAACAAAAACCTTTCACTATCCAATGGAGTCCAAATGCACTAGACAGAAACACAGATAGAAATAAATATTTTATAACAAAAAAGTATACAGCAGCTTCACTTTTCCTCATGTGAGATTACATAGAAAGCTTTTTTATTTATAGAATAGCGCAGAAGAATAGGTTTTAGAAAATTGAAAAGGGGCCATTAGGAAATGAACACCAAGCACACACACAGATTCCTTTAAAATGCCCTCGACAGCGTGGTGAAAGTGTTCCACACGCAGTGAACTGTGTTTAAACTGTTGTTTGCGGGAATATTGCTTTACCTATGAAATATTTAGCACAGAAAAAAGGCGCAGACAAGTGGCAAGCTAATGTTTTGTGACAGCCGCTATTAAATGACAGACATCTGTCAGATTCATTGCATGCTTTCTCTGTTTCATGCTGAAATAGACCCTTGAAGTCTTAGGCTCCGAAATTCTTATAGGAATATAATGTGCACACAAATTGAGATTGAGCATTATACGTGTGATGTTTGAAGAATTTAAAGACTATCATTTAGACTGCAGGTGAACATTTATCACATTACTCCCTGAAGATGAATAAAAGATTCATATATCTCATTGGTGTCTTTTACCCGAACAGAAAAACGCGACATATCTATGGAAAATGTCTCACTCCCCAGTCTGAACGACTTCTGATTCTTTATTGAAATTGCTAAATGCCCCATAAAACGAGCCAATGGCCCTGAGGGAAAGAAACATTTGTGTAGACGAGTGTTCCATTTAGCCGATACGGATTTTCAAACCCATGCTACCACTGGAAGGGAAGTAGGTCAGTTCAGTGGATCTCAGTGACTCGACTGCCACCGTCCACTTCTTCAGGATTAGACAGCCTTGAGCCGAGAGAGGAGCTCTTTATAAGAGCGTTACTGTGACAGCATGCCAAGTTAGAGACTAATAAATCTCATGTTGTCAGCAACAGGACAAGAAACGACTTAGAGATGTGGATGTGTTTTCAAGAGGCTTGGGGTTGTTAAACTGAAGGAAACCCAAGAAAGGCAAGGAGTGAAATTGGCAAAAATTTGCATAGGAAAATCAAAACTACACTGATTTTTAGGGGCGCGTGTTTAAAACGCACACTGTTGACCTCAAAATGTTGTCATTTACTCATTGTCATATCGCAAATCAGTCTGACTTTCTTTCTTGTGTGGATCACAAAAGTTTTTTTATATATCCATGCCAACATCAATGAGGACCGGATCTGTGAAGGTCCACAAAAGCACCATGGAAGTATCATAAAAAGCTTTTTATGACACTATATTCCAAGTCTTCGGAAGCCATACAATTACTATGAGTGGATGCAACCTCAAATCCAAAGGCAGCATTGACTTCAAATACATCTGAGTCCCCATTTACTTTCATTATATAAACAAGTGGTTCATGCAAATGATTTGGAGCAACATGGGATGACATTGGTGAACTGTTCTTTTACAGTAACATAAAATTGCATCTTAGTTCAAAACAAGAAAAAGACTCAGTGTCCTACCTGAGACGAGTGGTAAAGTGTCTCTCTCCCATGACACAACAGTGATGTAGTTCTCCACTGAGGAAGGAATAATGCACTTGAAGACCGCTACACTTCCTCTCATCGCGGTCTGGTCCGCCACACGGACCGTATAGGGCTCTCGTAAGACTGGAGAGAAAGAGTTCATGTTTATTGATACTTACATTGTCATTGTTCGGAAAAAGAAAGACTGTGAATTTCATTTGTGTACGTGTGCATTTAGAATTATTTCGTCAATTTTGCCAACATTTACACTCTAAAACAATATTTAGGCACGTATTTAAGATTTTTGTATTTGAGCTGCATAGAAAATGTTCCTACATTTGGATGAAAATGCAATTTAACACATACAATCTCAATGT
Source organism: Carassius gibelio (assembly GCF_023724105.1). Classification (NCBI taxonomy): domain Eukaryota; kingdom Metazoa; phylum Chordata; class Actinopteri; order Cypriniformes; family Cyprinidae; genus Carassius; species Carassius gibelio. The sequence goes on along the minus strand of NC_068405.1, from coordinate 19,911,933 downwards.
GAAACATATTTGTTAGTCAAACATCAATCAAACAAGAAAGGAACAGGTATATTTCTGCAATCAAAAATGTGGCATAGTTTATTATTAAGTATTTGCAGTAGATATTAAGTATTTTAAATAGATAAAATATATCTATTTTGCCATATTTTTCACCCTTTTTTCAAATTGGATTCATTCAAATCATTTAGAATCAGTATATATCTTTTCATAGTGAATTTATTCATCTAAAAACTTTGAACAGTTAAAATATTCAGTTAGTTAAAATGTAAGATAGTTGTAACAAACAGGATTTATTGATGATGAATATATACATCTGGTTATTATGTGTTTAAAAATGCATTTAGTTTATTAGTATAAAATAAATTTTCAATTTAATTTAATTTAATTTAATTTTTTAATTTATAAAATGCATTTTAGTTTATCCCAGTATAAGCTGAAGGGAAATTACCTGCTTACATATTGTGTATATTTTGTATACTATATTTTATTACATTTATTTTTTATCTATTGTATTTATTTTGTGTTGTATGGTTTATGTTTGGCTGCTCATGCAAACCAATTTCCCTGCGGGATTAATAAAATACCTATCCTATCCTATCCTTTTACAGAAATCTCACCTGTTTCATTTATGTGCGACTGACAAATTTGCATCAGATTACATTTATCAGTTTTAGTTTTTAGATTGTATTGTGCTATTGAAAGCCAGTAGACGGTTAATAAAATTCACAAAACTCTAATTTCGATTTGGCTTTAAAACAATCTGTAAATATCTTTCAACACTTACCGGCCTTAATATGAACATCTTGGCTTCTAATTTTCCCTGAAGGATTTTCCGCAGTGCAATAGTAAGTGTTGTCGTGGATCACTTTGCTAAAGCTGGACGGAGGAAAGTGGAAGATCTGGAGAGTGCCGTTTGGATGGACATGGCGGATCCCTGGGACGTTGTAGCTCTCCTCGCCGGTGGCCAGATACCAGCGCAGGGTAGCGGGCGGCACCGCTGCTGCAGGACAGGGAACCAGAGTCCCCGTGGTGCTGGCGAACACTACCTCTTGCAGAGATGCATTGACAAAATACAAGCTGGAATGTAGGTCTTCACTGAGAACTGCAGGAGACAGGAGAGGTTCATCAGAACACAACACTCTTTCGCTCTGTATGAAAGAACTAACAGCTTGTTTGTCACAGCTGGTCTACACATCTCCAGGGATGAATTACTTTAACAGCTCGTAAATATATTAAAACAGTTAGTCTTGGCACTTTTTAGTCACTGGTCTGTTAATCGCAGGGTTCAGAATCATACATGTTTACATAGATGCACAAACCTCTCAGATTAGGAACTCAAATACTTGCAGACTGCGAGATTCAGGTAGCTCAGAAAACGTACTGTACTAATTCTTCTAAATGTACTAATCTTTCAAATAAAACTGACATAGATTGTACTAGAAATATTGCCAGGCAAGGCCAAATCCAGCTATATTTCTCCACTGGGACTTTTAGAAGAGATGATTTCATTTAGAGAATGAGTCCTGAACTTTGCTTTAATGAAACCACATCATTTTTCATGTATTTTAATACTTTATATTAATTCATTAGATTTTGAATGGCCATTGGCACTGTTGCAACACAGTGATTCCAGTAAAGCCCTTTTGGATTTAAATGGATTTGTTCACTTTTAACTTTTAACATTTTAAAATGGACATACAGTACTGGGCATGAAAACCAATTTCAGTGCCCTGGGGTATTTTATAGATAATGGAGCTCAGTTCTAGGCCATGGATAAAGCTGCTATTGTCTAAAAGCACATCAAAAATAAAATATTTATACCCATACTCTAGCTAGTTGATTCCTGGAGATAAAAACACAGGTAAATGGAAATAGAACACAAGTGGAATGAGCAGACTAAAAATGACAATAGAAAGTCAAGCTATTTCTTACGCATTTGACTGGCTGTGGTCAAAATCTACTCTCAATCACAGAAACCTTTTTAAAGGTCAGAGAGTTAACAGAGATACCATATCAAAATATTTGCACATTTTATATTCATTAAACTTTACAATGTTTTTTTTATTCAATTGATCCATCTGCATTTAGCACATATCTTTCAACATTTAACATGAAACTAAAAAAACAAAAGGTCTGTTGATAATCCAGAATCCAAAGAATCAGTGAAGGATCAAAAGAACTTCGGGTCTTAAGAAGAATCATTAAATATTAAAAGACTTTATGTCAATACTGAGATTATACAGTGATACCCTGCAGCATTTTAACAGATATTTTATTCACTACCGCTGTATATAATTCCATAAAAACATTATTTTTACTAGAAAAAAACAAGATAAAAAATTATAATCATAAAAAACTAAAGTTCTGATTTAATTCATCTAATATTTCTCATAAACCTTTTAGGTAACAGTATTTATTAAATATCTGTGACCCTGGACCACAAAACCAGTCATAAGCAGCATGGGTATATCTGTAGCAATAGCCAACAAAACATTGTATGGGTCAAAATGATTTTTCTTTTATGCGAAAAATCATTAGGATATTAAGTAAAGATCATGTTCCCTGAAGATATTTTTGATGAAAATATATATTGTCCTATACTTACAAGCCAAACGTCAATGGAAAGCTTATTTATTCAGCATTTCTGCATTGTTATATATGGTTTGTTATGATAGGACAATATTTGCTCGAGACACAACCATTTGGAAATCTGGAATCTGAGGGTGCCCAAAAAAATAAAAAAGTATTTTTATTTTAAATCACCCTTTAAAGTTGTCTAAATGAAGTTCTTACTTAGCAATGCATATTGCTTTTAAAAAAAAAAGAAGTTTTGATATATTTATGGTACAAAATTTACAAAACAGAATATGAAGCATGATCTTTACGTAATATCCTAATAGATTTTCGGCATAAAAGAAAAATTTATACTTTTGAACCATGCAATGCATTGCAAATATTATTTAAATCGTTATAATTATACCGGTGCTACTTATGACTGGTTTTGTGCTCCAGGGTCACATATCTTTGAAATAGGCCAAGATAAAGAATAATAAAAATAAACCAATTAGGTGAACATTTGAAATCTAGTTCTAATTTATTTGATGTCATATTAAATACATTTTACAATAGCATTTATTAAATATCTATATTTATTATATCTTTTTACCTCTATCTAATAAACAATCATAATATATGCAGCTACCAAAAAAGATCTTCACTATAAAACAGTCCATTCCCCCAGACACAAGACATAAAGAAGCAGCAGCTGTTATCCAGACGTGATGCATGTGACTTAGCATCTCAGACATCATGCAGAAAAGCTTGTGCGTGGATTCAAGCACTGATGGGCTGTTCATCTTTAAAAATCTGCATGGTCAGCATCTGCTAATCAGATTCAAATTCAGATAGTAAAACCCAGCAAATGCTTAGCGACGTCGTCAAGAATCATTCTGCTCTCAATTATCTAAACGATAAGAGCGACCAGACACGACTCTTCAAATATGAATTGAATGAATTTATAATTAATCTGGCTTTTTCAGAAAGCGCTGCAGGCTGTTTGATTAACAGCGATTCATATCTGCCTGAAATAGCGGACAGAACGCTTTCTTTGTTGCTGCTTGTTTCTGTCTTTCAGAGGCGATCATTGTAAATCCCCGCTGAGAGAGTGTCTAACGCGCTGTCCCTCTGTGGCTCTGTCTGGGCTTGACACAGGGTGATATTTATGGGGTGAGCATGTGACAGCTCAAGGGCAGAGACCATTTTAAAGTCAAGCTGATCTTGGGGCAGGGTGGTCAGATGAGCTCACGTTTTGCTTTAACAATCTATGCAATCACGATGAAGGTCTGGATAACTTTTAACAATGTATATAATAAAAATATCAGTAAGATTGTGGTATTTAAATGAGTATAATTTAGAAATGTTCACTATTTAAATAATAAATTATCAATAATGGTGACTATTTTAAATAAATACACATGCACACACAGAATGTTAAAATAAATTTATCTATATAAATATATGTGTATATATTGGGCTAGAAGCACACACATTATTTAACAATTAGACAAAGGTTATATCAATAAAAGCAAAATGCATATTTTTGAAGTCACTTTAAATATTAAAAAGTAAATGTTATTATTTAATATAACTTAATTCACCTCAGTACATTAAAAGTCACCAAAAAGTCATTTTAAAAATGAATTAATTAAAGCTTTTTAAAGCAAAATCGTGTTCACATTTTATGGTGCTGTTAAAGCACTTTAAAAAGTGTTTTCTTTTTTTTTTTTTTTTTTTTTTTAAGTCAGTGTTACATTTGACTATGGTTTTAACACAGTATTAAGTCCGAAAATCTGCAACTATCATTTTTTTAAATTTTTTGATGTACATTTTAGACCAGCAAAAGTATTTTAATTATATATTTCTTCTGTATAATTCAGGAAAAAAATATACAGAACACAAGAGAACAATGTAGCAATAGCTTTCCATTTTTTGTAAGTAAAACATACTGCATCATTCTATTCTAAACCTGCATATTTAGCAACATTACTCATTTTCAGACAGAAATATTTTTGAGATGAATTTTCTTGTGTATAATTTTGAAATGTATGTGCAGGTTTAAAGGTACCAGATTTCTAAATTCACCGCCATGTTAGAATGTCTTTAAACAGTGCAGAGCATAAAATCGGCAGCTCTCTGAGGATGAAATCTTGGCTCTGGTGTGGGTGGATGGGTCACTGTGTTGGCTGCAGGCCGACTGTGTCTGCGCTGTTGTCTGTGCTGCAGATAGGACGGGTGTTTCCCCCCCGCGGGCTGCGGAACCTTGACAGAACATCACGGGCTCAAGGTAATTAAGGCAGAGAGTGCAGGGGGAGCCCGGAACAGCAGCCGGGAGAGTCAGAATTCCAGCCCCTGCCCCGGGGCTACTGCGGGCCTGGCATCAGGGAGCTCTAGCGGAGCACCGCAATTTAACCAGCGTCCAATTTGCTCTCATGAATATTAAGCACAACCCAGCCGTGTCTGGGTTAATGGACCCCCGCTCACTGCCAATATGTAAAGGAAAGGGTGAGAGCGGGAGTAGTGCGAGTCCCACCGGAAAAGCAAAGTTTCTTGTGTTTTTTCCCCCCCGATCTCTTAAGTGAGATGATTTGAATATCATCTGAATAATGTCAGAGTAAACGTTAATTTAGAGCCTCCCTGGTGGTGAGATGGAGATCAAACGGCCTCCGTGGATCTACATCAATTATGAGAGCCGACGCCGTGATGTCTGAATCTGAAGCGCCGCTGACTCGAATGATGAGGGAACGCGAGGCAGAGCTAAACGAGTCGCGGCTGTCACGCTGCGCTGATTTCCCCTCGTCTCCCAGAGACACGTGTACTACAACAACTCATACTGATCGCCGATTCTCAACTAGAGCAAATCTATGCTATGTACACATAATTAAACAACTAATCAAATGATTTATTCATTGAGAAAAAAAGATATAATATGCTGTGGTATATCACTTATAATATGTACACTCAAAAAAATGGTTTTCCGGCACTGTTCGTTTTACACATATATGTTTTGTTAAAACAACACAAATATATTTAGTTTTCCGACAAAACACAATTGTATTGTGTTTAATCAACTTAAAATGTTTAATTTTAAATTTTACTTAATTATCAATCGTTAAAGTAACGTAAAGGGTTTAATTTCGTGATTCAAAAAAAACCGGAAGTGACGATTTCCAACGCATTTGATGACGGTGTGGAGGGGAGCAAGAGGTATCAGTCAGGTAAGAAAATCTAAAGTTTTTATTGTGTTAAGTCAAAGTCTTTAATTTCTCTTAGAGTTTCTGTTTTGAGGTGCTTTTGTTTTGCAGTCTAGTATTGTGTAATCGGTTTATTGCACCGTTAATAGATGATTTTGAAGCGTTGGGAGATGTGAAAGCGCACGACTCTCTGTAATGTATTTACTTTAGTATATATATATATACACTAGGGCTGAAACAATTACTCGACATTATCGACAACGTCGACGATAAAAATAAAATTTTCAGCAAATGTTTTTGAGTAACGTTAGTGGTTTGATCTCGTATCTGCCTGATTTGAAAGCCTGCATTAATGCAGTTTGACCAGTGTGGCGCTGTAGCGCAAGATTGTAATACACTCTCCTGATTCAATTAAAAAGAAGAAGATAGCACTTCAGTTTGAGGCAAACCGACCCGATCCGAACCTTGGATGAATATGTAAATATATACTGCACGCCTTCCTCTCAATAACTGCATAAACACAACAAAAAACTGACCGCGATGTAAAAGCAGCTCTTAAGAACACAGAGATATGGATGTTTGCACGAACTCTGAGGTTCTCCAGGCACTCCAGTAAAGAAAAGTCCAGTCACGTTTATTTATATAACAGTCCTTTATGCAATCGATAGCTTTTCAATATTAAACATGAAAATACAGAGTAAGTGTCGCTAGAATTATAACTTGATTTCCTTTTATAAAGCAGCTCTCCGGTATGGAGCTAGCTAATAATAAAATCATTTTATAAGTGGGGGAAATATTTCATTAAAGTCTTAGTTCTGCGCTAGATCAAACCAAACTGTTTTGATTATCATAACCCAATAAGGTATTTTAAGAGAGATTGTATTTATTAATAAAATGTTTATCCAAAAATAAAACGTCCTATCACTTACCTTTACTTTATATTATACATATGGCTTACAATAAGAGATGTTAAGAGACAGAATGATTTGTCATTCAGCTACTTCCTCATATAACTAATCAAATGGCGAATAGGAGTTTCTCTCTTATCTCATTTTGTGTGCCAAATATATTTGTATAAATTAATTGTATTAGTAATACATAATGACTTTAAAAAGTGGAAGTAATTACCTTTATTTGTTATAATATGTATATTTTAACTAATTTAAAAAGATAAATAATCAATAAATGTCCAACCATGAGATGTTGACCGAGTTTTGAGAGCCCTGGCTCAGCACAGTGGGAGTATTTGAAGCTTTGTTTATGAACATGGCGGTGTGGTCATACAATGACTTTAAACCGGACACTACTCTGAGCTGTTCACATTATACATATGCTCCAGATATGTAATCAGGTCCTCCTTTAGGAATGGTAAACATGACACTATTCATCACTCACACAAATAAATCACTTAATATTTTGATCATTGAATTGGTTTTTGCTGTTCAATTTTTTTTTTGTAACACATTGCACTTCATGTGTACAGGTTTGTGCAGAATTTGAGACATCCAGAATTACCATAGGCCCATTAGAATCAACAATCTTTGCCAAACTTGATTCGGACTGCAAAATTTACGAAGATGTTTTCATACTGAAGAAGAGACCTTGGACAAATACTGAAACCCTCTTGGTGCCCACTACACAGGTAAGAACAACTGCACTCAACACAACCTTGTATTAAAACATTATTCTCTCACTGGTTACTGGAAATTGACAAAAAAAGACAGATAAGATAAGGTTTATTAATACAATAAATACAAAATATGTGGTATATCTATAAACTGATAGATTTATTTTGATGCAAGGCAGGGGTGTCCAGACCTGCTCTAGGAAAGCCAGTGTTCTGTGGGGTTCAGCTCTAACACACCTGCCTGGAACTTCAGGTAAGACTTTTTTGTTTTAAAATTCCCAAGAACCTTGATTAGCTGGTTCAGGTGTGTTTAAATGGCTAGATCACCCAAAAATAAACATGTCATTATTCACCCTCATGTCGTTTCAAACCCGTAAGACCATCATTCATCTTCAGAGCACAAATTATGATATTTTTTAAGGATGCCCCGATCATGATTTTTCATGGCCGATACCGATTTCTTTTACAAGCAAACTGGACGATTTTTTTTTTTTATCTTTAAGCAACAAACAAGAAGGAAGGACAGTCCACAGTCTACAGTCCAAAATTGAGGGAAAGCTCAATAAAGCCCCTTTCACACTGCGATTCCGGCAAATACAGATCCCGTAACGACACGTGACATCAGGGCGTGACGTGTAATGTACGAGTCGAAAACATTAGGCATGTAATACTTTCACTGAATCTGGCGAACGATCTCGGTGTCACCGTGGAAAGTGAGGAACTAACTGATCTCTGCTTCATACAGTTTGCACTTTTTTTTTTTTCAGTGAACGTTGATCTTCATTCAAAACAGCCAGTAAAAGAGTCACACGATAATGTCATCACTACGACACGGCATTAGATCTGGCTTTTGTTCACACAGCGCTTGTCCCGGGATTGAACCCAGCAATGTTACTACGTCCCCGACCTGAGTTCAATGCTGGAATCAATCCCGGGATGTGTTTGCTTTCACACAGAAGTAATGTAGTCGGAGCACGCGGGCGCACTTCCGAAAAAATCGGCTGAAAAAAATTCCAAAGACCGGCCGATTACCAATTGCGTATTTAAAGCAAAAACCGTCTGGTTTCCAATTTATGGCCGGTCAATTGGTGCATCCCTAATATTTTTATGAAAATGCGAGAGATTTCTGAACCTCCATAAAGGCTGCAATGCAACTGAAATGTTCCCAGAGTCATAGTAAGGACATCAGTAAAACAGTCCATGTGGCATCAATGCTTCAACCACACTTTTACAAAGGTACAAGAATACATTTTGTGCAAAGAAAACAAAAATAGCGACTTTAATCAACAATTCTTCTCCAAATCACATATTCTGCCATTATGGACAGTAACAAGAGGCATGAACATTGCTTTCCTCTGCGTGTAATCAAGGCTCAGTGCAGGCGTGTTGTAGGTCAGCAGCACCATGTGCATGAATTATTTACGTGCTGTTGATAATGGTGGAAGATGCGATTTGGAGAAGAATTGTTGAATAAAGTCGCTGTTTTAATTTTGTTTGCACAAAAAAGTATTTTTGTTTACTTTGTAAAATTATGGTTGAACCACTGGTGTCACATGGACTGTTTTACTGATGTCCTTACTATGTTTCTGGGTCTGGGAACATTCCAGTTCTGTTGTTAACCATACAGGGTCCAGATGTGTAACATTTTCCACTGTAATGTTTGTTAGAATCCCATCTTGACTGCTTGCCTGGATTTCCCATAAGAAGATGAATGACTGACTTTTTTTCATGTAATTTTAGAAAAAAAAAACAAAGGCTAAATTTTGTTGTTTTCATCTTCAGACTAATGAAATTGAAGTATCCAAATGAAGACCCTAGCAGTATGGAGTATATGGTGAGTTCAAGGTTAATAAATTATTTGTTAAAGTTAATACACAATAATTTGAGTTCTCCATGCTTTTAAATACTTCTAGGATACAGACGTTGCCAGCAGTCAGGAGGTGATCCAGAAGACTCATGGGAATCTATTTGAAGCTGCATCATTGAAGACAGTCCAGCAGAAGTTGGAGTTTTAAAGGATAAAGTTCTTCAGGACCTATAGCAGTTTACAGTCTGTAAAACCATGTTACTGGGACTGATTTATGGACTGAACTTGAGCAACCCTCCTGAACTCAGGTACACATTTGGAATACTGAAGAAGTTATTTCTGGAGCCACTTCCTGTTCCTGGAATAAGGTTTGATTGGTTGCCCATGAATGCCAATTAGAATTGTATTTGCTATTTTGTGTAATTTTGTAATGTGGTTTAAACTGTATTTTACTGTGTGTAATTATTTATTGCTTGTTTAACAAATACACTTTGATCATTTGTGACATCTTGTCTTTTGTCTCATTACAAGACAAAACATACAAAAAATGCTTTGTTGAAGGGAGTAACTTCAAAAAGAAAATATTGTGTTAAAGTAACTAGAACTAATTGTGTGGAACCACTGTCCATAATTGAAATGAGTAATTTGAAACAAACCTCCTTATGTTGATAGAGTGAAACAAATTTGGCTAGATTGTAATAAACCAAAACATGTTGAGTTAACTTAACCAGTTTAAGTTGAAGCAAAGTCAATAAATTGAGTTGGTTGAACATTACTATTTCACATAGATTCTACCTCATTCAGTTGTGTTGTCACAACACAAGGAGTTTGCATAGATTCAAAAAATTCCATTAATGTTATCAAAACACAATTTGGTTGTGTGGAACCACTGTCCATAATTGACTTAAGTAAGTTTAAAGAGTCATTTTTTTGAGTGTACACTGTAAAAAAAAAAAAAATTAAGTGGTAAACAAATCTGAGTATTGAAGTACATTTTACAAAAAAACGTAACATGACCGTCAAAAATTCTTTGCCAAACAATCCTTTCACATGGATCTGCGAAAATGACTGAAAATGCAGTATTATTTATGCCAGGCCAATAGCTGGCAATGTCTTTTTGTAAAGAAACACTATGCGTCTGCGCACAAACCTGTAGACTGAACACGTAATGTCACCATTTCCACAAATTCATGTTTTTGTAGCTTACACAGAAACAATAATGGCATGGTTTTCAATAAACATACACACTGAAACACATTTTCAAAAGCACACTGTCGTGAAAATGAACGCGCAGAACTTAAAAAACGTTTTTCATTTGCGTAAATGCCCCCTCAGTCTTTCTACTTCAAAATGTCACATTTAATTCAACGTGTAACTTGCCACTTCTTTGTAATTATGAAATATCCATTCTACACCAGTTGTGTTGTTATATGTATATAATATATATTACAAGTCTTTCCATATTGGGGAAATGGCACAAAAATGTTGATGACTCATCCTGCATTAAACAGATATTTGTCCAATCAAATCCCTTCTAGAATGTCCCTCCCCCAACACTCTAGAAAACAAAGGTTCTAAAAGGATTTTTTTGTTGTGATAACATAAGCCCTGTTTACACTAGTGAGTTTTCATTTTAAAATGGTTTTAAAAAGAAAGCCATCCTTGTCTACACTGGCGTTTTTCGCTGCGTTTTACACATTATGCGTTTTAAAATGAAATCGCACTAGTGTAAATGTAGCCATAGAAGAAACATTATTGTTCTGTAAAAATGTCAGTCTACAGTACATTACTTACAATAACAATTCTATCTCACAGCCAATTCATATGTATTTTACAAGGTGGCTAATTCGCACAAATTTAGGTGTAAGGTGTGGTTCCTCCTACGAATTTGCAACCTCGTAAAATGCAGTACAAATAAAGTCATGATTTCTGATGAAATTTATGGCTTATTTTAAATACATGAAAACATTCCCTTCGATATCCCAAATTACCTTTTTAGTAAAAAAAAAAAATGTTATCTGCCACCTCCATTCCCACCAAACCATACAAGACCATAAGACCATACAATGTCAGCAAATCCAACCACATGGAAGGCAAAGAGTATTTTCTGAATTGCTAAAAATGAAGAAAAAACTAGTTCCAGACTATAAGATAACAGGAAAAGGTAATTTTGGACAACCAATATAAATTGATCCAAAGAAAATAACCAGATAAGAATTAATGATAGATAAAAATTATAAAAATAATCATAATTAACATAGCATATTATGTTATTTAAATAATTTCAGCATTTTATAGTTTATTTATACGTATATCCATATGTGCATATATTGGTTCACCACTGGTCTAAATACTTTACTTGTTTTGTTAAACAGCTTACAGTATCCCAGTGTCTCAGTTCCTGCCCTCTTCTAAACATGTGCATGTGCTAATATTTGGGTGTGAGTCTCAGGTCAGCTCGTCTCCTCTCCTCATTGGCTTGGCGTGGAAGAATGCTCGCGCCCCTGCGCTCTGACGCAGCCAAGCAGATGTAAATGTATTCAGAGCATTTAGTGCTCAGGATTAATCGAATTATAATTTAATCATCTGATCAAACAGCAATTAGCATAATCACTTCTGGGGACGGGCCGATAGAGAACGCAATGGAAACAGAACAGACCTGAGGCGAGAGCAGCTTTAATGAGACATTTGCTGGGATCTCTGTAAATGTTACACATTTCTGGCTGTTGAAATTCTGCCCAGTGTTTTGCCCGCTCTGCCACACGGACACATTCAGTGATCAAAGAGACCCTGTTAACTCATGGATACAAATCAAGGATGTAACCACATATCCAGGACTGAGGGGACCAGATTTAACCCATTATCTCCCTGAATTCTTTACAGGAGGGAATCATACAGTAATACATTTTTGTCAGGGCCACAACCACTTTAGGTTATAGATTATAATTTCATTTCAATTTATTTTACTACTGTAATGTGTAAAACCTAGTTATTCGTTTGTATGAATATAGGAGGACATTTCAAATGTGTATTATGATTTTGTTTATTTTTATTTAGGTTAATTAAAATATAATTTGGACTGCAAAAAAATAAGGTAACACATTTGCTATAATTATTATTAACGATTTAATAATACTGTCAAGTAACCTAAAATGTGCTTCATTTGACATTTAACATAATTAATATAAATATAATAATAATAATAATAATAATAATAATAATAAATATCAGTAATATAAGATATTATTTAGTGACTGAAAGTCAAATAGAAATTATTAACTGGACAGTGATCTTTTGTTTTATATTTTAAAATGTTCTTGAAAAAAGAACATTTACAAACACTACACCCTGTAATATGTAGTTTCGGCAATATTTAAATCTGGATTTATATAAAAAATATCTCAATTAAGTCGTGGAACTAACATTGTATGTAAGAATTGTTGTATTAAATTGTCTTAAAGACTCACTGAAAAAAAAATATGTGTGTGTATAGACAGACAGACAGACAGACAGACCGACAGACAGACAGACAGACAGACAGACAGACAGACAGACAGACAGACAGACAGATAGATAGATAGATAGATAGATAGATAGATAGAAAGTAATAAATATAAGTACACGTGTAAACACTGCATGCAAGACCTCAAAATCTATGAATTTCACAAAAACAGACCTAAAAGCTCCACTGCAGCACTGACAGGAAAAACTCGCTGTTTAAGCTGGTCAAAGAGGCTGAAGGAACGCAGAGGTTTGTGCTAAAGTCATCAAGCTCCTTTACTCAAAAAAGCCTGAAAGTCCTCATCAGTGGAAAATGCGAACGTGCTTTTTCTGCCAAGTCATCAAAGCAGGAAATAAATAAACATAACGGCCACCAGCACAGGGCCGTCTGTCAGGCATATTTCCTGCTGATTGACAATAAGCTGTGCTGATGGAAAATATGAACACTGATCAGCCTTACTGCTGGCTAAACAGTTAGTACAAGCAGATCATCAAAATGCCATTATGCCAAATGACTCCTAGAATTACTGATACACTGGAGAAAGAGCTACTGGGTTGAGTGGCACTGTGTGTGTGTGTGTGTGTGTGTGTGTGTGTGTGTGTGTGTGAGTGTGAGTCTGACTCACACCACATATCTGTTCATGTCTATTTCTAATGCACACTGTGCTTTCCTGTGGCACAGCTTTAACCTTCCCAACCACTGACTTTATAACTAGAACAAGATTAAAATGTACCTGCTTCTGTACAAAACAGATGAAACAGAAACAGATGGGATTTTTCCCAAAAAATATTTGTTTTTACTGCAAAGGATTTATTTATTTATTTATGCTTTGTTTTATTATGGGAAAATTAACCTAAAATAAATCTATTTTAAATCATCTATTTAATTTACATTTAAATAATTTTTCAAAGCTGTGAATAAATCTAAGATGATTGGGGCATGTAATATACAATGTATATTAGTATTTCTACTTAAGAGTTTAATGTTTAATTCAATGTGTTCAATTTTTTTGTTTTATTTGTGAAATTTACTAGCAACTTTTTGAATGAAATTTTGTTCACAGTACCTTTGGTTGTTGTTTTTGTTGTTCTTATTGTATCATCTATGGCGAGGTATATATTATAAATATATTTTAGAGACAAAGTTTTCCTAAGTTGTTCCAATGTTGTTAAGTGATATAAATGTCAAAATTAAAAATAAAGTACATATATTGTTTAATAAAAATACAAAAAATAAAATAATAAAACGCAAAAGGTTTTATTTATCTATCTGAGGACAAAATTAGAAGAAGAAAAATAACTTCTCACAAGAATGAATTAAACATAAAAATTTCAATTCTAGAACTTTTATCAATAAAGTGAATAGTGATCCTAAAAAATGCACTTTAAATACACTTTAGATTAAGGGCTAATTTGTTGCTAATTTATACGATATTTATGTATGATAAGTCCTCATTTTGAAAGCTATTAAACTATGTATGCCAAAATATATCAAATAAATAGATAGATAGATAGATAGATATAAACAACAAAAACATACGTTTGTTTGTCATTAAACATAACATTTATACACACTTCAAGAGCTTTCAAAAAGCAAACAATGCTTTCAGAATCAAAGCTGATTTGAAAACATCTCAAATGATTTGTAGAACAATATCCAGTTTGCTTTGCTTTCAGGACTGCAAACATGGTTTTGATTTCTCTCCAGCACGTCACAGTGCAGCATGCGTGTGGTCTTCAAACCCAGGCGTACAGTTGAGCAAAACAAATGGATATGCCCACACAGTTTTGTCTGTTTGATCTGGACTCAGCTAAAAGCTCTCTTAAAAAGCATCTCATGGAAAACGACAGCTGATTGGGCACTTTGCTCTACGCAGTGCTGTTTACCCGTGTCCATTTGAGTGTATGTCAGAGTTGGCCCCTAGCATCAGTTTACAAAAACAACATTGCACCTACTTTCCGTTCTGTCTGTGCGAGGACGCTTTTGTTGTTCCAATTACATTTGTGTGTTAATATGCACACGGTCTCGAGTGCTCTTCACCAACACAAGAGCCATTGAAAACAACTCAGCATGATTTTACATGCAAAAACATTCATTGTTCAGTATCAGGGCAGGGTTATTGGAGTTAAGTAAAACTGAAAATAAAATAAAACTATTCAAACAAAATGTTAACTGACATAAAATAAAACATACTTTATATTTCAGACTCATGCAATATTTGACATTTTAAATGAGTTTAACTTGGTCCGCTAAAATAACTAGAATAAAAATGCATGAAAACTATGTACATAAGTACAAAAAAATACAAAAAACGCAACAAAATTACTAAAACGTAGACAAAATTTTTTATGTAAACAGAAAATTTTAAAATAAAAACTATAATAGTATTTAAATAATACTAAGGGAGCTGAGCTTAGAAAAATGGTGCAGATGTCTTTTATTAGGACAAAATGATGCACATTTATTCTATTAATTGTGCATATACAGCTGAAAAGAAAAAAAAATGAAATCTCAAAAGGGATACTGAAGGAACCAGGGAATTAATTTATCCATCCCTTCAAGATAAAAATCCCAAATGGCTTCGTGAACAAGCACGCTGTGTTTTCCACAGCTAGTCATTATAGAAGCACTTCCGGGGTCACCTGTTCAGGAAGCTCCAAGGCCACTGCGCCAACATACATTTCAGGGGTTTCCATAGAGACCAGCAGAGAACTGGCCTGTGAGCTTAACCAAATCATGAAAGGCTCATTTTGTATGGCTTCTTTTACCCCCCCCCCCCCCCCCCACACACACACACACACACCCGCAAGAAACATGCTACACTGGCCAGAGAGAGAGAGAGAGAGGCTCACTGCACTGCATCAGAACGCTGATCAATGGAGCCTCAGAGACCCACATACACACGGCCAGAACACAGCGCCACAAATGGGATCGTATTGATTCAAAGAGAAACACTTAAAATGCTTTTTAGAAATGCTCATTTGAACACAGTTGGTTAGACATAAAGCACTCAGTTGGCCAAAACCCAAATCCCTCTGAAATGATAATCAATTTAATTGACACACTATTAATTGAGGTTAAACGATTGTGTCCATTTCTGCCTTGCGGGAAAAACTGAAAAAGCTTGAGAAAAGATCATCGCGGAGCACCTTGCTCTGCTCTCCAACACCCTTTGTGCTAAAGCATCGCCGTGTCCCCTCATTTTTGTGCATCCTATCAAAATGTGTCTGCCATCGGCGGTCAGTCTAGGTAGGAGTGACCTGGGTCTGATATTAATGTCGCACAGCATTACTCTGTTAAAACCACCTAAATGGCCCATTTTCTTCTTGCTTCCCCTTATACCCCCCTCTCACTCGCTCTATTCCACCACAAACACACCCATCCTGATTTAGCCCAGCAACCAGCACCCACTCGCTGTCTCTCCATTTTAAAGCCATCAACACACTCGCCTCCTGTCGAGCATTTGCGGTAGATTTACTTTTTTCTTTTTTTTTTTTTAGGTCAATATAATTCGGACACCCACACAGGGGGAATTTTTTTTTGAATAAATGTTTTGTGAAAAGGTCACAGCAAAAGCATTCAGTAAAGTGCCAACTGAGTGACTGCAAGTTATTTTTTTATTTAATGCTTCAGTGCTTCTTCGTGAAACATGGCGGCTGTGTCACTATGCCACAATACAACAAATTGTAATTTCTTCCTTTTTCTTTTTCTTTCTGTGTTTTAAAGCTAATTTTCAAGTTTTTTGGTGCCCTTTCTTAATTCATAAATTTGCTTTATTTCATAAATGTTCAAAAATGTTGTGAATTTTTTTTTTTTTTCGTATATCAGCAGATCAATTTGTTATTCTAACGCTTAATAAAGAAATTTGTCCAAGGTCATAATAAAAGAAATAAAAAAGCAACAAAACTTGTCACATCAAATCACATATGGTCCAGATTCATATTTTTGACATTCCTGATGCACTGTTTGCATAACGATGCATGCATGTTTGTTTAGAATTATGAGCTAGAAAATGTAATAAAGTGACTAATCATAAATCTGAAATTATTAAGGAGTCTGGTTCCTTCTGAATTACTTGCTGAAATTAACATGCAATATTTATTATGAACTGTTGTGGAAAAATTGCATGCATTGAATGCATGATACATGCAATAATATTATTTTTGTAAACCTTATACACTAAAGGTTGTCTAAGACTAATTTGAATGGACCACAATGCATTATTTTTCAAGCATGCGTAAATGCTTTGCACAGTTAATCAATTTCCATGACGTTACAGCCTGCATAATATTAGTAATAATAATAAAACAAAACACTACTCACCATTCAAAATGCACTGGAAAAAGATAATAGCCAATATCCACATGCCCCGCTCCTTTCAATCTCCAAACTAAGATTTTTATTTGCCCACTGCACACTTTTCCTCCAGAAACAGCCGTTGCGCAGGAATATGGATATCTGTACTTAGTAGTTCCAGCGGAAAGGATGCATATGAAGCGTGCGCTCCGGGGCTGATTGTCTCCGAGCTGAGATCCAGCTGTAGCGCGACACGGTGAGCGAGCGTCGGGCAGGTGCGATGCTGAGTCAGAGCGCGCGCTTACTGAGGGCACTGCGCACAGGTGTAGCCGCATATGAGGGAGAAAACCGCGGGAAAGTAAATCCACTCAATTATTAATGAGTCGTAACTTTTACGGAAAAGAAAGGAAAAGAACGAAAAAAGAAAGGAAAAAGAAAAAGCTCTGAAACTCCAGCGCGTAAATGGATCGAGATGATGGCCGTTAGCTGTACTCAGAGCAACATCCCTCTTCACCACCTCGCACCGTCCAGCAGTCAGCAAGCTCGCGCATCTTCCCCTGCTGCACTGATCACTCCAGAGCTCAGCATCAGCACCAGAGCATCACACAACGCAACACCCCCTCTCATTCTCTCTCTCTCTTCCACTCTCTCTCTCTCTCTCCTCTGCAGCCTTAAAGGTGCAGGGGTGCTGCTCTTAAAGAGAGAGTCCAAGCGCACCAAAAGCAGCTCTTTGTGGAACCAAAAAAAAAGGTTTTTCTATGGCATCACTTTGAAGAACCTTTTAAGCCCCTTTATTGTAAGAGTGTAAAACATGTTTGGAAATAATGTATTACAGTTGTTAACTCGCATGTTTTCACAGTGCAGCAAAAAAGGAAAAAAAAGAAAGAAAAAAAATGTTTTTTTTTTTTTTTACTTGATAGTTACACCACTGAACATTTTCAACCATTTAAATGGTATGAGCGTTTTTCAAATAGGAATGAAACCAACATGACTGTAGCTAGAGCACACATCAACCATGGTTTAAATGAGATTTTTTTAAAGCATTTTCTCCTTTTTACATATTTTCTCATCTTTATTTGTCATTGATTAATTTAGAAATTGTGCACAATGCATGGTTAAAGTGAACAATAAACAGCTTTGAACGAAGGTAACAGTTACATCACAGCTGTGTATGACAACTTCCTCTAAAAGATCTTAATTGGTGGACATGAATTGATGTAATTTAATGTGGTTTGTGTTAGGATTCAGGACCCCTGAGGGCGTGTGAGGTTTTTTTCCGTCCCTTAAGCTGGCTTCATTAATTGACCTTGACAAATCAGAGCATTTGCCTCCTGTGCAGTGAGGCATCGGGTCGACTCATTGCGTTTTCATGAAAAAAACATGAACTTTTAATTAGATTTAAGTGGCCAATGTTCCGTCTAATAATAACAGAGTATACTATATGTTTTTGAACCACTGTATCTATATTCCATTAAAACTACAGTTTGATATTTCTTTCTGTTTTAAAAATAATGCTAATAATTTTTAGTCCAGGAAACATTTCAGGATTCTCAGAGATTTTAGGATGATGTTCGCGTGCATTGTAGTATATTGTAGTATATAAACGCTCGCCACGCTTTGCTCTATTGCTGAAGAAAAAGCCAGATGGAGCTTGTTTAAAAAGTTTGCTGCACCACATTTAGACAAGCCTCTGAGATATAGTCTGATCCAATGAGACAAAAATTGTACTCTTTGGATATAATACACACCATGTTTGGAGATGAAATGGCACATCACCCCAAAACATCATGGTGTAGCACTGACAAAATGCATGGAAAAATGTACCGAGACATTCTTGATAAAAATCTGCTGCCATCTACCAGGATGATGAAGATGAAGGGATGGTGGACATTCCACCCAGACAATGATCTCAAACACAGCCAAGGAAACTCTCATTTGATTTCAGAGAAAGAAAGTTAGCTACTAGAACGGCCCAGTCAATCTCTTGACTTGAATCCAATAGAAAATCTTTGGAAAGAACTTCAGGTCAGAGTTCATAGAAGAGGCCAACAAAACCTTTAAGATTTGAACTGTTTGTGTGGAAGAATGGGCCAAAATTACACCTGAGAAATGCGACTTGTTTTTCCATTCAGGAAGCATCTTGAAGCTGTCATTAAGGCTTTTGTAAAAAGCAATAAACACATTTCAATAAGCGTGTTCAATACTTTTCCCCTTGGTCATTCTACCTCATTATACAGAACTTAATTTCTGAACTTACTTGTATTGTTTTCTTTGTATGTATTACTTGGGTTGTTATCGACATCTGGTGAAAATTTCATGTCAACGGCACCTTTAAAAATATATTTACTGAGAAAAGGGGTGATGTGTTCAATACCTATTTTACCCGCTGTGTGTGTGTCTGTGTGTGTGTTTGTGTATATATATATATATATATATATATATATATATATATATATATATATATATATATATATATATATATATATATATATATATATATATATATATATATATATATATATATATATAATTATATTTATGTGTGTAGTTTATTTGCAAAAACAGATTACATATTTTTTTACATTTTCAAAAATCATGTTTTTTATTATGTTATCATGGTTTTATTGTGGTAGCTGTATTTTTTTGTTATTTTTAAACCTAATAAAAAAAACAACATTATGCAATTTGATTGAGATGAATTGGAATGCACAATGAAAAAAATGATTTTTTTAAAAACTGTTACAAATTGAGTTATCTGTTTTTGCTTATTAACTCTACACACACACACACACACATTATGACAAATATACTATACACTAATTATATTTGTATAAATTATACAGTGTGTGTGTGTGTGTGTGTGTGTAGAGTGTGTTTGTACACAGTGTACAGTATCTTAAATCCATTTAAAATATTATTTAAATTACATCTAACATGATAAATATATATTTTTCATTACATTACTTATTATTCAGTCTGTCTGAAATGTTTTATTCTGATTGGAAAATCACAGCGAATAAAGTTTAATTTCCAGTAAAACCAAAATAATCCATTGGCCCAGTCAACTTTTCATACATGGTTGTGTTAGTTTTGCATCTTATCACATGCTCTCTTCTAATCATATTACAAAGGCTTGACTATTTTTCTTTTATCCACTGATCTTCCATCTCCAGTGCGATTTGTAGACAAATTGCTCTTTTTCTTGCCTGCACAGGCTCTGCCAGTGGTGTTCAGATTCAGCACAGATCGGAGCATGCTGCAGAATACAGGAGCTGTCACTCGTCACTGCCAAAACCACAGCACATCATTAGACTCAGCCACTGCAACACGCTCGCTCATCCTCATACATTTACACAAATCCCCTCCGCACACGCAACTTACTAGAAAGTCTGCTGTTACGATTAACTCAACAGGCGGCGTGAAATACAAATTCCGCTGGCAAATAAAGACATGAATCTGGGACGGTTCGCATTTTAGGAATCAATCTTTTCTTAAATAGCCCTGTGATTTTTAAGGCGCCCGTATTGTTTCCGTTCACAGTGTCCGGTAGTGTTTTTTCCACAACTGTCTTCATGTGAGCTGCACAACTCATTACATTCCCTCCACCCACCACCCAGCACAACCTCTGCACCATTTCCTGAATTACAGACCACAGTTTTCCCAAGATTCCCTTTCTATACACACAGTCCTGTCTTTTTTTTTCCTTTTAAAACGTGTTTGTCACGTTAACATTCATTCAGATTCTCTCCATGCATAAGCCGCTTCACTGCAGCATAACTGAGCTTCCACATGCACCGTAAGCTTGTCTGAAGCAGCCATTGATTCACAGAGCAGACAGGCTGATGTCATGAGACGCCAAACACAGAAAAAGCCTCAGTTTGCTTTTGGAGTCGGTAACAATGTTGGCGCTGGGTTTGCACAGCCCATGCAAAACGGGTTTAGCCGAGGGGAGATGCGTTTGGCTGCTATCACAGAGCAGATATCAGGGCGGCTCTCTCTGTTGTTTCTCTGGGGGCGAGTCATGTGCACCAGGCAAACCGAGGATGTTGTGGCCACGGATAGGCGTTGCCCATGGACACGTCTCCTGCGGTTCGCTCTCTGGGAGTGACTCCAGCCTAGGAGATGGGAGAGAACCTCAGGGAAAGGATAAAAAAGAAGAGCTAATTATGATCAGGACAGGCAGTAGTCAGGAGGGATTGGGCATGATGTTTGCATGCGGTTTACTTTCGTAGACGGTTTTGCACCTTAGTTCCTCTGTTTTCATGTTGATTGTAAATGATCATTAAAAGCAATGCCTTTTAGGCAATATGGATCTCTAGATGTTTTAATATTCTGGCTGTGAGAAACTGCAGACATCATGCAGCAAATTTTTTATAAAGATTTGAATTCAATTCAATTTAATAAAATGTTTTAATTTAGTTTGAATTGAATTTAATTTAAATTAAATGAAATATGTTTTTCTTCATTTTTACTTCTTCATAAATCAAATGTTATTATAATTACATTTAATATTAAAAAATAACATTATAATACGTACATTTATTTAAATTAAATCAATTAAAGTAAAAAAAAAATAGTTCTATATACTGTAAATTAAATTTAAATGCAAAATTAAATAAAAAAATTATTAGGTACTCTATAAATTACTATATATGTGTGTGTGTGTGTGTGTGTAAACACTATCCTATAAATATAAGTTTCAGGATTTTGGATGATGTTAGCATGCCTTATAGTTTTATGAACTGCCCTATAGCATGCTTTTTAGTTCCTTTTTTCCTTCAGATTGCAAGTTATTAAATGCAATGCATTTTATGCATGTATATTTATCCATATATTTGTATGGATCTCTAAATGCTTTAATATTTTCTGGTTGTCAGAAACTGAATGAATAAAGGAGTATTATCCTATAACATGTTGCTATTCATTATCGGTAACATTCAATATTTTTATATCAATTAAATGTAATTAAAAAAATGATTTAACCCTAAACCTAAATAAATATTAAAATAAACATTAATTACAATTTTATTAAAAAAAGGAAACATTTCAGGATTCTCATTTACAATTTTTGTCCAATGCAAACAATGCAAAAACATTTCAGCACTCAAGGATTTGTGATGAGGTTTGCATGTGTTTTAGTTTTGTAGAAAATGTTATGCATTAAAACATGCTCTTTAGTACCTTAGTTCCTATTATGTTCTTGTCCTGGAACAATACTGAAACTCTTGATGTGATATCATTTCTATGCAACGGTTCAGGATGATTCTTTTGGACAGCGTTTTTAGTTTTGATACAATAAGTGTTTCCCATAAATTTGTATTTTCAGCAGATCTCTCACTCTCGTTCACAGGGGGTTTTTTTGTCGACGTGGTTGATACCCATTACAGTTATGAATAGTCACTGTGTCTGGATGGTCCCTGGAGCTCTGGCTATATTCTGCCCTAACAAGCATTTCTGTGGTGGAGCATCAGCACCAGAGCTGCCGCTCTTGCAGCTGTTGGACTGGAGAATCCCTTACAAAAGCACACATGCCTACAGCTCTCCCCAGACTCTACACACATGCTGCTTCATTTCATCTGGAATATGGCTTACAATAAATGACAGAATCTTACTGGATGTCCGGATGTTCCTCTGCATGGGGAATGGATGTTTTCTGTGCCAACAGAGAGAAAAAGAACAAAAGGAGTCAAAATCCCATCCAACCACCCAAGTAAAAATTCATATAGCAAGAAAATTGAGAAATAAATTTGTTCGTCTGTATTCATATGATAAAATGTATTTAAAACTATAATTTTCTAAATGTTATTCATTCTAATTGTGACCTTTTTCCTGTAAAAATGTATTTTGTTTCTAAATTTTATTAAATATAAACAAGATTAAAACAAGATGATATTATTATATTATAAACAAGAAATGAAAGGAAACATGAATAAATCTTAAACAACATGTAGTTCATGTCAAGTTTCTCAGTTATATATTTTTTTCCAATTGAATTATATATATATATATATATGTATATATATATATATATATATATATATATATATATATATATATATATATATATATAGATATATATATATAGATATATAGATATATAAATATATGCAATAATATTCTACAGTTTATATTTAATTTAATATAATGTTTGTTTTTAATTTAATATCATTAAATATTCTTCTTAATTTTTAGTTCTTCATAAATAAAACTTCATTGTGAAAATTAAATTAAAAAATATTATACTAAATAATATTGATTAAATTAAAAATGCAATACTCAGTTACACATTTAAGGAAAAATTTGCATCGCATTATTAAATGAAATTAAATATTCTTATTTTTTTGTTCTTCATGAATTAAATTTCATTGTAAAAATTACATTTAAGATAAAAATAAATAAATATTATACTAAATAAAAAGAATATAGATTAAAAAAATATTAGCATAGCAGAAATAAAATTTTACTGAGATTACATGTATTCTGAATAAAGACGAGAAAAATAAATAATTCACAGACGACTGATGAATGTTATACTGATAATAACCAATATCATTTTATCACCGGCTTTCCAACACTAGAATATGATCAAACAAAGAATATGAAACGCACAAAATGACTTCTTTTCCACTTTCTAGTCGCAAACGCTTAAGATTTGACGTCTGTTTGATTTCATTAAAACCAGCAGCCGAGTGCTCATGTGAATGAGCTCGTTTTACAGGAGAGATCCTGCCTAATAAGGTAACTCCCATGAATCACTGGGAGCTAAATGAAACGACGAATCTCTCCCACACAGGAGAATAAGCACTTGATTGGGCTGAACAGTCTTAATGACCTGCTGTTGGGAATCCATGTATTGATCATATATATTGAATGCTCAGTGCAGCAGCGTCTTCATTCAGATGTCATCCTCCAATGCAGCGCTGAATAAAACCACTTTGATCTGTATAATGCACTTCTTCTGATCTCTGTTCAAAGGTAAATCATTATTGAAATCTGTATGATGATTTTGGGTGAGTGTGAATAAAGAAGTGCTGACCCTTTCCTTTATTGTGATTATGAGACTGTAACCCCACCCTGCCTCACTGGCCACTAACCGCCACCCACCTGCTGGCCTGCTATTGGCTGTCCACACCGATCCACGCCCAGCAGGTCTCTACAGGCGCAATGCAATAAAACGGGGCACTGGAGGAGAGACAGAAAGAAGAAGAGAAAGAATAAACTGAAGAAAGAAGACACTGAATGAAAGAGGCATTAAATAGCATCATAATACGTCATTGCAACTACAATTTCATTTTGTGCCAATACTATTTCAAATTAAGCTTTAAAAATAAACTTGAAACATAAATGTAAAATACTAATATTATTAATAATAAAACAATAAATAAAACAGAAAGTGATATATAATGAATAATATTGAGTAATTCTATAGTATATACATATAATTAAAAAAATAATAAAGTACATTTATATATAATATATAAAA
The DNA here is from genome assembly GCF_023724105.1 of Carassius gibelio. NCBI lineage: Eukaryota > Metazoa > Chordata > Actinopteri > Cypriniformes > Cyprinidae > Carassius > Carassius gibelio. The sequence goes on along the minus strand of NC_068405.1, from coordinate 19,887,468 downwards.
TTGAATTATAAAATGATACCCTTTATTGCATTTACTTTTTTTTTTTTTAAGTATAATGTCTAAAATAGTCCAGGGAATATTTCAGGATTCCTCACTTTTTAGGTAATATCTCAGTGTCATAGATATTATTGAACTTAATTTACAAAAAAAACAAACAAACAAAAACAGTCAAGCTCAGTTAACTGTAAATAATGGCTAAATTTGACAATGACATTTAGAAATAATTTTATATGTTATTATTTGCATTTATATACAATTATTTCTGTTTCACTTTCTTTTTTTTAAATACTTAATATTTGACATTTGTTTTATTAAAAATCAAACAAATAAATAAACCCAAAATAGAAATAAGAAAGGGGTTGTAAACTGCCATAATATCTTAAGCTGTGAATACATAAGGGCACTATTATGTTATAGAGATTGTTTCTTATTTAACATAACATACATGTGACAATGAACCACAACACCTGTCATAAGGGTCCATTTTTTAAAACTAAGATTTATAAATCAGCTGAAAGCTGAATAAATAAAGATTCCACTGAAGGTTGTTTTGTTAGGATAGGACGATATTTGGCCAACTATTTGAAAATCTGAGGGTGCAAAAAAATCTAAACATTGAAAAAAATTGCCTTTAAAGTTGTCCAAATAAAGTTCTTAGCAATACATATTACTAATGACAAATTATGTTTTGATATATTTACAGTAGTGAATTTACAAAATATCCTAATACTTAATACTTAATATCCTAATGATTTTTGGGATAAAAGAAAAAATAAATAATTTTGCCCCATACAATGTATTGCTGGCTAATGCTACAAATATACCCCTGCTGCTCATGACTGGTTTTGTGGTCCACGGTCAAATTTAAGCTTTATTACCATTATAATCTTAATAGAGAGACACATTTGCTAGAAATGTAACCTTCATAACCTTCTTTTTTTATCCAAGTAGACAAGTGTCAGGAAAGAGCATGCTTGAGATGAACTATGAGACAACTCTCATCCAATATACTGTAAGTAAAATGTATGAAAACTGATAAATGTCTGTTTTCTTCTGATCTGGAAGCTCCTGTCGTCAAGTCAAATTCCTTGCGCGTGTACTTGGTATTAATACTCTTCCGATTCTTTTTCTGATTCAGAATACATTAAATGCTAACTATAAAGCGAATCAAAGTAATTGGCTATTTAAAATTTCCACCACGGTCATTTCTGCCAGAGAATAGCTAGGAGCTATTCTGCTGTTTGCTATTCCTCAATCATTTGTGAGTTTGTGCTGAATTTGTGAGCAGGGGACACTGACAGAGGCCTGAGCTCACAGGCAGCTGCTGTCGGGCTTGACTCTGCACAGTAATCAAAGCCTGATTGTTCCTCTCGCAGCCGTACAACACATCTGAGTCAACTTCTGACAAAACCCTCACACAGGCTTACAGTGTTGCTTAGTAACCAAAGCACATGGCTGACCTTATATGTGTGGTCATAAAAATGTATGAACTTCTTTTATTTATTTATTTCTTGATTTTGTTTCATTCCCTATCTCACTTTCTGCAGCTGGAGTGTCTCACCAGTAGCAGAATCACTGTGTCCAAAACATTATTGTCTGATAATATTTTCAAATATTTATTATTGAATAGTTTTTCTCATTTGAAATCAAACATATTATAATTTTCTATTAAAATATTATACATATATATAATATATGTATGTAATGTATATATGTGTCTGTGTAATGTATATAGTTTTACAAATAAAAACTTGGAAATTAAGAAATAATAACAATATAGAGAGAAAGAGAATGTTATTATTATTTCTTAATTTCACTAATATATATATATATATATATATATATATATATATATATATATATATATATATATATATATATATATATATATACACCAGTTTTCCAAAAAATAATTATATATTATATTATACTTTTACATTTTTTCCTTCTCAAGCATGCAATTAATTTATCAAATGTGACAGTAAATACATTTATACTGTTAAAAAAATTATATTTCAAATAAATGCATCCAATGTTTTCAACAACGATAAAAATAATAATAAGTGTTTATTGAGCTTTAAATCAGCTTTTTAAAATGATTTCTGAAGGATCATGTGAGACTGAAGTAATAGCTGCCAAAACTTCAGTACTGCATCATGGGAATAAATTCAGTTTTAAATACATTAAAATAGAAAAAAATATTTCCTAATATTAATGTTTTTACTGTATGTGTATCCAAAAAATATATAAATAACAATAACAATAAAAATGCAGCTTTGGTGGGCATAAGAGACTTCTTTAAGATTTGTGAAGAATAATTCTATAATATCTATCTATCTATCTATCTATCTATCTATCTATCTATCTATCTATCTATCTATCTATCTATCTATCTATCTATCTATCTATATACGTGTGCATGTGTATTTTATATTTTAATGTATATTATATATTAGTATATATGTTTTTAAATGTTTTTAAGGGAAGTCTATCTCTATCCGATTCTCTACTACTACTTTTACATGATGTATACTTTTGCAAGGTTAAGAAAAGTTCAGTAGTAAACAATGAAAAGAGAGCGCCTTTCCATTTCACACTTACATTGCAAAACTCATCCTGTCCGCAGAAGCGCCGGCTCATGCCTGTGTTTAAGGCCAGCAGCAACTGAGAAGATCAGCGGGACATCTCCCCCCGTCTGTCCCACAGGACACACAGATGTTGGGCTGGCTGTCTGCACAGCTGTAGGCCTGCCACGCACCGCCGAACCTGCAACTGTCTGACGGAGAGACGGCAGGTTGGCACAGATGGTGTGGAGGTGTACCTGGGGCTGGAGGGAGTGAGCTGGCAATGGAAATAAAAGGGCAGGTACCAACATATCCTCCATCTGGACTCATCACTGGAGAACAGCCACGGGACGTTAACATCGCTGCGGCTGAAGACCTGTCAACATGACAGACAGATGAATGTACAGAGCTGCGTTTGGTACGTGCTGCTGAGAGCAGACGGTCTCTGCTGTGAACGTGAGAAGAAGAAATAAAGCTCAAATTATCCTCGTGAACATCATAATGTGCTGTATAATTTGTGATTTTTCTTTTTGGTTTCATACTTGACGGACAAAAAAAAAAAAATAACATTTGTAAAATAAAATAAAATAAAATAAAAACTACATACTGTATATAAATAATAACAAAATAATAATGAAAATATTTTAATGTATTACTGTTATTACATGTTTTATATTATATAATTATATAAAGAAACTGAAAATGAACATTATACAACTAGACGAAAAATGCAAAGCACAACTAATTTGCTCTTGAAAGAGCTTGATTCATTTTCAGATTTCTAATTAAATACTTCAGTGATATTATATATTGTATAAATATATAAATAAAATTATTTAAAAAAATTATTAGCTTTATTATTTGTATATATTATATAATTATATAAATAAGATATGAATTAAATTAAATAATAATAAGAAAAAGCAGATGCACAATCAATTAGCTTTTAAGTGTTTGCATTTATATTGCAATTCTTGTCTGCAGACTTTAGTACTGTTATTTATGTATTATATAATTAGACTGGAAATTCTGACATGATAGTATTTTTGGCAAAACAGAGCACAGTATGAAACATTAATGAGACATTTTCTTCAACTCTAGAGGAGACGCAACTCTAGAGGAGGAACGTCAACTTAAGCAAAAGTCTCACATTCTCTCCATTTTAATCTGGTTGCTGACTGTGAGATTGAAGAGCACTCGTATGACTTTTCTTTCTCACAGAAACACTGGGAGAGTGAGATTGACATGCACCGCCACAGCTTTTCCTCTGATCCAAAACCAGATTCCTCTTCCCTTTCATCTTAAAGCAACACAGACAGACCTCAGCTCAACATTAAAGGCCATTCAAATCCAAGCTGCTCTCACTAAAGGCAGGAAATTACATTTCGCAACAGAACGTCTATTGTTCTATATAGTGCTAGAAAGCTTTCAGGTGTTTGCAGCTGAATATACTGCATTGTATTCAATGCTGGCAATGCTAATAGTTGCCAAACCTTTAAGACAGGCATTATGGGTTTAACAACACCCTGTTGAATGTATTTTGCGATGCTTGTTATTGAAGATGGTGTAATTTGAAAAAAGGTGACAGATATTTCTAGCAAAGTCAGCTCTGATCTAGATTTTAAAGGTCATTTCCGTGGTAGTTACACATGCACGGCTGCAGCTCAGTTTAAATATGCAATGCAGTTTTGGTAACAAGATTTTCTTGTTATTTATTTACCTCTCAATTTAATGCTGTTCGGTTCAGTAGGCCATAAAATGAGGTGCTGTTTCATTAATGGGAAATAAAAGATGATTGCATCCTAGAGAAAAAAAAAGAAACACTAATTGTGTTATTCTACAACTGTCTCGATTTATTTGCCTCAATTATGATGTATCACATAAAAGACTGAATTAAAGAAATGAGACGAGGACCGACCGTCAGTGTGCAGCGCTGGTTTATTACTGTGGCTGGAGCCCAGAGAAGCTGGAGACTTCATTCATCATCAGAGAAGGTGTCAATCACTCCCGTAGAGGACATGCTTTACTGCTGCCCGAGGGCTCCTGTGTGACCTAAATACAAAACTGTCAACAGAAAGACTGACCAACACAGAACAAGCTGAAGAGAATCCAAGAGAATATTCTGTCTTGGAATATCCTATGAATATGTATACAGCATACAGGAGATCTAAAATTCAATCACTGCTATTTATACCAGGTTCCAAGGCATGTACATGCATGTAAAATAACAAATATATATCACATCAAAACTGCAGTCACTATAGGCTATAAGAGTACTAAAACTCTTAGTTAAATAATGGATGTCAAAAATGGTATAACACTAAGATCCTATACATATAAAGTCCTGGAAAACACGCTTGAAACTTCTCAAAGTAAAATAATGAAAATATATATATTAAATCATAACTTCTGTCAATGTATATTAAGAATAATAATCATTAATATTATAGAAATAATAGGCTATTATATACAATATAAGAAAAAGATTAATGGTAGACTATGAATACTATGTTATGGGTTATGATATATGAATTCCTGCACAAGATTAAACATTTTTGGTAAAATAATATATATATATATATATATATATATATATATATATATATATATATATATATATATATATATATAATTGTTGTTAAAAAAGGCACAAGAATACTAAAATAATAAGTTTAAGACCTCTTTGTAAAATGCGTACTTGCATATATTTAAAGCGTACAGAAAATCTCTCTTTAAAATTATTGTCAAAATTTTATATAAATACTAAGATTACAAGACTTTCCACACAGGTTATGAATACATTTAATGATTTATCTATTTAATCACCCTTATTGACCTATTATTTGTCTTTTCGTTTTGAGGGCTTTGCACAAATTACATAGAACTGCAGATTAACCATAGTTTATTGTAGTGAAAGCGTAGTAACCGGGTTTTTTTTTTTTTTTGTCTATTTATTACCATTTGTGTTAACCCAGTTTTACTACAAATACCATAATTATTATATGGTTACTGTAGCAAAACCATGGTTAATGTGTGGTTACCATGTTTTGGGGGCTTTATTTGTGGTAAAACCATGGTTAATTTTTGTACAGGAACGTCTTCAAACACGTTTTTCCAGTCATTCTGTAGTAACATCGTCTAAAACAATTTGCTATATTAATTCTTAAAAATTATTCTCGTGACGCTTTCAAATGTTTCCATTTTTACCAAACCTGTGAGAGAAAATGAAGGGAAACCCCACAACTACGATCTGAGGCGGGCTGTTTATAGTAGTCCGTGACGCCGCCTGCTGTTTATCAGGAGAACTGCATAAACACTAGCGCGTCATACACTTTTCGCTTCTATTATTTCCTTTTAGCATCAACAATGCAGCATGTAAAAAAAAAAAAAAAAAAAAAATCCCGGACACCAATGTAAATAAATAAATAAAATCTCAACAGAACTTGCCTATTTAAGGATTAATCACACGACGCCGGTGCAAAGTAAAAAAAGAACAGAAAGCAATAGCAATATGAATCTATCCTTTGACATTTCCTATAGCCTATACAAAAATAATTTGATGTCAGCAGGTAGTGTTCCTCTAATAAGCCTAATATTGCTCGCGTTGCTGAGGTGAGCTGATAGTTGATGCTATTAGCTGATCTTAAAAGCAGCACAGACTGCTGATGTTCAGTAGAATCGCACATAGGGAATCTATGAACGCTGATGTATGACATCGACCTCAAGAACAGAGAAAGAGAAAGAGAGAGAGAGAGAGAGAGAGAGAGAGAGAGAGAGAGAGACTAAACCCATAACTGCCCAGTAACAAGCTCTCCCCCCTCATTGGCTGCAGAGGCAAGTGTATTTGATCAGGCCCTCAGACTAAATGACACACTCTGTTTTATCTGCAGACACTAAACCTCCTGTGAGAGCTAAAGAAAGACCTCAGCATCTGTCCTATCTGAAGAATATGTGCCCCTCTCACACCTGAGTGACTGCCTTAAGGAATGCTGCAAAAATGAGAAGAATATTTAGTCATAATGTACTCCCAAACCCTATGTCTTCCCTGTAACAGAAGAATATGTGGCATAATATCATGTTTTTTAACCACAGAATGGTAGTGAATTGGGACTGGGGCTGCTTTTCAATATAATGTTTCTTAAAATCCCCATGCCTTTTAGTCACATTTAAATCTAATCACTAATACAGTTTGCATTTTGCAACTATACAAGCAAGTATTACAGAACATCAAACGGGTTTATCTGACTTGTGCATTTTACAGTCTTCGGAGGACACAATATGATTGAAAATAAGCTATTAAATCTATTTTATACATGGTGTGACATTAGATTAATGTTGATATCAAACCTGTAGTTTGATGATTTTTATATAGCCCATGGTGCTTTTATCATTTGTGGAGCTTGAGTGCACTTTCATTATATGGAAATATTTAAGCAATACATCTAGGAAATATATTTTGTTTTTGGAATGAGGTGAGTAACTAATTGCTATTTTTAGCCTTTAACTTTACCTGATGCACTTGATGAATAAAACTTTAATATGTAGATAAGACAAACAAAACAAAAATGAAAAAACAAAAATAATTTATAAATAAAACAGCATATAATAACACAGTGTAAAATAAAATTAAATCAATAATTAAATATCCATGTGACATTTTTTAAATCAGTGTCTGTGGTTTGAATCATTTCCTCTTATCAAATTGTTTTCAATTTATTTATTTATTTATCTATTTTCCTATAATTTACTATCTGAATAAAAAACATTTAATGGACAATAATATATCCTTCAATATCATTCATTATGATAACTAAGCCCTCCTGCAACCCGAGTCAGGCCAGAGTGGGCTAAAACAGCATGACATTTGGGGGTTTATGGATGTGGACCCCTCAGCATATTTTTCCTAGTAAAAAAAAAATTCACAGGACGCAGGTTTGTTTGTCAACACACAGTGGGTTCCCTGCCAACACTTCCCTCTCGCAGAGACCGAGAATAAAGCTGAAGATGAAATGGGTTCCCAGGCTGGCGTGTAATTGCGCAGCCCTTATGTTGAACCCCTTGAGCATTCATTCAAATGAGGCCGTAATTGCCACATCTGTTAACCCTCTGAAGAGCCGTCAGCCGAGTGTCACGCATCTGCTAATTGGTACAAACAGGTAGCAGACGCTGATCTCCTCCAGTGAGCATCTGCCGATTAGAGTTGCAGATTCAATGAGCAGTGATGAAAGGTCCTGCAAAAATGGCCAATGAGAAGTTTAAATAGTGCTGGTGAATATGCTATAACACTTCATGATGGTGATTAACTGAGAGCCAGGAATCGTGAGGACTCTGAGGGTTGGTGTGAATTCATTTTTTTAGGCGTGAAGAGAAGCTGAGGAAAATGGGTCATGTGAGTTCTACTCCTGTGGTTTGGTCAGCTGTGAGTGAGCCTTAGAGCTGCATAAAGCCAAAAAAGATGATGTATATATATATCCAATAAAAGTCTGTGTTATTTAGAAAAAAAGTTCTTTTTTTTTTTTTTTTTTTTTTTTTTACTTATTTCAAAAAGTGAAACATATATTCTAGTTTCATTATATGTACAGTAAAAATTTTTAAATGTTTTTGTTTCTTTTAGTTTTGATGATTAGAGCATACAGCTCATGTAGGTAAAAAAATCCAGGATCTCAAAATATTTTAATATTTCCTAAGTTCAATCAAAAAAAAAAAAAAGGATTTGCAAAACAGAAAAGTTCAAGATCTATGTTCATGTATGCACTTATTACTTGGTCAGGGCTCTTTTAGCACAAACTCCAGCATCAGTGATGTGTGGCTTGGAAGCGATGAGCCTGTGGCTCTGCTAAGGCACTTCTGAGCATTCAGCTCATCTGTATTGTTGGATCAATTGTTTCTCATCTTTCTCAAATGTCCCATAGATTCCATATGGATTTCAGGGCAGGCTGGTTGGCTCCAGACCTTGATTTCCAAATGAAATGCATTTTATCTGAAAAGAGGACTTTGGACCACTGAGCAACAGTCAGGTTCTTTTTCTCGTTATCCCAGGTAAGATGCTTCTGATGTTGTTTCTGTTGGTAGCCCTTTTCCTAAAGACATCTGAGCGTGGTGATTCTTGATGCACTGACTCAAGCTTCAGTCCACTCCTTGTGAAGCTCCCCCAAGTGTTTGAATCTGATTTGCTTGACAGTTTTCTCAAGCTTGTGGCCATCCTTGTTGCCTGTGCACCATTTCTTACCCAATTTCTCCCTTCCAGTCAACTATTTATTTAATATGCTTTGATACAGCACTCTGTGAACAGTCACCCCTTTCAGTAATGACCTTCTGTGACTTACTCTCTTTGTGGAGGGTGTCAATGATTGTCTTGTGGACTATTGCCAAGTCAGCAGTGTTCCCCATTATTGTGGTTTCAAAGAACAAGAGAGACCCAGAATTTATACTGTAGTGTTGGTCATTTAATGAAAGTCAAACGTAAATATTCTAATATTTTCAGATACTGGATTTTTGAATTTAAGTTAGTTCTAATCATCAAAATGAAAACCAAGAAACTTTTTAAATGTTTTATTTTACATGTAATGAATCTAGAATATATGAAAATGTCACTTTTTGAAATAACATAAATATATATATGTTCACAATATTCAAACTTTAGATGCACATGTATACAGTATCACAATATCCAAGCTCATATTCAGTATTCTATTACAATTTCATATTTAACACATACAAAATCTTATATAAAATATAATGAAGTTCAAGTCATAAAATGTGTAATAAAATGTAGAATGAAATATGTGGCAGAGATTTTATTAAGACTGAACATGGGTAATTGAGATAAAAATGTATTAGAAATTTGATGTGTAGTATTCCGTTTAGCATTCGATTCCACTCTTTTAAAGAGAATTTTCCTTTTTAACTTATTAGGCATGCTGCTTTTTTGTCAGAGACGACATTAAATATGTATATTTACACAAATTAATTTAATGAGAAGACAAAAAGGCAATTAAACGTGAAAAAAGAAATAGTGTTCAGTCAGACATTCATGTACATTTTAAAATAAAATATTTTTTCATGACCGTCAAATGACCGTTTTTTCAAGACTTTTTTCATGACCGTGTCTGTTCACAGTTCTGAGGACAATGGTTATATTGTCTGTCACACCCTGTTATCAAATACTGTAATAATGTAAATGTGAGCTGCTGTGGTGACAAAGACAGCCAGAGAACAGAAACATGTCAGTGGAGTGAGATTGTCAGGTAGGTTCTTTTTTGTTATTTTACTATTATTTTAATAAAATCATTTGTACAATTGTTCTCTTTACACAAAACATACAACAACAAAAAAAGAAAGAAAAGTGCATATTGTAGCTTAATGTGCAATTCACTTCATTACGAACACTGGTGAAAATAAATAAGTGCTTATTTTAGATTTATGTGATAACATTAATATGAAAGCAAAAAAATAAATGTACACTGTCACAGTTCCAGCGATTTGGATCAGTTGCTCTTCTCAAAAAACCTTATATTAAAAAGTTAATATTTCTGAAAACAAAACAAAACAAAAACAGTTGTTTGTCTTATGCCATGTATAATAATGATGATAATAATAATAATAATAAATTTTCTGTGACACAGTTTGGAGATTTATATTGGAAATCTTACCCGCATTTGTTCATGTATCCAGTCAAGGAAGTAGGTCACATTTCCGTAGACTCCGGGCTTGTTTCTGAAAGCACATCCATCACCCCAGCTAGTGTCCCCAACCAGCCACCATAGAGAATTCTCTTTTGTGACCAGAGGACCCCCACTGTCCCCCTGTTTGGAAGAGCACTTATTTAATTTGGCCTTTGGCACATACATTACATTTACTTTATTCTAATTAACTCTTTTGAATGATCAAGCAGCTTCTAACTGTGTTTATACAGAGTGTGTTTCTGACCTGACAGGAGTCCACGCCACCCTCCAGCTTGCCAGCACAGATCATGGTGTCTGTGATTTGTCCGTTATACACTGCTCGGCTGTTGCAAGTCGTTCTGTCGATTAGCTGGATTTTGGCTTCTTGTAGGGTTTGTGAGGAAGATCCTTAAAGAAAACAACATTTGCTTGTCATGCATGAATCAGGAATCATTGCACATGCATATGGATCTGTAGGTATTTTAGTACAGTTCTGTTGGGATTTGCTCTTGAAAAAGTTTCAAACCTCCACTAAACAGTGACCCCCATCCAGTGACATAACAATCCCGTGGAGCAGTGAAGTACATGCCTTTATTGGGTAGACACACTGGCCTGACGTTCGCTGAAACAAGAAACAGAAATTGTCGGCATTCAAAGCTGTATTGTTCTTCTGTAAATGTTCAAGCTGCTCTTTTCCACACAGTGAAAACAGAACTTTACACTATCTAGTTCCAAAAAGCACCACAAAAGTCCATTCAACTCATTTCTATTCTTCTGAAGTCATTTGAATAGGCTCATATATTAAATTTAAATTAAATTAAATTTATGCATTTAGCAGACGCTTTTATCGAAAACAACTTACAGTGCATTCAGACTAACATTTGTTCCCTGGGAATCAAACCCACAACCTTGCGCTGCCACTATTAGTCAATTTATTAAATGATCATGAAATTTTCTTATTGGCTGGGGGAAAATTGTGTGTGTGTCTTACATGTAATCGTGAGAGGACTGCTTAGCTTCATCAAGGCAATGTCATTCTCATCGGTTACTGGGTCATAGTTGTGCATGATAATTCGGCTGACAGAACTGCCGGTGGCCGACAGCATCTCGGGAAGATTCAGATATCCAGCATACACAGTCCAGACCCTTGCATCTGATCTCCTGCACCAGTTTGTCATTTATTAGAGTTCATCATAAATTGTCAAACGAGACTGTACTAAACGAGAGTACTTACTCATGCACACAGTGAGCCGCAGTGACGATCCAGTAAGGTGTAATGACAGACCCGCCACACAAATGCACTCCGGAAATTTGCAGGCTGACCTGCCATGGCCACACCCCCTTAGAGGTCACCGTGGTTCCTCCCACGATTCGGGTCCCGATGTTCCGTCCGCAATCTACAGGATTCGGAGATCAGTATCAGGGTATGTGTAAAGTGTAGATTTCCAAGCTACAAGCTATACTTCATATTAATATTTTATAGTAATTATAATATTTAAAAGGTTGGTTCACCCCAAAAATGAAGACTCTCATCTTTCATATGAGATTGAGGAAAAGATGATAACAAATTTGTAAATTGGTATCAGTGTTATATACAAATATTATGTATTTAACTTCTTATGTAATAATATTATGAATTTGTGTTTATTTTTTTTATTTTTCAGTTAAGTGATATTGTCAAAATATAATGTAATACTTTTGAGTTATAAGCTTTTTTAATAATACTGCTATGTCATAATTATTCAACGCCTATTCAACATTGCTGTTTTTAAATCACTTATTTGCATGGTGGGGAATAAAACAGTCTCAAAACACAATTAAGCCTTTAGAAACTCTATTAAAAAAAAGAATTAGCTTGAGTTGTTAAACACACAGTTAGCCCATGCATGTGCTGAAGTTGAGTAGCAAAAATGTCAACAGAGAAAAGCACAATATCATAAAATTGTTAATCAGAGCAACTGAGAAAAACCTGCAATGTACAGCCAAAGACTTGCAAGATGACCCGATGAAAGGAGGAAAACCATTTCAGTGCAGTGTGTGTACTGTATGAACTTGTACAGCGGTACTGTATGTCTGCTGCAAAAAAGCTAAGCTAATAAGCAGAAGAACACCATCTCCATCGTCAAACTTGGAGGTGGATCAGTCCTGTTATGTTCATTTTGACAAGAATTGTGATGCCTTTGGTGCAAAGACTGAAGCTGATGATCAATGGACTTTACTGCAGGACAGTCATCCCAAAGTACACATCCAAATCTACTACTGCTTGGTTCAGGGATCAGTCATAGAATGTCCTTGAGTGACCTGTTCAGTCTTCAGGCTTAATTTTCATTGCAAATATCTGGTTGAATTTGAAGAAAGCAGTGGCAATGTGAAAACCAAAGGTGATCAGTGATCTGAAAGCTTTTTTAAGGCGATGAATTGTTACGATCGGAACCCAGGGAAACACAGAAGACGAGAGATCCAAATGCAATGTGGTATTTATTGGGTAATCCAAATAAGAATCCAACAAGCAGGGGTCAAACCAGAAATCAATCCAAAACAAACAACAATAAGGATAGGAAAAGGAACAGGAATTGGAATAGGAACTGGAACAGGAAACTCGGAAGGCGAGAAAACTGGGTGACGGAATGAAAGGACTCCATGAAGACAAACAGAAAAAGACCGGTTAATATATGCAGGGTAATGACTATCAAGTGAAGACACCTGAGTGCAATTAACAGGAGTGAAATTACTGTGATGAAGGGTCAAGGCTTTGTGGGAATTGTAGTGCCTACGGTGAGGTGCCTATGGGGAAGTGAGACCACTAGTGGAGACTCAGGGAAACAGAAACCAGACAGCGTGACATTACCCCCTCCTCCACGGAGCAGCTACCAGATGCTCCACCCGAACTCAAGAAGAGACCAAGGAACACAGAGACCAGGAGGGAGGTGGAATGGCGGAGGACCAGGGGGAGGGACGGGGGGCCAGGTAAAATGGAGAAACAGAGACAAGAACTGCAAAAAACAAAAACAAGGAGCCCAGGAGGGAGGTGGACCTGCGGAGGATCAGAGGGAGGGACAGAGAGCCAGGTCCATAGAGGGAAACAGAGAGAAAAACAAAAACAAGGAGCCCAGGAGGGAGGTGGACCTGCGGAGGATCAGGGGGAGGGACGGAGGGCCAGGTCCATAGAGGGAAACAGAGGGAAGAAGAGCAAAAAACAAAGACAAATAAACAACAAAACACAAGTCCAGGAAGAAACATTTGCTCAGTGGCCCAGGGCCGAACCGACAGGGCAGGAATCCAGAGAGGAGCAAGGCGGAGTTGGAGCCATGTGGTCGAGACAGAAGCCCACCAGGGTGGCGCAGAAGACCACCACATCCGTGCGGTCGAGGCAGAAGCCCACCAGGGCGGCGCAGAAGACCACCACATCTGTGCGGTCGAGACAGAAGCCCACCAGGGCGGCGCAGAAGACCACCACCTCCGTGCGGTTGAGACAGAACCCACCAGGGCGGTGCAGAAGACCACCATATCCATGCGGTCAAGGCAGCGACGCTGTGCCGGCGGCCATCTTGCACAGTGACGTTGGGCTGGCGACCACCTTGTGCTGTGGCGCTGGGCCGGCGGCCAACTTGTGCTGTGGCGCTGGGCTGACAACCATACTGTGCAGTGGTGCTGGGCTGGCCTGTTTGCAGACCCCGGTCCAGAATCGGCCATTCCACCGGGAGAATGGCTGGGGCATCCCACGGAAGCCGATGCTGCAAGTAGAACACGAATTCCCAGAAACCAAACGCGTCCAACTGATCCATCTCTATACGAGGTACCGGGTCATCCAGACCTGTGTTGAAAATGTCTTTTAGGGCCGCATCATCATATCCCATACTATCCACCAGGGTCCAGAACACATGTGCAATAGCACCCACCTCATTGCCCTCTTGGCAGAGGGTGGTTAATTTTATATATTTTGCCCTCTGCTCCACCATACTGGCTGGGGAACGGGAATGAAGTCCCACACCACTTGATCTCAACATGGATGGAGTCCTTCTGTTACGATCGGAACCCAGGGAAACACAGGAGACGAGAGATCCAAACGCAGTGTGGTATTTATTGGGTAATCCAAATCAGAATCCAACAAGCAGGGGTCAAAACCAGAAATCAATCCAAAACAAACAACAATAGGGATAGGAACAGGAAGGCGAGGAAACTCGGAAGGCGAGGAAACTGGGTGATGGAATGAAAGGACTCCATGAAGACAAACAGAAAAAGACCGATTAATATAGGCAGGGTAATGACTATCGAGTGAAGACACCTGAGTGCAATTAACAGGAGTGAAATTACTGTGATGAAGGGTCAAGGCTTTGTGGGAATTGTAGTGCCTACGGTGAGGTGCCTATGGGGAAGTGAGACCACTAGTGGAGACTCAGGGAAACAGAAACCAGACAGCGTGACATGATTGGGCCAAGACTGTAGTCGAGAGATGACAGAAGCTTTAAACACTTACAGACAGCGTTTATTGGTGATTTTAAATAATAAAAGATTCTGCACAAAGGGGATTGAATAATTTTGAACATGAATGTTTAGAGCCAATTTGAATTTTATCATTATTCATCAATGTTCCATACTCAGAATCACTCAAAAGTGCATTAACAAACTTTCTCTAATACTTTACTGAAGCCTTTGCTGAACTGATTTCATAAAATGTTCTCCGTAGCAAATTGTCTTGCAGGTCAAGGGGGTTGAATAATTTTGATTGCAACCGTATATAGCAAACTTCTATTTTTAACTTTATTTACAGTTTTATTCAAGGTAATTCTAATTTTCTTACTTTTTGACATTTTAGTTAACACAAAAGAAGGGCAACACCTAAAAAACACAGATTTATTTATTTTACAAAAACACATACAAAAAAAAGAACTTGGAACTATTATCTTACCTATACATTTGAGTGCCACTGCTTTGTTAGATGGACAGTCTGAACTGAATTATCATAAGAGAAACATAAAAAGCCTTTAAACAAGCTGATTATAGGGAACACTACTAACCAATAAATAATGTTAACTGCAATAAAATAACCAACATGCAAAACCTAAACCTTTTAGATATGAAGTACTAGATAATTCTGTATTAACAGAACTCTGTTGCGTACGTTTTACTGAGAAAACCTGTCAGATTGGAAGAGCTGAGAGAATCGGTCTTCACCAGCATGTAGTCAATCTCCTCATAACCCACATAAGTGCTCCTTAGAGATAAACCACACACAAACACAAAGCACATATTACAAATCACCTCATACAAAACACATTCTGTAAATGTACTAATATTCCTGTGATGTCCATTTTTCACATGATCCTTCACAAATCATTTTAATTTGGTGCTCATAAAGCACTGAGTATTATTATTATTGATGATGAAAACAGTTGTGCTGCTTCATATCTTTTGTGGCAACTGTAAAGTAGTAATAACAAACTTCTAACATTACCTCTCGTATCCCATCATCTCACACGCTTGCTGTCCGAGGCTGTCATTCCATCTATCTGAACACACATTCTCCCATTTTCGGGTCACATTTGAATACATCTGAAGAAGGAAATTAGATCCAAACAGACGAACTACAAATACAACAACAGAAAGTACAGTAAAGATCTTTGAATGGAATCAATTCAACACGTCGGACAATGTGTCAGCACTGACTTTCATCGTCTCCCAAAGGACAGTTCTCCATGCCGTCACACCACTGCGAAAGACTGACATGTTTGTTATCTGTCTGACAGCGAGATCCTAGCAAACAATCAAACAGACCTGTTGGAGTAGACGAAGGATATCAGAGCCAGAAATCACTGGGTAGATGAACTGCAAGACATCCAGTGTGAGAGTTTCTTACCATAAAACCAAAGCACCGCAGCTATGACCCCAGCAACGACCAGCAGGGTGATGACTATGCCAAGAATAAATGGCCATTTTTTTCTCCTGGAAGCTGTTAAAGAATCAAAGTTCATGAGAACCGATATTTAGAACATGAAAATGACTAAAATAGGTTAGAAGGAATAGTTCACCCAAACAAGAGAAAAGAAAAAATGTTTTGCTAATTAAACAGTCTTTGCTCCCCATTGGCTTCCATAGTAAAATACTAAAGGCTACCAGATGATGTTTGGCTACATACGTTCTTCAAAATAATCTTATGTTTTCAGCAGAAGAATGAGATCCATATGAGTTTGGAACAACTTGAGGGTATGTAAATGATTTATCTTTGGTGAACTATTCCTTTAAGAAGCATTAAATACATTTGTGAACCGGATTAACATCAAGGTAGAGTCCAGATGTGAACGTGTGGTGTGTATTAACAGGTGCAGCTTGAGGCGTATACTGATGGAGGTTCTGAGCAGGCGAGTATTTCTCTGAATTCTGGTATAGATGTTGTGGGTTTTGGGGACCGGGGTACTGAGGTAAAGCTGGATATATTCCAGAAGGAGGCAGATATGGATGGGCCTGCTGCTCTTCATGTTGGAAACCATAGTTCAGCTGAGAAAGACTGTCATATGTCTGAAAGAAATTTGAGTTTAATCAGCTTTTGTCAGGGTTTTGCAACCTGTTTTGCTCGAAAAGGATATCAAATTAGAAAATTATACAACAAAAAGTTACTTTAGAGGACTGTGTCCATGTTAACAATTACAATATGACTAACAACAATGTGAAGACTGTTCCAGGAAATACATACCTATTAAATAAACATGGTTCCTTATTTGAACAATTACACTCACTGTTTACGCTTTTAAATGACACTGATAAACTTAGGTATTCAACATGCCTTTAGCAATTCAATATTTCAACAGGAATAGAGACATGAAATGAGCTATACTTGCTTTTGTCTTACAACACTGGTAAAAAAGAAAATATACATTGAAATTATTGCTATTAATATTTAAAAATAATAGTTGTTGTATTTTGTAAAATATTAATTTTACATTGGTAAATATCAAATACCATCATAACAACAACTGAATAACTAGATTAATTTTATGCATAAATTGTAAAGGTATATAACAAAGTTCCCTGTTGCTTATTCAGAAAATACTTCCTTGTCTGCCTTAGACAAATCAGAAACTCAGCAAAAACAATTGTGCTTCATGTTTTCACCAGTTTTTCATGAATTCAAATCTAACTGGCTTTCCTTTTTTAAAACATCAAACGACTTTTCTGATGAATCATTCATTAAGTCCTCGGTCTTTTCCCCAGGACAGTTAATGCTTTACAAATATAGCTCATCTGTTGACTGACAGTGTCTGTATTGTTACATAAAATGAATGACAATCAAAATACACCAGGGACTAAATGATCCAAATATGGCAGAAGAGGATAAATATGTTCAGATAGGAGTTAAGAAAAGGAAAAACAACAATATATCATATCATTACCGTATCTGCTGTCTGCATCGTTTGCCTTTGGCTTTATTTGAACTGCAAAACGCAATCCAAAAAACACTAGAACTTGAATCTCAAACTTAGATCTGCTGACTAAACATACAGCAAAATATTAATCAGAAACAGCAACGCATCCGTATGAAATGATATATTATGCCATACAAATTATAATAATTTATAGTAAAACTGACCTGCCAGAGGGTTCTCCTTGTGTCTGAGTGTTAGCGGACTCTCTGTCCACTCTCTGTATGTGTAATAAGCAGCCAATGGCACAACTTTGCTTTATAAGCAGCGGAAACACTCATCAGTCAGGTGTATATAAAATATCACCTGGTGACCCAAGAGTTTATAACTCAGAGCATCCAACTGCTTTTCTTTTGAACAATAACTTGGTTTTGTATTGAAACAACTTTGCATTGTAAATTACTAACCAAAAAAGGTGTGTCAATAATAGGAAAACATTCTTCCTCTTAAAGCTGCTTCCTTCTAGCTCACTTATTTCTACAGTGAGAGTGAGGTACAACAACTGCATGAGATTACATTCGTTTTTAGCTTTTAAAAGAAGTTTCTTTGGCTTGCAAGCGCAAATGTACATTTTCATGTTCCCTTTTTCTCATAACATAACATTTCCATAAGTTGCTTAACTTTATTCTCTGTGATTTCAATGCTATGGTTCAAACCCTCTGAAGTCATATGCTAGCTTTGTGTGGGAGCTGAACCAAAAGTTTAGTCGTTTACAATGAAAAGCTTCCACTTCGTAGCTCAAATCTAATTTGTACACATTAAGCATGCAAGTAATTTACCTTCTGCAGGTACACTAAATATTCCCCTTCAATTTGGCAAGTCATAATCTATTACAATACACGAGAATCAAACAGATTTGGTATTGTTGTTGATGCACCAGTGTTATTACAGTATCACTGATATACAGTACACACTACATAGGTTTTATTTATATTTAGTAATAATAATATTAGTTTATTTGCATATTTTCAGTCTTCGTTTTTAAGTCATTCTAATGTGTTTTTGTTATTGGTTAAGGTCCTTGAAGTTTTTATCTTAATATTTCATTTAATTCCAAGATTTGTTTTGGTTGCCGTATTAGTTTCCATTTTGGTTAACTGTAATTTTAATATATTTGACAGTGAAGGAAATTTGAGAGACGCAGCAGTTAAGAATTTAAGAAGACTTAAAATGTAATGTTATGGTACTTTTAATTGTGCTTTTTGACACTTTTGGAGCGTGAAAAATCAGCTGCTGGTCACCATTTACTTGCACAATATGTAAAACAGCAGCAGACAATGGCATGAGGATGAGTAAATGACAAAAATATGAATTATCAGATGTACTATTTCTTTAAATATCCCTTTAAGTCACAGCAAATAGTAAATCAAACACTATCCCCCATGTGTGTCAACAGATGTGACCTTTGCAGGCCTTTGAACTTTGTGTATCTTATGTTACACAAGAGAGCTGTTTTTTTTAGCTGGTTTCAATAGCATATATGAAAATATATATGAACAAGGCCAACTGTAAGTTTTTATTTAAATCATTATGTAAAACTATAAAACCATTACAAGGCTTTATATGATGAAGGTTTTATCTGTTACAAGCTAACTAGACTTCCTGTTCAACTTCCTGATGCTCTGTTCACACAACAGCCACATTAAAAACAAGCTGTAAAGATAATCTTATTAAAAAGCGTGGCTTTCCAAACTCAGCTCTCACTCAGGGGTCAGTCTGGCCCTGCTGTTATTCAGTAACTAAGTAATTCAGTAAGTCAATGAGCCAGTACTTTGACATTCATGATGTTACAAGTGCTCTCACAACATCTTGTTAATATATGACTCATCTCTTTGATTGAAGCACAATAACATTTAAATGAAAAATAGAAGGAAGAAACGTCAAATTAAAACTTAAAAAAAGTCTCTGAGTACTTCGTAGAATCAACACAAGGTGTAATGTTACGTGATAAGAGCGGTGTCTGGAGGTTATTATTGAGATTAGATCTGTAAAAGGCCTACTATTGTGTTTAGAGAGATTGATAAAGGAAGTCAGAAGAATTAATGTTGTCAAATGTACCAGTATAGAAACCCCTTCTGAGTTTTATTTTTTAAAAAAAAATTTTTTTTTAAATTTAATGTCAGGATAAAATATTGTAACAGAAGAATTTTATTTTTTATTGATTCATTATAGTCTGTGAAAAGCGTCCATTAGCCAATCAGCAAACAGAGCTCAAAGCACACACCCCATCTGGTGTTCATTCAGGTGAAATGCATTATTTCTGAGTATAATCATCAACAAAAACAAACTCTTAAACTCTTTTATTAAAACATTATTTTGTTTGGTTATAACAAAATATGCATAGAGTGCACAGAAAAACGACTACAAGTTTGTATTGTATGAACATTGACAACTTTGTTTCCTATTTTAATTGAAAAACAGGACTGACCTCACATTAATGATGAAAGTATATATGACTCAAGGACCAAATCCTACACACATTCTGTGGATTAAAGTGCAAGTCCTAATATTTCTGTACTGCCCAGATTTCAGATTGTGTACTATGTGTCCTACGATTCTCGCCCCTGACAATCTAGAAACCATAAAACTGACACATTCATTATTAGGCAAATCGAATTACAGTATGTCAATATAGTGAACAGTGATGCATGAGAAGCATGTTGCATATATTTACCCAATTGGATGTCCGAAGGAAACTGCTCCAACCATTGTTATTGACTTTGTTGGGGTCAATGTCTAACATCTTGATGTTGGCCAGCACCATGACAATGAAGGCCTTATTCTCTTACTTTACACCGGCTGCCTTCAGGACCTGTGTAAAACAGATGTTACTACCCCGAATGACTTCAAAAACACATTAGATTAGCAATAAACACATAAACATCAGCTAACCTTGGGGACAGCGAAGGCTGGAGCGATAGGGAAATCGATGGGGGCCACAGCAGCATCAGCAAAAGCTGTGAATTAGGATAAAATGGTGATCTAGATGTGAATCTAGCAAACATAGTTCTCTGAAAAACAAAAAACAGGCCATTAATGATTAGCTAACTACATCTCAGCACCTAGCTATAAGTAGCAAAGCTTCCAAATCAACTATTCAGGTGCCTGGTCATATACTGTAATTAGAATATCATCAAAAAGTGAAACGTATATTATATTCATTCATTACACATAGACTGATATATTTCAAATGTTTATTTCTTTTAATTTTGATGATTATAACTGACAACTAAGGAAAATCCCAAATTCAGTATGTCAGAAAATTTGAATTTACTTAAGACCAATACAGAGAAAGGATTTTTAGAAATCTTGGCCAACTGAAAAGTATGAACATGAAAAGTATGAGCATGTACAGCACTCAATACTTAGTTGGGGCTCCTTTTGCCTGAATTACTGCAGCAATGCGGCTTGGCATGGAGTCGATCAGTCTGTGGCACTGCCCAGGTGTTATGAGAGCCCAGGTTGCTCTGATAGTGGCCTTCAGCTCTTCTGCATTCTTGGGTCTGGCATAGCGCATCTCCCTTTTCACAATACCCTATAGATTTCCTATGGGGTTAAAGGGTTAGTTCACCCAATAATCAAAATCATGTCATTAATAACACCCTCATGTCGTTCCAAACCCGTAAGACCTCCGTTTATCTTCAGAACACAGTTTAAGATATTTTAAATTTAGTCAGAGAGCTCCGGTTCACGAATGAATCATTAGATTCTTAGATCTTCTTGAACCAGTTCACCAAATCGAACTGAATCGTTAAAAGCAGTCCGATAAGCCAATAAGCATTAATCCACAAATGAGTTAAGCTGTTAACTTTTTTAATGTGGCTGACACTCCCTCTGAGTTCAAACAAACCAATATCCCGGTGTAATTCATTTACTCAAACAGTACACTGACTGAACTGCTGTGAAGAGAGAACTGAAGATGAACACCGAGCCGAGCCAGATAATGAACAATAGACTGACTCGTTCACGAGTCAAGAACCGTTTCTGTCAGACGCATCCGATTCGAGAAACCGAGGATCTGATGATACTGCGCATGTGTGATTCAGGGTGAAACAGACTGACACACAGAGCGTCTGAACCGAACTGATTCTTTTGGTGATTGATTCTGAACTGATTCTGTACTAGTGTTATGAGCGCGGGTAAACCAAAGGCTTGAATCAAGGGCAATCATCACAAATGAAGTCATTAGGTTGAGCGCAAAAGAACCGGTGAATCGTTTTCTTCAACCGGTTTATTGAATTGAACTGTCCGAAAGAACTACTGGTGATCCGAAAACTGATGCAACCTGTTCTTGACTCGAGAACGAGTCAATCTTTTGTTCTCTATCTGGCTCGGCTCGGTGTTCATCTTCAGTTCTCTCTTCACAGCAGTTCAGTCAGTGTAATGTTTGAGTACATGAATTACTCCGGGATATTGGTTTGTTTGAACTCAGAGGGAGTGTCAGCCACATTAAAAAAGTTAATAGAGACACGAACCGCTTTAAACGATTCAGTTCGATTTGGTGAACTGGTTCAAGAAGATCCGGATATATCGAGTGATTCATTCGCGAACCGGATATCACAAACTGCTGTGTTTTGAACTCTCTCACAACAGACGCGGAAGAGAAGACAATGATGAATAAAGTCGTAGTTTTTGCTATTTTTGGACCAAAATGTATTTTCGATGCTGTGATGTCACATGGATTACTTTGATGATGTTTTTCTTACCTTTCTGGACATGGAAAGTAGACCGTACACACAGTTTCAATGGAGGGACTGAGAGCTCTCGGACTAAATCTAAAATATCTTAAACTGTGTTCCGAAGAAAAACGAAAGTGTCACACGGGTCTGGAACGACATGAGGGAGAGTTATTAATGACATAATTTTGATTATTGGGTGAACTAACCCTTTAAGGTCAGGCGAGTTTGCTGGCCAATTAAGATACCATGGTCCTTAAACCAGGTACTGGTAGCTTTGACACTGTGTGCAGGTGCCAAGTCCTGTTGGAAAATGAAATCTGTATCTCCAAAAAGTTGGTCTGCAACAGTAAGCATGAAGTGCTCCTAAACTTCCTGGTATATGGCTGTGTTGACCTTGTATCTCAGAAAACACAGTGGACCAACACCAGCAGATGACATGGCAACCCAAACCATCACTGACTGTGGAAACTTTACACTGGACCTCAAGCAACGTGGATTGTGTTCCTCTCCTCTCTTCCTCCAGACTCTGGGACCCTGATTTCTAAAGGAAATAAAAACTTTACTTTCATCAGAGCACATAATTTTGGACCACTCCGCAGCAGTCCAGTCCTTTTTGTCTTTAGCCCAGGCAAGACGCTTCGGACGCTGTCTGTTGTTCAAGAGTGTCTTGACACAAGGAGTGTGACAGCTGAAACCCATGTCTTACATACGTCTGTGTGTAGTGGTTCTTGAAGCACTGACTCCAGCTGCAGTCCACTCTTTGTGAATCTCCCCCACATTTTTGAATTGGTTTTGTTTCACAATTCTCTCCAGTGTGCAGTTATCCCTATTGCTTGTACACTTTTTTCTACCACATTTCCTTCCCTTCGTCTCCCTATAAATGTGTTTGGCCACAGAGCTCTGTGAACAGCCAGACTCTTTTGCAATGACCTTTTGTGTCTTGCCCTCCTTGTGCAAGGTGTCAATGGTCGTCTTTTGGACAACTGTCAAGTCAGCAGTCCATGATTGTGTAGCCTACAGAATTAGACTGAGAGACCGTTTAAAGGCCTTTGCAGGTGTTTTGAGTTAATTAGCTGATTAGAGTGTGGCACCAGGTGTCTTGAATATTAAACCTTTTCACAATATTCACATTTTCTTAGATAATGAGAAAATTAATTTATTTATTTATGCTTATTTCCTTAGTTGCCAGTTACAATCATAAAAAAAATTAAAAGAAATAAACATTTGAAATATATCAGTCTGTGTTTAATGAATGAATATAATATACAAGTTTCATTTTTTTAATGGAATTAGTGAAATAAATCAACTTTTTGATGATATTCTAATTATATTGCCTGCACCTTTTCAGTAGCATGACAGCAAGTCAAAATAGTGTTGTTTTACCAATAACAAGACTTTTATTTTTCAAATAACGTGATGTAACCATTTAAAAATGCTATAAATTTAGGGCACCAACAATTTCTCGATTCAATTAGGATAGGCGATTTTGATAAAACCTTGATTGCATTTTTCCTGTGTTGTGTAATCTGCAAAATACTGGAAGTGGCGAATTTCACAGACGAGAATCCATGAAACACATTATTAGACCGTTTGATGTCCTGATATTCAAGAAATTACAGTGGCTGTAGCTTTTCTAACATAAAGAATTTAATTTAAGAGGAGTGAATTGATACAGCACTCTGTGAACAGCCCCCCCCCCCTTTCAGTAATGACCTTCTGTGACTCAATGATTGTCTTGTGGACTATTGCCAAGTCAGCAGTCTTCCCTATCAAGAAGAGCTAAGTTAGCCTAATTCACACAAGCTCTTGCTCTCTTTCTTATAATTTTATTAATAACTGCATTAGAACGCTATCAACAGCCCAAGCCTCCGCTACCAGCTTTAAAATGACGTTTTGGTACTAGCAAAAGAGGCATTGAATGAGATGCGGAAAACAAATAGTCCTACTCACAATAGTGATTTAAGTACCCTTAAATCCCTTTAAATATAATATCTTATCGATGTCTTGAGGTGTGGTAACCGTAGTGTAAGTGGAATAATTGACAACAGGTGTTGAACTATTAGAAAAATAATGCACAAACGAGGTGGTGATGTGGTGATGCCATTGTACCTCGGGTGTGCAAATATTTACATGATGGTCATTTAATGAAACTCAAAATGTAAATATTCTAATATTTTGAGATACTGGATTTTTGACTCATTTGACTCAGCTGTAAGCTCTAATCATCAAAATGAAAGCAAGGACACTTTTTTTTTAATAAGTTACAATAAATTCATTTTTTTCCCCACAATATTCAAACTTTAGATGCACCTGTATATCACAATATCCAAGCTCATATTCAGTATTCTATTACAGTTTAATACTTAACACATACAAATCTTATATCAAATATAAAGAAGTTCATAAAATGTGTAATAAAATGTAGAATATGTGGCAGAGATTTTATTAAGACTGAACATGGGTAATTGACATGAAAATGTGTTAGAAATTTTATTTATAATATTCCATTAAGAACTATAGAGAATTTAACATTTTTCATTATTATGCATCCTTTTTTTTTTTTTTTACTCATTTTAAATCAGAAACTACATTAAATGTGTATATTTATAAAAATTCATTTAATGAAAATGCAAAAAGGCAATTAAACATAGCGAAGCAAGAAGTAGTGTTCAGTCAGACATTCATATAAATTGTAACATAAAATCTTGATTTTATCCATGACCGTGTCTGTCTCCAGTTTTATTGACAGTAACACCGTTATCAAATGCTGTAATAATGCAAATGTGAGCTGCAGCGGTGGCAAATCCAGCTAGAGAACAGAAACATGTCAGTGGTATGAGATTGTGAGGTAGTTTTCTTTTTTTTATATACATATATATAAAAAATAATTTGTACAGTTATGCTCTATACAAAACATACAACAAAAAAGACAGAAAAGTGCACATTGTAGTACTAACACTAACATTATTTTAGATATATGCGAAAACTTTTATATGAAAGCAAAAAAATAAATGGACACTGTCACAAGTTCCTGAGAGTCAGCGATTTGGATCAGTTGCTCTTCTCAAAAACCTTTATATTAAAAAGTTAATATTTCTGAAAAAAAAAGAGTTGTTTTTCTTATATCATGTATAATAATATTAATAACAATACATTTTCTGTGACACAGTTTGGAGATTTATATTTGAAATCTGACCCACATTTGTTCATGTATCTAGTCAAGGAAGTAGGTCACGGGCTTGTTTCTGAAAGCACATCCAACACCCCAGCTAGTGTCCCCAACCAGCCACCATAGAATTCTCTTTTGTGACCAGAGGACCCCCACTGTCCCCCTGTTTGGAAGAGCACTTATTTAATTTGGCCTTTGGCACATACATTACATTTACTTTATTCTAATTAACTCTTTTGAATGATCAAGCAGCTTCTAACTGTGTTTATACAGAGTGTCTTTCTGACCTCACAGGAGTCCACGCCACCCTCCAGCTTGCCAGCACAGATCATGGTGTCTGTGATTTGTCCGTTATACACTGCTCGGCTGTTGCAAGTCGTTCTGTCGATTAGCTGGATTTTGGCTTCTTGTAGCATTTGTGATGAAGATCCTTAAAGAAAACAACATTTGCTTGTCATGCATGAATCAGGAATCATTGCACATGCATATGGATCTGTAGGAGTTTAAGTACAGTTCTGTTGGGATTTGCTCTTGAAAAAGTTTCAAACCTCCACTAAACAGTGACCCCCATCCAGTGACGTAACAATCCCGTGGAGCAGTGAAGTACATGCCTTTATTGGGTAGACACACTGGCCTGACGTTCACTGAAACAAGAAACAGAAATTGTCAGCATTCAAAGCTATATGGTTCTTCTGTAAAACAAAAAGGAGATATTTTGCAGAATGATCAAGCTGCTCTTTTCCACACAGTGGACACAGACGTTTATACTATCTAGCTCCTCAAAATAGTCCATTTAACTCATTGCTATTCTTCTGAAGTCATTTGAATAGGTTCGGACTATAAGTCGCACCTAAGTATAAGTCGCATCAATCCAAAAATACGTCATGATGAGGAAAAAAACATATACAAGTCACACTGGACTATAAGTCGCATTTATTTAGAACCAAGAACCAAGAGAAAACATTACCTTCTACAGCCTTCAACAGAACTCTGTTGCGCACGTTTTACTGAGAAAACCTGTCAGATTGGAAGAGCTGAGAGAATCGGTCTTCACCAGCATGTAGTCAATCTCCTCATAACCCACATAAGTGCTCCTTAGAGATGAACCACACACAAACACAAAGCACATATTACAAATCACCTCATACAAAACACATTCTGTAAATGTACTAATATTCCTGTGATGTCCATTTTTCACATGATCCTTCACAAACCATTTTAATTTGGTGCTCATAAAGCACTGAGTATTATTATTATTGATGATGAAAACAGTTGTGCTGCTTCATATATTTTGTGGCAACTGTAAAGTAGTAGTAACAGACTTCTAACATTACCTCTCGTATCCCATCATCTCACACGCTTGCTGTCCGAGGCTGTCATTCCATCTATCTGAACACACATTCTCCCATTTTCGGGTCACATTTGAATACATCTGAAGAAGGAAATTAGATCCAAACAGACGAACTACAAATACAACAACAGAAAGTACAGTAAAGATCTTTGAATGGAATCAATTCAACACGTCGGACAATGTGTCAGGACTGACTTTCATCGTCTCCCAAAGGACAGTTCTCCATGCCGTCACACCACTGCGAAAGACTGACATGTTTGTTATCTGTTTGACAGCGAGATCCTAGCAAACAATCAAACAGACCTGTTGGAGTAGACGAAGGATATCAGAGCCAGAAATCACTGGGTAGATGAACTGCAAGACATCCAGTGTGAGAGTTTCTTACCATAAAACCAAAGCACCGCAGCTATGACCCCAGCAACGACCAGCAGGGTGATGACTATGCCAAAAATAAATGGCCATTTTTTTCTCCTGGAAGCTGTTAAAGAATCAAAGTTCATGAGAACCGATATTTAGAACATGAAAATGACTAAAATAGGTTAAAAGGAATAGTTCACCCAAACAAAAGAAGATGAAAAATGTTTTGCTAATTAAACAGTCATTGCTCCCCATTGGCTTCCATAGTAAAATACTAAAGGGTACCAGATGATGTTTGGCTACATACGTTCTTCAAAATAATCTTTATTGTTCAGAAGAGTTTACAAGTTTGGAACAACTTAAGGGTAAGTAAATGATTTATTTTTGGTGAACTATTCCTTTAAGAAGCATTAAATACATTTGTGAACCGGATTAACATCAAGGTAGAGTCCAGATGTGAACGTGTGGTGTGTATTAACAGGTTCTGCTTGAGGCGTATACTGATGGAGG
Source organism: Carassius gibelio (assembly GCF_023724105.1). Taxonomy (NCBI): domain Eukaryota; kingdom Metazoa; phylum Chordata; class Actinopteri; order Cypriniformes; family Cyprinidae; genus Carassius; species Carassius gibelio. The sequence continues at coordinate 19,859,756 of NC_068405.1, read as the reverse complement.
TTCTGAGCAGGCGAGTATCTCTCTGAATTCTGGTATAGATGTTGTGGGTTTTGGGGACCGGGGTACTGAGGTAAAGCTGGGTATATTACAGGAGGAGGCAGATATGGATGGGGCTGCTGCTCTTCATGTTGGAAATCATAGTTCAGGTGAGAAAGATTGTCATCTGTCTGAAAGAAATTAGAGTTTAATCAGCTTTTGTCAGGGTTTTGCAACCTGTTGTGCTCGAAAAGGATATCAAATGACACTCTGTAATAAATGATTAACTTAGGTATTAAACGTTCCATTAGTAATTCAATATTTTATCAACAGAAGAGATATGAAATGAGCTATACTTGCTTTTATCTTACAACACTGGTAAATTGTTTTCTTATTTCAGATTTCATGTACTTAAGTGTAAATGTCCACTATAGACTACTTGAAATTAAATATTATATTGCATGAATTAATATTTTATTTTATATATTTTTATTTTGTGAAAGGAGCAAAGTAATATTTAGTGTTAATATATTACCAAATACATTAATTGCTGAATATTAAATTCCATACAAAAAAAATGTAACACAATAACTATTATTAATGCTATTAATATTTAAAAATAATAGTTGTTGTATCTTGTAAAATATTAATATTACATTGGTGAATATCAAATAGCATCATAACAACAACTGAATAACTAGATAGATAGACAGAAATTTAAATATTTAGTCATTAACATTAGATTCCCATTTGAAAAAAAAAGAAAGTCTATTTTGAGTTTACTTTAAATTTATGCATAAATTGTTCAGGTATATAATAAAGTTCCCTGTTGCTTATTCAGAAAATACTTCCTTGTGAAAATGATCTGTGAAATAACAAACTGCTGCCTTAGACAAATCAGAAACTCAACAATTATGTTAACAATTGTGCTTAAAGTTTTCACCAGATTTTCATGAATTCAAATTTAACCTGCTTTCCTTTTTTAAAAGATCAAATGACTTTTCTGATGAGTTAGGTGCTCAGTTTTTCCCCAGGACAGTTAATGCTTTACAAATATAGCTCATCTGTTAACTGACAGTATCTGTATTGTTTCATAAAATTAATGACAATCAAAAGACACCAGGGACTAAAAGATCCACATATTTACATTTCGTCATTTAGCAGATGCTTTTATCCAAAGCATTGAAAGCAATCAAAAACAACAAAATAGCAATATACAGTACAAGAGCTATAACAAGTCTCAGTTAGCTTAAATGCAGTACATGTAGCAAAGGCTTTTAAATCATATAATAAATCTAAAGGAAAAGGATAGAATAGAAAAAGAATAGAGCAAGCTAGTGTTAAAGTACAAAAAGATTAGAAAGGTAGTTAGATCTTTTTTTTAAAGAATAGAATTAGAATAGTGAGTGGTAAAGTTAGAGGGTCAAATAAAGATTGAAGAGATGTGTTAAGCTGATTCTTGAAGATGGCTAAGGACTCAGCTGCTCGGATTGAGTTGGGGAGGTCATTCCACCAGGAGGGAACATTTAATTTAAAAGTCCGTAAAAGTGATTTTGTGTTTCTTTGGGATGGCACAATCAAGCGACGTTTACATTACAGTAAGCTGTACGCAAGCTTTTAGAGGGCACATAAGTCTGAAGTAATGAATTTAGGTACAAGGGTGCAGAGCCAGTGTTGGTTTTGTATGCAAACATCAATGCCTTGAATTTTATGCGAGCAGCTATTGGTAGCCAGTGCAAATTAATAAACAGAGTTGTGACATGTATTCTTTTTGGCTCATTAAAAACGAATCTTGCTGCCACGTTCTGGATTAATTGTAAAGGTTTAATAGAACTGTCTGGAAGACCTGCCAAGAGAGCATTGCAATAGTCCAGCCTGGACAGAACAAGAGCTTGAACAAGGTGTTGTGCAGCATGTTCCGAAAGAAAGCGCCAGAACTTCTTAATGTTGAACAAAGCAAATCTGCAGGACCGGACATTTTTTTTCTGAGAAAGTTAGCTGATCATCAATTTTAACTCCAAGGTTTCTGGCTGTTTTTGAAGGAGTTATGGTTAAAGTGCCTAACTTGATGGTGAAATTGTGATGAAACGATGGGTTTGCTGGAACCACAAGCAGTTCTGTCTTGGCAAGGTTAAGTTGAAGGAGATGGTCCTACATCCAGTAAGTAATCCTGAGATGCCCTTTGTCAGTAGGGTTGACAGGAGGACCTGGTGGTTAACCGTGTCAAAAGCAGCAGACAGATCACGCAGGATAAGTATTAAAGATTTGGATTCCGCTCTTGCCAGTCTTAGGGCTTCCACAAATGAGAGCAAGGCAGTCTCAGTTGAATGTGCACTTCTGAAACCAGATTGGTTGCTGTCAAGGAGGTTGTCGGTTTGAGAAAGGCAAAGACTTAGTTGAACACAGCTTGTTCAAATGTTTTTGCAATGAAAGGAAGAAGGGAGACTGGTCTGTACTTCTCTAAAAGAGATGGGTTGAGGGTGGGTTTCTTAACTAGTGGAGTTATACGAGCCTGTCTAAATGTTGAGGGAAAAACACTAGTGTGGAGAGATATGTTAATGATGTGAGTGAGTGCAGGTACAGCTGCAGGAGAAATGGCTTGAAGGAGATGAGATGGAATAGGATCAAGTGGACAAGTAATAGGATGATTAGAAAGGATGAGTTTGGAGACTTCTGCCTCAGAGAGTGAAGAAGGATGTGAATGAGTGTATGTTTGCTGGTGAGATGTGCTTGATGGACTGTGGTGTGGAAAATTATACATTAATGTTTTTAATTTTATTAATGAAAAACATGGAAAAAGTCGTCAGCTATTAGAGATGAAGCAGGAGGGGAAGAAGAGGACAAAGGAGTGAGGAAAATGTTTTAAAAAGCACGCGAGAGTTAGACAAGTATAGCAGAAGATATTAAATATGTTCAGATAGGAGTTAAGAAAAGGAAAAATAACTATCATGTCATTACCTTATCTGCTGTCTGCATCGTTTGCCTTTGGCTTCGTTTGAACTGCAAAACGCAATCCAAAAAACACTAGAACTTGAATCTCAAACTTAGATCTGCTGACTAAACAGCAACGCATCTGTATGAAATAATTTATAATGCAATACAAATTATAATAATATATAGTAAAACTGACCTGCCAGAGGGTTCTCCTTGTGTCTGAGTGTTAGCGGACTCTCTGTCCACTCTCTGTATGTGTAATAAGCAGCCAATGGCACAACTTTGCTTTATAAGCAGCGGAAACACTCATCAGTCAGGTGTATATAAAATATCACCTGGTGACCTATATAAATCAGAGCATTCCACAATTTTTCTTTTAAATAATATCTTCGTCTTACATTTCTCTAGCATAGATAAGATAACTTTGCATTGTACATTACTAACTAAAAAAGGTGTGTCATGTGTTTAAGTAACTTACTTTCAGCAGGTACACTAAATATTCCCCTTCAATTTGGCAAGACATAATCTATTACAATACACGAGAATCAAACAGATTTGGTATTGTTGTTGACGCATCAGTGTTATTATAATATCACTGATATACATACTACATAGGTTTTATTAATATTTAATAATAATATTAATATTATGAATTCGTTTTTTATTTGTATATTTTCAGTCTACATTTTTAAGTCACTTTAATGTGTTTTTTGTTATTGGTTAAGGTCCTTGATGTTTTTATTTTAATATTCCATTTAATTGCTAGATTTGTTTTTGTTGCCGTATTATTTTCCATTTTAGTTAACTGTAATTTGAATATATTTGACAGTGAATGAAATTTGAGAGAAGCAGCAGATTCGTCTCTCTTTCATGAATCAATTATATGATTTAAGAAGACTTGAAATGTAAAGTCATGGTACTTTTAATGGTGCTTTTCAACACTTTCGGAGCTTGAAAAATCAGCTGCTGGTCACTGTTTACTTGCACAATATGTAAAACAGCAGCAGACAATGGCATGAGGATGAGTAAATGACAAAAATATGAATTATCAGACGTACTATTTCTTTAAATACCCCTTTAAGTCACAGCAAATAGCAAATCAAACACTATCCCCCATGTGTGTCAACAGATGTGACCTTTGCAGGCCTTTGAACTTTGTGTATCTTATGTTTTACAAGAGAGCTGTTCTTTTTAGCTGGTTTCAATATCATAAATGAAAATATATATGAACAAGACCAACTGCAAGTTATTATTTAAATCATTATGTGAAACTAAAAAACCATTACAAGGCTTTGTATGATGAAGGTTTTATCTGTTACAAGCTAACTAGACTTCCTGTTCAACTTCCTGATGCTCTGTTCACACAACAGCCACATTAAAAACAAGCTGTAAAGATAATCTTATTAAAAAGCGTGGCTTTCCAAACTCAGCTCTCACTCAGGGGTCAGTCTGGCCCTGCTGTTATTCAGTAACTAAGTAATTCAGTAAGTCAATGAGCCAGTACTTTGACATTCATGATGTTAAAAGTGCTCTCACAACATCTTGTTAATATTTGACCCATCTCTTTGATTGAAGCACAATAACATTTCAATGAAAAATAGAAGGAAGAAACGTTAAATCAGAACTTGATAAAAAGTCTCTGAGTACTTCGTAGAATCAACACAAGGTGTAATGTGACGTGATAAGAGCGGTGTCTGGAGGTTATTATTGAGATTATTCCTTTTGTGCTGAAATGTTGCTTGCAACCGAGAAAAATAGTTAACTCATTTGTGTTAAATAGTTAACAGGCATCTTTTAGGTGAAGTGACCAAAAATATATTCATATTTATTTAGACACGATTTTTAATTAGAATTTGCTATTTCACAAATAATGTGTGAACATATACAGGTGCTTCTCAATAAATTAGAATGTCATGGAAAAGTTCATTTATTTCAGTAATTCAATTAAAAATACGAAACTCATGTATTAAATAAATTCAATGCACACAGAGTGAAGTAGTGTAAGGCTACCTCCACACGAAACCGGAGTTTACCCCAATCCGATTTTTTTCCCCTCGTTCTAAAAAAAAAATCCCATCCACATGGCGTCGTATCAAGAAATATCTGCCTCTACACTAAACCAGTGAAACCGACTGAAAATGATGTAGTATACATGCCAGATCAGTATGTGGCGCTGTCATTTTACCACAGAGATACACTAAAAATTAAGAAGACTTGAAGCATGCACATAAACCTTGCACGCTGTATGCCTCCATGAGGACAGGGCCTAAGTCTTTGCTTCTTTTAATTGTGATGATTTGTCTCGCATTTAATAAAAACCCACCAAATCACATCTCAACAAATTAGAATATAATGACATCCCAATCAGCTAATCAAGTCAAAACACCTGCAAAGGTTTCCTGAGCCTTCAAAATCTCTGACAATCAATGACACCCTTCCCAAGGAGTGTAAGTCACAACAATTGATTGCCAATAAGCTGGCTGTTCATAGAGTGCTGTATCCAAGCATGTTAAGAGAAAGTTGAGTGGAATGAAAAGTGTGGAAGGAAAAACATGCACAACCAAACGAGAAAACCGCAGCCTTATGAGGATTGTCAAGCAAACTGGATTCAATAATTTTTTAGAACTTCACAAGGAATGCACTGAGGCTGGGATCAAGGCATCAAGAGCCACCACACACAGAAGTGTCAAGGAATTTGGCTACAGTTGTCATACTCCTGTACCACAGACAATGTCAGAGGCATCTAACCTGGGCTAAGGAGAAGAAGAACTGGACTGTTGCCAGTGGTCCAAAGTCCTTTTTTTAGATGAGAGCAAGTCTTGTATTTCATTTCGGAAACCAAGGTCCTAGAGTCTGGAGGAAGGGTGGAGAAGCTCATAGCCCAAGTTGCTTGAAGTCCAGTGTTAAGTTTCCACAGTCTGTGATTATTTGGGGAGTAATGTCATCTGCTGGTGTTGGTCCATTTTGTTTTTTGAAAACCAAAGTCACAGCACCCGATTACCAAGAAATTTTGGAGAACTTCATGCTTTCTTCTGTGGACCAGCTTTTTGAAGATGCTGATTTTATTTTCCAGCAGGTTTTGGCACCTGCCCACACAGCCAAAAGCACCAAAATTTGGTTGATTGGCCATGGTGTTGGTGTGCTTGACTGGCCAGCAAACACACCAGACCTGCACCCCAAAGAGAATCTATGGGCTATTGTCAAGAGGAAGAAAAGAAACAAGAGACCAAACAATGAAGATGAGCTGAAGACCACTGTCAAGGAAACCTGTTGAGATGGATGAGTTGGTGGGTTTTTGTTAAATGCGAGCCCAAATCATCACAATTAAAAGAACCAAGAACTTAAACTACTTCAGTCTGTCTGTCTTGAATCTATTTTATACAGGAGTTTCACAATTTGAATTGAATTACTGAACTAAATAAAAAATAAAAAAATAAAACTTTTCTCGACATTCTAATTTATTGAGAAGCACCTATATACACACACACATACACACACACACCCACACATGGTACAGGTCCTGTTCATATAATTAGAATATCCTAAAAAAGTTGATTTCACTAATCCAATCAAAAATTTGGATTTTTGAAAAGGTTTGATATTGAAGACACCTGGTGCCACACTCTAATCAGCTATTTAACTCAAAACACCTGCAAAGCCTTTAAATGGTCTCTCAAGGCGTTTCTCAATGTCAAGGATACTTCCTTGGCAGGACTGATCCTTCCAAGTCATTTCCTTCAGAGGCTAGGCGAGACTCCTGTTTAGCATTCGGAGAACACGTAAATGGAACAGGCTAGCAAGTGCACGTAATTGCCTCATTACGTCAGTGAAAAGGTCCGTTTGAATAACGCTTTGAATGGTATCGTTAAATTACTTTGGACAACTTAACTAGTTATTTATAAAAGAAATGCTGATGACGCAACCAACTTAACAATTTTAAAATGACAGGTTCGGTTCAGTTAACCATTTGTATTTGTATAATTTACAATATGAATATGGTATTAATTTGTACTAGCATTTAAACGTTAAACTTTACTTATATTTACTACAGTTATAACAAATGTTTGGTAACGGAAATAGAAACCGTTAACGCTCCGACAGATGTCGATGACGTAGCATCCTCAAAATACTGGCTTCTGAGGATCCTTCCTTGACATTGAGAAACACATTCAGTCTAGTTCTGTATGCTCCACAATCATGGGGAAGTCTGCTGATTTGACAGTTGTGCAAAAGATGACCATTGACACCCTGCACAAGGAGGGCAAGATACAAAAGGTCATAGCAAAAGAGGATGGCTGTTCACAGAGCTCTGTGTCCAAGCACATTAACAGAAAGGCGAAGGGAAGGAAAAGATGTGGTAGAAAAAAAGTCTACAAGCAATAGGGATAACCGGACACTGGAGAGGATTGTGAAACAAAACTCATTAAAAAATGTGGGGGAGAGTCACAAAGAGTGGACTGCAGCTGGAGTCAGTGCTTCAAGAACCACTATGCACAGACGTATGCTAGACATGGGTTTCAGCTGTCACACTCCTTGGGTCAAGACACTCTTAAACAACAGACAGCGTCAGAAGCGTCTCGCTTCAAAAAGGACTGGACTGCTGCTGAGTGGTCCAAAGTTATGTGCTCTGATGAAAGTATATTTTGCATTTCCTTTGGATATCAGGGTCCCAGAGTCTGGAGGAAGAGAGGAGAGGAACACAATCCACGTTGCTTGAGGTTCAGTGCAAAGTTACCAAAGTCAGTGATGGTTTGGGTTGCCATGTCATCTGCTGGTGTTGGTCCGCTGTGTTTTCTGAGGTCCAAGGTCAACACAGCCATATACCAGGAAGTTTTCTGCTGACCAACTTTATGGAGATACAGATTTCATTTTCCAACAGGACTTGGCACCTACACACAGTACCAAAGCTTCTAGTACCTGGTTTAAGGAACATGGTATCCCTGTTCTTAATTGGCCAGCAAATTCACCTGACCTTAACCCCGTAGAAAATCTGTGGGGTATTGTGACAAGGAAGATGCGATATGAGCTGAAGGCCACTATCAGAGCAACCTGGGCTCTCATAACACCTGAGCAGTGCCACAGACTGATCGACTCCATGCCATTGCTGCAGTAATTCAGACAAAAGGAGCCCCAACTAAGTATTGAGTGTTGTACATGCTCATACTTTTCATGTTCATACTTTTTAGTTGGCCAAGATTTCTAAAAATCCTTCCTTTGTATTGGTCTTAAGTAAATTCTAATTTTCTGATACTGAATTTGGGATTTTCCTTAGTTGTCAGTTATAATAATCAAAATTAAAAGAAATAAACATTTGAAATATATCAGTCTGTGTGTAATGAATGAATATAATATACAACTTTCACTTTTTATATGGAATTAGTGAAATAAATCAACTTTTTGATAATTTTCTATATGACCAGTACCTGTATATATATATATATATATATATATATATATATATATATATATATATGGGAGACCAAAGCAAATATAACTTTTGTTTTCCCATTTGCTTAAAAAACAAAAACAAAGCACTTCTATTGTGTTTAGAGAGATTGATAAAGTCAGAAGAATGAATGTTGTCAAATTTACCAATATAGAAACCCCTTTGGAGCTTTTTTTTATTATTTTTGGTCATTTAATGTCAGAATAAAATATTATAACAGAACATTTGATTTATTTATTTTTTATTATTGATTCATTATAGTCTGTGAAAAGCGTCCATTAGCCAATCAGCAAACAGAGCTCAAAGCACACACGCCATCTGGTGTTCATTCAGGTGAAATGCATTATTTCTGAGTATAATCATCAACAAAAACAAACAATATTCTATTTTATTGCAAATACAGATTTTTACATTTTAAACCCTTTTATTAAAACATTATTTTGAGAATGACACCACATAACAAAATGTGCATAGAGTGCACAGAAAAAATACTACAAGTTTGTATTGTATGAACATTGACAACTTTGTTTCCTATTTAAATTGAAAACGCAGACTGACCTCACATTAATGATGAAAGTATATATGACTCAAGGACCAAATCCTACACACATTCTGTGGATTAAAGTGCAAGTCCTAATATTTCTGGATCAGAATAGAAGAGGCGCCGCCTCCTCCGTTGCAGATTCCCGCCAGTCCGTACTGCCCAGATTTCAGATTGTGTACCATGTGTCCTACGATTCTCGCCCCTGACATTCTAGAAACCATTAAACCGACACATTAATTATTATGCAAATCTAATTACAGTATGTCAATATAGTGAACAGTGATGCATGAGAAGCATGTTGCATGTATTTACCCAATTGGATGTCCGAGCGAAACTGCTCCTCCATTGATATTGACTTTGTTGGGGTCAATGTCTAACATCTTGATGTTGGCCAGCACCACGACACTGAAGGCCTCATTGATCTCCCACATGGCAATGTCCTCTTTCTTTACACCGGCTGCCTTCAGGACCTGTGCGAAACAGATGTTACTACCCTGAAAGACTTCAAAAACACATTAGATCAGCAATAAACATCAGCTAACCTTTGGGACAGCGAAGGCTGGAGCGATAGGGAAATCGATGGGGGCCACAGCAGCATCAGCAAAAGCTGTGAATTAGGATAAAATGGTGATCTAGATGGATGTGAATCTAGCAAACATAGGTCTCTGAAAAAACAGGCCATGAATGAGTAGCTCACTACATCTCAGCAGCTAGCTAAAAGCGTCAAAGCAATGCTACCAAGTCAACTAGATTTTTTCGGTAGCATAAAAGTAAGTCAAAATAGTGTTGTTTTACCATTAACAAGACTTTTATTTTTCAAATAACAGGTTGTAACCATTTAAAAATGCTATGAATTAGGGCTGCAATGATTTCTCGATTCAATTCGAAAAGGCAATTTAAAAAAACAGTGATTGCATTTTGCAATTGTGAAATCTGCAAAATAACGGAAGTGGCGAAATCAACGGAGGAGAATCCATGAAACACATTATTAGACCGTTCTCCAAGGCTGCATAATTAAAATCTTAATAATCCATAATGCTATTGTGAGTTTACAAATGCTAAGATTTAATTAAATAAATATATGCGATAATTATTTACATGCATGTAGGTCACACACATGCATGTCAGAGTGGCTCACTTCACAGTAAATGCTGCTCCACACAAACTTTTAACATTTACATGTGTGGAGCATCTCAAACTCCATCTCTACATATTGTGAATTTGGGTTCATTGTTACTTTCATCTCAGAATGTAGCATGCACCATTGCATCAGACTTGTAAAGTAAATAATTTATAAACCTATGCAAACACAGGAGAATATCAGTATCTTTCGCAATAAGCTGACTGTTCACACCGATTTCAAAATCAAAGTTTACACATTTTGATGTCCAGGTATTCAAGAAAATACAGTGGCTGTAGTTTTTCTGTCATATAGACATGTCCAAATATTAAAGATTAAGTGGACAATTGAATTAAATTATGTTTGGACAATATTAAACAAGGATTAGATTGTTCAGTAAAGTGTAAAAACAATCGCCAGGCCGTTGGCGCCCTTTGCAGGCATTTGTTATAGTGCGTTAAATATGTCAGCTCAATTGTTTATTCTAAATTATATCAACAGATTTGTTCAATAAAAACATATGATTAAATGCTTTTGATACTTTATTTAAACTAATAAAAAAACTTAATGAAACATGCGCAAAATAAAATTGATGATTAAAAAATGTAACATTCCTACGTAAACAGTCAACCACAGCAGTATCTGTTCAAATGAACAAAATACACTATAAAAATGAATTTAATTTAAGAGGAGTGAATTGCCTCACCAATGATCTTTGCAAGTGGTGTGATGTTGAGCCTCTTTGCCGCATCTGCTGTCATGAGCACGAGAGCCGCCGCGCCATCGTTCAGCGTACTAGCGTTGGCTGCCGTCACTGTGCCTGTAAAAACAAACGTTTCGCTCTTCTTTTGAAGTGAAAACACTTTTACAATATCCTCACTTATGGAAAAGAAGTACTTTATAGCATACTTTTAAAAACAACATCATATACTTCAAAATAAAAACCTAAGTGAACGGTAAATATGTTTTCAGACACTTACCATATTTTCCAGACTATAAGTCGCACTTTTTTTCATAGTTTGGCTGGTCCTGCGACTTATAGTCAGGTGCGACTTATTTATTAAAATTAATTTGAGATGAACCAAGAGAAATAAACCAAATGAAAACATTACCGTCTACAGCCGCGAGAGGGCACTCAGTGCTGCTCCTGTAGTCTACACATAGCAGCACAGAGCGCCCTCTCGCGGCTGTAGACAGTAATGTTTTCTCTTGGTTCTAAATAAATGCGACTTATAGTCCAGTGCGACTTATATTTGTTTGTTTTTCTCATCATGACGTATTTTTGGACTGATGCGACTTATACTCAGGTGCGACTTATATTCCGAAAAAATACGGTAATTGCATTTTATTTTTGCAATTACATGAAAGTTTATTATATATAATAAATGCAATTAGCTCGGTGCTAATTTTATTGTATTTGAAATATGGTTAAAGTGTACTGTTGAAGGTACTAACACGCAATTTTGGTAAACTAAACTATATTCCGCTGAAACCTTTATGTCATAATATAAATATATTTGTAAATACACATGTGTACTGATGAAGCTGTGATGAAAAACATTTACAATCTATTAACTTTCAATGTAATATTGAATAACACTACAGTTAAATCATAATCAAGCACCCTACATTTGCTTAAATGTTAGTCAACACATCAATATAAGTGAATAAAATTATCAAAACAAAGCTTTTAAATGTATTTTATAGTAAATATATATATATATATATATATATATATATATATATATATATTTGCGATTAGATAGATTTTTTTATTTTTTTTAATGTCCTTTTCAAATTTGAAGTCCACTATGTTAACACTGGGGTTAATGATAATCTTGTACCGTTCTCTTTCTGGAACACAGCCTTCAGTTTGGGGACTTTGCTGAAGTCAACCTTCCTATATTCTTCATCTTCCTTCACAACGATGTCTGGTTTTCCTATGCGGTGAGAAAGCTTATTTATTGCAATTATGTCTCATATTTATAAATTGTGTTATTAAATATTTTAGCTAATAAAAGGGATATGGATATGGATATGGATACGGAACTTAAGAGCTACCACAGTGAAACCAACCTTTCTGAGGGATGCTTACGGGAACCACTTCCTTGGCCAGTACGCCAGACTCCCATGCTGCTTTGCTGCGGCTGTATGAGTTAATAGCAAATGCGTCCTGCTCCTCCCTGGAGATACCGCTATTCTTGGCTGTATTTTCAGCACAGCTGCCCTAAAAATGGAGAAGTATGTAGGTGTTTTACACAATCATGGCCTCTCCAGTGTTTACGTACAGTACATTTGCGGTCCAATGTTTCCACACTCACTTCCTAGATTGACTCAAGAGTTATTTTCAGGCTTAACTATTATGCAAATACAATGCAATGGGTTTTACTGGCTCAAAATAACTGTACCATGTGGAACTTGTTGTAGACGTCTGTCAACCCGTCCTTAACGATCAGATCCTCCATCTTAACTCCACCATAAGGGGGCGCTTCTCTGGCCATCACATAAGGAACCTGAGACATGCTTTCCATTCCACCAGCAACCATAACATCCTGGAAGACATCATGTAGTTTTGCTGTAATAGGAGGACTCTAAATGCTCTCACTTTCACACACAACACTTTCTGAATCTCCTGTCTATCACATTACCTGATGCCCACACATGAGACTCTGAGCGGCCATCATGATGGACTTCATCCCAGAAGCACATACTTTATTGATGGTAGTTGCCGGAGTGGAGAGAGGGAGGCCTACATGAGGAAAATCACAAAAAACACACTTTTCTTGGAGAAGTTGCATTGTATTTGTTTGTTATGTTTGTTTATGTGTGTGATACGTGACTCACCTGCACCCAGTAGAGCCTGTCTGGTTGGTGCTTGTCCTTCTCCTGCCTGCAACACATTGCCCATATAAACTTCTTTCACCTCCTCAAAAGGAATTCCTGTAGATGACACATTTTATCATCCAAATAAGTCTTAAAAATAATAACACACACTTATTAATATCATTTCATTGGAATACAAAATATCAAACTATGTTGCATTTGTTGTAGAAACACCTTTCTGATTTAAATAAATGTGGTGGTAGGTTTTATTATAGCTTAAATGTTTATTTTTTTTACAATTTATTTTATATATTTTTAATGGTTTCTGAATAATATCTACTGCTCACTAACGCTGCATTTATTTGATCAAAAATCCTTTAAAATAGTAATACTGTGAAATATACTTACAATTAAATGTTTTCTCTTTTAATATGTTATTAAATCTAATATATTCTATTAATAAATATAGTTATTCCTATGATGCCAAAGCAAATTATCCTTCAGAATTAATTTTAATATGCCTGTTTGGTGCGTATGATACATTTCTTATTATTACAGAGTAGAATCAGAATTGTTCTCTAACATTATAAGTGTTTAATAATGATAGTATTACTTTCTATCAAAAATGAAATATACTGACCCAAACCATTTGAATTATGGTGTAATGGAAAAATATGAATGATATTAAAACAATCATAATATTATGAAATTAAAAAAAAAAAAAAAAAAAAAAAAAAAAAAAAAAAAAAAAAATAATATATATATATATATATATATATATATATATATATATATATATATATATATATATATATATATATACATGTTTTTTTAAATAAATTGTTTTATTGTTAAACTACAGACTTAAATATAATATATGATAAAACATACCTGCTTTCTCAATGGCTCCTTTAATAGCAATGGATCCCAGTTTAGTGGCAGGGACTGTGGAAAGGCTTCCTCTGAAAGACCCAATGGGAGTCCTGACTGCACTGACGATGACGACTTCCTGTCCAGACAGAGATGGAAGAAATACTCACCTGACAGAAACCGTTCTGGCTCTCATAAAATCGCATAATATTTTACTCACATTTAGAGATGGTCGTGTGCTGTAGGTCCTGCTCAGATATTTATGTGCCTGCAAAGACAGATTCAAAAGCTATTTTGCTGACATAATAAAATGGTTGAAGAATTTATATGAATGCCTTAATTTTGAACATCTAACGTTCATTTTTAAGAAGTTAGGTGCACTGTTTAAAATGTAAATATTGCACAGGCCTGCAATCAAACTGCTGCTAGCTCCGCAAGTCTCGTGGCATAGTCAATATCGGCAATCGATATTGATTTAGTTAAAACTCACCAGATGTCTGCACATGTGTGTGCGTGTACTGTAAAGAGCACAGGAAGTCATGATCGCGATGGAAAACTGCATACACAAAAGAGCAAATTTCACCTTCAGCTCTCCGAGAGTGTAGTGAACGCTTACAGTGAGCAGCCAATCACAGTAAGAGGTGTGTCTGCGTCACATGACGTCGCCCAGAGCATTATAGGTAATGTAGTAATATGTTCATTTCATTTACATTACATTTTGGCAGACGCTTTTATCCAAAGCGACTTACAAATAAGGACAATGGAAGCAATAAAAAAACAACAAGCGAGCAATGATATATAAGTGCTATGACAAATCTCAGTTAGCTTAAAGGCAGTACACGTAGCAAGAGCTTTTAAATAATATTATAAATAAAAAGAAAACAGATAGAATAGAAAAAGAATAGAGCAAGCTAGTGTTAGAGGTCTGTTATTTAGTTATTTGTTTATGAATATATTTAGAATTGTGAGTGCTAAAATGTAATAGTAAATATAAAAAATAAATGCTTAATATGTAGTATATGTTTTTTTTTAGGGCTAGTTCAACCAAAAATGTATTATATTTTTGGTAAAGAACATGTTCTTGGATGTATTCAATTTAACTGAACTAAATGTGACTTTTTAAAATTTTTATTTTTAATGTAGTGGTAGTGACATACAGTCCTCTCTCATTTTTATTTGTCAGATAAAATTCAGACATAAAACAACATTGCTTCACTGCTTTTTTTTTTTTTTTTTTGGCAAGACAAAATATTAAAAGACATTTTGTACTTTATGCGTTTTTTGCCACTTTCACACTCACTAAAGTACTTTTGAACAAGTTTATACATTATATTAACAGCAACACCACTAGTTTTTATATGAAAAGGTCTTGTTCAGCTTACAAAGTGTGTGTGTGTGTGTGTGTGTTTGTGTATTAGTGCTGTCAAATACTTAATCACGATTAATCACATCCAAAATAAAAGTATGTATATATTTTGAAAAAATATGTTTTGTTTATACCTCCAGTATTTGGTTCCAACAAAAAAAAAAAGAAAAAAAGAAAAAGAACAAAAAAAGCGTGCCCAGTTGATTTTACATATAGAAATGCATCTATATTTCTTACATGGGAAACCCAAATTTGGTTATGACTTTGGAATAGTTCTACCTTTTATTGCCCAGTACTGATGAGCTGTACTGCACAACTGCATTTACTAAAGCCTTGTTATACACCACCAAAGACACTTTAGGAAATAAGACTACCGTTGAAGAGGTAACTAATGTCTCTGCCACTGAACTCACATGATACAAAATGGGGGAAATATATATCTTTACTGATAGTTTTATAGTTGGGAATGGTCTCCAGTTGCCCTATATCTATTGTATTTAATGTGCTTTCTGTCACAAAAACACTTAACATACAGGACCTGGACCCCAAGTCGGTCATCACGGGGAAGTGTAAAGCCAATCGTGTGGATGTATTGGTAAGTTGGATACATGAGAGCCGAAGGGTCACTGGAGTGCTCTAGTCTCAGTGCATGTCTGAATTCATGAGCAGCCACCAAAAGCAGGTCTATATCTGAATGATATATTATATCTGAATTTTTTTTATATATAATAAATAATAAAATGTTAACATACACATAAGCATGTGATTCTGTGTGTTTTGTGCATTTACTCTGTGAACTTAGGGTCCACCTCTCATCCTCATCAAAGTGTGTGTATCCTCCCTGCTCTGGACCGGGTGCGTTGGCATGGGACAGAACCCCATTAGGTCCATCAAATGGGTAAAAATATCCATGATCTAAAAGGAAACAAATATGGAATAATTACTTTTGTTTATGATTTTGAAATAACTATTTTATGCTCAAGGAAGGACCAAGGATGCATTTTTAAAAATAAAAACACTAAAGCAGTAATATTCTGATATATATTTATATTAAAATTAATTTCCATGATTATCATTGCTGAATTATTGTGTAAACCATGATTTTTTTTTCAGGTTTCTTTGATAAAGAGAAATCAAGAGGATTTATTTAAAATATAAATCTTATATAACATGATAAATCTTTTTATTTTTACTTTTGATGCATTTTAGTGTGTGCTTGCTGAATAAAAGTTTCATATACATACATACATACATATTACCTTTGCTATTTGATGGTCTTCTGGTAATGCTTTTGTGGGAGCGCCATTGCAAAGAGCCAAAAACACCACAAGTGTCCAAGTGTTAAGTGCTCCATACTTCAGTCTTACTCCTCTTCAGGGAAGTTTAATTGATCTCCACTGTCTCTGTTTGTGACTTTTATAAGACCATATGGTCTAAAAGGGGCTTGTCCAGTGTTTTATCATTTCTAATCAGCAGCTGTTTTAGAAGGGGTGGAAGTGGGAGACTGATTTTAGTTTTTTGATTACCTGCCTGTTCTTTGGATTTACCTTCTTTCTGGTCAAACATACCCACTCACCCACCCAAAAGAGAATGTGCATGCATAACAATGGCATTAAATATGAACAGAAATTGCAACATTCTTCTTGGTACGTCTACATGGCCAAGCTCTAAAGTATAAACACATGATGAGAAGGCTCATTATACTATATCAACCGCAAGTGTCAACAAGTCTAACCTTCTATAAAGCTTTAGAGGTTTACTTATTATTGAGAGTTTACAGTAGATGGTTTGATATTTTTACAATGCTAATATTGAAATTAATATAATAGTTATATAGGTCTGCCCTGTAAATCTATTTAAAATGTTTAAAGTCCACACCAAAATCAATCCTTCTTACAAAATGAAGACGCTCACATGCTTTTAAGTTAAAATAGGCACTTTAGTTTATTTGAAAAAAAAAAAAAACATAAAATTGATTGTGTAAAAATGCATTGTTTAAGTTATATTAGAAGTCCAGTGACAAACAGCAGAAAGAAAAAAATTAATTGAACAATTCATTTGTTTAAATATGTACATGCATTTAAAAATAAATGCAGTAGTTGTAAAATAACCTTCTAAATATACATCCGCTTCTTCTTTCAAGGAAGCTCAACTAGCAGGGCAAGAAAAAACTGTTCTTCAGCACACGGAAGTACTTCTTACTGTATAACCCGAACTCAAACACATTTGTCCCACTGTAGAGATAAATAAAACCTGTAAGAAAAAAAAAAACCATTCAGTTTTATGAAGTATAATTATTGCACATTAATGCTTGTAGAAAAAGAGATTAGAATCCTTACCGTTGGCTATGTGGGCTGCTGTAACCTCTCCAGTCATCCCTGGAAATCCACTTTCCACTAGTTGGGGATACCCTCTATCCATCTTCTTTGCCCTCTCATCATAGCTTCCAAAAAATGGGAGATTTAACCTTACAACAGCTTTTCAGAGCTCATTTAAAGGGCTTTTGTTTATGATCCAGCACTTGACCCACCTGTAGTAAACTTTTTCAACGAAGAGCAGTGTTTTTCCTGAGGATGTGTCATGGACGGCAGCACAGATTTTTCTCACCAGTGATGACACACCAAAGCTGCTGAGAGTCTTGGGATAGCCGGACTCAAGAGTGATGCCATTAAAAGCCCAGACTTGTCTACCTGTAAACAAAGACAGACTATTTCTCAGCACAGATATCGAGATTGTAAGTGTGATTGTGGTTTCAGCATTCCCAGATTGTCTGAGAAGGTACCTTTGAAAAAGAAAAGTTTATCTCGCACTGGATCCTCGTATGCAGCTTCTATATTATTAGGAGCGTTGAGCCAGAAATGCTTGATTTGAAGTTGTGTCACACTTCTGCTTGGAGAACTGCGCCAGAAAAAGCTGCAGAGAGAGACATGAAGTCATTTCATTTCAATATTTTGGGTCTATAGAAAATACTTGGATTTTTATTTGTATTACCTGTCCTTGAAAAACATTGTTTCACCCCTTAGAGTTGTAACTGCATCCATGATCAGATTAGGGTCACAGGCGTTAGGAGCTGTTGGTACTTCTGGATCAGGTTGGATGGAGATACTGTCTCTGTTTGGGCCTGAAGGAAACACCAGATATTAAACAAACGATTGAATATTTTTAGCTTAAAGATTGTAGACATGCATTTTAAGATCATACGCTTACCATAGAGCGACTGAATCCCTCTGATATCATCATAAGGTAGAGAGAAACGATCCGGATCAGTAAAGCTGTATGTGGGGAACATCAGAGCCCCACGAATGTTGGAATGAGCAAGGCCCAAAGAGTGACCAAACTCATGGGCAGCCACCAAGAACAGGACAAATCCTGTGGAGAAGTTAAGCAGCACGGTTTAGGTTCAAATAAAAATCAAACGTGAGTGGTGCTTAAGTTACAATCTGTGGTAATGAGTGTATTGCACTACTAAAATGAAGAACTTCGGAAAACTAGGCTCCACTTAGCGAAACTCACCTCTTGATGAACGTAAGGTGAAAAACTCATCTCCATCAAAATGTGCATCTCCACCGAGTCCAGGAGAGGGAGCGAAAGCATGAGCCAAAATGCCTTGTGGGCCATCAAACGGGTAACCATCCCCATGATCTGTTAGAAAGAGATTTTATTGCTTTAGCCTAATATATCCAACGAGGTCTTCTAGTTTAATAGACAGTATTAAAGTGACATAAAAATGTTTATAAATCACAGAACCTAGCCTTGGCTTTAGTTAAGACATGCAAACAAATTTTGTAATTAGGCTGGTAATGACTGATCTGACTCAGATGCATCGATCTTGGATTATGACTGCTAAATCGTGAGTTTTAATCTATTTAACTATTTGAAACGCTAAATTCGAGAGAATTTTGATTCTTTAAATAAGTGTAGGCTGCAATATTTGAAACACATGGCTATCAAATAAATTATTTTACAAGTGCAAAGCAACCATCCCCTCACACTAGCACTCTTGGTTTCCTTTTTCCAGAAAAAGACTGATTTCAAACTTCGCTATTATTTTCTTTAAGATAAACCAGTGCTATTTTATGAACAGCATAACAAATGTGACCTAGAGATAACAGATTAGGAACATGTGCTGTGATACTTGGATTTAACCACAGCACAAACTGCAAAAATTATTTCACTGAACAATTGTCTGCATTTATCATCAGTCACATTGATTTAAACTGAAAAGAATTAAATAAAATATTAACCCTACTTACATCTTGTACCAAAGGAGATCATGATGTCAGCTGCGCCGCTGTAGATACGCGTGAATTTCACTGGAGTGACTTTGGCCCAAACCTGCAGGGCTTTCTCCATGGAGTCGTCCACTTCAGCTTTTGACATGTGAGGGGTGTAGTTCACGATTCTGTAAAAGCCTCATAGTCTGTATTTGCCTCTTTCGATCTTTTGTAAGCCGTACCAAGTGAACTGTTATTATACACACCTGTAGGTGAGCTTGTTGGTCTGCCATTTGGGGTTGCCTTCGAATGTGGAGTACTTAGCAACATCTGGAACTCCACAGCGGGGCTTCTTCATCATCTCCATTGTTTCACTATCCAGCTTCCCAGTCACCTTAAACCCAAAGAACTTTTGCATCTCTTTCATCTTCTCAGTCAGTTGACTGGATTCTCTTCGGTCAACGATTCTTTGATCTGTTTCATCTGTTAGATTGTAAAAGCTCTTCAGGTAATGCTTTAGGATTAAAAAAAAAATTGAAGAAATAATGAGCAAAAACAAACAAACACACAAACAAGTATTATATTAAAACAAAAACACACACCTCTGCAGTGGTTTCATCTTTGTCAGATGGTTGTGAAATCGGTCCAGCGTGAATAACAAGCAGCAGGCTTGCGAGAAAACACAGCTGTCGGTGAATCCTCATGTTGTGGACTGCTGCTTAGGCTCTTGCACTTCTGATTGGCAAAGGTTTGATGGAGGTTTATATACTCTTCGAACTGTGAGGGTTTGAGCAACAGGTGGAGTCGTCAGCCACAGGTTTCTGTGAGTAAACCATTAAACTGACAGACTAGACGTAATTACAGAATTACCAGCTTCCTTTAACACAAATCTCTTCCTTCTTGCCAAGATATTCCTGTGATTTCTGTCACACACTTTTATTTAGCACCAATATTTCTCAATATTTAAATTTATACGCACCACAAAGAGCCAAAATGTAAACACCTTTGCTTGAATGTAAATTAGCTATTAAGCTTTCAGCTGTGGTATTCAGAAATTTCCTATTAAAAGCATTTTGTGATCTTATTTTGGTGGAGGTGGGGTTTTTTTTTTTCATTTTTTTTTTCATATAAAATAACTATTTAATGAAATTTAAATAATTGTGATAATTGATGCAGCGATTTGGAGAATGGTCCTTCAAACTTTTACCCCACAAAAACTTATTTTACGAAGTATATACTTTGCCTTGTTAAATATACATCCACCATAAATGTAAATGTGTGTGTGTGTGTATATATATATATATATATATATATATATATATATATATATATGTTGTATATATGTATATATGTTTTTGCAATATTTGAAAGTATAACAAATGACCAGTTAACAGGTTTTTAATGAATACTTTGTGCTGCCCTTTTAAATGTTAACATAATCATGGGTTGACTGAATCACAAATCCTCAAATGCGGAAGTGAAGCTTGACTCTGTCACTTTTTTACTCTGATTGCACTAAAATAACTCAACCATTGTTTCCTTATCAGAATGAGAACAGCAAGAAATCAATAGACATACATGGACATTTCAGACACGGTCTCAGAGGACGTTCCAGATTCATCGTCATCTCTGGTTGTGATTCACTGGCGTGGCTTCAGTCACCCAACAAAACCGGGGCGTCCACTGTGTTCATGTGTGTGCTTGCAGGTACAGTAGGAGCTTATGGGGATTAAAAACTGCTGATACACATCCAAACAAACCTTAAACACCTCCTCTTATATCCTCAAGAGGAAAGTGGTTTATGCATTCTCTGATGAAATGGCAAAAGTTGTTTTGAGTTTTGCAAAAAAAAAAAAAAAAAAATGCAATTTCAAAACACTAAAGGGAAATCTATATATGAAATGAGTCTCTGCACGTACAGTTTATGTAATGATTTTGTTTTCTTCTTCAGTTTTTAACTGTTTTCATAGGAATTTTATCCTTATATGTGAATGGGCCGATATGTGACATAAATATAGTTGTTTTTATTTTACAAACAAATTGTATCATTTAACAAAAAGGAATACAGACACAGCAAGAAGTGCTTACTTGCTAAGGAAGCAGAAGAAAATCCAGTCAACCTGGACAACAAATTGTACATAAAGCTTTATGAGGCACCTGAGGAGGCCAGAGTGCTGACTGTAAGATATATCAAGGAGCTGGATAAGTGCAGTGACTAAGAAACATGCAATATTCTAAGGTAAAGAACATGTATATCAATGTACAGTTCAGACCAAAAGTTTGGACACACCTTCTCATTCAAAGAGTTTTCTTTATTTTCATGACTATGAAATTGCAGAGTCACACTGAAGGCATCGAGGGCTATTTGACTAAGAAGGAGAGTGATGGGGTGCTGTGCCAGATGACCTGGCCTCCACAGTCACCGGACCTGAACCCAGTCGAGATGGTTTATGGGTGAGCTGGACCGCAGACCGAAGGCAAAAGGGCCAACAAGTGCTAAGCATCTCTCGGGGAACTCCTTCAAGACTGTTGGAAGACCATTTCAGGTGACTACCTCTTGAAGCTCATCAAGAGAATGCCAAGAGTGTGCAAAGCAGTAATCAAAGCAAAAGGTGGCTACTTTGAAGAACCTATATGACATATTTTCAGTTATTTCACACTTTTTTGTTATGTATATAATTCCAAACATTTGGTCTGTACTGTATAATTTGTAGGGGTGATTCTTGATTACAAAATCTGTTGGAAACCCCACATTAAAGATGTGAGACCAAAAGTAGCATAGAATATCAGAGGAATTGCAAAACCAAGGCATGTATTGAATGAGAAAGCACTTTATATTCTGTACAGTTCACTTGTATTGCCATATTTAAATTATTGTGTTGAAGTATGGGGCAACACCTACTCTACAAAACCACCCTACAAATACTAAGTACATAAAAAAGAGCAATTAGGACAGTAAATAAATAAGGATATTATGAGCATACTAATTTATTGTCTTTAAAATCTCATACTTTAAAATGTTATGATCTGATAGAATTTAAACCTGCACAAACAGTTTATACAGCAAAAAATAAAAAGCTGCCTAGAAATATACAACATTATTCACAGACAGACAGGGGTGTTACAATTTAAGAGGGGCTCAAATTGACAGCAAATTGACAGCAAAATGCACAAAAAAAGCTCAAAAGGATTTTTATTTCGAAATGTGGGATGATATTGTGGAATACAGTAAACGGATATATCAAAGAAAGTGTTAATATGTTGCAATTTAAAAGGTATAAAGATTTATTTTTTTCAGAAGTAGGGGGTGAGAGTGAGAATTTCAACATTGTTGTTAATGCTGCTTGAGTTGGTTTCTGTTTTTCTTCTTTATCTTAATAGACAGATAAATTAGGACTTAATTTGGAGTAGTATTTTTGTATTATTCAAAATGGTACGTTTGATTTATTATGGCTGATTGTGATTTGATATTGGTAACTACTGAGGGTAGGATTTGTTTTTCAAACAGGTTGAATATATGTTAAAGTTTTTTGTATTTGTTTATTAGTTTTTTGTTTATTGTTATTCATTTGTATATTTATTATGTGTTTTTCCTTTTGGGTGCCTGGACACTAGTAAGGAGAATGCACAGACAAAACAAACAAGCAAAGACAAGAAGGAAATGAGCATAATATAAAGGGAGCAGAACACATGAGGATCAGGTGAACACAATTGGACAAACAAGGACTAAACAAGGGGTTGTGGTGATTGAAAACAAGGAGCCAAAACAAGAGGTTCACATGACCCACACAAACAAATACACAGCCATGAGCCCAGGGACAAAATAAACAAAGACACATTAAATAAACACAGGACAGACAAGAAAGTCAGGGCAGGATCCTGACATATGCATTCTTTTAAAATCATAACAGCAATAAATTAGAAGTCCAGTGACAATTTGAACAATCAATGAATAATTTATTTAATTAGTTTTAAATGCACATGTATTAAAGTAAGTGCTGTAATTTTGAAACACCCCATTACATCCATCTTCATCAATGTTTGAGAAAAAAGCTGACTAACAGGGCTGGAAGTAATCGCTATTCAGTAAACGAATGAGCTTTCTGTTGCTGGAGCTGAACAAATTTCTCCCACTGAAGAGATAAATGTTATCTGGAAGAAAAAACCATCCCAGACCAGGTTTTGACAATCTGGTTTATTAAGTGAAATGTCCACTATGTGCACAAATGCAGTTACTTTAACAGGTTTTCACTGTACCACTTTTACACTTTACACACATAAAAATAAATAATTAAATAAAAACAAGAGGACTGATATTGGGAGCATGTGAAGACATGGACCAAAACAATCCAAGGTTTTTTTAATTATCGTACTAGCTAGATTAACAAATAACCAGACGTGACCCAATATTAATATTACCTCACAGTTAAATAGTAATGACTTTATGAATTTCTTCACTGATAAAATAGATAACATCAGAAATACAATAGCAAATGTAGATTCTACAGGGTGTAATACTTCATAATAATAATAATTGATAATAATTCCTTACATTTATATAGCGCTTTTCTAGGCACTCAAAGCGCTTTACATAGACAGGGGGTATCTCCTCATCCACCACCAGTGTGCAGCATCCACCTGGATGATGCGACGGCAGCCATATTGCGCCAGAACGCCCACCACACACCAGCTTACTGGTGGAGAGGAGACGGAGTGATGAAGCCAATCAGCGGATATGGGGATTGTTAGGAGACCATGATGGTCAGAGGCCAATGGGCGAATTTAGCCAGGATGCCGAGGTCACACCTCTACTCTTTTCGAAAGACATCCTGGGATTTTTAATGACCACAGAGAGTCAGGACCTCGGTTTAACGTCTCATCCGAAGGGACGTTGCTCGTTGACAGTATAGCGTCCCCATCACTACACTGGGGCGCTAGGACCCACACAGACCACAGGGTGAGCACCCCCTGCTGGCCTCCCTAACACCTCTTCCAGCAGCAACCTAGATTTCTCAGGAGGTCTCCCATCCAGGTACTGACCAGGCTCAGCCCTGCTTAGCTTCAGTGAAAAACCGGTCTTGGGCTCCAGGGTGATATGGCTGCCGGCTACTTCAGCTTCAGCTTCATTCAGCGCACCCAAAGGTAAACTGCAGTGTTTTACAACTATAAGACAGGAAGAGCTAAATAAACTTATCACTGCATCTTAACCAACAAGATGCCTGTTAGATCCTGTACTGGCTAAATTACTGAAAGAATCATTAACTGTAGCAGAATAACCGCTTCTCAATATTATTAACTCGTATTAACTCATACCATTCAAGCTGACAGTTATTAAGCCTCTTATTAAGAAGCCACAATTAGATCCTAGTGAAATGGCAAATGACAGACCCATTTCAAGTCTTTCATTTATGTCTAAAATTTTTTAAAAAGTTGTCTGCTCAATTGTTCTCCTTGCGGCAAAAAAAAAAAAATTATCTATGAAGAATCTCGGTCAGGTTTCTTGCCCCACCATAGCACAGAAACTGGACTTGTTAAAATTACAAATTACTTGCTTCTTGCATCAGACCAAGGCTACATCGTATTGATAGTTTTACTTGATCTTAGTGCTGTGTTCGACACCATAATTCATGATACAAAACTATACAGGTATTCAAGGGCAGGCTTTAAGATGGTTCAGATCAAATCTGTCTGATTATTTAAATGGAGAGTCAATTTCATAGATTACAGTTTGCAACTAGATGGATGTACTGTTACTTCCGCTGTAGTCAAAATCTGGGTGTAATATTAGACAGCAACTTGTCTTTTGAAAATCATATTTCCCATGTTACAAAAACAGCATTCTTCCATCTTAGAAACAATTCCAAGCTACGAAACCTATTTCTGATGCAGAAAAGCTAGTTCATGCATTTATGACCTCTAGACTATTGTAATGCGCTGCTAGAGAGTTGTCTTGCATCTTCAATAAACAAGCTACAGTACAGGTAGTCTGGACTTTTGGTAGTTCCTAGGATAGCGAAGTCCACTAAAGGAGGTAGAGCTTTTTCACGTTTGGCTCGCAAACTCTGGAATAGCCTTCCTGAAAATGTTCGGTGTTCAGGCAAACTCTTTCTGTTTATATCTAGATTAAAAACTCTTTGGCCAAGCATTCAAATAATGCATCTCATAATCTTGGACTGCAGTTACATCTGATCAAATACACATTATTATTCCTTGGGTTAAACTAATTCATTTTACTTGGATGGGAAAGCAGCTACGCTAATTATGTCAATCCTGTTGTAACTTCGATTTAAACAACACCTGAGAAGAGATGATGCCAAACCCTCAGAGGACCTCAGATGATGCCAATCCTGAAACAACATACAGAACTACATAATTTTGCAATAAGTTTGATTGCATCATATAATAATTGCTGTTAATAGTGTTCATTGTCTGTTTGAATCTTTGATTGATTTTTCTGTACATTTCTGCCATATGTACATAAACTGACAGTCACCACTAATAAGCTACTACTAAATACTGTAGAAACTGAATTTTCTGTAAAGTTGCTTTGCAACAATTTGTATCGTCAAAAGCACTGTATTAATAAACTTGAATTGAATTAAATATCAGAGCAAATTACAGATGGTGGAATTAGTGAATAGGTTAGGCAGAGATTCAGAAGAGTCAGGAAGACATCAAAGAGGAGATTCTGGATTTGGGTGACATATAATGTTACTGTAAACATCTTGAACTGTCATTTAATTAATATTTGTAATTAATTAATGTAACGACTGACATCGCCCTGGAAATACAGCTGATTTATCTGGGGTTTTTTTCATGCACAAGAATATTTCCTTTCTCGGTGTGAAGAAAATGATAAAAAAAAATTGAAATAATAATAATAATCACTATTACATAATACTACATTCAATTATTTTTTCTATGTATCATTGTACTTATTATTAATATATTTCGTTCCTCTATATATTAATTTATTTATTCTCTGCTTTGCGTATGCTATGCTATTTTGTGTTCAGTTAAAAAATGTACATTTAAAAAATAAGTTTCTTGCATGGGTATTTATGATATCAAAGATTCTGCTAAATGCATGAATTAAATTTTAACTTCCCAACCTTTCTCTTTTTTTTTAATCAAAATTTGCTTTTTTACCTTGCTGCCCCTTTCCATTTTGCAATCAAGCAATCCAAATATTATAAAACTATAACACTTACCAAAGCCTGTCTGACACTGATGTACAGTACTCTATAGAGGTGGGATTTGGACTGCTGCCTTTTATATTCTTTGAATTTATTATATTTAATGAATGTCTGACAGTCAAAAAGTTGGAACACAACTTTGAAACCTTATGATACAAACGTGTGTGATTAAAAAAACCAACTTGCTTTGATACGAGATATTATTTTGTGTTGCTTTTGATAAAATAAGCTCTTTTTTATCATTGAACAAATATATGTTTTTTAATTAATTTTATAGCATATGAATGATTGAAAACCAAAAACAGACAGAGACCAGGAGGGAGGTGAAGCGGCGGAGGACTAGGGGGAGGGACGGAGAGCCAGGTAAAATGGGGAAAACAGAAACAAGAGGACCAGTTAGAATGGGGAAACAGAGACAAGACGACCAGGTAAAATGGGAAAACAGAGACAAGAGAAGTGCAACACAAAACAAGGAGTCCAGGAGGGTGGTGGACCGGCGGAGGATCAGGGGGAGGGATGGAGGGCCAGGTCCTTAGAGGGAAACAGAGTGAAAGACACAGACCAGAAACCCAGGAGGGAGGTGGAACGGCGGAGGATCAGGGGGAAGGAGGGCCAGGTCCATAGGATGAAACAGAAAGAAAGACACAGACAGAAGAACAACAAAAAATAAACACAAGTCCAAGAAGGACTTCACGTGACGCCCACTAGGGCGGAGCAGAAGACCACCATAACTGTGTGGTCGGGACGGACGCCCCCCAGGGCGGAGCAGAAGACCACCATAACTGTGTGGTCGGGACGGACGCCCCCCAGGGCGGAGCAGAAGACCACCATAACCGTGTGGTCAGGACGGACGCCCCCCAGGGCTGAGCAGAAGACCACCACAACCGTGTGGTTGGGCAAACAGGAGGACAAGTCTGGTTGGGCAAGTCTGAAACATAAAACATGAACATGTTAAGGGTAGCCTCCGTGGCCACAACAGGATCAGTTGGGTGTTCAGAGAGTTCGACTGAGACGTGACGAGACTCTGGTAGTTCAGCAGAGACATGGAACTGCTCTGGCAGTTCAGAGACGTGGAGAGGTACTGATAGTTCAGCAGAAATGTGGAACGGCTCCGGCAGTTCAGCAGAGACGTAGAGAGGCTCTGGCAATTCCACAGAGAAGTGACGAGACTCTGGTAATCCCATGGTGTTTATACCGGACTCCAGAAGATCAATGCTGACTTGACTCTGCTCATGAAGATTATTGGTGACTTGCATTTGTTCATGAAGATCAATGGTGACTTGCCTTTGTTCATGAAGATCAATGGTGACTTGCCTTTGTTCATGAAGATCAATGGTGACTTGCCTTTGTTCATGAAGATCTCTGGTGACTTTAATTCTCCCATGAAGAACCCCGGTGACTTGACTCTGTCTTTGAGGATCACTAGTGATTTGGCTCTGTCCTTGAGGATCACCAGTGATTTGGCTCTGTCCTTGAAGATCACAGGTGACTTGGCTTAACTCTGGAAGGTCAACGATGACTAGCCCTGACTCTGGAAGGTCAATGGTGACTAGTCCTGACTCTGGAAGGTCAACGGTGACTAGCCCTGATTCTGGAAGGTCAAAGGTGACTAATCCTGACTCTGGAAGGTCCACAGTTACTAACCCTGACTCTGGAGGGTCCACAAGCACCTGACTCGACTTTGGAGGGTCAACCGGAACCTGACTCAACTCTGGAAAGTCAACTGGCACCTGACTCGACTCTGGAAGGTCAAAAGGAATCTGACTTGATTCAGGAGGATCAACTGGAACGTGACTCGACTCAGGATGGTCAACAGGAGCCTGACTCGACTCTGGATAGTCAACTGGAATCTGACTGGACTCTGGAAGGTCAACAGGAACTAGCCCTGACTCTGGAAGGTCAACGGTGACTAACCCTGACTCTGAAAGGTCGACGGTGACTAACGCTGACTCTGGAAGGTCGACGGTGACTAACCCTGACTCTGGAGGGTCCACGAGCACCTGACTCAACTTTGGAGGGTCAACCAGAACCTGACTCAACTCTGGAAAGTCAATGGGCACCTGACTCAACTCTGGAAGGCAGTGGCGGTTCTACACAGAGGCCTAGGGAGGCCCGTGCCTCTGTAGACATGTCCCTGGCCACCCCTGTGGCCACCCTCGCGCTGAAAAAAAAAGTAATATAATTTTACACGCAAGCGCCAAAAGCGGAACTAATGTGACGCAACGTTCTACATGGGTAAATTAGTGTTGCACACCCAAACACTTAGGAACTTAATCATATTCAGGAATGCAAACATCCCGCTTTTCAATTTGGGTGACTTGGTCATCTGAAGCAATTCCATAGCTTAATGTTATGGACAGAAGACTATTTACATCATTAAATTAAAGTTTACAGAAACCTTGTTTTCCCTCCTCTGCGGCTGTCAATCATTCTCCATTCAGTATTCAAATTGCGCGCACCTTGTCCATTTACAACAGGATGCATGGTAAAACTCTCGCCAATATTATATACTCACATTATAATGTTTGATCTGTAGATAAAAAGGCTGTGGATTTGCATAAAATGACTTTTATTTTGTGTATTTGTATTTGATGTTTGTTGCTGTTTTTAAAAGACTCGCTTGTGCCTGTTAGATCACACACGTTTTAAAAGCCGTAAACTTTTAAAATCACTTTGAGATCAGTTTTGAAGCATTTCATACATCATGGTTTTGTGCACTGAAAGATTATTAAAAGCTTATTTTATTTTTAGCCTGCACAATACATTTAAAATAAGCATAATTTAATTGTATATTATTTCTGTGTAGTGTGATGTAAGCATTATAAATATATACACTTCTGAATTCTTGACATTCATATATAAATAATAAATTGTGAAATGTATGATTGCCTGATTGAATTTTATAAGAGTACTAATAGTAATTTGTTTTTATTAACATGTTTAGATTGTGTAAAATTACTGTGTAGATTTTTTCAAGAATTACTTTTTGTATTTATTTGTATTACATTTAAATAAAATATGTTGACATTTTTAATGTGCCCCTCTGGTTAAACACTGGCCCCTCCTTGGCCCCCCTAGTAAAAAATTTCTAAAGCCGCCACTGCTGGAAGATCAACAGGAATCTGACTTGATTCTGGAGAGTCAACTGGAACGTGACTCGACTCTGGAGGGTCAACAGGAACCTGACTCAACTCCGGAGGGTCAACGGGAATATGACTTGACTCTGGAGGGTCAACCGGAACCTGACTCAACTCTGGAAAGTCAACGAGAACCTGACTCAACTCAGGAAAGCCCACTGCAGCTGACATCCTCTGCAGTGGCTCCGGGCTGGCGGCCACCCTGTGCAGTGGCACTGGGTTGGTGGCCATCTTGTACTGTGGTGCTGGCTCAGCAGACGTGACTTGAACAGTCTCTGGATCGGCAGACGTGACGTGAACACTCCTGGGAATCTCTAGGATCTTTGACAGCATGGAGAAATAATCCAAAAACGTCTCAGCGGCCATCTTGGGCATTGGCGCTGAGCTGTGCTGGTGTCCATCTTGCCTCGTGGCGCTGGGTTGACGGCCATCTTGTGTTGTGGTGTTGGGCTGGCTTCCATCTTGCCTTGTGGTGCTGGGTTGGCAGCCATCCTGTGCAATGGTGCTGGGTCGGCGACTATTCTGTGCAGTGGCGCTGGGTTGGCAGCCATTTTGTGCAGCAGCACTGGACTGGCGGCCATCTTGTGCAGCGGCGCTGGCTCGGTAGACTTGCGCCTCCTCTCCCCTCTCCATCCACAATTGGGAGACGGCGGCTCCCATCTGAACCCAGGGTCGACGGGGGGCCACAGTGGAGAGCGATGCCGGACCTCCTCTCGACCACTCACTCCTGAGCAACCTCCCCTGGTCCCACGGAACACGACCAGGCGGGTACCCTCAAAACCATTCCTCGGTGGCTGGGGAGGAGATATGAACAGACATACCACTGGATCTCGTTGATGGAGTCCTTCTGTGACGATCGTGCACCAGAGAGACACAGGGAGATAGAGAGATCCAATTGCAGGTATTTATTCAATAAAGGGTAATCCAAATCGTTGTCAAACACAGCCAAGGTCAAAACCAAAAAGACAGTCCAAAATAAAAAAACAAAGGAAAAGGGACAGGAAAGGGAACTCGGAAAACGAGCGGACTCGGAGGACGAGCAGACAGGAAGAATCTCGGGGGACGAGAATGCTGATACACGAAGGGTAAGGACATACAAACAACAGGGAAAGACTGTTTTTTATAGGGAGGCTAATGACAATAAAGTAACTGCACCTGGTGCAATTAACAGGAGTGCAATTACTGTGAAGACAGGACCAGACTAGAGGAATTCTAGTGCCTACGGTGAAGTGCCTAAGGGGAAGTGAGCCCACTAGTGGACACCCAGGGAAACAGAGACTAGACAGCGTGACAAATTCAGTGAAGTCAAGGATGTAATGTCACTGGTTATCAAGACACATGTGATTCAAGATGGCCATTAGATTTTCTCCAATAGTAAATAATACAGACCCTTGTATCTCCCAATAATAAAACAAGCTCAGGTTGTAATAACACATACCAAATTTGAGCTGATTGTGGTGCTAAAGGGTTCAAGATTTTCCAAGAAAACATGGAAGACTTTAATTAGACAAATTTAATTGTCTTGTCTCAGTTACATTCGGCCAAATATGTATAGAATTCTAAAAATATATTTTGATAACACTAAATTATGCATCAAAATTAATGTTCTGCTTTTGCAAAATGTCTTTTTTTAGTTAAAACAGAACCCTGTGAATGTAATTGATTCAGCCCAAAGATATTTTACTGAACAATGTTTCATGTTGTTTATATTATTATATACTAAGCTATTCATCACAGATGAACTGATAGATTAAAACTTACCCTTTGTAGCAAATGAGATCATGATGTCAGCTGTGCTGCTGTAAAAACGAGTGAATTTCATTGGAGTGACTAGATTCATCCACTTCAGCTACTGACATGTCAGGGGAGTAGTTCACGATCCTGAGGAAAAGGATCATTCTCTGGATCTTCTTTTTTAACTCTGGCTTGTGATTGTTATCACACACACTCATTGTAAGTAAGATGTGTGCTCTGCCATTTGGTTGTTGTTTTTCCAAACATTAAGAACTCATCAACATCTGTAACTCCACAACGGGACTTCCTCATCACCTCCAGCATATCTTTGTCTAGTGTGCAGTGACATTAAGCCCAAAAAACTTCTACATCTCTTTCAGCTTTTCAGGCAGTGGATCCGGCAGCCAGACTGGTGGATTTGGAACTGTGTATACCAGATTGTAGAAGCTCATTAGGAATTTCTAAAGAATAAAAAAACAAGGAATCATCAGAAGAATTAGAAATATGACCAGGGACAAACAATTGTAATATAAACAAACCTTTGCAATTTCATAATCAGTAGTGGGCTGTGAAATCGGAACAGCATAAATAACAAGCACCAGACTTGAAGAAAACACAACTGATGGTGAATCCTCATGTTGTGAACTGCTTCTTCTGCTCGTGTGCTTAGCTTCTGATTAATCAATGTCTGATGACAACTTATATACTCTTAAAACTGTGAGGTGTTGAGCCACATCTGAAATTATAAGCTTCTGTGACTAAACCAACAAACTGACTGGCAAGACAATAATAACAGGATTTTCAACTTTCCTGACAAAACTTGACTTCCTCGCCCAGATACCTGTATAATTTCTCATCCTCAGACCTTCATTTAACAGCAACATTTCCAAATTTGTATGTAATATAAACAGACTCTTGTATGGTATTAGTATTTGGTTATATTTCTTAAATCAGCTACATAGAAACATAACCCAGTTAATTCATACTTTTATCTTCTAGATAAAATTAAATACAGTATGTTGTCTTTATGATGTCTTTGGTCATTTTTAAAATGGGAAAATTTGCATTGTAGGGTTAGAATTTCGGTTAGAAATTATTTTTATGAATTGCAATTTACAGTGGGACTGCCCAATTTAGAAAACAAAATGTACATTTTTGTGCAAAGAGAGTGAGGTGTAGTTGAGGTATTATGTAAAGTCTACAGATAAGGCCAGCCATTGTCACTCTTTATGGTCAGATAAATGAGCATTATTCATAATTAATATACCAGTGATGACTGAGACTATCAAACTTAAAAAAGAAAAATCCATAAGCACCATAAAACTATTATGATAGTGGTCCATATTTTCACAGTTTGGTTCACGGGGGAACAAACAAGGATGATGTGATGATGATGATGATAGAACAAAATATTAAAGAAGCCACAGAGAGCCAGGCATGAATAGACATACACATTAACAATAAACTTAATAACCAACAAGCTAGAACACAAGAGACAAGGACTAATATAGCACAGATAAGGTGCAGGTGAGCAAAATGAGGTGATTAACTAATAATGAGAACAGGAACGACCAAATATGGACACACAGGGAGAAACCACAATCAACAGTCCACAGGGGTGTGACAGATCGACCCCCTCCCAGAAGGCATTTCCTTAAAACTGTGAAAAGGTCTGAAACAAGAGAGGCATCTTGTATACTTTTGACAAAACAACAGTCTTGAACATACGTGCTTGAGTGCCAGAATAATTATTTTCCAAGGTTTGTGTGCCTAACTCAAGAAGTATTAAAGATATTGCAATATGATTTTAGATTCTAGTCTTAATAAACTTTTCTTTTTGAGTCTCCATTGTCAAGTACTGTCAATCAATTAATCACGATTAATTGTATCCAAAATAAAAGCTTTTGTTTACATAATATGTGTGTGTACTGTGTATATTTATTATGAATATATAAATACAAACACATACAGTACACATTTTTAGAAAATGTACATGTCTATATATATATTCATACAATTTATATATATATATATATATATATAAACATAATATATAATATTTTACTATTTATATATACATAATAAATATACACAGTACACGCAGATATATTATATAAATGAAAACTTTAACCAGCATCACCTTTTCTGGCACCAACATTCCCCTCATTAACATTCACAAATATTGGTGTAAAAATTGACGAACTCACTTTTAAAGCTTGTATAAATCACATATGCAAGACCTCTTTCTACCACCTCCGTAACATCTCCAAACTCCGCCCATTCTCACCCTCTCAGATGCCGAAAAGCTGGTTCATGCCTTTGTCTCTTCCAGACTGGACTACTGCAATGCACTTCTCATTGGGAAAGAGTCTGCAGAGGCTTCAGTACATCCAAAACTCTGCAACTAAGATCCTGATGAAAGTGCGGAAACATGAGCATATTACTCCCATTCTTCATTCACTCCACTGCCTTCCTATCTCCACCAGGATTGAGTACAAGGTTTCCCACCTAACACATCAATGCATCCATGGACATGCCCCCCTACCTCAAAGAACTTATCATCCCACAAAGCACAACCCGTTCCCTCCGTTCAGCTCACTCAAACCTCCTCCACATACCCAGAACCATACTCAGGAGAATGGGAGATAGGGCCTTTTGTACTGTTACCCCACATCTGTGAAATACCCTCCCTGACTCATTGAGGGCACCTCAATCCACTCACTGTTTCAAAAAAGGCCTTAAGACATTACTTTTTAGCAAAGTTTTTTCTTTTACCTGTAGCACTTTGAGATCTCTGATGTAAAGTGCATGATAAATAAAATGTATTATTATTATTATTATTATTATTAATCATGATTAATCAATTGACAGCACTTATACTGTATGTATACTGAGATCCATACTGAGATCCCAAAATCTCTGGAAGCGAACCATATGGCCTTAAAAATGAAGATGCCAAAAGGAATGTTTATTAAGACCAAATATCTAAAAGGGAGTTAAGATATCTTTAATACTTCTTCAGTTACAGGAATAAACATGAAAACTGCTTTTACACCATTTTTGAATGGTCACTACAAGTACTAAAGTCAACAGGTTTTACTAACAGACCTACTAATCTCTGTATAAAAAATACATTATGATGATGCCATTTTACAGTAATTTGGCTCTGAACACAGAATAACCCTCCTATATTTGGTGTCAAGCTGGTTAATAAACAAACCCCAAAACAAACAGATTTTTCATCAAACTGCTCAAATCTTTATTTTTAAATTGCATCAGTCATAGGACATGTTTTGTTTTGTTCTTGTGTTGCAAATAATACTTTACTGTAAAATAAGTTATACAATTAATACATTAATTAATAATTTACTTTAAAAACACTGACAGGTCAGATTCTCCTTCATGCAGGCAGTAGTTTGCTGAGCTTTAAAGAGAAACTCAACTTGAACTGACTAACAGGGCAGGAAATAATTATTGTTCAGGACACGGAGCAGCTTTCTGTTGTAGGCTCCAAACTCAAACATCTTTGATCCACTGAAGAGATAGTTGAAACCTAAAAATTATCATGAAAGACATAGACATAATGTTAGATATAGGATTATATTTTAGACTTTATGGTTTGTAAGTCACTTTAAATAAAAGCGGCTGTTAAAGGAATGAAAGAAAAACCCATACCTTTAAACTGGAAGGCAGCGGTCACCTTGCCAGTCATTCCAGGGAAAACTTCTTCCACCGGTTTAGGATAACCTTTCTCTATTCTGCGTTGCTCCTCATTGTAACTGTCCAAAATAAATCATGTTAATAGTAGGTTCTTGAAAAAGATGACCAACTCAATCAGACTAAGTGATTTACTGACCTATAAATCTTGTTGTTAACAAAAAACAGGATTTTGTAGCTGGTCTCATCGTAGAGGACTGCGTCGACTTTCTTCACTTTTTTTGGCAAACGGAACATGCTGAGACTCTTGGGATATCCCCGTACCACATCGTAGCCATAGAGAGCCCACACCTTCTCACCTGAGGTGTGACAACATTTTCAAATTATATTTTATGCCTCATATAACATAGTTATCTTCACTAAAATATGCATTCTTTATTGGCATGTATTGTTCCATGAAGAACCTTTAACATCCATGCACTCTTGGAAGTTTTGGAAGTTTTCACAAAAGAACTTGTCAGTGAACAGTTTCTCACTGAAAGGTTCTTTGAGGAACCTAAAATGGTACTTCTATGGTAACGCTATAAATAAATAAATAATAATAGATAAAAAAAAACATTTTAAGAGTTCTGTCATTTCTATTCATATGGTTTTTACCTTTGATAATGAAGACTTTGTCCTCAAATGTACTCTCGAATGCTGCATCGATATGATTTGGAATCTGAGGCCAGAAGCTTTTGATGAGATGCTGTTCAACGTTTCTACTCAGAGGATAACTACGCCAGAAGAAGCTGCGAATAAAGCCAGATATACTGACGGGTCAGAGATGACTGAACACAGTTCACGAGGACATGTTAGAGGCATTTCTGTCTCTTTACCTTCCTTTGAAGAACATGATCTCTCCGCGGAGCATGGTGACAGCATCCAGGACCAGTTTGGGATCACATTTGTTTGGGGTAACTGGTGGTGGGGGTTTTGGACCTGTTCCATCAGAGTTTGGGCCTGTTTGATAAAAAAGTTCAATTATTGGAAACACCACTTTTAGCGTCTTTTCAAACCATCATTGATGTTTCTGATTGGTTTACCATAAAGATACTGGATTCCGTCGACATCATCTTTAGGGAGGACAAAGGTATCGATGTCTCTGTAAACGTAGGTGGGATACATCAGTGCACCCGGATCCTGGGAATGTTCGAGCCCAAGAGAGTGTCCGAACTCATGGGCAGCCACCAGGAACAAATTGTAACCTGGGGAATAAGTGGGAATGTTAAAACAGCTGGGGTTTTCTTTTGTGCGTTGGTACAAACTGGAGATGTTTCCAAAGTAATCTGCCTTCACTGTGAGGAGATCTGTAGAGGAACTTCTCGTCATCATCAAAATGGGCATCACCACCGATGCCTTCAAATGGAGGGAAAGCGTGAGCCAGAAAACCATTTGGCCCGTCAAAGGGGTATCCATCACCATGATCTGAAAAGAAGAAGAGATTTGTTGTTTAAACTCAATCTCTCTCTCTCTCTCTCTCTCTCTCTCTCTCTCTCTCTCTCTCTCTCTCTCTCTCTCATATATATATATATATGTGTGTGTGTGTGTGTGTGTGTGTTGAAAAGCATTCAAAAAATGTTAACATGTACAAATAAAATATAGGAACATTTAAAACACTATATAATTAATATGCATTTTAATGCACAATATTTTTACAAATATATATTTGACACATGAAAATGAAACATAATCGGCACATTATGTTTCAATATTACAAATACATGAAATATCTTTTTTTTTAATCTATCTTTCATTTCTCTTTACTTTTGTATAGATTTCAACTTAAAATATAAAAAACAATAATCAAATAAACTTTATATGGAAGAGATTGAAACTTGATATATATTTGGAAAACCAGATAAGAATACTCATTAAAAACAGGAAGTTTTGCAGTTTAGTTTTAAAAACTGACCTCTAACAGAAAAGGAGATCATGATGTCAGCTGTGCCGCTGTAGATACGTGTGAATCTCAGAGGAGTCACATCTGCCCACACTTGCAGGGCCCTTTTAATGGAATCATCCACCTCAGCTTCAGACATGTCAGGGGTGTAGTTCTCAATCCTGGTAAAAAAAAAAAAAAGACAGCAACATAAATGTCACAAGTCCTTTTTATTCAGTTTTGTCTTAAACAGTTTTGGCTGTTAACAGGTCTCACCTGTAGGTCAGATCATGTTTTTTCCACTTGTAGTCCCCTTGAAAAGTAGAGTACGCCGCAACGTCTGGAACCCCGCAGCGTGGCTTCTTCATCAAATCCAGCGTCTCCTCATCCAGCTTCCCTGTCACCTTGAGTTTAAAGAACTGCTGCATCTCTTTCAACCTCAGACTCATGGCACTGGAGCGTTTTTCAGCATCAGAATTGGTCTGCTTTGGCAAGCCATATAACTGAGTCAGGTAATTCTGAAAACAAAGATCAACGTTAGTTTACATTCTGTATCTAACAGCATTGTCAAAGTAGTTTAAAGAGTGTAAATTACCACTGCGATGCTCTCTTTGTCTTTATCAGCAGGTGGCGCTATAGGGCTGGTGTAACCAGAAACCAGCAGAGCGAGAAGAACGCACAGCTTGTAGTAGCTCTTCATGTTGCTTCTCTTTCAAGAAACTGATGCATTCTGTGTTTTGCTCCCCTCTTATATACACCAAAGACGGACAGATTGTGCAACACGAGATTGAGTCACAGGAAACAAATCAGGGAATGACATAATAATAAATATGACAAAATATTTACACTAGGAGTGGTCAACTCTCAACCAACCAAGGGACCCCCAATACATTTCTGCATTACATAGCTGATGATAAAAATACAGTATACTGTACACACACACACACACACACACACACATATACACACACACACGTTTAACACTGTCACATTAACAGTCAAATAAATAATCAAATAAACTTTCTATAGAAGAGATTAAAACTCGGTTTCATAGTTTGTATCTATGTTTAAAACTGTCACATTAACTTAGTTTTTAATTAAAAACACACACACACACAAACACACACACACACACACACACACACACACACACACACACACACACACATATATATATATATATATATATATATATATATATATATATATATATATATATATATATATATATATATATATATACAGGAGCATCTCAATATATTAGAATGTCATGGAAAAGTTCATTTATTTCAATAATTCAAGTGAAACTTGTGTTTAAAAAAAATTTCAATGCACACAGACTGAAGTAGTTTAATTATTTGGTTCTTTAAATTATGATGATTATATTCATATTTAACAAAAACCCACTAATTTACTATCTAAACAAATTGGAATATGGTTACATGCCAATCAGCTAATCAACTCAAAACACCTGCAAAGGTTTCCTGAGCCTTCAAAATGCTTTGATTCACTAGGCTGCACAATTGTGGAGAGAAGACAATCATTGCAAGGAGGGTAAGCCACAAACAAGAATTGCCAGAGAAGCTGGCTGTTCACAGAGTGCTGTATCCAAGCATGTTAACAGAAAGTTGAGTGGAAGTAAAAAGTGTGGAAGAAAAAGATTTACAACCAACTGAGAGAACCGCAGCTTTATGAAGATTGTCAAGAAAAATTGATTCAAGAATTTGAGTGAACTTCACAAGGAATGAACTGATGCTGTGGTCAAGGCATACAGACGTATCAAGGAATTTGGCTACAGTTGTCGTGTTCATGTTGTTAAGCCACTCCTGAACCAAAGACAACATCAGAGGCATCTAACCTGGGCTAAGGAGAAGAAGAACTGGACTGTTTTTTCAGATGAGAGCAGGTTTTGTATTTTATTTGGAAACCAAGGTCCTAGGGCCGTATTTTAACGATCTTAACGCAAAGTGTAAAGCGCACGGCGCAGATGCACTCGGGGTGTGTTCAAATCCACTTTTGCTATTTTAACGACGGAAAAACGGTCTGGGCACTGGGGCCCATTTTTGGAATGGGTTCTCCATATTCTCTTAATGAGTAATGGGTGTAACGTTCAATAAACCATTCAGAGTGTCATCTCCATTTCCCTTTAAGAGCGAAATGCGCTCGCACCATGGCGGAACGCAATTGACATGGCAGATTTTTTGGCAGAAAAGCTAAATGCATCATTCTAATACACGCAATGACTATCCATCATTACATTTTTATATTTATGTAGCCTAATATTCTTTTAAACTGTAATCCCATGGCTGCACAAATGGAATGGACGGGAAAACTCAAACAGCGCTGGACTGAAACTAGCAAACACACTTGTGCTGCGACTTGCGTCGCATTGCGCTGGTTGTATGATAGAGCCCCTATCTGGAGGAAGGGTGGAGAAGCTCATAGCACCTGTTTACCAAGAAATTTTGGAGCATTTCATGCTTTCTTCTGCCGACCAGCTTTTTGAAGATGCTGATTTTATTTTACAGCAGGATTTGGCACCTGCCCACACTGCCAAAAGCACCAAAAGTTTGTTAAATGACCACTGTGTTGGCGTGCTTGACTGTCCAGTAAACTCACCAGACCTGAACCCCAGAGAGAATCTATGAGGTATTGTCAAGAGGAAAATGAGAAACAATAGGCCGGAAAATGCAGATGAGCTGAAGGCCACTGTAAAAAAAACCTGGGCTTCCATACCACCTCAGCAATGCCACAAACTGATCACCTCCATGCCACGCCGAATTGAGGCTGTAATTAAAGCTAAAGGAGCCCTTAACAAGTATTGAGTACATGTCTTATGAAGTATTCTAATTTATTGAGATTTTATGAATCCTGGATTTACATTATTTACACAAAGTATATATAATCATTAATGCAAGAAATCTAGCAAAAAAAATGAAAGTAAAATTAAAAATAAATTGTGTTATAATGGTCATCTTACTTAAGCTTTTGCATAATAACTCTAGTTGCAATAACTGTGGTATTTGTGGTAAGACCATAGTAAGCAGACAAAGTGCAGCTCTTCATTACATACCTATGGTTGATCAATGTTACTGTTTTCTTTTGTATAAAGTGAAAATTGTTTTATCATTTAGAAAGTATATCTGCCATGTTTGTCGCTAACATTATTTAGCATGACTATTTGTTTATAGATTTAAATTAAGCAAAAAAGAAAAATTGGTATATGTACAACATATCCTGCCCCAAATATAGTCCACATGTAATCCATTATTGTAGTTGTGTTGGCTACAAAATCCCACTATTTCTCATGCATCATCTTGAGTAGGGGAAGCCCAATGCATTCAAAACATCCTCTTTGTTAGTGTTGTAATGAGATGCGTGACATGAGCAGATGGGTTATGACAGCTCTGCTTTAGTCACTCTGGTAGTCAATGGTTTGAAACTGTTTCCCGACAGTGTTTTTGAACACCTTCTGAGCTTATTATTAAAGACTATTGTTAGTGATTTGAGTAGCTGGTTTGATTAAATACGATTAAATCCAACAGTCCATTAGAACCAAAAATGTCCTAAACAGAGTAAAATGTAGTTTTCTTTGGTTTTAATACATGATGAATCTGCAAAAAAAAAACAAAAAAAAAAACAATGATGACCAGCAAAAGCATGAAAAGATTCATCATGTACTAAAACTAAGCTAAAATAATGAACTGCTCTATAAATAAAACTGTATCAGTTGGGAAAGTTGGAGTCAGATGCTGTATCCCACACAAAAAGGCTATAGACCAAATGTGTACACTGGGGAAAATATTTCTTTGATTACAAATATTTTGCATGCTTACAAAGAAATGAAGGGTCTGAAATTTTTAGAGACAGAATATCAACCATAAAACCAAACATTAAAAAAAAACATTATATAAAGGTAAAAAATGGTTTGCATTTCAGTGAGTGTCTAATTAAATATCTAATCAAATTACAAACCCTTCTTTTCTTTGTAAGTGGGCAAACTTTCGAAATCAGAAGGGGATCAAATAAATATTTTCCCCACTGTGCATACTCTTTCATCACATGTGTGGTTCATATGCTACTGAGGCAATTTATTTCAATATCATTTAAAGAGAACTTTACATGAATCAAGCAACAGGAAACCATCAAGCCAGACGAGGTGGACGCAACAAAATAATTTGCAATTTGGTTCCCATGACCAGATGGTGTGATACTGATTTCCCAGCACTGAAGCCATGTGTTTGCAGCCAATGTCGTCACTACTTGTTTAACTTGGGGGTTGAATTTGAGTTGTTGAAGTCCTACGGAGAAATAAATACTTCCTAGACAATGAAAATGAATTTAGTCCAAAGTGTAAAAACCATGGCCTCAATTTGATTTCATTATGCGATGTTTGGTTATGTTTAAATTCTCTTTGTGGGGGGGGGGGGATTCATTATTCACAGTTTCTGGGTCACTTTATTTTTTATTTTTTTTAGAAAGTTGTTTTTACATGATGTATTTTAAATGAATGAAATGTTATTAAATATATCTTCAAAACCCTACCTATTATATAAATCATTATAACAAGATACATTTATTGCACAAGATATTGAAGGATAGAGAAATAATAGAAACATAGAGAAATACTGGGAAAAAGACAATAGTAATATATTAATTAATGTGTAATGTTTTTGCTATCATGCTCTATTATGAACACTGAAATTGTAACAAAACTATAGAACATTATTTTCACTATCATTACACTTCCTTATCTTTCGCTCTCAAAAATATATGTAAAAATATATATATTTAAATCTATCTACTGTATATTGCAAAACAAATCCTGTTTTAAATTAGTATTCTTGTAGCATTTTCCAGTTCCAATATCTAAACATCTAAACATGGTTGTTCCGCACACACCTCCACGGTAAACTATGCGTTAGCATCTTTTTGGGGTGAATTATGTCTTATTCCTCTCACCGCGAAGCAAACAGTAAAATAAAAAACTTGAACAGTCTCGCTGCTTTTTCTTCTGTGTGGGCGTATTGAAGCAGAGCGCTTCAGTTTGAATCTGAATAGCGCTTTCAGCGCGGGGCGTGGTCACATTGGATATAATGAAGGGAGACTTGAAAAACGGACATCGGAATATCTGTTAGCAGCACTTGTTACACTTCATTTTAATGACGTGTTTGTAAATGAAGATCAGCGCAGACAAAGGCTGCAGACAGCACACATACTGATAAGACGCTCGGGAGAAAACAGACACATAACTTCATAATCATACTTCGCGTTGTGATTCGGAGATGCTTGTTGGTCTAAATAAAGTTGGTAATGAACCCTCTTTTATGGCCAAACGCTTTGAAAATCCCGCCTTGTACTCACCGAGATTAGAAAAGCAGTCATCAGTGAAATGTTGTGAACCGAACAAAAGGGAATGTGTTGTACTGCTCTG
Organism: Carassius gibelio; assembly: GCF_023724105.1. Classification (NCBI taxonomy): domain Eukaryota; kingdom Metazoa; phylum Chordata; class Actinopteri; order Cypriniformes; family Cyprinidae; genus Carassius; species Carassius gibelio. Next base: position 19,817,384 of record NC_068405.1, on the reverse strand, counting down.
GTATTGTGGTAAAAATGAATTTTAGCCATTGGTTCTTCTGATCTTCATTCTTTGGCAGTGAAAATAAAACAAACTTGCCTTTACAATTAAAAACAAACGGTCGACATGATGCTATCACACCAACCAGAGCGTCTGTGTGTGGGGGTGGGGCAGCTCAGAGTTCTGTTTCTCCCAAGACGGTAGGCGGAGATTATTATGCAAAGTGTCCTAGTGACGTACATAGAGATGGGCAAAAGATTTGAAATCTATAACGACTCGTTTCAGCGATTCAGAGTCGACTCCTTACTTTAGAAGCCAATAACTTTATAAATCGTGTACTTTTTGGTTTAATTACTTTGCACATTGTTTACACTGATGGACAGCTACATCATACACTGTAATACAGGTCATTTTTGATTTCCCATCTGTGTGGGTCTTTAACAGTGGATGAGAATCCAAATTCTGAGATGTTTCTTGGACATCCATGCGGTACCTGGAGAGAGCTCACCTCCCAGTATTGAGAGCCTGAGAGAGACAAACAAAACTAAAACTATTCCATTATATTTATGATGACGTTGAGGAAAGCCTCTCCTGAAAACTAGCATGTTGTTTTTGTACGTGTTCTCATAGGCAGCATCTACTCTATGTGAGCTGTGAGGTCAGGCCACAAACTTGTTATTAGTGTGATTCCTATTTGCTCAAAACTGGGATGTACCCGCCAAATAAACCTGCAACAGGAGTATCAGTCATACACTATAGTGCAACTGTACTACTGAAGTCAATGACTCAGTGTACATACATGGAGCCAGACTACCTGTCTTTAAAGAAAACTAGCTCCTGTTGCATAACTGTCAGTGCGTCGAATAATAGCATAGGATCATATTTATCAGTTTTTTTGCCCATTGATGTAACTTTGCAAAGTCTGATTCATTCTAGAGAATCAATTGATTCAGTTTTATGTCAATCTGAGTCACTGTGCTATTGTTTTCGACTTTCTTTTATTACTCAAATTGATTTTATATTAATTTCAAACGGTTTTGTGCAAGAAGAAATATTACATTTATAGCTATATAATTAGATAATTATGCATTGTATTGCCCCTAATAGGGATACTCCACCTCAAAATGAAAATGTTGTCATTAATCACTAACACCCATGTCGTTCCAAAATCTGTAAAAGCTTTGTTCATCTTCAGAACACACTTTAAGATATTTTGGATGAAAACCTGGAGACTTGAGACTGTCCCATAGACTGCCAAGTAACATACTTTGTCAAGATCTAGAAAATTATGAAAAGTATTGTCAGAATAGTCCATCTGCCATCAGTGGTTCAACCGTAACATTATGAAGTGAGGAAAATACTTTCGTTCAGCTCATATTCTCATATTCTCAAAATGGTGCTACAGTGATGCAAAGAGACACAGAGGAGACAAATTGTTGAATAACGTCATTATTTTTGTTTTCTTTGCATACAAAAAGTACTATCGTCGCTTCATAATGTTATGATTGAGCCACTGATGGCACATCGACTATTTTCACGATGCTTTTCATACTTTTCTGTGCTTTGACAGTGTAACTTACTTGGCAGTCTATGGGACAGTCACAAGCCTCCCGGTTTTCATCCAAAATATCTTAAATTCTGTTCCAAAGACAAACGTATTCATGGACATACCATACTATACATTTCCTGTATATCTTTGACGTCCAGGAAAGACAGTTGCAAAACAGTGTGCAAGCCAAAATTATAGGCTGGGAACATGATGGCTCCAGGGTCTGATGAATGTGGAAGGCCAAGAGCATGTCCGAACTCGTGCACCGCCACAGCGAGGAGGTTACAGCCTTCAGGAGATGCATAGGTAACATCACACATCATGTGTTGTGTCACTTCAGCACAGAAAGCATTGCAAGTATATTTTGCAAAACCTTCATTCAGGGTCATTAAGGCATAGCTCACCTTTAAAGTAAGTAATTGTGTCATCCATGTGAATAGGCAATAAACCTTTACTACTATCAGAGAACAAAAACCGGAGCAGATATCTTCTTCCTTTTTTGGCATTTATTGTCCAGGCCTCCTCATCATCGAAGTGCACATCTCCTCCAATGCCCGGGCCGGGGAAGAAGGCATGTGCCAGGACACCTCCCTCACCATCAAACGGTGACCCATCTTCATGATCTACCATAAGTGCCACACATTAGTGCTGACAAGTGATATATACTTACAAACACACAAACAATGAATTTGTTTTTTTTTTAACGACAAGCTAATGATATTCAAATAAAAAATACACACACACACAAAAATATGCATGTAACTTATTTATATATTATATATAAACACAATTTATGATTAATACTGTAATAATGTTTCAGCTACTATTCTTTAAAGGTTTACTTTTTTGGTAGTATTAATCGATATAAATTAAATATGCATATTTGCATACATATGTGTGTCTGTTTGTTTGTATTGAAGTTATATATACACATATACATCCATATATACTATATCACTATTAATATTTATATTATAAACATTCTTCAAAATGTTACTTAACTTTATATAGTATAATGTTTTGTTAATAATAAAGTTATTACTTTGGGTACCAGTCACCAATGTGACTAATTTACACAAATATTCTGAAAGCTTTATACATGTTTTGCAGGCAATCCCATATTGATGATTTTACAGTAGTACTATTAACTGTGGTGACTACTCTGTTAATAAATGATGGTTCACTCCCTGAAAATACACACGCACACACAATAGAGTATGACTATTACTCAAGTTCCATAATTTCAAAGGTCAGCTTTTCTTCCCATGCCTTTGTTATTGAAGGAAATAATGATGTCAGCATCGCTCCTTCTCTGTCAGTATATCAAGGGCACTGCTTGAGCCCAAAGTTTCCATGCCTGTCTGAGTGCTGTCCTGACTTGTGCAGCTGTCAGCTTTGAGCTGAATCTGGAGATTCTGAGTACAGAGTCATGAGAATGTGAGTCATAATGCTGTGGATTGTGCTCATGAGAGTATGTGAACCTCGCCTGTATGTTAGAGCTCTGTTCGTTCATCACATCGTTCTTCTGAACGGCTCAATGTCAGAAAGACTACAGCCAGCTCTTCTCATAACCCCTACGGTCTGTGGATCCACATCTCCACTCTCTTCCAGGCCAAAGAAGTGCTGCATCTCCTTCAGTTTGGCCTTAAATGAGTCCGGCTCTGCAGCACGATTCCCTCGGCCAGTTACAGGCTTTAAGTTGTAGAATTTTTCCGGGTAAACCTGTTTAATCCAATCAAATTTCAGTGAACAGACACAGAACACAGCAGTCATTGCATAAAATCCAATAAATCAAAAAGTTTATTAAAGTTTATAGGTTATTAAGGTTATTAAGTTATATTAAAGTTATATAAAAAAAAAATAGTTTGTGATGTCCCAAGAGTAATGTTGTATTAATATCCTTTCAATATTTAAAGTCAGCATGAAATGGAGGTAGCGATTGTCTTTTTTCTCTCTACTTTGACAGCTCTCTGAGTGAAACGGCATCTGAAATGAGAGGGCGGGACTTGATTTTGTCTTTCGAGGATTGATTGGATCATTGGAAGTTCAGGTGTTGCTAACAAAATGGAGGCAGATCTGAATGGCAGTTTGCAGTTAGTTGTGGGGGATATATCTCCACTGGATGCACAGCTGACACCTTAGCATGAAGAAATTTTTTATTTATTGAGGATGAAAATGACGTGGACGATTAACGGCACAAAAACAACAGTGTGCGCACACACGTGAGAGAGAAACTGCTTGAATGACTGAGCATGTCCTCCATCAGGTTAATGGGTTAGTTCACCCAAAAATGAAAATTAGCTTGTGTTTTACTTACCCTCTAGTCATCCTAGGTGTATGTGACTTTCCTCTTTCAGACGAATCCAGTCGGAGATATATAAAAAAATTGTCCTGGCTATTCCAAGCTCTATCTTGTCAGTAAGCGGGTGTTGCAGTTGAACAGTCCGCAAGTCGTCAAAGAAAGTGCCTGCATTCATAATAAAATGTGCCACACGCAGCTCTGGGAGGTAAATAAAGGATTTCTGAATGTACAGTATGCGTTTTTATAAGAAAATATCCTTATTTCAAGCATAATTAACACTTTTCTCTCACTTCAGTTATCTGTCACATGCAGAAGACATCCCGGCGGATGACGTAGCACGAATGCTAGTCTCGCTAGTTTGTGCTCAGGAGCAAAGGAAGCAAAGTTTCCTTACTTTAGCAAAGGAAAACCAGTCTCCTCTTGGTTTAGATCGAAATCCTCCAACATGTTTCTTTGCAAATCCTTGGTTTGTACTTCTAATTCATGACCATTTTTTTGTTTTGTTTTTGTTCTCTCACCGCATTCGTCACTAATCAGCAACAACAATGTGCTACGACATCCACCGGAGCGGCTTTCTGCATATGACAGATAACAGAAGTGATAGAAAAGTGTTTATTACATTTTAATATGGATATTTTACAAAATGCATGGATTTGCCACAGAAAGACCTTATTTCACCCCCTGGAGCTGTGTGCGACATTTTTTATTTGGAATGTTTGCGCTTTATTTGACGACTTGCGGACTGTTCAACTGTAACACCCACTGACTGCAACAACAGAGCTTGGAATAGCCAGGACAATTTTTAAAATAACTCCAACTGGATTCGTCTGAAAGAAGAAAGTCATATGCATCTAGGCTGACTCGAGGGTGAGTAAACACTAGCTAATTTTCATTTTTGGGTAATCTTTAAGTCATATTTATATTAAAAAAAATGTTGTAAAATAGTTTGTAGAACATTAGATTAATGTTGTAATAATATGCTAATATCCTTTCAATATTTAAGGATAGTGTACTCCCCCATGGCTCACATCAGCACTGATAGTGTTGATTTCTATAAAGCTTCAGCTATTCCCCTGTCATTTATCCCAGCGTTTACCCCTCACATCACTAGCTCTGCCCATGCGCCATAGCTCATGACCGGAAGAGAAGATGAGTCATTTTGAGGAGGAGGGGAGGTTAACGGATTTGTTTAAAGATTACTAAGGCACAGGAATTTAAAAATAATAATAAGAATGAAGTGCAGGGATAAATAATTTATAATAAACACTATAGTATTCCATAAAAAAAAATTTACATTTTGATTTCATGCCGACTTTAACCTGTTGGCGGATGCAGTCACAAAATCAAGTCCCGCCATCTCCTTTCAGATGCCGTTTTACTCGAATACACGTCACAGTAGAGAAAAAAAATACTTCTATCGCTAAATCTATTGCCCATAGGGCTGTTTACCATAATTGTTTCAAGAATTCTACCACGGGAAGGGAAAACACCACATACAGCTGCTGCCTTTATTTTATGCTGAGAAAATTTACCCTTCAGCCAAACTAAATATATATACTTGAAAACTATTTTTTAAGACAAGCACAGAAACCTTTGGTAGTCTGCCCATGCTAATGCATGCGCTGTATTACAGTGTATTTTGAATCATCCTCTTTTTGCAATTATACACACTCATAAAAGTCACCATCATCACCAGCTCAATGCTTTTACGCAAATCGCCACTTCAGAGTTTTCACACAGTGAAACAGATGTTGTAGCTATTCACGTAGACCTGAATAGTGGAATTTCCCAGAGACTGCAGACTAGTAACTTCCCTAAGATGTTTTGAAACATCATGTGACAGCATATACAGCTTCCTGGATATACAGTAAGCAAACACATTTTTTTCTGATTGACGCAACACATATTAAATATGTGTACAGGTATATCAACATTTGTAATTTATTACTTCATGTATGCAAAAATAAGAAAACAATAATAATCCAAAAATGATCCCAAAAGTCTTCTTAAATTTTATTTTATATTTCTTGACGGAGAGACCTGCAACCAAAACTCCTAGTATCTGCTTATCAATGTTGGCAACCGTTCACAAGACCCTAACATTGTAGTAGTGATTGTACTGGTCCCTTAATGCTGTTTTTTCTTTGGTAATCTGTGCAGGGTTGTCTTGCCCTGGTTTCTCGCTCTGATCAGTGAATGTCTGTGCTCTGCTATACGGGAGCACGCGCTCTTCCGGCAGAAGTGCCCTTAGGACCCATATAAGGAAATTCCGCTCCATCTAACGTCACACAGAGCCATACTCTAAAAAAACTTTCCGAAACTTGTGACAAACCGGAAGATGTATTTTTGAAAGTTTGTCCATGTTTAGCATGGGAATCCAACTCTTTAACAGTGTAAAAACTCAGTATGCATGAAATAGCATTTCACCCCCCCTTTAACGAAAAGTAATAATTTGTTTGATGTTACATTCAATTGTGAGTTCATATTAAAGGTCATGTTACTCAAAGAAATGCTTGCAAAAAATTGCTAATATTTGCTAATGTCATATCATTACAAGACTGCATGATAGTGCCACAGCATATGTCTGATCAGGGAGATAACTGCCGTAGACATTGATGGGGGCTAATCCCCCCAATAATAAGAAATCGCTAAACCATTTTCTTAAATATTGCCTATTCGAGAGAGAGAAAGAGAATTGGAAGTTGCATGTATTCGCGTCTGTGTGTATATCTTTTTAGAATGAGTTTACTTAAAAACAGCGATTGTATCCACTCGTCGCTGGATAATATAATGTAGTGATTCAGTATTTAAACTGTATTTAATAAAAGTCGTGGGGCAGCGTTGACAAGTTTATTTTCTCCTGGATGGGTGAGCTGCGCGATTTCCGATATGTGTGTGTGTCAGTAAGCTGCTCATTAATACAGAACGATAATTAAAGGCTCTAATACACACCAGCACACCCAGTATATGTAAGAGCTAGACGACGAATGATGCCGTGTGACGTCAAGCGGGGCCCAGTGTGACTGCACTAGCAGCACCCCCCCACCCCCCACCCCCCCATCAACAGCCCTGCTCACATTATATCTCAACAAATGATCTTAACACTGTGATAAAAACCTGGTAATGCTGACGGAGTCATGTACTGTAGCCAAGCCCACACAGAATCTATACAGCTCTACTCCTGTAAGCCACAAAGTTCAGTATGTCGCAGTGCATGCTTATCATGTACTCCCAGCTCCAATTAAGACATTTCACCACAATGTGTTATGCAGAATCCTGCTGTTTTCCCCCCAAACATTAGTGCAGCCATGGTGAGCTGGCGGTCACGGCTGTTCATTAGAAGTCTAGTTTATTTCTAGAGAATAAATCGAACACAGATGCTGTCAGCCGTCACTCATTGTCTCAGCAAAAAAACTATTACAAACAGCTAATTTAAATGATGTTGTCACAGCTTCCTTATCCCACAGAACCTGGCACCTCCTCTTCATCTGCTTTTAACAGTTTTATCATCAATAGTGTTAGTAACACATAAAGCTGTTGGCTCAGGATGTAGTCAGGGGATTTTTGTATTTACATCATGGCTTTTTCCCAATAGGGATCTTTCTTGATAAAATAACACTTCCATCTCAACTTGGTGACTAGCTGGTTCGGATTAAGTAGAATCCACAATTATGTTTTTTTATTTAATTATTTTCAATTAAGTTACATTTTATGCAATGCTGCTCAGGCATTCAGAGTATAGTTTTTTTTAACATTTTTAAATATTTCAGACATATAAAGAAGTACTATAAAATGTGTGCATATTCCAGTAGCAGTTTAGAGACTGACTGTTACTTATTATAAGTACCCCCCACACACACACTCACATTTAGGAGTTAAATACAGTAAAAGTGGGTGTGAACTGCCATTGAGGTTAACCTAAATTTACCTATTAGAATTCATACTATGGGTTATTGTTTAATTTATTTAATTAGTCTTTGGAATTATTCTGTTACATTTAAGCATTGCTATGATGGTTGATATTTAACTTTAAATATGAGTAATAGTAACAGCAAATGGCCTATATTAATAAAAAAAAAGAGAGAAAAATATATACATTTTGCCCTCCTATGATCTGAGCAGCTTTTTCCCCACAGTGTGAAAACAATGTAAAACAATGTCTTTTTTTTTTTTTTTTTTGCAGTAAAAAGCACATGATACTCATTTTCTTTCCTTCCAACGTAATCGTTCAAAAATAGGATTGTTACATATGAATATAAAATATTTGGCTACAGACAAACAAGTTAAATTAAAACCATGTTTAATGTTTTGGCAGCATGCATTATAATGCACCAAAAAAAGAAATGAAAAATCATTAAACAATGTCTTTTTTTTTTTTTTTTTGCAGTAAAAAGCACATGATACTCAAAATGCAAACACGTCAGTTCTCTTACATTCACCCCATGGGGTATGCATGCGAATACAATCTTTGATTGAGACAGTAGTTCATTAGATTCAATAGATTTATGTCATTTAATTTGACATTGACTGTACGAGCTTTAAGACCATATTAGGTTATGACTAGAGTTCATTCAGACATAAATGATTCATCAGTCTTAGGACAGCTGAGATAAATCTTTTTTAAAAGTAGCCTAAATTAAACATATGTACCCAGTTGACCCTGCTCTGAGGTAGTTAATCTACAAATAACGACAAACCACACAATGAATGTGAATATACTGTGTGGAAAATGCATATTTTAACTTGTCATTGATAGTGTTTTCACTATACGCTACTTTTAATCATCTTTTAATCGCTTTTTTTTTTTAACTACATTTAAGGAATTGTGAATTAAATGTTATTCTAAATAAATGTGTCATAACACTACTATCTCATCTCATGTCAAGTATTGTATACTGATGATGACAAGGGGTTTCCCAGTTCTGTACAGTCAGAAGCCATTTAAGCAACTGAAAACGAGTGTCCACCTGAAAACTCTGATGTCGTGAAGAATTTCCCAGTTTACCTGAGCATCTGAGCTCCAGAGGTACATACATGCTTATTTTCCAAGGCGGGAAATGACTCACAGAACACCTGTCTTACATGACTCAGTGACAGCTGTATGTGTGCACAGCTGTGTAGGAGAGTTCACTGTGGTGGCGCCCTCTACTGTTACAACACTGATACAGCTGTGGTTTTACGGTGGCCAGGTGTGTTTTACCATACCAACCTGAACTCATTAATCATAGGAACTCATAGCCTGTTTAAAATGTAGTTCTATCACACAAACATTTTCATATTTTTGAATAAAAACTGAACGAATATTATTAATGTGACAGCCTTCTCACGTACTAACAACTTCAGAAATGTACAGCAGGTGTTAACTAAGATGTTGTTTTGTTTTTTTTTGAAGTACGGTTTTATTGTGTTCAATGAATCAAGCTACATTTATTAAATTTTTTTAATTATTAAAACAACGTCTATAGCCTAATAGCCTATAATATATGTATGTATATATATATATATATATATATATATATATATATATATATATATATATATATATATATATATATATATTTCACTGTATATAATTGAGAAGTGTAGTTAAAGGGGTCATATGATGTTTTTTTTTTTTTCAAGATCATTATTTTGTGTATTTGGTGTAACAGAATATGTTGACATGCTTTAATGTTTACACATTATTTTTCAAATACTGTACATTATTGTAGGTCCTTTATGCCCCGCCTTTCTCAAACAGGGTTTTCTACAAAGTCCCTCCTTCTGACAAAAGCAGTCTGCTCTGATTGGCCAGCTGACCCAGTGCATCCTGATCACCGCAGGCAATCGTTGGAAATGTAACACCTCTTTCCATAATCACGAGCTTCATCTTTCAAAATAAATGTAAAGACAGATAATAATGTCTGTCTTTCAATTACTTGATCTTACTTGATCAATCACTTTGATCAAAGACTATAGAATACCCAAGACATGTCAATCGTATAGTTTTGAATGGGGAAAAATGTAACGCTCAATATGGCCAATCAATTGCAGGAAGCCCCGCCTTCTGAATGAAGGAGCCAATCGCTAATCGATAAAGTCAGCGAATCACTGTTGCCGCCGTTGTAGCAAAGTCAGAATTACTTTCTGTCCTAGGTTCATGAAATGGTCATCCATAAAATGCGTTGCTGTTCTGTTGTAAATAATCTTAAGGATTCCTAAATGCATCTACTTTCAGAAGGCCAAATAAAGTGTTTTTGCTTTCGCCTAGATACACACAGCTTCTCCATGACATGGCTGCTTCAACACTAACTGCGCTTACTGAAACCATGCCTTCTTTCTTTGCGTTTGGGCGGCATCACGGAAATATTTCTACATAGTGACGTAGACGTGTGGAGGTGTGGCAGTTCTCTTTGGGTTTGAGACTTTAGTCTTTGCAACTTTACAGAACTTCTCGTCTTCAGAACGTCTTGTACCAAGAGCTTGTAACACTCCAAAGAGAAAGGAAAAATTTAAATCGCATCATCTGACCCCTTTAGGTTTAAGTTTAAAAAACAGCATAGGCTAAAATGTCACGTTAAATTTATGTTAAAAATAATTAATAAAGATTCATGTTTTTCTTTTCACATTTTCTTTCCTTCCAACGTAATCGTATAGGATTGTTGCATATGAATATAAAATATTTGGCTACAGACCACCAAGTTAAATTAAAACCATGTTTAATGTTTTGGCAGCATGCATTATAATGCACCAAAAAAAGAAATGAAAAATCATTAAACACACATAACTTACATAAATCATTACACAGCCTTTACAAGACAATATTCCATTATTAAAATCCACCATTTCAGTCATAAGCATCATTAGAGGTCCAAAAATGTATGAGTGAGTGAATTTAGGCACTAAACTGCAGTGATAGTGGCAATAATTTTCCTGTTGTTGGTTCATTTGTACTCCTTGAGAAAATGCTGAGCTCTTTTATTTGAATCATTAGATAAGTGATGGAATATTTAATTTGTAGTGATTTAGTACAATGCACATCAAGGCAACAAGGAATAAACTACAGTTTAATGTAAGGCACCCTCAGTGGTACAAACACGACTCCAACGGAAGCTTTATCTGGAACACTGTGCCTCACTGGAATATGTACGATTTTCTTTTTATCCACTGTGCTTCACACAGAGATGATTGTGTTCTTGTTGAACCATTGATTTGTCACAATACATAACACAAATGACAAATCAATATTAATATTAATCTTCATACGTAACCATAACTTCACTGTTATTGTTTTCGACTGCAAGTGCAGCCAGTGGCAGATCAAGTAGTAAATATTAGAGAGGAGAATAGAATGGATAGGGCTATCTAGCTTATGAGACACCCATTGACTAGTAATAGTAAGGTTTAATATGATTTTAATCAATTTACTGAGTAACAACATTTAAGTATCTTAGCTCAATGTAAATTAGCACTCATAATAATTCCTTCATAAAATGATCACATTAACACTATATTCATAATAAGCTTCCCTAAAATGAGAATAAATTAAATTAAATCAATTAAATTACATATCGGTGACATGAGGGTCTAGACATTTTTTTGAAGGGCACAATCACGCTTAACTATGTATTTTTATACAACTATAAGTTCTTGTTTGTCCTTGAATCAACTGTGTTTTGAGTCTTGACGATCTTAAGAAGCGAGTTTGTTCAAAAACACTGATTCATTCTGAATGGCTTAATGCATTGTGGCATTGTTGATTTAGTGACTCACTTAATTTGCAAAGCAATTAATGACTTGTTAAACTGTTCTACTGTAATTAATAATGTTATTATGTAATATGTGTAACATGGAAGCGATTATGTAACATGCTACTGTATCTCTTAAAACACGGAGTACAATGACCATTATTACAGTAAAATGTGTTACACTAATACCTCATCCTCATCTTCAGAATGAAAATATCATACTTGCCTCCCAACTTACTAACATTCATTCATTTTTCAGAACTGCTTAATTTGACCTCCATAACCTCTAAAAATGAAGAGATAAAAGTAAAATCTTGCATAATCTACATTAAGTTCAAGTACAAAATATGAGATGCCAAACTGACTAGATATGATCCATCAAAGCTATATTAGTTTCCCTCATGAAAGCAACAACAACAAAAAATACCAGCTGGAACCAAATCCTAGTTTTGGCTGCTTCTTTCTCGCTAATTAGACCCCCTGATTTTTAGGACAATTTCTAAGCATATTACAGTGTGCAAAATCATGAAACCACAAACCTCTCATCTACCCTATAATAAAGACAAAAGCTTTCCTTCATTTGGGCAGCTTTCTCAGTAATGCACTTGGCAAACGGTGCGGAAAGGGGAAGAAGGGAACGGGGGAACCAAACCGACAGCCTCTGGTCACTTCCTGCTGCCGCTGAAGCTCACTGGCTGGACCTCTGTCTGTCTGAGGTCTGTGATTGGTCCATCTTCCTCTTCTCAGGTCCTTTTCAACTCGCCTTCTGAGATTCAATGTGCAGCATCGGCCAGACGCCACACAGAAACTTCACTTTTGGTCTGTGCTTGAGGTAGGTTGAGCGAATCTGAAGGCTACGACAAAAAAAATAATAATAATTAGAACCATATGCAACATTCATCATTGAATTAAGTGATTTAATGTTTCATAATTACGTACCTGAGGAGTATGTGTAAATATGAGCCCAGGCCTGTTAGGATGTGCCACCAAGCATGAAGCTGCGTAACCGCTCCGACCACAGGGGGCAGCCGCTGCCGTGTGGCTCTGAACCAAAAACAGTGACAAACAATGACGTCTTATGTTTTTCATCTGCTCTCATTTTGCTTGGTCAACCACAAAACAAAGACATTTAAGTAATATAAATATAAAATATTTAGGAGTATATATATATATATATATATATATATATATATATATATATATATATATATATATATATATATATGTGTGTGTGTGTGTGTGTGTGTGTGTGTGTGTATGTAAATATCACCATATATTCATCATATTTTTTATATCTAAATTTAGAATTAAAACAATGCACTTTCTTGTGGACTTAAATGTTACCTAATTTGACTAAAATTAAAATGATACTTAATGCATAAAGTAATGTAATGCACACGTAGATCTACCTTAGAGAGTCACAAAAGATATTATCGATGTTCCATAATAGGAATCCCAACAGGAAGATGCTTAATGATGTAAAGCAGAGGGCTCTTAGCCATGGATACACCCTGAAAAGCACAGACAAGCACTTATTTGTCTTCGTACAGATTAAAGCATTAATCATAATATACATTAATACAGACATTGTTTTAGCAAACTCATATTCAGATCTGGCTACATTCTGGTATGGAACACCCATTTTTTTAAATGTAATCAATAGAGTGCAACAGTGTGTTTCTGGATGTAAAAATCCCATTCATTTTCTCCATAGGGGAATTGATTTTGAATGATAATTTATAAAATCAGACTTAATGTGAGATACGAGCTGGTTAACCAATTCTATTTGCCAACCTGTGTTTTTTAAATAATTTTTTTTCAATAATTGTATTTAACAGCAAATTTCTTGGACAAAAACTACATTGTACGTCATTCTGCAAAACAAATCTCCACCAATCATTCACAATGTTTAATAGGACGGTGTTTCTTTCTCTCATTAAAGCTATTAGGTACACAATTTATTTTCAAATTTTTGTCATTTGTGATTACCTCATAGCTGGTTGGTTTGGTTCATATCTTATAACACTTTAACGACAACTTTTTCTAAATTGCTGTGGGAAAATGAATGGGATGAATACTTTTGCTACCTACGCTACTATTCCCAAAACGTCACAACCCTTTTTCCTTGTTGAATAAACTGTTTCACTTGGAAATATTGCACATTATAGAAAGTGAAACCAGCTTCAAATGCAGTGAATACAGATTTGGAAGAGATAAAGATTTATTCACTCACCAAGTGACTATGAAAACAGAGCGAAACACCAAGAAAGCCACTAGTACGGCATACATAACCTGGGGGAAATGATTTAGCTGTTGTTAACCTGTGTATTTAGCACCATCTGCTATATAATCAATACAATATAATTTAGCTTCCGTCGTGTTGTGCTGGTCGTATTAAACAAAGAGATCACAGCATTGTGTTTATTTACAGTCATGTACCATTCAATACCCCGAGCATGAACAGAGTCACACCCTCCTGTCATGCCTTTCAACAGCAGAAACAGACAACAAATACTGACTGCAGAAGCGGTTTTCACACTACATTGTGGTGCTCTCAAAAACACCAGACAGCATAGGATAAACCAAACTAGAGAGGCTCTTAATGCAGCATTAAATGTTTAGTCAGGCCTCACCTGATGAAACACAGGCTCCTTCCATATCAGGTAAATCTGCAAAAGATAAATGAAATGCACTTCTTGAGCATGGATAAAAAAACACCTAAAAATATCAATAATATATACAGTACATAAAGAGTGGGGACTGAGACTGTATTGAATTTTATTCATAAAGAAAAAATAATAATAATGCAGTAGAGTTTCTAAAAAAATTAAAACAATGAAAGTTTAATAAGAAAAAGAGGAAATATTTATTAAGATTTTGCGGTATTTTTTAGGTCATTTTTTTCCCCATTGTTATTGTTACTTTAAACATTTTTATGCAAAGTGTCATGGCCACTTTATGCCTAATAGACATCCAAATAAAGAATAAATAACATTCCTCAATAATGCTAAATAATATGAATGCCATATTAAGAAATATGAATGTTTAATTTAAATTAATTTATTCTTATTTCAATTCAAATTATATTGATTACTGAATTTTATTTTAAATGAAAAGGTTATTAGAAAATTTATATATATTTTTTTTTAGAAATTTCTGACATTTGCGCCCCACCCACTATTTGTGTGTGTGTGTGTGTGTGTGTGACAGTAAAGAAAAAACGTACCACACTAACAATAATACTGAAGGTCAGCAAAAGTGTAATTGGCAAATAGTTAACAGCACGCTCTTGCTTGAAGCACTCATATCTGTAATATGTGAGATCAGATTCAGAAAAAAAACGTCCATAGTAAATTACCTACAATCATGTGCTACCTTTCAAAAGTTTGGGGTCAAAAAGTTATTTCAAAAGTTTTTATTTGTATTTTTTTTTTTTTTTTTTTTTGACAGAAATGAATATTTTATTCAACAAGGACGCATTAAATTGATCAAAGGTGACAGTAAAGACATTTCTAATTTACAAACAAATAAATAATTGTAATTAAAAATATTTCACATTATTACTGTTTTACTGTATTTATAATCAAATAAATACATCCTTGTTAATCATAGACTTGCTTAAAAAAATCTCACCAACCCCAAACTTTTGAATGACAAAAGATATCCAAAAAATATTTTTCTGTTCATACAGCATCAGATCCTCATTAAGCTTATAATGAGTGTTCAGAGGTCAAAGTTGAAGCAGACAGTTTAAGAAGTGTCAACTTACAGACAGTAGACAAAGACACAGCAGCTGTAGATCATCGGCAGCTCATCCAGTAACTAAAAACAAAAGACAATCTGGAAACTGACAGCATTTGTGTGACACTTGTAAATTACTGCTATTGCTTTAGGGATGTACCGTTAGCGAACCAGCTTTGTGGCTATGAGAACAGAAGTGAAATAAAGCTTTTCATGTGCTTGGCAACAAGATGCACACTTTGAAAGGCTGAAGAAAAGTCAAGCTTACCTGCATCTCATACTGTAGTGTCATGTGGAAGCTCCATGAACCAATACCTACGGCTGGAGAGAAAAGAGAGACAACATTTAAATCATACATTTTATCTCGTTTAGGAAATGCAGTCTGGAATAACTGGGTGAAAGGTCACTTCCTAAAAAATCGCGTGAAAGATACATTACCAGCAAGTCCTAAAAAGGACCACACATAGCGTACTTCCAAACCGTCTTTACACGTCTGAATGGCTCCATAAATGGGAGGTAGGATCATAATCAGGTTACTGACAGTATTCCCTGGAGAAAGCAAAAAAAATAAAAATTTTATTAATGAATTAAAATATTAGGAAATAGTTGACCAAAAAAAAATGTTTTTGAATTCAAATGAACTCCCCCTCAGACCATCCTGGATGTACGAGTCTGTTTCTTCAGATTTGGAGAACTTAGCACTACATCACTTGCTCACCAGTGGATCATCTGTAGTGAATGGGTGCCGTCAGAATGAGAATCCAAACAGCACCCATTCACTGGAGAGGATCCGTTGGTGAGCAACTGATGTAATGCAAAATTTCTCTAAATCTGAACAAACAAACTCATCTACATCTTGGACAACCTGAGACTGAATACATTTTGAGGGTGAACTATTCCTTTATAAGTCATATTTGAGTTATTCCATGAATGATAACAGCAAAAACTGCCCTGAACTTCCCCTTGAATGGAAATGAACAATAGATAAGTGAACTTCATCCAAACTGGCTTCTTATCACCACCAGCAGCTGTCAGTTTGCTATTGTGCCTCTTTGCTGAGTTCAAGACAACTAAACCTCTACTAGAAAGCCCTACCGCGGTGTGTACAGGCCTATTGTTTCACTCTTTGGATATACGGTTTGTCACACTGAACATGGCACATTCCTTCACAAGACAACAGGCTCCCGTTGGCACTGAAATTCCTGTTGGTTCTAGCAGCGATTAAGCTTATGTTTGAAATATGACTGGGTGTAATTTATGTTTTATAATAAAGCTTCTAATCAGACTTTTTGATCCTTAAATCAAACACCACTATCCTAAAACCCTATAGGAAATTACAGCTGGAATTCAAGCTCTATTAGTATTAATGTTTGCATATCCCTTTGTGCCCTTTGACCAACTTATCAGGGTGACCTGAAATCTACTTCAGCAAACAAATGGAGATATAATGGCTACGTACACTGTGTCCTTTCCATACTGTCATATATACGACTGTAATAGAATTATTCAGCTGAGTTTTAGACAATCATTGCATTTTCAGTTTTTACTTAGAATGAAGCTTTACATTATTATTATACATCATCTACTCAGACTAACTGTAGGCTAACGTTACAAGCTAAGACCTGAAAACCAATTTTCAGTTGGTAATGTTTTTCTGTCAGCAGCAATCACTATAGTATTGTAGTAAGTACGAGTAGAATGATCAAATATACAACTTCACTAAATCTGGCATTCATATTTACAGTACACAAGATATGTTGTTAGTTACACTCTTAGTTCTTTATAACCACGTTCAGCTGACTTAGCTTCATTCTGATAGCTCTGATTCGAGTCACTGCTCACATTTTCAGAACATTTACTCATAGTCAGATTATAATTAAAGCAAATTTAAGAACGATTAACATAAGAAAGCATATGCTTGGTGGGGAACAAATATTTTCTTCTGTTCACATTATTTGATTTCACAGAAAATAAGTATCGGAGGCACGAGCTCCTCCCTAAATACTGGCACACACTGGGTTTCATTCATTCTCTTTCCGGTCATTTCATTTATTTAAATTTAGTATTTATTATTGAGCTTTACGATATAAGTTAAACGCGGACAGGGGGTCGCTGGCCTCGGCTGCCAAGTTACGAATCCTACTATGGCTGGATAACGCTTATGAATTTTTAATTAGGTTACGCTGACGTAGCTTTGGAACGTCGCTAAGAACAAGGCGTGGCTTTTTAATATTAATTACGTCACTTTGACGTTGCTTCGAACCCTTCCAATGTAGAAGACCTGTCTTTTCAATATTAATTACGCTATGCTGACGATGCCTCATAATCGTCCAGTAGCGAACGATTGCCTCATGAATATTAAGTATTACGCCTTTTCATAGTAGGGTTCGACAACGCTACTCTCTACCGTTTTAACATCCGTGTTTATCGTCCTACTCGACAATGGATCGCGTGCACCGAACACAAGCCCGACGTTCAAAAGTACTTACAGAATTCTGCGATGTAATACGTGACCACATAATTGTCCTCGCACCAGTCGAGAGTTGAGGTCGGTGTTCCCCAGTAGCCCGGCCTGTCCGCCGCCGGAGCCATGATGAGAGCCTTGAGAGGGAGATCAGATAAGTTAGCTCTGACAGGCGGAGGGAGGAGTTGCCTGTACGGTAACGGATTCAGAGCCCCGTCCAATCTGAACGGGTCTACGTGCGATAACAGTTGCACTGCAAACAATAGCCTTCTGTAACTGAATATAACGAAGAAATTGTTTCTCTAGTTTAGTGCACTTTGAAAGGTCAGCGCACTACTATATAAATACATAAAATATATAAGTTACAAATGAAAGAATAGTTCGTGAACATCGAAAGTCAAAGTATAATGGCATTTCCAGTGTATACATAAACTGTTGACCTATCATACAGCATGCAAAATTAACATTTAACCATAACTGAGAAAATACATATTGGCCATTATTTATATATATATATATATATATATATATATATATATATATATATATATATATATATATATGTATATGTATATATATATATATATATATATATATATATATATATATATATAATTTGTTAGAAATATAGCTATTTCCCTTTAAAGTTGATATTATAATATGACTGTTTAGCTGTTTTCATTGAATATTAGACTTCTGTATTTTTCAGCTTTTACCAATAATGCAGGTGTTTTATCATGACATTTATCAGTTTTTGTGGGTTGAAGGTAAAGCATGAGTGTGCAGCTGTACATAATCAGATGACAGAGATCACGTGAGAATACAGACAAACCTGTTTCTTTTGAATAGAAAGTCTCACCAAAAACTTGATGAAAAAACGATAAATAACTCTTGTTTTCTATGTAGGGCGGAACGGATTCTCTTTTTAACCAGATAAATCCAGATTATAGTGATAGTTGTTGCTTCACGCTCCCTTATCAGTATGTCGTTTAAGCGAATCATGCTAGATGCTTTGTGAAGCTTTGTGCAGAACAGAAGTCTAAAGTTTGAATGCCAAAACAGTCAACGTGTCATAATTCATATAAATAATAAATCTTTCTTTTGATAGATCTTACATTTAAAAAAATAAAAAATAAAATGAAATAAATCTGAATAGACCAGTAAGCCAAATTTAAGTTTTGAGAGAAATGGAAAAGAGGTTGTTAGCTGTAAATTGAATAACCTAAAATAAAAAAGACTGATAGTTTATCCTTCAGAGCCTCTTTTTCATCCACGTTAAATTCAGTATGTCGTCTCACCTGACTTTAGGCCATGTCCTCACATACACAAGTACTTTTATAAATGGAGTTTTACCTTTTTCTATTTCTAAAACATTCTCTGTCCACATGAAAACGGAAAAGCATGTTATGAAGCACTGTCAAGAGCATGCCACACCAACAGGTGGCGATATAATCTCAACTCTTAAACCATGTTGGCCAATCAGAAGCCTGAAAATTTTTCCAGCGGGCAGAGATAACAGTGCATGTTTCGATGTCACAAAAAGCCAAAATCTTGTTTTTGAAAATCAAGAGAGTTTTCAAAGAAATTTCAGCATCCTGGTGCTGTGTTTGTGTGTGGACGAATGACCAAACCGCATAGAAAAGGCTGTGGTTTTGAAAGTTTGTGTGGAAAGGGCCTATGGTTGTTTTCGTATGCGTTTTTTCGTATTCATCATCCTTTCCAATCAAAATGCTATGAATATGAAAACGCAGAAAATCAAACCTAATCTGAATTTTTGTTTTTATTGATGGATGAAAGTTTCAGAGGCAGTGTGTCAACGTCATTGACACAAAATTTTGGACCAAAATATCTGGATCAGTGTGCAATGAAAAGGGATAGTTCACCCAAAAAAGAAAATTATGTCATTAATAACTCATTGTGGCTCATGTCGTTCCAAACCCGTAAGACCTCCGTTCATCATCGGAACACAGTTTAAGATATTTTAGATTTAGTCCGAGAGCTTTCTGTCCCTCCATTGAAAATGTGTGTACGGTATACTGTCCATGTCAAGAAAGGTAATAAAAACATCTTCAAAGTAGTCCATGTGACATCAGAGGGCCAGTTTGAATTTTTTGAAGCATCTAAAATACATTTTGGTCCAAAAATAGCATCAACTATGACTTTATTCACCATTGTCTTCCCGGGTCTGTTGTGAGCGCGTTCACTGCAGTGTAGTGATATCTGGTTCGCAAACAAATCACTCGATGTAACCGGATCTTCTTGAACCAGTTCATCAAATCGAACTGAATCGTTTGAAACGATTCATTTCTCCAATAAGCATTAATCCACAAATTATTTAAGCTGTTTACTTTTTTAATGTGGCTGAGTCAATCGTTCGTTCGTTCGTTCGTTATCTGGCTCGGCTCGGTGTTCATCTTCAGTTCTCTCTTCACAGCAGTTCAGTCAGTGTACTGTTTGAATACATGAATTACTCCGGGATATTGGTTTGTTTTAACTCAGAGGGAGTGTCAGCCACATTGAAAAAGTTCACAGTTTAAGAAATTTGTGGATTAATGCTTATTGGAAATGCGGACCGTTTAAAACGATTCAGTTCGATCCGGTTACATCGAGTGATTCGTTCGCAAACCGGATATCACTGCAGTGTTTTGAACTCGCTCACAACAGACACGGAAGAGAAGACAATGATGAATAAAGTCGTAGTTTTGGCTACTTTTGAACCAAAATTTATTTTTGATGCTTCAACCAATCCTAACTGACCCTGTGATGTCACATGGACTACTTTGAAGATGTTTTTATTACCTTTCTGGACATGGACAGTAGACCGTACATACATTTTCAATGGAGAGACAGAAAGCTCTTGGACTAAATCTAAAATATCTTAAACTGTGTTCCGAAGATGAACGGAGGCCTCACGGGTTTGGAACGACATGAGGGTGAGTCATTAATGACATAATTTTCATTTTTCGGTGAACTAATCCTTTAAGGCTTATTGTATACTGAATATTTTGGCATCTGCATTCTGTGTACATTATACATACTTTATACTTCAGAAATAATAAGTGTATTATTGTAGCACACATAGCCACAAACTATTTGACCTTAAAAGAAGAACAGTGTAAAAAAAAAAACCACACACACATTCTCTCTCAGTGATGCTGATTTTATTGAAAAAACGAGGAACAAACCAACATTTTTAGACAACCGTGTTAGGTACAATGTGAACACAAGGTCTAAAATGGTACAAACGTGGGCTCATATTACATGCTGTCTAGTGAAGACACAGTATTCAGTGCAGACGCAAGTGTGCACTTCTGAGAGGAATGATTCAGCATGGCATGGTAACAAAATCCACAGAAATCTAAAACTCGGGATATGGAGTTATGCGCTCCAGCAATCAAAACGCAAAGGAAAAAGATAAACCCCTGAGCAAAAAATGCTGTTCGTGTGGATTTATAGCAAACTTCATGGAGATCATACTTAATATAAGCATGCTGCACTTCTCAGAAACCGATTCAGGTGTACATTTACTATACTTTGTCAAGTACATTTGCATTTTTTGAAACAAAAAACATGAGGCACTTAAATGTCACTTTTCAAAGTAAATGTAACGGATAGCACATGGTGGTCCACAGATCTAATGGAACGAACTCAGGTGTACCATTTACACACATCCATAAATCTTTATTCACACACAGTCATTAACCACATACAATCACACTTAAATTAGCAAATTACAATTCATCCCTCATTTTATCACCCTTCGGTCGGACCAGCCGGCCCATGAAAAGGATTGAGTTTGTCTTCTTGTCCTTCACCAGGAAGATGAAGGGATGGTCAGCGTAGAAGAGTTTGGGGTTCTTGAGCTTGTCGGTACCAAAGATGCTAGTATCGGGTGGATTTCCCTCCGTGTCCCACTCCATGGCGGAGGCGTGGAATACGTTGGACAGATAGAGGTCTTTCTTCCCTGAGATGTTAGACAGATCAGCTTTTGCCTTGTCCACAGCTTCAGTCAGACCCAGCTCGGCGAGATGTTTCTGCAAGAGAGCAAGCCATTACAATAGTAACTGATTTTCACAGGTTAGTGAGTACTAGCTTGTTGGAATTGCAGATTGTCCGTACCTGCAGGTTGTGGCTGACCTCCACGCTGACCTTTGGCAGTGACACTGCAACTGCCCTCTGTTCCATTTTACTAATCCAGGTGTTGAGTTGTTGACGTGTCAACAGTTTTTCTACTCTCTCCAGGGATTCTACATGGTACGGCATGATGAACACCACAGACGACATCTTATGGGCCAGTGCCATGTCCAGAACTAAAAGGTTGTTGGTTGTGTCGTCAAAAAAGCCGTAAATGCCTGAAAGACAGCATGAATGCATGATGTAATTATGTAAAGGCAAATGATGGAAGTCTAAAATTTCCTTCCAAAACAAACAGCAGTTTTGGATGTAAGTGATTGTAAGTTAGTTAGTTTTGAACACAGATTTGTTTTATTATTATAATGTTTATGTACTTGCCAGTGTTAATATTTTTTTACATTAAAATGTAAATTATGATAAAAAAAATTCAATATTTTATATATTAATTGTGTGTGTGTGTGTATATATATATATATATATATATATATATTTTTTTTTTTTTTTTTTTTTTTTTATCTAACAATTTTTTTTTATTACTTTTTTTGTAAATTAAATTGACAAATTTTGTAAATGAAATGACATGTCATTTTAGTCAGTAAAATGGAACATGCTCATTTGACATATTCTTTAAGATAAACAAATATATTCTTTAAAATTAAAGAATATGAGAAGTCAAAATACTGACTTACTTTTATTGGATATTGTCATAAAAACAAAATATTTTTTTATTTAAATATATAAAATATTCATTAATTATAACAGAATAAATAAATAGTTAAATTGTTAGTTTACTTTTGTTGTTTAATTTAAATCTTTTTTGTTGAATAAAAAATGCATGCCATTTCACTGAGATAAATTGTCTAAAATAAATTAATATGTACTAATAATGGCTAAATTTAAGGGATATAATACATAATATATTTAAAACTAAATATGTAACTTATTTGAATATCTAGTTTAATTTTGCACTTTCTTATAAATTTAAATGTAATATTTGTTGACTTAGGACCATGCTAGTAAAATTGACTTAAATTAAAGAACATAACATAGAATACACAAAAAACTGTCCTGATAATTAATTTCTAATAAAAACTTAAAGAAACAAACAAAAAAATACTTGATAATGAACCACTAAGCTACATATAATTATGTGTTTCAGGAATCACATCTGGTTTATCCATGGCCTCACCTGTGCGATGCATCATGGGTACAGAGACGGTGTAGGAGCGATGCACTAAGAAACCACGATTATCCACCATCTTATGATGGAACTGCTCATCCCAGTGTGCTGCAGAGAAAACAGAGTCACATATTAGTTAAAGAATCTACAAATTGCTCCTAATTCCTAAGTGTTTCCAAGACTTACGTTTATAAAACATGGCATTGATGATCATGGCTCCATCTGTCTTCTCCACATCTTTGGTCACCTCGGGCAGCTTGCCATCGGTGGACTTCGATGCCCAATCATTGATGGCCTTCACCGCACTGCGCTTGTCACGGAAGTTTATTTTGGAGTGCTCACAGTTATAATGCTTCTTGCTGCTCTTCAGAAAGTTGTCGACAAAACTCACAGAGCTGGGCCCGTACAAACGGTTGCTGATCTTCCAGGTGACATTACGCGCTGTTGAGTTACTGACCTCGGTGAGAAGCTCTGACAGCCCAGAGTGCAGCTGCTCATCCTTCACCGTAGTGGCACTCAAGACGGTTTTGACCTGAGAAGCAGTGTTGGATTTCCCTCCAAGAGCCACCAGACCCAATGAGGAGGCCACAACCACGGGGGAAATCACGATGTTCTCGATGTCCTTCTCTTTTGCTAGGTTGTGGTACAGGTTGAAGGCAAAATTAGCGCTGTTGTCTGCCAGGATGGAGGCATGGCTGCTGAGGGCCTTGTCCCCGCTCACAGTAGCCAGTAAGCACAGGAGAACCACGCTTGACACCAACATGATTTCGGAGGTGGTAAGTTTACAGCCTATAAAGGTAGAGAGGTTTAGTCAGTTATTTTAGATAAACATGAGATGGTTTTCTTTATGTGTAGAGCTTTAGACTGTGTTCCTGACCACAGAACTGAAAGCAGCGCCAAGATATATTAGAGCTGTAATTTTAAATTCCCATAGCCTTTAATGACAGTCCTGCTATGCAAAAGGAAGTCCAGCAGTCATTTAAGGCAGCAGTGTTACATAACTGCCACGTGCACAGCTGTAACCTCACTAAGCTCTCTTTGTCATAACATATTTTTGTTTATTCCTTGCTGAACATAAAAAATATTTTTAAGAACTGTTTACACTACATTTCAAATCTTTAAGATTTGTTAATGTTTTTGAAAGAAGTATCTTGTGGTCACCAAAGCTGCATTTATTTGATCAAAAAGACAGTAAAACCAGTAATATTGTGAAATAATATTACAACTCTTTTCTATTTTAATATATTTGAAAATTAATTGTATTTTTCTGATGGTAAAGGTTCATTTGCAGCATCATCACTCCAGTCTTCAGTGCCACGTGAGCCTTCAGAAATCATTCGAATATGCTGATTTGGTACTCAAGAAACATTTATTATTATCAACATTTGGTAAATATAAAGTTGAACAGCATTTATTTAGTATATAAATGTTTTTTTAACATTATAAATGTCTTTACTGTCACTTTTGATCAATTTGATCATGAATTCTTGCCGAATAAAAATATATTTTCTTTCAAAACAAAACAAAAAGTAAACTTTTAAACAGTTGTGGATAGTATCATATAACTTTGCTTGGAAAACAAGTTGTGCAGCCACATATACAGATTTCATGGCTCCCAGAGTCATCTTACGCCGGATAACCGTTATCCAATCAGCACTGCCAGGATGGCAGGAAGTTCTGACACTAGTGTGGGAACAGCAGACTTCAGAGAGAGTCTGTGCAGATTTTCCCCACCCCTCTACCAGTGAATGGCCCAAAATGTTGCCTTCGGCCGTGCAAAGGCACCATACACCGCACCCTCTCAAAGAATGGCCTTTTATTATCCCTACATGTCAGAGTCTGAAGGAGCAATGGAAAACATTAGGAACTGTGGTGTATGCTAGAAACCTTTTGAATCATCACACAAACACGGTAAATTAAACCACTTACAGTAGCTGTGTATAAGCATCTTTTCACCTTTGAGTAAAACTTAAAAAATTGCAATGTCTCATACAAGCTTTTGTTTAACATTTCAAAATTTAAAATGAAAAATTCTGTTATGGAATACCACACATTTTGTACATTTTTCATACTGCTGATGAAGCCTGAATGCAAAATTTGTTTTCACAGCTGTAACGGTATCTGTTACTCACCTCTCAAGAGCTCCCAAAAACTTCTGCAGCCTCTCGGATCTGTCAGCTTCCCCGACACCAAATCCTTCATGCAGACTTTATAGACTGGAATAGAAACTTCTGGAAGTTGGGAAAGGAGTATAATAATGGTTCCCGTTTTTCTGTGAGACCTCCCCCAGATCCAGTTACTGTGGGACCTGGACTCTCTCCTCGAGGTCCTAAAGGCAGCAGGAACTGACCCCTTTCCTGCTCACACACTCACACAATGGCTAAACTGAAGTGCTTTTTCATGCAAAGACAATTGGACATCGGATTTATGAATGTGAAATGTGGACATCGGATTTACTGATTAAAATCGAATCAAATTTAAAAACATCCTAGTAAGTAAGTTAAGAATTAAGAAGTTAGTCTAAAACCTGGTGTTTGATACTTAATTTTATTCAAATTACTTTTTATCTATTATTTTTATAATTTGTTCAGAAAATGCAAAGTATATTATAAAAGTAACAGTAAAAAGAAGAAGTTTAGACGTTGTTCTACTACTTCCACCCCCTCCCCATCTGTCTCTCCTCCCCCTCTCTTCTGTGTGCCACGTTTTAGTGGGTCGTGTCTTGGCCTGCAAGCGGACAGCAGACAAAACAGAGATTTTATCGGTCTAGTTGGGTATAATGGATGCTTTATGGTTTCTATACGTCCTCATAACACCTCACGCACTAATATGCCATGTATCTTCATTTTCTTCCTATAGCACTAGGAATCCTGTTGTTCAAACATGAAGCACTGGAATGCATGAAGAATCCCAGAGGAACATTTTATTGCATAGAAGTTTAAAGCACAGGAGACTTGGAAAAATCTCAGGAATGTTTCACATAAGTGTCCTTCTCTCAGTGCTGCAAATTAAAACATGTCTTTATGCAATACATGACTTGGTCACCATTGGATCCTCTGCAGTGAATGGGTGCCATCAGAATGAGAGTTCAAACAGCTGATAAAAACATCACAATGATCTACACGACTCCAGCCCCTAAATTAATGTTTTGAGAAGTGAAAAACTACATATCTGAAAGAAACAAGTCCATTATTAAGATGTTTTTAACTTCAAACCATTGCTTCAGCTAAATACATGTCTATGAATAAAAGTATGTTTTCTTACAGCAGTTTTTTTTTTTTTTTTAAGATTAAATCTTACAAACTTTTGCAAGATATTACAAAATAAAAACTGTTTATGAAAATGACAAATTTGACCACTGTTAGCATGCGGTAAGAGTGCAGTATGGAGTGATAATGTGAATAGCAGATCTCAGGTAATTTGGTTTGGAAGAATTTAATCAAATATTTTCAAGTTCGGTATATTAAAATAATGTTTTGAAATTTGTTTGCATATCTATAGTTTCTGATATTAAGATGTGATGAAACAGGTCTCATTAGCTGCATGTAGGCTGAATGGGCCGTTCCTTATTAACATCTCACAGGACACTCTTCAAAGATTTAAACCATTAACAGCACAGCTTTTAAAGTATTCATCTCCAGACCAGCTTAAAGATCAGAGAAAATGCTGCTGATGGCACTGACATTCCTCCAGCATCAGAATGTTGAAAGAATGCTGCGCTTCAGTTGTCAGCGGTTCTTTTCTGATTTGCTGATTAACGTGTTTCGTCATGTTGTTAGATCCACATAGCTTGAGGTTTAACCCAGACTGACAGTCACTGATTAACCGCTGCGAACAAAAGGGAAAGCTAGAGAGTTATTTAATCACTGTAGATCCTGAAACAACCACATTTATTGCACTTTTATTTACATATCTTCTCTTTTGACGAAGTATTGTTTAAGGTATCAGATTTTTTTTTTTTTTTTAGGATTCTTTTCCGATTAAAAAAAGTTAAAAAATTTATTAGAAACTAAAGATTAATGGGCTATTATATATAAAATAATTATATGGTTTTATATTATTTATGAAATATAAAAAAAAAATTACAACATAAATTATCAGTTGAATGAGTCCTTGCTCAATATTACAAGTTTTAATATTAATTTCTTAAGAAAGAAAAAACTTACCGACTTCAAATGTTTGAACAGTAATATTGAATGTCTGTGTAACAATAATTGAAAATTCATATGTAGTCTATATATACACAATGAGCACTGGGGAATTGACAGGATGCCCTTCCTGCCGTCCTGTTTACATCCACATATTCATAAATAACCTATTACCAGCGGCCGGCATGCCAAGTCCTATATTGTATATTTTAATCAAAACCAGCCTTTATTTTGACCAAATCTAAATCTGATCTGACATTGCAGTTGAGTTTCTGTTGGTTTTAAGTTTTAACTTCAATATGTCTGTTGGGTGGGATAATTCACATCACATTTCTCTATGACTAATATATGCCTATCAGAGGTTCAGATCGGTGGAAACCTGTCCAGCTATTGTTAACTCTTCTGTGACTTTTAGAAGGCAAAGGAATTTAGCTTTGAACGTGTTTGAACTGTTGTCTGCTCTTCTTTGTGCTTTGGAGGCAGAGCAGATATTATCGATATGCTGTGGTGGTGTCTTGTGTGTGTCTTTACTGTAAACTAAAACAGTGTCTTGTACTCCTCTACTATACCTTAAAGGTATACTGCACCCCAAAATGAACATTTTGTCATTAATCGCTTACCCCCATGTTGTTCCAAACCCATAAAAGCTTCGTTCATCTTCGGAACACAATTTAAGATATTCTGGATGAAAACTGGGAGGCTTTTTACTGTACCATAGACTGCCAAGTAAGTTACACTGTCAAAGTCCAGAAAAGTATGAAAGACATCGTCAAAATAGTCCATCTGCCATCAGTGGTTCAACCGTAACATTATGAAGCGATGACAATACTTTTTGTATGCAAATAAAACAAAAATAACGACTTTATTCAACAATTGATCTCCTCTGTTTCTTTCCACATCACTGTAGCGCCAACAATGATTTGAAAGAAAACAGCGCAACCTTGTGACGCAGCAGTCACAGAAGAACGTAAGCTGCCTACGTTCAGTTCATATTCTACAAAATGGCTCTAGGGTGATGTGGAGAGAAACATAGTAGACTAATTATTGAATAAAGTCGTTATTTTTCTTTTATTCGCATACAAAAATTATTCTCATCGCTTCATAATGTTAAGGTTGAACCACTTATAGATGGACTGTTCTGACGATGTCTTTCATATTTTTCTGGACTTTGACAGTGTGTGGCTCACTTGGCAGTCTATGGGACAGTCACAAGCCTCCCGTTTTTTTTATCCAAATATCTTAAACTGTGTTCCGAAGACAAACAAAGCTTTTACGGGTTTGAAACGACATGGGAGTAAGTGATTAATGACAGCATTTTTATTGTGGGGTGGAGTATCCCTTTAATGTTGACAACAGTATAGGCCTACTCCTACAACTATTTAATTTTTTTTGTAAACAGTCATTGGAAGCTATGACCATGGTAAACATTATATTCAAGATTAAAGATTTTTATTCGTAGCATACATGATTATATATAGAATATATTACCAGCAGTGAAATGTGAGTATAGTGAAACTATATCATCTTACAGTAAATAAGTGGCTAAAAGAAACATTTTCTATATCACATTAATCTCTTTCGTGAAGACTCCATCACGAAAAAATGCTTATTTTGTGATTACACCACGAAAAAAATAATAATAATGTGCTAGGTTTAAACGCATCAGATACATATGAGGGCGTCTTCTTGTGGACAAGAGTGAAAATGGCAGTTCAGACTTTTTTTGCAGTGTGTGTGTGTGGACTAAATGTTCCAGCAACTATGCATGTGTCCACTAGGTGCTGCTAGATTAACACGTCTAAAAACTCCAAATCTGCCGTGGAGGTTTGGAACTGGTTTCTTCTCTACAAAGATATTTCATAATAAAAGCATTCGAATTAACAAATTATTATAATTTATATTTTAATAAATAAATGTAACAAGTACAATTATTAGAATATATTCAATTCTATTATATTTTAAGTCGCATGGGTATATTTGTGGCAATAGCCAACAATACATTGTACAGGTCAAAATGATCGATTTCTCTTGTATGCCAAAAAATCCTTAGGATATTAAGTAAAGATCATGTTCCATGAGGATATTTTGTAAATTTCCTACTATAAATATATCAAAACTACATTTTTTATTAGTAATATGCATCGCTTAAACCTTAATTTGGGTTTTCTCAATATTTTGATTCTGTGCACCCTCAGATTCCAGATTCCATCTCGTCCTGGAGAGCCAATGCGCTGCAGAGTTAAGCTCCAACCTTGATCAAACTCACCTCTGATTTTCTAATGATCCTGAACACACTGATTAGCATGCTCAGCTGTGTTTGATTAGGGTTAGAGCTAAACTCTGCAGGAAAGTGGATCTCATGGGCCAGATTTGAGGATCCATGTCCTAACCACACAGGAAGCACTGTGGAAATGACAGAATGCTTTCATGAAAAATGATTAGGCTTATATATAATATTCCATCATACCTATCATTAATACATCATTTATTTATTTTTATTATTAATTATATATTTTTTTAAGACAGCAATCTTTGTTCCTGAATTAATGTTTCTGTCCATCCAAGCCCTTTAAAGTGGATTTGCAAATATTCTAGCAGGCTAGAGCTGATATGAGCAGAACAATCCTGCTGAAATCATAACAACTACACATGTAACTCGTACAGCTGTTCCGCCCGGCTAGTGCTTGCTGAAAGACAGCCTCAGTCCACCAGTAGGTTGTTAAAGATTAGGATGTGATACAAGCTTGGCTGAGGTCAGAGGTTAATCTTTCACTGGCATCCTGGAATAGCAGCAGTGGATGCTCTGCTCTGGCTCTCTGCCTGCGGTCTGAACAAGCAGCCGCTGTCCCTGACAGAAGTGGCCTTGCTAAACACTGTTTCACAAAACTTCACAAAAGAAACAGCAACCATCATCAGGTTTTTAGAAGATAGACAATTTTTATCATTCCAAACAATAAGCAACTAAAAATTACCCCTGATCATTTGTAAAATAAAAGAGGCCTAACCCGATTTGTTCGTTAATGATTTTTATAATCTTTAATAGTGAACAAATCTTCCTGGAAATGCTAGTAGGCATTTGTCCCAATGTGCACAGGATAGTGGATAGTATGCACATTGGGACGCAAGGTAGTCCACAAATAAATCACTTCAGTGAACAAATTCAAAAGATTAGAGTCATTGGGGAAGTTATTATTATTATTTTAAACTAGTAGCCTACTTAATCAAAGTTTAAACTTAATATATATCACGTTTATGAACCTAAAGGTTACACTAATCACGAATGGCTAGTGTGTGTGTGTTGTTAATTACTGGGAGCGCGCTGATGACGCCTGATCAGGAGGAGGAGGAAGAGGAGGAGATGAAGACGCGCAGCTCCTCCCCCGGGCTTTCGGATCGGATGAATTTACTCACTGAATGTCTCCGGTGAACCACAATCCTCCAAACACACCGTGTAAATACGTTATATTGACATAATTCATATAAACCATCGCTGGTGATCGTGTCAGGCAGACTGTATTCGAAACGCTGCACGCTGACGGAACTTAGTTTGTAGTTTCCAATAATATCATATACGTTACCTTGATAAGTTGAGAGTGCTGAATGTGTGTTTAACATTTAAAGAAAGAGAAAGACAAACTACAACGCAAGTTTCAAAGGAGAATACTGGAGAAAACGAACTCGAGGACCTGCGCTGATCACCTTGCCGACGAGAAGGTGAGTCTGGATAAGTAGCCTGTACTTAAGCATGTTTACTATCACATGCAGAAATGTAGTACGTTTAGAGTCATTTTCAGTCGTTTTTATTAACACACATGCATATATGTATCCAATAAGTAAACGATGCCAGTTTTATGTCTAAAACTTATTTTAATCTTGATAGAAATGAATGTATAATATTATATAGGCTACTACTATATTTCAAGCTTTTGAATTTTGAAAAATGTATTATGTAGATCTTTTCTAACAATTACTCTTCACCTTAAGTTATAATTACTCAATATATATGATCTGATTACAGCGGAGGTGGTAAGCTGTCAGTTTTTATTCTAAAGTGGGGCATGTTGTCACATTATATTTGTCACAATAGAATATACCTGGTATAAATTTGTTAGCAAAATATCAGCAGTAAAACATTTTTAAAGCATGAAAATGATCCACAAATATTGTAATTTACTCAATTAATACATTTCTTATTTAATATATGTTTAATGTTTTATTTGTTAATATGTTTTTAATATTATATGCAAAGCATGACATTTTAAGAAAATAAATCAGCAAAATTAATAACCAAATGGAATAAAACAAATGAACAAATTAAAGAGAATACATTTCGGATTTTTAAACCCATGTGACATACATCCTAAGTGCCTAGACCTGACATCTATGAAAAATAATTGCCCTTCCCAGTTCTAGCTTGACGATTATAGTTAACTCTTTGTATGTGTGCTAATGTAGTTAGTAGTGTAAATGTAAAATTTTTGCCCAGAAGCTATAGAAAACAATGTTATTATTGATATTTTAGTCAGACAAAATTCACTACAATTATTCTAATTTAGTTTGTTTTGTATTAGCCGTTTAACAGCGTGATGGTGTTAAAATCAATAATCACTACTGAAAACAGACTTTTTGAGTCTATAAATTACTAAGATATAGTTCTTGTGACAACTAGCCCGGGTCTCCACAATCAGTATCTGTTTCTTCACATATAGGCAATCCTTTGAGTTAAAGAAAGGTGGATTTTGGGCTTTAATTTTGGGTCTCATTCCCCTTATATTCTCAGTGGCTTATGG
Organism: Carassius gibelio; assembly: GCF_023724105.1. Taxonomy (NCBI): domain Eukaryota; kingdom Metazoa; phylum Chordata; class Actinopteri; order Cypriniformes; family Cyprinidae; genus Carassius; species Carassius gibelio. Next base: position 19,785,370 of record NC_068405.1, on the reverse strand, counting down.
GTTGCCAGTTGTTTATGGTGCTGCCAGAATCTCACGAGAGCGGAGCATTTCTCGTAAGCTTCAAAAGTTTTGGACTGAATGTTGTGGGAAGTGGTGCAGACCGCTCCTCAGGAAACGCCTGAGAGAGAAAAGACTAACAGCAGGGCAAAATGGAAGTGTTTTGCAAAAGTCGGGAACTACGGAGGGAGTTTGATGTTGATGTCTTTCAACACCTCCAGACCAAAGCTCTGCCTGTAGACTTGTTCATAATAAGCCATTTCTCAATGTGCGTTATCTCCTGAGAGATTTTTGCCTGAATTCACCTTTATTCTGGTGTCTGCAGTAATGCTGAGGCAAAAGTACGGTCTACGTGTCATATTTCGCTCATGCTATGACATCCCCGTCAGGTACCCTCATTATGAGCTCTCCACAACAACCAGTGTTTAACATCCAAACTATGAGATTGTTGTTTCCTAGAGCCTATGATAAGGTGCCAAAACAAAAGCAGCATATGAAGAGAGATAAACGAGGTTGTCTTTGCTCACATGATCTCAGAAAAATCCACAGAGGGCCCACCAGAGGAGTGGGAACACAAAGGGCTCGTTTCATCCCTGGGAAAGTAAACCTCCCTCCCTGTGGTAGATCCATCAAACCTGTTGGATGATTTCCCACAGAAACTTCCCAAAGTCATTTTACTCATTCCTCAATGTGTCACATCTGTTCTGCACAGCCTAATCAGAAGCTGTACAATGACTAAATGTTTCTCTATTTTAAGTCTTTTGAATCATGCATGAATCCTCGAATAGAAACAGCGTTCATTTTTTAAAATTATATTATTAATGTCATTCTGAAGTTAATGAGAGTTTCTGGACCCGAAATCTGAGTAAGAAACATTGAAGAAATGAGCTGTTTGTAATTGGAAAACACACGGTAGTGTTGCATCCAAAGTGTTGTTGTCACATTGTTGCCATTTTGGCATAATTTACTCACTTTTTCCAAACATGCATGACTTTAGTGAAAAGCAAAGGAGAATGTTCCTGTTGCTCTCTTCATTTTTTTTTCTCATGATTTGTAATGTGCAATGATATGCAATGTAGTCATCATTTCTTTTCCTTTTTTTTTTTTTTTTTGCTCCAAATTATTTTAAAGGGGGGGTGAAATGCTATTTCATGCATACTGAGTTTTTTTACACTGTTAAAGAGTTGGATTCCCATGCTAAACATGGACAAAGTTTCAAAATTAAGTTGTACGTTTGAAGGAGTATTTTTGTTCCCAAAATACTCCTTCCGGTTTGTCACAAGTTTCGGAAAGTTTTTTTCGAGTATGGGTCTGTGTGACGTTAGATGGAGCGGAATTTCCTTATATGGGTCCTGAGGCATGTCTGCCGGAAGAGCGCGCTCCCGTATAGCAGAGCACAGACATTCACTGATCAGAGCGAGAGCGTCGCGAAATGTCACAAAAGAAGTGTGTTTTTGGTTGCCAGGGCAAGACAACCCTGCCCAGATTACCAAAAAAAAAAAAAAAAGCATTAAGGGACCAGTGGATGGAGTTTATTTTTACAGAGCATCAATGGAGTTGTGCAAGTGTTTGTGTTTGTTCCCTGCATTTCGAAGATGCTTGTTTTACAAACAAGGCCCAGTTTGACGCCGGATTTGCGTATCGTTTATTTCTTAAGGATGATGCAATCCCAACGAAAAAGGGTCACGATCGTGTGTTGGAACCGCAGGCGGTGAGTAAAACTGCTTCAAATATCTCTGCCTCCTTGTTAGTGCGTCCCCTCCCATGCCGGAGACCCGGGTTCGAGCCCCGCTCGGAGTGAGTCATTGCTGCTGCTGCTCTCGTTCAGTTTCAGCCTCGGGATCTGATTCTGGATCATAAATAAACGGCTGAATCTGACTGTAAGCCATGGTTTGTTTTGGATGATGGTTTTTCCCTCACGGTAATGTCACAGCTTCCACATTCTCTCAACGCAAAAGCTTACTCGCGCTCGTGATTCTTTAGCTCCGCCCACACGTCACGCCTCCAGCCGGTCGTGTTTTTCCGGGAAAAATCGGTACAGACTATCTTTCTCTTATGAATATAATAAAACTAAAGACTTTTTGGAGTTATGAAGGATGCAGTACTACTCTATAGGTACTCAAGATTAACAGGATATTGAATGAAAACAAGCATTTCACCCCCCCTTTAAATAATCTTTACAGTAAATTTAAGAGATTATAATTTACTATACTTAGAAACATTTTAAATATTAATATTATTATATATTTTAAAATGATTTTCTAAAGTTTTTTTTTACATATATACACAAACACACACACACAATTTTTATTTAAAAAATTCTGAAGTGATCACTATAGAGATCCTGACTGACCCCCAGGTCCCCAACTCATTTGGCAAGACTTCTGAACTGGACACTAGCCATAAATTCTCTGTAAAATCAGGAATGAACAATTAGTATGTATGTGCACATGCTGCGCTGAAGTGTCTAGAAGTAGTGTTATTTCAAGGTCAAGGATGTCTCAGTCAGATGTTAGCCCTCCAAATAGCTGAATAGAGAGTGTTGCATTTTTGTTCAGTGTTGTTCAAAAGTGTGGGGTCTTGAAGGAAGTCTCTTATGTTCACCAAGGCTGAATTTATTTGATCAAAATACAGTTAGAGTAGTCATGTAGTGAAATATTATTACAGTTTAAAATAACTGTTTTCAAATGTAATATTTTTAGATGAAATTTATTTCTGTGATGCAAAGCTGAATTTTCAGCAGCCATTACTTCAGTATTCAGTGTCACTTGATCCTTAATCTAATAGGCTGTGTTGCTGCTCAAAGAACATTTATTTTTGTCTGAACCGCGAAACACTGTTTTAATAGAATGTTTTAAAGAACAGCATTTATTTGAAATAGAAATTACACTTTTGATCAGTTTAAAATGAAGGAAATCTTTCATTTCATAAAAAAAAAGTTAATCTTATCCTCTAAGTTTTTAATGGTGGTGTAGATGATGATGAATATTTTTTCACGTATTTCAGAAGTCTTAGATGTGAAGTGCAACTAATCCAAATAATTTTTTCAATAAAGAAATAATTTTCATGGTATGTCAAATCCTTTCAAGTCAAATCGTCCATGAGCTCAGAGACTGTTCATTAATTGTGTTTATCTTTAGGTGAGAGCGTGATTTCTGCATTTCAAGTTGTTTAATATTTCCATTGGGGAAAAAATACATTACTCATAATCTTGAGGAGTGATTCCTTTTGGATCCAGTAATTAGAGAGTTCGCTGTTACCATGGAAATAAGAACTGCGCCAAAACAGCTCCGTAGCTTCCTCCCACTTGCATGAAGCAATGCAAATGACATAAACAAGCCTTACTGTATGCTCTCAAATAACTTTCATTAAACAACAATATATTTGAATATTAAGCAGTACATTTTAAGAATGTAAAAATGTTGAATAGTCACATTTTTTACAGTATTGAAACTGGATATTAAAATATTTTATTATTCAATCAATGACTATAAGTCAGTAAACTTATATTGTCTTTTTTATTCAGTCATGAATTTTGCGATGCTTCATGCACAGTTCAGATTTCAAACACTTTTTATTTTAAATCAAAGTTTGTAATTTTGTGGTTAATTCATCATTGAGCAAGTTGGCTTATAAATCTGATTTAAAGATGCACGAAGAAAAGTAATAGGGGAAAGCACTTCAAGACCCAAGGCTATTGAACAAGTCGGACAAGCGGTCTGGACTGAGGCAGGAAATTAAGCAGACAATATGTAGTTTACTGTTTTTGGCAATCGTACCTGTTTGGAAAGACCAACAGCAAGGAGGTCTGGAGTAAGAGCTGACAGGAATAAGGCTCAGTTTTCTCTCCTGATGTCAGAGAATTCAGGCTTTTGTAAGTCTTTAAAGCTCAGTGTCATGGAAACAGGCTGGAGCATGAAGCCCCACACTAACACAGCCTACCTCTCTACCTCTCTTCTGCCCGAGTGTGTGTCTGCCACTGTGAACACTGAGAGATACAGTTTAAATGGATTTATGAAGAATGTGCGTTAATATTGAGGTGGAAGGATCTGTTCTGCTCTTCCATAAGTCACGTAGCTGCTTCTCAGTGTGTCATGGGAAGACATAATAGCATTAAGAGGGTAAGTTTTTTGAGCTTCATTAGGTATGTAATTTAGTAGTTATAAAAAATAAAATAAAAATCTAAAACATTACAGTTCCAGTTTGGATTGGTAAGAAAAAAAAATCAAGTCTTATATGCTCAGAAAAGGTGCTCAGGAATAAGTAAAAACAGCAATATTGTAAATAGTAATATATTCATTATTATTAATCACTATTATTACTATTTAAAATAAGTGTTTTCTATGTTTCATTGCTAATGCTGAAAAAAATTGTGTTGCTTCATCATTTTTGTAGAAACAATGGTACATTTGATGAATAGAAACTTCAAAAAGAACAGTATTTATTTGAAATATTTCGTAACGTTATAAATGTCTCTGCTGTATATCAGTATATTTACACTGAACTCCCCAGGTGTAAAGTTTTCTCAACCTCTCAATACAAGTTGGGAATGGACTTTAGCACAGCTACTTTCCAGCTGAGAACAAAACTGTACCCTCTGGATGTATCTGAAGTTCATGCAGATTCACTTCAAGAGATAGTTCACTAAAAAATTATGATAAATGTCTCAGTATAAATCAGTGGGATTCGCTTGTTGTTGGTGCACCTACATTCATCAATATCTTCAGGGTGAGTTAATAATGACAGAATTGTCATCTTTGTCTGAACTGTCACTTCACTAATAGGGCAACAGATGTGATATTGACATCAGGTCTGTGTGTGTGTGTGTGCTCTGCCTCAATCAAACGGTCACACCAGAGTGTAAACCCACTCAGACAGGGTCGTTTTCAACAGGAAGACATGTCTGAAGGAGATAATGACTTCTTTTGTTTGAGGCAATATTATCTTTATGTAGGTGAACACAGGATGCATGTGAATGATTTAACCGGTGTGTTGCAGACCTGCGGGACGCTGTAGACATTGTCTACACAAAACCCAACAAAGGACATTACATCTAATCTATTCACCGATACTAAAGGGGTCAGACCAGTCTTGATCATGCAGCAGGAAGTGTGGAAAAGAGAAAACCCAGATGCTTTCATATTCTCACGCATTCGTTTTAGCATTTTCATACCGATTTGTAACACATCCATCGTGACTTAAAGAACTGTGGTTATGGGATGGCTTGTGAGGGATCATATGTTAATGTCTGTTCTGAATGAGTTCAAGGAATACAATTATGGAATGTGAAGCAGGATTTTTAAGGAAATGACTAATGAGGACTCGAAGTAGCTTGTTTGTGTATGAGAGTTGGGATTTCGAAGATGCTAATGATATGCTAATCTGTCTGAGTGGGTGCTTCTGGTGGACAAAGATCAAATCTGTGCTGGCCGGGTGTTGATAGCCCTCTTTAATTACTGTCATTGAAATCTGTTGTTTTTCATTGGAGCATCTGGTGTGGTAATACCGGGTCAGTGGCTGACTTATGAGTTTGTTATGGGTTTATTTATTATGCATTTGAGGGATATCAGTTATGCCTTTACATAATTGGTACCTATGGTTTTGAATTAAAAGCGTGACATTTGACTTAAAAGTGGAGTAGTTTTCATGAATGGATATTATTGGACATTCCTATTTTAAAACAGTTTTTATAAATAAATAAGTAAGCTGGCTGCTTTAGGTTATTATGGCTGGTTAGCATTCAGAGTTACTCTGAAACCCTCCACCTTCCCCAGCTCCCCCTGTATAGATCTGTTTTGGTTTATTATAGCACGCTATTTATGCAGCGGCAGTACTGTACTGTCTTAAATACTTACGGCACCATACTGATGTATGTTTCTGCAGTAGCAAGTTCCTGTACTTGCTTTGCAGCAGCAGCAATAATCTACAACTACAGCAATAACAAAAAACAGCAGCAATTCAGCAGCAGAAGCATAGCAGATCTGTTCAACTAAGACCAAATACATTAACAATGTCATATATTTTAACTTTAAGTTAGCCTTAAATTATGACTTTTTTGGTAAAGGTAATCTAAATATAAAAATTGGTGAAATAAGCAAGAACTATCCAATATCAACGATACTTCTAAAGGAAAAGTAATTCAATACATAAATAATAATTGTCATTTAACACATACATGTATTTAATAGTTTGTATTTAATCTAGATTTCGTTGTATTGTTTTCAGCTGTCGTTTGATGCCATTTCCTGTATTACCCACGATGGTGTGGTGATGAAAATATTTTTCACATTGTATTTCACTTGGCATGGTCAAGTCACATTACTGTCGACCGACAGATTCCTGCAATTATTACTGACGTAATGTTTATTCTCTGGCATGGTGGGATTTTCTCTGGTATGTTTTCCTAAGGCAAGTTTCCCAGACTCAAATGCTAAATGGCTAAATCCTCCGCTCAGTTTTTCAGTGCAATATCAACACAGACAGTATAATTTAGTTGAAGACCGAGTGTTTTGTTATGGATAATGTTGTTTCTCACAGATGCGTCTCGCTTCTGCAGGTCTGCGGTGTGTGAGTGGGATGTCTGCAGATCAGCTGTGGCCTGACTATGGTGAAACACCAACCGTTACAGGTGTATGAGAGACAGCTGTGTTTGTCCTGCCTGACCGGGATCTACGGCTGCCGCTGGAAACGGTACCAACGCTCCCATGACGACAGCACCAAGGTAACCACAGCATCATCCTTTGTGGGAAAAGCCATTGTATTCCAACCACACGAAGACTGAATGAAGTTGATAGAGGCAAAATTGACACTGATCTGTTGAGTCAATGACCTTTCACTAAGCTCCACATTAAAAATATTTACAGACCAATCATGTTGAAACGCTATGGTCATTGACCCTAATGTTACTGTCATCAATGATTCCCACACCTGTGGCTCATAGTTTCTGGATCCACTTTGACGATAGTTCTGGCTTTCTCTGGTAATTTCTGTCAGCGTCTGGTCATGAATATCTTGTATTCATTTGAGGCAGACGGCAGAACCGAAGGACAACTTGGCTGTCTGTAATGAAGCAAAAAGCCTTTCTCCTCTGCTGTCTGAATCCCTCTCTATCAGACAGAGAGAAACTCAAGCCAGAGTTTCAGATTCCCTGGAGGACGTGTTGTAGGTCAATTCCAATCTGTATACAACACAGCAAGAGGCTTAGTCATGTCTCTCTGTCTCTCTTTGACTTGTCCGTTCAATGTCTGGTGACACCAAACTGGATACTGACATTATTTAGTAAAGTTATTCAAGCAGAAATGCCCGTTGTTTTAACCAAGCATCCATTCCAGCCCAGCGATCAAATGTTCTGACCTGATCTGAGCCGCAGTCAGATTGAAAGTCAACCCTTATCTAATCTTTACCTAAAGTCCTCTAATATTCATAGGGTATCAATCTTAAATGTAGCAATATCCTCAGAAGTTTAGAATAGCACTGATATAAATAGAACAATAGCTGATTTAATTATAAAAATTGAACTTAGTTTCTCTCAAGGGTTGCTAAGTTTTTATTGTGTGTGTGTGTGTTTCATTTTATATACATTGTGTTGTTGTTTTTTCAAACTCCGCATTCCATAGATTCTTTAATATTTGTAGTGTGTTTACACTTGACAATATTACTGTAGGTTTAATTTTTTTTATGAACTCTGTCTTGACCCTTTATTTGACTGGGCTTAAGATATTTTTTATCTATATTTTATATTCTATTTTTAAACAAACTTCAATTTTAAACAAACCCTTTCTTGACTCATTATTTCACCGGGTTGCCAAAAGTTAAGTTATTTTATATGAAATTCAGTAAAAAAAAATCAAAAGACAACTTAATTGTATTACTAATGTCTGAAATAAGTCACTCACTGATTTAAACAAACATGAAACTTGAGGTTAAAATGTAGCATACTGTATTGTTTGAAATGTTTTATATATTTATATTTGTTAAAGCAATTTTTTATAATTATTATTATTGTAAACCATATATACTTTGACTGTGCAGTCAGCAGTATTCTAGTATTCAGTTCAGATATGTTTATTCTTTTCCATGTTCTATCCAGTTTAATGCTTGTGGTGATTTAGTTTGTGGGTTTTGTTCTTTCTTTTCACCTCTCACACTCACACACACACACACACACACGTCCATTAGTTGATCTTTCCATTTGAACGGGCTCTCTGAAGTAGCACCTCGGCATTGAGAACAAACTCTTCGGAAGCTCTGCCATTGGCTGGCTTAACTTTGTGTCATCACTGCTAGCCCCGCCCACTCTATAATTAGAGCAGGGTGACAATGTGTCCTACCCGATGAGCTCAGGAGCAGGTCTGGAGGAGCTGATGGGATTGAGAGATTAGCAGCTATCAGCTGTGCAGAATGAATGAACAGATCAGTGAAATGTGTCCCGCACTGTAGAGTGACTCCACCACAATCCACAGACTAAGAAAACATGAGTCAGTGCATTATTCAGGTCTCTGTTAGGGTGTGTGGAATCACTAGAAAGCTATATGCAAGCTGTTATTGTTGGCAGTTGTATTCAAGGCATGTCAGATGACTGTTGTTGTGATCTTTGAAATCTCAGAATTGGTGAAAAGCTTCATCAGTGCAAATGTTGAGTAGTGTTTTGTTGGAAATAATAGTAATTGGTCTTCATATTCATAATGCAATTACATCTTTCAGTTTAGTGTAGGGTGAATAAGGGTCATCTGGGACATTGGGTGATGTGGAATGACTTGCTCTGATGTGTATATTTTTAATGCTTGTTATTTTATTTAGGAAATTAATAATTTTATTAGACAAAGACACATTGATCAATAACGAGTTTCAAATAGAAAACCAGTTATTCAAGATTGTAATAATATTTCATAATATTTCCCTTTTTACCATATTTGTTTGGTCAAAGAAATGCAGTCTTGGTGAGCATAAGAGACCTCTTTCTTCAAATACATTAAAATATATTTAGCAAATCAAAACATTCGGATATTGTGGTTGGGCTGGAATGTGAGGTGATGGAGTGAGAAGTCAAAAGTTACTCTAATTCACCCTGCATTTGAACGAATCTCAGGACGTGGTCATTAGATCATGAGATCTATTTCACACCTCCACAGGAACGAAAGGTCTTTTGGGTTCTGAAAGGGAGAGTGCCAGCAGGATGCAAGCCATCTGATCTGCTAACTCAACTTAGATGTCTCTCTGCACCTTGTGTTACCCAACAGATTCATGTACTGCAAAATGATCACAAAAAAACGTCTTTCAAAGTCATATACATATTATATTCTTAGTTTAATTGTTGAGTGTCTGCGGTTCATGAAAATTCCAATCAACAAAATTTTCTTGAGAGAAAAAAAAAAGCATATTCAACAAAAAATATTAGTTCCATCCTTGCCCAAATGAACTGTTAGTGATATCTGACTGATACAGTACTTAAACTCCTGCCATTGTTTCATGTGCTTGCTGCTTTTCCTTCTCTGGACAAGCTTGTGAGCTCATGTCATTTAACATGTACATCTGGAAAAAGTTTAATATTATTTATGTATTTTTTTTTTTATTACTTTTATGGCGTAGAATGCACAGGTTTCTGAATAACATTTCAAAATCATAAACAACTGAATACATTCACAGTCATTCACTGAGTGAAATCTGTTCACTCTCAGCATCAGGTGAGAGACAAGTTTGATTTTTACATCACCCTTTAACAATAAAGCTCCGCCCTCTCGATCTCCTGCAGAGACCTTGCCTGGCCTCCCAGCAAACATGCATTGGTGCCAGGCAATGTCTCTCTCTCTCTCTCTCTTTCTGAAAGATCCCTCTGTGCTGAAAATGTTCCATTGCTGCTGTAATTCACTGTGGAACGCTGTGTGGTTTCTGTGGTGAAGGAATTTAATTAAATTCTTGTCATTTTGTTCTTAAACTTATTAGTTACTTGAGCTCACATTTTATCATGCTCTTTAAAACTTTAAGGCATCTTAAAGCTACGTATTTGATCTCCGTGGCCTTTTATATCCCCTGCCACACTTGATATGAAGTGCTGATTGTAAAGCATGGGGTTTGTGGTGTGAACATGTTGTGAATGATATAAAGAGAGCTATTAAAAGTCCAAATTTGGAACATATAAATAAAAAAGAAGTCTTGTCAGGACTGTCACTGAGTGTTGGTTCGACACATCTGCCTGATTTGTACCATTCCTCAGTGGGATAAAAGTGTCTGCTAAGAGAATAAATGTCTGTCTGGAGAACATGTGTGTTTACATCACGTCCTGTTTTTGTTTTTCAGTGGGAATGTTCTTGGTTCCTCCTCCTCTGCTGTTCGTTTCTTCTTCTCCTCGTCTGGTCCTACTTCTGGTTGGAGGCTCGTAATGACTACAATGAGTTTAACTGGTGGGTTCAGTCTGATGTTTGGAGGAACCTGCTGTTTTAGCAGTGACATCAGCTGGTCATTAACTCTGAACCCTGCTGTGTGTCCTCACCACGAAGCAGACAGCAAGCCATGTTTGCACATTTGATTGCTAGAGGATGTTTTAGGAGTTTTCTTGTTTGATTGGAAGCATTACTATTAGTTATATTCTCAAACATGGATTGCTTAATAACTTTCTGAATTAATTTCACACACTAAGGGCCAGTTTAACTAAACAGGACAAATTAGCGAGAGAGTGCAATTGCAATCTCAACATCTCATTTACATATCGATCAACACAAAATGCCAAGCGCAGCGCAAATTACTGTAATCGCAAATAAAGAATAGAGACACAAAACGAAGAAAGAACAAGAGGCCAAAAGGGTAGGGTTGCAAGATGTTTTGATGAACCTGGTATTGCGTGACTCCTAGTTGAGGGTTCCAAGTCATCTTTTCTTTTATTTATAAGCAAATTAAAAATAACATGGCTTAGCAAAGAATATGTTCAGATAATGCGTTCTTCTGGCATTCCAAATAACGTTTTCTCTGTTCTCTGCAGTGCCTCCTCCTATAGCGACAACAATTGCATCCATTTCAAGAGCAAAATAGTTGTGTTAAATAATGGCGCAAATACCAGTAATTTGATGAGTGCAAAAGTTGCTAAATCGCTTTGCGTGATTCATTTGAATACTCTCCTCTCATAAACTTTCTTGTGCAAAAATAACTGTCTCCACATCTTTTCAGTGCTAATTCATCACTAATCGTCTTTATTAAATCTTGATAGTACTATTTTAATGCCAAAAGACGGTTTGCGCTGGCGCCAGCTGTTATTAAAACGGTCCCTTTAAAGTGTTTTAAAGCCTTGTGTATGAAAAGCATGATGCATGTTTTTGTTTGTTTGTTTTGAATCCCTGCTGGGGTGAGAGAAGTTGATGGTTTTATTTTTCTGGCAGGTTGTTATATAATCGTTCCGCCGTTTGGAAGGATGGCACAGTCCCCATTCTCACCACAACACTCACAGGATTGACTTACACTGCATTTTTAATGGTGAGCGCTCTTTACACATGCACATGTGGCGTAGAGAAAGTTAGCAGTGCCTTTAAACTTTTTATGGCCTAATAATTGTCGCATTCACATTTTGAAGCCATGATGGACTGCTTGTTGGTTCAGAACATCACCATTGCAGCCTTAATAATTGTGTGCGCACACATATGTTAAAATTTTTTTATAAATATTTTTTTATTGTTATATACAAAATTTAAAAAAAAAATTTGACTTTTTTTTATCTCTTTTTATGTATTTTTTTTTTTCTTTTTTTTTATCATTTGCTGTTGTATTTTTTATTTTATTTTTCAGATTCTTGCACTTTGTCACATTGCACTGGGACAGCAGCTTAATTTGTACTGGATCCATAAGGTGAGGCGAGTTTGTAAATCTGTTCAAGCCTAGAACTAGACTGACGTTCTTTAAAACAAGTTTTATTTCCCACAGATTGTCGTTCTGGCCATTCTGCTCACCACCATAACAGGAGTTGTGTCCATTGATGACTTCTGGCAGGACGAATGGGACATTGTCATCATTTCTCTGCAGGTTGAAGCAACCTCATCAGCATTTTACCATCCAGTGTCGTGAGATCTTTCTTGACAAGTCATTCAGTTAATTGTATGTTTTTGCTGTTGTAGTTCACAGGGCCGTTCCTACACATTGGAGCTTTAGCTGCGGTTACAGCATTAGGGTGGTTCATCGCCGGTCAGGTGCTGCGCGTGGAAAGATCAAGTGAGTTGAGCATCATGTGAGGGGAAAAGGCAGACTGGGTCAAAGCTAGGACGGCCCCTACACTTTGATAACATGTAAATGTATAATATATGCGCACTACCCTTCAATAAGTTTAGCTTGTTTGTTTTTTTTATAAAGAAGGTAATACTTTTATTCAGTGAGAATGTATTCAGTTTATCTGAAGTGATGAATGCTGTTCTTTTGAACTTTGTATTAATAAAAAAAAAAGTGCACAACTGTTATCAACACTGATAATAATAAGAAATGTTTCTTGAGCGGCAAAGGATTACATGAAACTGAAGAAATTCAGCTTTGCATCAGAGAAATAATTACATCCTAAACTATATTAAAATAGAAAAGGGTTCTCTTAAATAGTAATAATGTTTCACAAGATTAGTGTTTTGACTTTATTTTTGAACAAATACTGTAAATGTAGCCTAGATGTGCAGAAAAAGATTATTGGTCCAATCCTTTTAAACCGTTTTTTTCTTCTTTTGCATATGTTTGTGTGTTTATCCAGGGCTTCAAGTTGTGACGCTGGTGATTTATGTGAGCATCCTCCTGGTTCTGTATCTGGTTCCTCTCTTCATCTCTTCTCCCTGCATCATGGACCGCTCCAAGCTCGGTCCTCGTCCTGCTGTCATCGGCCGTCGTGGAGCTCCAATGGTGAGTTTCATAATGGTGTTTTTTCAGGCCGGGTGTTTGGCATCCAGGTTTCTCTCTGAAGTTTAGCAACAGTTAGAGAGTGCTGGAGGGATTGTGTGTCCCTGCTGTAGAGAGCCACACTTACACTGTGTCTAAAAATTCAGTTGATTTTACAGTGAAGCTCAAACCTGTTTGTTTGACTTCCTCAAAGTAGTGCTAAGATAGTAAAATTTCTCTCTCTCTCTCTCTCTCTCTCTCTCTCTCTTTCTCAGCTCGCTCCAGAACACACCATTATGTCCTTCAGTAAAGCACTGCAACAGAAGGTCACTGCCCTGGAAGCCGATGTTACCATCAGGTATTATGACTTTATGAAACATACTTCTCATAACTGAATGAATCATATTCTGTTTTGTTTTATCATTTATTTATTTTTAATTTATGGTATTTATCGGGTTATTTTATTTTTATCATACCTTTTTTGAATTAATAGGAATTTGTTTATTTTATCATTTTGAATGAATCCAAATCAATATTTTTTTAATCATAATGTAATCATAATTTTTTGTGTGTTTTTGTATTTCAAAATGAAATGATTAAATTAATAATTTATTTATTTTATTTTATTTTTGAATTGGTAGTAAACTGCCTTTGTTTAGTTTATATCTTATATCTATTTGAATAAATCATATTTGTGTATTTTAATTATTTTATTACATTATGTATTATATGATATTATAATTTTTATTTATTTATTGTATTTATCTATTTTATTTATTTATTATTATACCTGTTTGAATTAATTGTAATTTATTTTATATATATATATATATATATATATATATATATATATATATATATATATATATATATATATATATATATATATATTTATTTATTTATTTTTATTTTTTTATTGTATATTTTTGAATATGAGTAAAGAATGGCAGCAGCTCTCAATGGCTCGCAGTAACCTGACTCTAATGTGATTGGATGCTTGTCTGTTTCTTTTTGTGTGTTTTTTTTTTTTGTTTTTTTAGTCTGGATGGAGTGCCCTTTTTGATGAGGGACCGCACACTACGCAGGACCACCAATGTGGACAAACTGTTTCCAGGCCGTCAGGACCACGACGCCTCGTTCTTTAACTGGACAGAGATTCGCAGTCTCAATGCTGGACTTTGGTTCCTCAGGGTATTACATTTGATTCCTTTCTTATTTCTTTGGTCTATCTTCAGAGTAAATAAAGATTTTGAGGTTGTTTGTCCCTCAGGATGACCCGTACTGGACGGTGCAGTACATGTCTGAAAAAGATCGAAAGCGCACGGCCAATCAGACGGTGTGTAGCCTCGCAGAGCTGCTACGTCTGGCTGCTAGAACAAACCGCTCGGTGATCTTCAGCCTGCGGCGACCTCCACCTCAACACCCTCGACATCAGCTCTGGGTCAGTGATGCACTGAAGGTCATTCAGAGATCCAGCATCCTACCAGAACAGGTGAGAGCACAAATATTCATATTCTTGACATATTCTTGATAAGCTTCTAACAGTTGAAAAAAAAAAAACATTAATGAGCTGCTCTTTTAAATTCTGAGAAATTCACAATACATCTAAAAATATTTTACATTTATAATATATTTTTAATATATATTTTTTATATAATTTGATGAATTGTGGTTTAATGTCTTATTCAGACTAAATCTAAAATATTGAAAAAAAATATTCTTAAGGTTTTAAGACCTTTATCAACTATTTCATGTGCCAAAAATTCTAAATATTTAAAATATATTTAATATTTAAAAACGTGTGTATTTAATCTGATATATTTTGCTGAAATATGTCCTATTATTCCATCTAAATCTTCTAACTCCATCTTAAATATTGATAAAATATTCCTTATAAATGTATAATATTACAAAAGGTCTTTCTAACCTAGTTTATGAGATAACCAATAAATTCAGAATTCATCTAAAAGATTTAAAAATGTATGCATTTATATTTATAGGACTTGAAGAAATTAGAAGTCTCGTCTAATGTATTATTCATTCTAAATGAAAAATATTGAGTACAATATTCTTAAGTGTATAACATTAGGAAATGGTATTAATATTCAGAAAAAAGTGCTTAATTAGCTACTGTGCGTGTGCGTGCGTGTGTGTGTGTGTGTGTGTGTGTGTGTGTAGGTGATGTGGACTCCAGACTGGTACAGGAAGAAGGTGCGTGCAGCGGTTCCTCTCCTTCAGCAGACGTCAGATGAGAAACTTCCTGTGGCTGAGCTGAAAGAAAGAGGGATCAGTACTCTGACCCTGCACTACAGCCAGGCCAGAGCTCAGGATATCAGGTACACACACACACACACACACCATTCAGAACATCAGCAGACATCTGCTATGAAATATGAAGAGGTAAAAATATCAAATTTAAATATTTTATCCATTTTCATAGATGTACTTCGATAATTTATGGGTCTGTGTAATGTTTTGAGAACTCATTTTTATTGTTATTTTAATTACTATGATATATTAGAATGCATTTAGAATATATAATATATGTTTTAATGTGTGAAGTTTAAATTTATACATGCATTCATACATATATGTTATTGTTTTATTTATATGAAAGTAGGCATGAGGTTTTGTTCTGCTATACCTTCACCAAGCAAACTTCTCTGCGTGCGTGTGTTGTGAGCAGGCAGTTTTCTGGCAGTAATGTGAGTGTGAACGTGTATCCGGTGAACGAGCCGTGGCTGTATTCGCTCATGTGGTGCAGCGGGGTTCAGTCTGTCTCTTCTGATGCTCCGCACATCCTGAAGAAAGTGCCTAATCCCATCTGGATCATGGTACTGATCTCTCTCTGGCTGAATCCCAGTTCACACACTGCTATTACGCACAAAGTACATACTCTGCTGGCCATGCTCAAGTGCGCACTTAAAAGCAGGCCAGTTTCCACAGATTTGGAACGCTTGTCATTCATGAAGTCCCACTCATTGGCCGGATGCTCATTTAATGGTTAATTTGATTATGCTGTCAGCTTTCAAGGAGGATGCAGTAAATCTTGGCCCTGTTTGACACATTTTAACATCCCTTCCACAGAATACTGTAGATTTTAAATTGGCATGCTTTATATATGATGCAAGATCAGTATTGAGAGATAGTGTTGCATACAAATGGTTGCATACATTTGCATCAGAAAAATGTCTGTAGTTTAAGAGTTTGTGGACAAAATTAACTTTGGAATACTACTATCTATCTATCTGTCGCATATATAATTTTTTATATATTGCAGTTTTATTTGATTGGGATTCTGCCTGTATAGTTTTCCCCTCATTTGCTTTTTTAATGTATTTACATTGATATCTAATGGCTGGATGCTGCTTTAACGTTTTGTAGAGTGCGGATGAATATGGCCTGATATGGATCACTTCAGATTTAATCTCTGTGGCGATTGTCATTGGCATCTTCATATTTCAGAAGTAAGTGAATCTCTTTTAGCATGTCGTGTTTCTTAATACTTATTAATACTGGAAGCTTGTTTGCTGTAGGCAATGGCTTTAATTGCACACATTTGCACGAAAGCCTATTTGATTTTCGGAGCAGTCCTTGGCGTTAATGTTAGGTTGTTTTGTAGTTAGCATGCTTGCTATATCTCTGCTGGGTGGCCGGGTGCTTTTGAACTGATGGCTCTGCTCTTTTCTTCTTGGCAATCTCAACTTTCCCTCCATTATCTCTCTATCCTCTGCTCTTTGCATGTGCCTGTCCTCCGCTGCTCGCTGAAATTGCTCAGCTATCACCTGATCAGGTAATAAGAATGAGTATTTTAGGGACAGAATTCTGTTTTGATCTTTATTTGTTCATTTTTTTGTGTGTGTGTTTGTCATATTTGTATTTTAAATTCAGTGCCGCTCTTTTCTTCAGTGCTTTTTAACCCTTTTAAGCGTTCTCTTTCACTTTCTGTACAAATATCTCAAGATCTTAAGCTTAGTGACCAGAACTTTTTGACACTTTCAGACCCTCAGAAGTATGTTTTGGTGACGGCGTGTTGTATTTTTTTTTTTCTCAGGTGGAAGATGAGTGGCATGCGCAGCTACAACCCTGAGCAGATCATGCTCAGCGCTGTAGTACGTCGGCCGAGTCGTGACGTCAACTTCATGAAGGAAAAGCTTATCTTCTCAGGTGAGACTCATGTGGAGATAAAGCCACAGGACATATAACTCTCTGTGACCTCTGTGGCTGTGGTACATCGCCCCCTGGTGGTGATAATAATAAACATCAATATCTGTATTAATATCTGCATATGATTTTTGCATGTGTGTGTGTGTGTGTGTGTGTGTGTGTGTGTGTGTGTGTGTGTGTATATATATATATATATATATATCATATTAATATTAGTAATATCTTGGTGTTTACTGGAGTTATTGGCACTCCAGTTAAACTTTTATATGATTGAAGCCAACCAAAATGATTCACATTTTGAGCTAGTGGCCTGTCTTATTACTGGCATGTCATCACAAGTGTTGTGGGCTCTGTCAATGTTTCTTCATTTAAATGCAGACCCCAGATTGACTCCTAGAGGAGAATTCTGCACTGTGAATCTCTGGCTGATGAGTTTTGTGCCCGTTTCAGAGATCAACAACGGTGTCGGGAGCACAGACGAGCTGTCCATGTACACAGGAAACGGTCTGGACGTTTATGCACGCGATGACATCATGATGCCCGCACTTCATTCGAGCAAACTTTAGTGATGACTTGAGTCCATTTTATGGACCGAACATCTCGAGCTCAAAATAATTCCTTAAGACTGAGTTGCTTGTTCATCTCCAGTGGATTATTTTGAATGGTTTGCTTTGGTTCACGGACACTCTGGGACTGTATTCAGCTGATTCAGTGTTCTGCTTTGATGCCTTATGTACCAATGTATTTTTTCTGTATCGAGCGTATTTAAAATGGAACTGACTTATTGTGCACTGTAAAGTTTAGAGTCCAGTCTGATGAAAGCAGGTAATAAAGTGTCCTATTATTAATGTTTGTGAAAAACAGACTGAAGATGTATGAATTTCATGTTAAAGCATGCAGAAATCAAAGGTTCAGAGATGGTTTTTGAGCCTCAAACTAGCCCTTGTAAAGCCTGACTATAGGCTGATATGATTATTTATTTTTTATTTATTTTATTTTTGTAACATATGATTTGCTTGCTGGTGATCCATATCTCATTGCATTAGCTTAAGATCAGTTTTCTTCTACCTTGCTGTATCGATGTCTTTTTAAGTGATTTATTTTGTAATGAAATCTCTGCATTGCGTCAAGTGTTTTTCATGAGCTGTTCAAATGGGTTTTTGAAGGTAATTATTGCTGGATATGAAGCAGTATATCAAGTGAAGTCAGGTAAAATGAGGCAGGTTTGTGCACAAACTAGCTCAGTTCATCTTGTGCTGTAGTAGATAGGACTAATTCAAAACATCACAGGATTCGATTGTATTTTATTGGGTAAAACATTGGCTATATTTATTCACAAGCAGAACAAACTGGTGTAAATCGCTCCCTGGGGTAAATACGATTTTAATACTTTATTCAGCAAGGATGCTTTAAATTGATCAAACTTGTCATTAAAGACATACAGAAATGTTATGATTTCTATTTTCTATTCTTTTTATTATTATTATTAAATATTTTATCCAAATTTTGTTTTCAATTTTTTTTATATCAATTTTAAGTTCTCAGACACTGGAAAGGAACTAGATTTTTAGTGGGACTAATGAACCAGTTATATTTGTTAATATTTTACATATATTAAATGTAAAATTAAATTAAATTTTAATTTCTATATATATAATTTGATAATTGTTGTTAGGAAGTGTTACCTGTTATTTTTAAGACCTATATAATTTGATAATTGTTGTTAGGAAGTGTTACCTGTTATTTTTAAGACCGAGCAAAAGTTGTGAGATTAGATTTTGCCAAACGTTTTTCAACACTTTTGAGTTACATGTGCATCATTCACTTGAAAGTTGGAGTTTGCTTATTGTTTATGGCTGTAGTTAGTAAGTGCTCTCACTAGATGGCAGCACGTTATAACTGAGTGTTACCGAGCTCATCACTTTTAGTTTATGGAAGCCACTGATATATATATAATAAATGAAATTAGTATGATACAAAGATATCTTTTTATTGCATGAAAATAATGCATTTGTAATCTCAACAGTTTGTTGTTTCGTCTAGTATCTGCAAGGCAAAGTTTATACGGTTTACAAGAGCAAAGCTTCACCACTTTCAACATATTTACAGTATATTTACATGTCATCTTTAATATCTATCAGTGTCCATGATGTGATAATCCAGTGTCCAGGGGCGTCGGACTGTGGGGGGTAAAGGGTACCGAGGCAGGAGGGGTGGAGGTTTAGAAGTCAGTTTGCTATACATACATATACATGCACTAACATTTGTATAGCATTTTTGTACAAATAAAAAAGTTCCTGTGCAAACCTAAACTTGTAGTTAGGCACTGGTTTGGTATAAAATAAAAAAAAAAGTCATTTTCATGCTGTGCAGGGCCCCACCACCCCTCTCGCATCAATGTAAATGGTACGACCCGCTGTTCAGGTACTTCTTCAACAGAACTGCGGTGAATCAGTTAATGAGATGAGACAGGAGCTGAGTTAGCCGTGATATGAACTACGAAGACAGGGGCAGTCATGTCTTTCCTTAAGAAAGGACAATCAGGGGCTCAAAACGAAAAGAAGATTAAAGAGAGAAAGGCAAATGAGGGCAAGCAGTTGCTTACTCAGTTTTTTAAAAAGAAAGGTGAGCTCCGAATGCATCATCGAGCATTGACGTTGTTTTAACATAAATATCTACTCTTGGAGGAGTTCTCCCCAGAGTCAGAACAGAAGTTTACAAAATCTAACACCCGCGAAAACACAGATCGTTAGCGCCAATTTTACCACATTGTTATGCAAATTAGCTCGCGCACGTTCTTACATTAAGTACAAGATTGTTCTCAGTTTAATGCCCATCTTAATGATTGAAAATGACTTATTTAAAAACGTAATTGAAAGGCTGAATGTCTAGTTTGGCGGTTAGTGTGCCCTATGATTCTATAGTCTGCATTTATTTTAAACAGACAAATAATCAGCAATTAACTTGTACTTAGCCTACACTTTAAAAAAGGTGTATTGTGACGACAAAGGATATTCTAGCAACCATTTGAAGCCATATATTTCAGTTTCAGACCCTGCAGCAGCAGACCCCTCATCATTGCCAGGTGAAAGCAGTGACCATGAGACAAGGTGAGCTTTTAGCGGAATTGCCTGTTTTAACACTTAGTAATGAAGTGTTGAGAAGAAATAAGCAAAATGGGTGCATTGTTATTGTACACATTTAAACTTTAAAGGAATAGTTCACCCAAAAATTAAATTCTGTCATTTACTCTCCCTCAAGTTGTTCCAAACCTATATGATTTGGGGGCCCAGCAAGATGGTTTTTTACCCAGGGTCCAAAATTTGGTGCTACGCCCCTGCCAGTGTCGTCAGAGACACCTTAATGCAACCGCTTTGAAACACAAAGGCTGCTTTACGCAGTCAAATATACAGTAGGTTGTGGCTGGCGGGTAATAGTCCTTGCACCCACCAGAGGCAGGCGAGGCCAGTTGAACAGCATTATGCAGGGCTGTGGTTATGCTTGGTTTGCAGGTGGGCTGAGAGGGGCCGGCTGGGTCTCTGTGTCCTCTTTACTGTTGTCTGAACAGTCAGATCCTATATAACAGCCCGAGTCTCTTGGACAGTCGTTTAGTTCGGCTTGGACTTCTACAGTGGGAGATTTGGGCTCTTCATCTTTCTCTCTGTGGCTTTGATTATCTGTATTAGAAAATAAGAAGACCGACACAGACGTCACGATAATGTCATCAGACGATTGTGTATGAATATTCATGCAGTACTTGGAAGTATGTTTTCATAACATGCAACACACGCAATGTTTTTTCTGTGTATTGCAGCATTTGATGCCGTCTGTGAGGTGCGGCTAAACTTCTGAAATTAAAAGACGGATACCCACACAAACTCACTGCTCAACACGCTTCCTGTTGGGTTTTTCATATGCAAAAAACTGGCCTCAATGACAATCACTTTTTCCACTAGCAGTGTTGTTTTTTGGTTTTTACATCAAACTAGTCTAAAATGATTTTATATAATAATTAATTTAAACATATTACAATATAGTATTCATTTAAATGTGAGTATGTGTGTGTGTGTGTGTATATATATATATATATATATATATATATATATATATATACATATACACACACACACAAACAACTGGTAAAGTATTGAACACGTCACCATTTTTCTCTGGAAATATATTTATAAAGGTGCTGTTCACATGAAATTTTCACCAGATGTTGGTAGCAACTGGAAAAAAATACAAATAAGTTCAGAAATTAAGTTTTGTGTAATAAAATGGAATGACTCAGGGAAACAGTATTGAAAACGCTTACTGAAATGTATTTATTACTTTGGACAAAAGCCTTTGTTAGTCATGACAGCTTCTGGTTCTGTGTGCCTCTTCAATGAACTCTGATCTTTAGTTTTTCTTACTGCAATCGTGGTGAGCGTGTATACAGGCCACGGCGGTTGAGTGCATTTCTTGCTGTGGTCTTTGAAACAATTGTACCTGCTAACTCCAGATCTTTCTGAAGATCTCCACAAGTGGTCTTTGGCTTTTAGAAAACTCTTCTGATAGTCTTTTTCACTGCTCGGTCAGAAATCTTGCGAGGAGCACCTGGTCGAGACTGGTTTATGGTGAAATTATGTTCTTTCCACTTTCAGATCATGGAAATCATTATGTTTTGCAACATAAGTTGTGAAGGTCTTGAGAGAGCTCTTTGCTTTTCACCATCATGAAAAGTTTCTTGTGTGAGACGTTGGTCATGACACACCTTTTTATAGGCCCTCAGTCGAAACTAAACCAACTAATAATAATTTCCACTGACGAAGGGCAGGATTGCTTTCTAATTACTGATTGCGGTCTTGGCTTTCCATGCTTTTTTGCAACTCCCTTTCTTCTTTTAAACACATTTGAACATCTAATTTAAAATCAATATACAGTATATAAAATGTTTAAATGTATTTTTTATCACATCTTTTGTTTGATTAAATGTCCCATTATGACAACCATTTTAATTCATTTAATTTTATTCAAATATAATTAAAATATCTTACTAGTCCTCTTTATTCAATCCTTGTTTTGTGTTCCATTTATGTCATGGCCATTTGTTCAAATGTTGAATATTTTTATTTTCTAAAATATTAAAATATTTTACATTATGTAAAATGTATTTAAAAAAAATGTATGTATTTGTTTTTTTTTAACACTTACTTGTATTTTATCTCATCTTTGTTTTGTTTTCAATTTTTATGTCACTAAGGTTATCAGACACTTGGGTGGAAAGGAAGTAGATTTTTATCTGAGGAAAAACGTGTGAAAAGTAGTGTTTTCAACCTTTCGCTTCACCCGTGTGGCTTTGATGAGGTTTGTATTCGAGCTTCTAAAACTCGAGCTGATGTGCTCATCCTACATCAGCGTCTAAACTGTGTGAACATTTCTATAAAAGCTAAAATGCAAAAAGGCTCTTGGAAACCAAGATTGCACCATCAATGTGCCGTTTCCTGGAATCTATTAATATTTTGATGACTTCTGATGTTCTTCACCCACTTACATTCAGGGTCCTGCAGGTATTCTGCCGCCAACAGCAGCCGGTGTCGGTGTTCAGGATCAGTCACATTGAGCTCTACGAGATGCTGCTCCTTCAAATCCCGAAGATCTTCCACCGTCTGATACCCATTCAACATCAAAGATGAAATGTGCTCCTGTGGAAACATTTTTGTCTGTTAAAGTAGCTCAACTAAATCAGATAATACCTTACATCCTGTTTTTGAGGATGTGAATCTGTGGGTATAATAAGCTTAATCATCAGCTTTAGTATTTAATTAGACATTTCAAGGACCTCCAAATTGAGTCTTTCCAGAAGTTCCAGAAGATTTTTGGGTCGGGGTCTTCTGCTCCTCCGGTGAGAACGAATCCTCGGTTCTGGCGCTCTTTCTTCCACCAGCACGTCAACGTAGATGAACTTAAAGCTTCCTATTTTACCGTTCAACATCCCAGTCCAGATTCCCATTGGAGGTTTGCTGATGATATCAATCATATCTCCCACCTTACAAACCAAAACAAACACATGTTAATAGCTCTGAGTTAGTTTTTTAATTCCTGAACATCTCAGGTTGGTTTTTACCTTTAGTTTGAGAGACTCTGTGTCATATGGACTGGGAACGAAGTCGGTGTGAACTTTGGCTCTTCCACAGAACTGGCCCGTGTAGGGCACATCTTCTTCTAAACGAAGGCTGTCCCGGTTATTACAACCCTCAGAGCCGCTGGTCACACCACCTAAAGCATCAGGCAATGCAAAAACAACCAGTAAACCTCAAAACACGTGGCTGAAATGTCAAAAGCACACCTGCACCAAAATGTCAATTGGGTAAGCAGTACATTTTCAATTCTGTGACCGCTCTGTTTTGCTCTTTAAAACACAGATTAGACCCGTGATCCATATAATAAATGGTCTTCTAGTTTGATTCAGCTTACTAGATGAACTCTGGCCGCTGTGTAAGCTGAACAAACTCTCTACGGAGTTACTGGAGTGGTTGCAGCCTTTGGCCAACGTGCCGTCCACGACTTCAGACACCGCAGCTTCTTTATCCTCGGCCTGTGAAAAACATCAGGGAAAGTCTCAGGCAAGAGTCCCAACCAAAACGTATACGTGACAGGTCTTCAGGTAGCAAATCAGGTCGTGTCAGGCCACGGGGCGCTCGAGAGAGCAAAGTCTTTAATCCGCGAGAGCTGAACTGCCATTTTTACCTCAGACATGAGACCTGCGTGTAATCCGCCCACATGAGCTCCTCAGAAACTTGTTATTGTACAGCAGCAAAATAAAGATTCACCACTTTATAAATGAGCTTTAAATAAATGAGAAAACTAAAGAGAGGTTATGGCTTTTTGCTTTACTACTGTACCTCAGATGTTTACTCAGGATAAACATAGTAGAAATTATTTTCTGTCTTTTTTATTGATGTTTAGAGAATCAGCTCCCCTAAATGACCAAAAACCTCACATGCATTATAGTGTCTTCTTGCTGAGGAAAACTTTTGAAAGGATCTAAGAAAAAAAAAGGCTGAATATTGGTCTTTTCTTTACACAAATTCTATTTTATAACTCTTGGAATATAGCACACACTCCTTTTATGGACACCATCAACCATAGACCCCACTATTAAACATAAAAAAAAAAATTTTTTTGTGTTTGTAGAATGAAACCTTTGAAGAGATAGTCCACCAAGAAAAAATTCTGTCATTTATTCCCAATAACTTTGTTTCAAACCTTTATGACTTTTTTTGCAACACAAAATATTACATTTTGAAGAATGTTGGAAACCTAATGGTTTTGGTTCCCATTGACTTCCAATATAAGGCCAAAAAGTGCTATGAAACCCAAACATTTCGGTTACCAACATTCTTCTATTTTCTATTTGGTCTTATGGTCCACAGAACAAAGAAATGCATACAGGTTTTGAACAACATGATGAGAGTACTTTCATTTCAGTTCCCACTGACTTCTATTGTATACAATGAAAATCAATGGGAACTACCGACATTCTATAAAATATCTTCTTTTGTGTTCCACAGGAGAAAGAAATGTAAGCTTGGAATGACATGAGGTTGAGGAAACGATGACCAACTCTCATCTCTTTAAAGAACCCAAAAGCCAGTACAACATTGTTAATTGATTAGAAGAGCATTGGTTGCTAAACCTAAAGAAACTTTAAGGTACTGTAAGTTTTGATGTTGACTGTCAAGCAAGCGCTCACCATTTCCTCTGACAGGGCTTTGGTGTATTTCCTGCCCATCTTTCTACGCATGGTCAATGAGATGTTCTTCATCTTCTTCCCGAGACCTCCTGATTTACTGGGATCCACCTCAGCAGCTTCCACAGGCTACAGAGACACACATGGAGCTCGGTATGGGAGATTTCAGAGAGCCGCTTTTTATATATGCTTACATAAAAAACAAAAGAAACCAAACTCACCGGATTTTCTACATTCTCTTCTGTTTTGACCTGGGTGGGCTGCTGTCTGTCGAAAATCCCAAAACTGGTGGAACGCTGAATCAAAATGAAGAGATAAAATAGGTTAAAGTGGTCCGCACCTGTAAACAGTCTTGATTGCATCTCGATTTTCACACCATAATCTCGCGGTCACAGAAGAGATCACTGATGGTCACTAAAGATGACAGATTTTCATGTTTCATAAGAGTAACTGTTAGCTGAGCGCACTCAATACTTGAGTAATGTATCATTTCACCACAACAGATGGACAAGGTGTTTTCTTTTACCTTGGGTTTGTTCCTTGATTTGTCAGAGACGTTGGATGGTTTCCTTTGAAGCATTCTGCCGACAATCTCAAAATGTTTTTCTCTTAATTTCTCCTGACACAAAGCTGCTCAGCTCTTATTGAAGTCACCCGCACTGGCCTGAAGCAGCTCACACATGCAGTCGTGTCTAAACACACTTCCTCAACCGCACACAGGATGTGAGCGTCTACTCTGACATCTCTAATCAGTGGCTTTAAAGTGTCTCTTCAAGACAAAATAATGCGTCCTTATCACCGTGACAATCTTTTGGAGCAACACCTGGAACTAAGGTTATTCTGGTGTAATTTATATGATCTGTAGAAATAAGTCATATAATTAATTGAGCTTTTTTTTTTATCATCAGTTAATTTAAAAAAGGGGTCAGTGAGATTTTTTTATATTTTTGGAAGAAGCCTCTTATGCTAACTGTTCCTTTTGATAAATTCATTGTGTCCTTATGTTTCAAAGACCCCAAAATAGAAACATTACACGCTGTATATCTGATAACATTTTAATGTTACATGTTCAAAAATTATTTTTGTGATATAAAACCAAGGTGTATTGTTTATTTTCTCATTTACTTTTTACTTTTTTGTTTTTAACAAGTACGCACCACAAATAGGCCTATTTTGTTATCTTGTTGCTCAAGGAGAACATTACCATTTAAAATATATTTTAAAAAAAGACTACACCTTGATTTAAAAAGCTCTCTTCTCCCATATTTAGTATTTTTTAGAAATCTCCATATCACCAGCACATGAAACATTGGATGCTGCCTGTTCTCCAGCATGTGATGCTGTTAATCTTGTGTGTACTTTCAACAGGAAGTGCAGCTCTGATCAGCGTCTCACCAGAGGGTCCGGAGCGTCCAGGTCCGTGACGGAGTGGGTGATCCACCTGTCTTGCTGCTCTCGTTTGTAGGGGTCCAGTCGGTGGAAGAGCTCCTCGTATTTCTCCCAGTCCGTGTCTCTGGGGAGGGTGAAGTTGAAGTTGTACATGACTTGTTCGGCTGTTGACCTGTGGCAGGTGTGTGTGGACGTGTCCCACGCTGGAGAATACGCCATGGGGCTCCAGTACTCCTGAAAGAGTCCTGGACTCCAAGAAGCCTCTGTTTCTGCTCTATCAATGTCTTTATCCTGCAGGGGCTGCTGGGATTGCTGTGTGGATGCTCTTGTGTGCTTCTTCTCAGCTTTTTTGGTCAGATTGATGCACGTTATAACAGGACTGTGACCCTTTCCATTGGATTCTGTCAAATTATGAAAAAAGGAACTAATATGGATGATGCAGCTTTTTTGTTTTATTCTGTTCACGCGAGGAAATGGTTATTTAGGTTCTCACCATCAGGTTCTGTGTGCTTTCTTGACTCCTCTGTGGCACTTTGACCTCCCTTTTTCCCTCCCACTAGTTTCTGGATCTTCTTCAGCGTACCTTGCGCCTCATCTTCACTCTCTGACCTTCTGGCCTGAAATGAAGAGGCATTGGGGAATTACAGCACATGAAGGAGATCAGAGATGCCTCAATCTGCCTCAAGATCAGCACACACAAGATTCTACAGACTGCTGGGGATTCTGGGTAATACTAAAGCTCTGCCCTCAGGCTCTGACCTTATTAGAAGCCTTTCACAGATGTGCATTCTTACACTGACATGTCATTTGAGTTCCTCATAATCTGACCTCAATATCCGTGTAAAGCCTGAGACACTCGTTTTATCTTTGTATTGACCGTTTAATAGTATATGCTTAATTTCTCTATTTTTTAATTTAGATTACCCAAATGTAATCTTTACAAATAATAATTAATTGTCACAAAAAGTTATCTTTAGAAAATCTCAAAATTCTAATTCTGTACAGTATAATGTTATGCCAAAATTTTTAATTATTAATTTATTTTTAATGTTTTTTGTAACTTATTTAAAATAGCACAGAATTTTACAACTGATAAATTTAAAATGATAACGTTTAAATTTTAGTGTTTTATTACAATTTTTATTTTAAACAAAATTATGAAGTTGTAATATTATCCAAGTAATATTTATTTTTAAATGATTAATGTTAGTTTTTGTTATATATATATATATATATATATATATATATATATATATATATATATATATATATATATATATATATATATATATATTTAAACAAAATAATATTGCATTTTTATATCAGTCACTTTTTTTCTAAAATATAAAACTTATGTAAAAAAGAAATTGTAATGTAAAGTTACTTTTTTAATGTAACGTTATTCGACTTCTATTACCCATAAATACTTGTGCATTTCTATTATTTTATTAATTTGATTTAATTTTCTGCAAAAAAAGGTTAATCCATTATGCATCATTTTTCATATTTTCCCCTCAAAATTAGTATGGGCAATGTTAAAAATCTGGACTCAGCCGAAAGTGAAGGGCGGTATTCAACACAAAATCATAACAGACATTTGTCCACAATAAATTGCAATAACCATTGAAAAGTTGAGGAAGTCGTCATTGAAGAAACTCACCAAGTCTTGCTGTCTGCATTCAGAGTTTTCTCTGTTGGGATTCCAGGCTTCATAATTCACACCCTGTGAATTAAGTGCAATAATACACAGATGACTGAATCACATTAGATTAATGGAGAATTTAATCATTGAGAAATGTATCCTGTATTATCAAGAGAAACATTTTATGGATGGCAGGGTTTGATGTGTTTGTCTAATTATAGTAATATTGCACATTATTTTTTTTCTGTATTGCTGCTATATGTTACCTGGACTGAAGGATTTTTAAAAGTCTTCTCTGAATTCATCCGCTCATCTTTCTCTTCTCCACTGTGTTTTGACCGGTGGTGATCTTTGACCATCTCTAGATTAAAATACAGCACAATTCAGCTCAAGCCCTGGATTTATGAAAATTCACACTTCAGATTCAAATTGGAACTTGGGAAGTCTGGGGAAGAGAGAGTGACCCTGAACACTTTTATCTGACTCTCAGTGAATCAGTCTGAGCCCACATCAAATCCTCTGTTTCACATGGGCTTTTGGAATTGCTTTGTGTCGTCACTGATCTAATCCACTAAGACCGTTTGACACACACAGCTCTCTCTGACTCTCTCGAGCCCACCACACTTCCTCAAACTAACAAAACACACTCACTGCAGCTTCTTTAGACCTGTTACCTGTGTTCGAATGGTTCTTGCTGTGTACCAAGCCGTCTTTTTTCCTTGTGGACGGCCAGTGGGCATCAGACTCTGTATGATCTATCAGAGATAATAACGGGTTATTTTAAAAGCAAAACATGGAAGGCAAATGAAACAGTGTTATCGAGAGGCACCGCCGCCAAGTAGGTCAGCAGGACTGGCATTAGGGTAACAGTGCTCAAAAATACAAGGCAGAAGAGCTTTGCTGGAATTCAGTGGGTCAAATACAATAAAGTTTAGTCCTTAATCCTGAAACAAGGCACACACATAAAAAAAAAATGCATAATGCTTAATGCTACGGTTCCAGACAGATGAAGTCCTGGATGGAATAACTGACCCCAGGATTATGAATTTGACAGACCTTTACACTCTATGACACTTTGTTTTATGACTAGCAGTGTTATTAATATTGTAGTATTAGGCAAGTGGTTTACATTTTTAATGAACTGTGAGGGAAAGCAGCAAGGAATTCTGGGTATTCACTCAAAACAAACTGACAAACCTGTAGTCTCATCTTCAGATGTGGATAGTAATTGGGACCTGTTAAGTAAAAGAGAAACTGCGTGAGAGAAATAATAATAAAAAAAAATAATTCAGACTGATTCACTCAGTCAATTCTCTCAATTTCTGTTATTCATTTTCTTCTTCTTCCTCTGTAACTGTTACATGACTTGTTTTGGTCAAAACTGAGCTATTTTGCAAGCAAAATCATTACCAGTATATGATGCTTCAGCAGGGACAGGTCTGACATTGGTTTAAACAGGTGAGTTAAAACAGTAACTAAATCCCTCATGCTCAATTAATATAATCCTAATCCAGCTCTCTCATTTTCTCATAAAACACAGCATACGGCCCTGATGCAAATAATCCACACTGACAGTCTACCTTTATGTTATAATTCTCCTAAAGTGTAATTTTGAGAAATGTATTAACATGATATACAGGTCTTGAAATATCATTTACAGACCAAAAGATCCAGAACTTACTTTCTCTTTGCCTTTTCCAAAATCTTATTTTCTTGAGTCTTACTTGTGGGAGTCTCTGGAAGCTTCTAGAATAAAATGTATAAATAGAATATATTTAGTGCATCATGATATCTGACACATCATATGTCCATGACCTCATGCAGTATTTTATCTGGATAAAAAGTCCTGCTGGGATTTAGGTAATTTCCTAATGAGTGCGACCTGCTGTACCCCACGCACGTCACTCACAGATTAATCAGCAGTTATACAGGAGGCAGCACTTTTCCATATTAATATTTTCGTCAATGTCACATCAGACATAACTGCAGCTCGGTGTCTCATGTAAGAGCATGTGATTTCCCTTGCATTTCTAGGCACGTGCGGATGAACCCACCATGTTGATGCAGGGCTCAGATCCACTCCACACACTAATGTTCTTCACAGGGTTGGGACTGGGCAGCCTTCTTGGTAATAAATCTTGAGTGTTCTGGCCAATCTGAGCCGCCTCGTACAGGCTGTCTGTAGAACCATCCTGTACCAAACACAAAATAAGAATATTTATTCTAAGTAATATGAGCCTTTTTTTTTTTTTAACAAGTCATACTCCACTAATTATTATTGTTATTAATATTAGATTAATTTTTTTAGCAATTCCACTTCTAATAATATCTATAATATATTATTGTTTGTATTATTTGTAATACTAGTATATTGTTGTATACATTTAGTTTATTATTGTTTATATTATTTTACAATTATCCATATTGCTATTATTAATCTCCAACATACTCATCATATGCACAATATTTCTGCAATTATACAATAACTATGTAATAGATGTGTGATCTTAGATTTTTACAGCTATGAAAACCAGGTATGAGTTGTCCAGAGACCTTATTCATTCATGTTCAGGAGCTACGGTCAGTTGTTGGATGATTCTATCAGGATTCGGGGAATGTAGTGGCCTCTCAGGACCTTCAGAGGTGCTGTTGTGCCCCTGATCTATGAATAGGATATTTTCCTTTCTGCCGATCCATGATCTGCTGTAAGGAGCTCTCTGTCTCTCAGTAATCCTTACCTAACGTTTCCATACAATCCCACTTTCTCTCGGCATAAGATAATGTCATGATATCTGCAGCTAAAATTAGCATTTTAGCAACTTTTTCAGAAAAACTGGTTTGTAATATAAAAGTTTCAAGTACTTACTTGAGTATATTAAACCACTGTTGTTACACAAATGTAAAAGTACAGCTCAAGTTGACCCAACACCAGTGGAATCAAGGATCTAATCTTGTTCTTCTACCGACAGAGACACAGATAATCAGTTCAATCTGATATGGCATACAGTCGGCCGGCGTGAATCAATTCAGATCATGAGATGTCCAACTCTCATTTCTTTGAATCCTCTAGAATAGCTGATATATATATATATAAAAAAACATATCCATATCCAACTGTCCAATGCATATAAAAGAATGAGCAAGAAACTTTCTCTTACCAAAGTAAAGCAGAAGAGGTTCATTTTCCAAGTCTTAGTCTGTGTCCTTGCGGCTTCACTCACTTTAATCAGAGAGTTGCATATATGTGAGAGAGTGTGTGAGCTCTCACACACAAAGAGCGCTGGGATTGAGTGGCTGTTGTACTGTCTGTGGACTCACAGATTAATGCAAGTTGAAAATCCCTCCCATAATCCAATAGCAGCAGTGGGCCGTCACTCTTTAGGTGCCCCGGCACTGCCTGCTAATGAGCTGCAAATACCCCAACGTTCCCATCAAAGCAAACGTGCTGTCCATGTGCTGTCAGTGGAGGACAGCAGGACACGAGGCAGAGGTGGACAGCCCTTTGACATGATTTCTGTTGGGTTTGTAGTTGCATTATTTGAGTATTGAAAAGTGCATTTTGCAGAGTGAGTTTGGCCTATACAGAGAAATTACTGGCAAAGTTATATTTGGACTTTTATGACTTTAAATTAAATGCTGTCTCGGTTACAATAAGAGACTTTTGACCAGTGGTGTATCAACGTGTTAAACAAGATATTACCATTGTAAGGTAAGTATTAAAAAGAAAACTGAATCCATAAAATTTTCAAAAGATTTTTTTTATTTCCATGGTACTTAATTGCATTTGGCTCTTATTGTTTTCAACACAACATTAGTCAGGTCCAGCTGGTTTATTTTTGATTATGGACCATAAGTACTTTTCTTATACTCATCCTGGAAAAAGTTAAGGTAAGTAAGGTAAGTCAAGGTAAGTCGGTCACAGAAGATCTGTCCTGTTGATTGAAATAGTGAAAGTGAATGCCTAAACACTTCTCAAATGGAAATGTTTCATGATCATGAAGGTTTCGAGCTTGTAGGCTTCTTGAAGTATGTACAGGAGCATCTCAATAAATCAGAATGTTGTGGGAAAGTTTATTTCAGTAATTCAACTCAAATTGTGAAACTTGTGTATTAAATAAATTCAATGCATACAAACTGAAGTAGTTTAAGTCTTTGGTTCATTTAATCTTGATGATTTGGGCATTTAACAAAAACCCACCAATTCATCTCAACAAATTAGAACATGGTGACATGTCAATCAGCTAACCAACTCAAAACAAAGGTTTCCTGAGCCTTCAAAATGGTCTCTCAGTTTGGTTTACTAGGCTACACAATCATGGGGAAGACACTGATCTGACAGTAGTCCAGAAGACAATCACTGACACCCTTCACAAGGAGGGTAAGCCACAAACATGAATTGCCAGAGAAGCTGGCTGTTCACAGAGTGCTGTATCCAAGCATGTTGACAGAAAGTTAAGTGGTAGGAAAAAATGTGGAAAAAAAAGACGCACAACCAACTTACAGAACTGCAGCTTTATGAGGATTGTCAATCAAACTGGATTCAAGAATTTGAGTGAACTGCACAAGGAATGAACTGAGGCTGGGGTCAAGGCATCAAGAACCACCACACACAGACGTGTCAAGGAATTTGCTGAACCACAGACAACGTCAGAGGCATCTTACCTGAGCTAAGGAGAAGAAGAACTGGACTGTTGCCCAGTGGTCCAAAGTGCTTTTTTCAGATGAGAGCAAGTTTTTTTTATTTCATTTCGAAACCAAAGTCCTAGAGTCTGGAGGAAGGGTGGAGAAGCTCATAGCCCAAGTTGCTTGAAGTCCAGTGTTAAGTTTCCACAGTCTGTGATGATTTGGGGAACAATGTCATCTGCTGGTGTTGGTCCATTGTGTTTCATTGTGAAAACCAAAGTCACAACACCAGTTTACCAAGAAATTTTGGAGAACTTCGTGCTTTCTTCTGCGGACCAGCTTTTTGAAGATGCTGATTTTATTTTCCAGCAGGATTTGGCCCCTGCCCACACTGCCAAAAGCACCAAAAGTTGGTTAAATGACCATGGTGTTGGTGTGCTTGACCTGGCCAGCAAACTCACCAGACTTAAAGTAATGTCAAGAGGAAAATGAGAAACAAGAGACCAAAAACAATGGAGAGGAGCTGAAGGCCACTGGCTAAGAAACCTGGGCTTCCAGACCACCTCAGCAGTGGCACAAACTGATCACCTCTATGCCTCACAAAACTGAGGCAGTAATTAAAGCAGAAGGAGCCCTTTCCAAGTATTGAGTACATGCACAGTAAATTAACATACTTCCCAGAAGGCCAACAATTCACTAAAAAAAGTTTTTTTGTTGGGTATTTTTTTAAATGTGAGCCAAAATCATCACAATTAAAAGAACCAAAGACTTAAACTACTTCAGTCTGTGTGCGTTGAATTTATTTAATACACAAAATTCACAATTTGAGTTGAATTGCTGAAATAAATAAATAAACTTTTCCACAACATTATAATTTATTGAAATGCAATAATCTGCAATCTGGATGCTTGCACGTGAGATAACTCTTCTGAGTGCAAACAAAAACAGCTGATGCTGAAAGTCAGTTTCCTGCTTAAGTGTGAACAAGGTCGGAGAGGTGTTTGTGGTAATTATTCCTTCTCTTTATGGTTCTGACAGTGTTGGTGACAGGTCATTGCATTTTTCAGCTGTTAGCGCCCCCTTCTGGGCAAATTCACATAGAAAATATATATATTATTTGTTTATTCAAGCCAAGGTTATTGAGAGGTAACAAGTTAAATAATAATTAATAAATGAATCAGATTTTTTTATATAGTTTAATATGAAAATGCATCGTTAAAATTGTATTAAATAGTTTTATAATCAAAACAATATTTAAACATAAATACATTACCACGTCCCCACATTCTATGCCCATGAATACAGTTTACGTGATTTATAATATTTGTTTTTGTCAGCAGAGCTACTAAAACTTACCTTAACATGCCACCATCTTGGAGCTTCAGGTGTGTTTTTTTTCACTATTTTTGTATTTATTTATTTCCGTTTGTTATTGATATTGTATCAGGTTCTTCGATGGTGGCTGACAGTCATCCAAGCATAGTAAAAAGTACCCTAGTCAGGTGATCTACAAGCCTAATAGAACTAAAATAAATGCAAAGAAACATATTTTTGTAAGATAGGATCCTTCTTTGCTAGACCTGACAGTTATTTTGGTATAATCATATCAATATTGAAAGGCATTAAAAAAAAATAGTATTAAAAACTGTATAATAGTCTCATTTTCTATACATCAGATGATTAATAACCTGAAATTATTGTGTTTTTATTATTATAGTAATTATAATTATTATAATAAAGTTATTTCCAACAGGAATATCCAATTACAGTAATTGTTTACCCAAAATAAGTGCTAACAAGGATCCGCTCAAAACAAATAGAAATAGACAAAACATAATACCAGAAATATTATTTTTACTTATTAGTGTTTATTTTAAACCAAACTCAGGACTCCATCCTGTGCAGCATTTACAAAAGTAGTTCATCTACCTACCAGCATAGAGATAACAACTGGGTTCACTAAAGTTTAGTGTTTGACTATTGATTAAAAATATCATGCACTTAATTGAAAGCTTTTTAATTATTCCTGAATAATTCTCACTCCAGGACGAACTCAAAAGTTGGCAGACCTGCTTGAAGTAAGCTGAAGTGTTATGTTTCCTAAACAACATTTACAAAATTCACTTGTGTAAGTTCATGTTAGATCTCTTGCTCCAACTACTGATTTATTAGAAATAAGAGAAATAAGTTCCAATTTTCCAGAAGTTACAGTAGGAATGTATAGCTAATGAGGGGGGAATGTGAAATAGTCAGGAATTGTAGGATTTATTCAAGCAATTTTATGCCGTGGTCTGTTGACCCCCTGAATTAGCCTTTGCCACCCCATGTATAAAACTCAAGCTCCAGCACTGTCTGTAAACTGACAGCAGCCTAGTAAAACTGCTGCTGTCTGCATCAAGTTAGTCAAAAAACACACATCACTGCTTTTGACTGAATAACTTTTAGTAGTTTATTTAAAAAAAAAATATATGATGAAGACTATGCACCATTTTGTTTATGCACCATTTATATTTGATTATTCAACTACAAATCTGTATTTACAGTCTTTTTTTTATTGTGCGTCTCCATGTAATGCTGGAGGATAATTTTTTTTCCCTTTTCCATTCACTGCTCACTGTCCATCTTACACTGTACCCTTACATTTGTGATCATCCAGGTCTGACCTCACTATTGTTGGTCCAGGCTGTTTTTCATCTTCGTTGGAGTTTCCATAGACATCTCCTCACTTGCTGCTGGTGGAGCAATAATATACATGTGAGAAAACGCATAGATGAGGGAATCAGTCACAGAATCAGACTGGTGGTCTAATCTTCTCCTTTTCCTTTCTATGCTTTTTGATCTGCCGGATTTCTCCCTCATTCTTTTAACACCCCGTCTCATCTCAATCTGATGACCTGCACTTAGAAGAAACCTGGACGTGTCTCCAGGTGATGCTGGAGAACAACAGCCTGAGCTGAGGGAACCCATTGAATAATCAGATTTAGAGCAGAGGACTAATTTGATCCTTTTCTGTTCTCTGATCTCTGGACTGCTGAAATTCTCCCCTTTTCTTTCAACACCCCGTCTCATCTCAATCTGACGAACTGCATTTAGGTTCAAACTGGAACAGCTTGAGCTGAGGGAATCCGTCGAATATTTAGAAATGGTGCAGATGTCCAATCTTATCTGAACTTATCTACTGGTCTGGTAATCTACTGGTAAACCATAAACTGCTTGATCTGTCTCAAATGCTGCTATGAGGCTCTTGGGTACACCTGCTCTATTTATAGCTTCTGCTTAGAATCCTGGCTGTGATGTCACAGATCATTTGCATTTGCATAATCTCAATTTAAAAAACAACAACAACTGTAGAATTGTGAATGTTCTAAGAATACTCTGGTTGTGTAGGTGTGTGTGTGTGTCTCTTGTGTAATATTACGAACCAAAAATATTTACATTTTTACTCTTTAAATTGATATCATGATTTTACTTGCGATTTTGGTAATTGTTTTCTTTTGTTCACTCATTGCATTCAATTTTGTGTTTCAATGTACAAGACCAGATTTCAGAATACAATAAACTTGAATTAACTGCTTGTTAAAAAAAAAACAAAAAAAACATGTCTCTAGAAAATAATAGGGCTATATTACAAGATCAACATAACTAAATTCCCTTAAAATAAGCCTTAATATATATACTTAATATATAATTTCAGATATGAGTATTAAACTTTTTATGGCTTATATATCAAAACATTATTTTCAGTCAAGTGTGAGGAAGCACACTCTGCCTTGTCTTTTAAACTCTTTCCCACTTGAGGGAGCTGTAGCTCCTACTATAATCTAAACCAGATCCACTTATATCAAAGTTCTGAAATGTGAGCCACATATGTGTAGCATGTTAATGTTCTGGTTTTTGTAATGACTGCTTTCGATCAAATTTTCATGGGATAATATATTGGTGCTGGTTTATTAAATAGTTGTTGTCCATTATTTGTTAAACATGAAAATGAAATATGAATGGTAAATAAGGAAAGGTGGTCAAATCTCTCTCTCTGCCAGTAAAAATCAGGAGTGAGAGAGAGTGAGACAGGTGATCTCTGGAGTTTGATATATGTGCAGGCGTGTGGTCCCACAGCCACAGATGATGTGCAGAGCCGCCGCGACATTGATTTTGTCTGTCCTTGTTCAGAATTCGTAAATTGTTCAGTCTGGCCTTTGCTTTTTGCCTTAGCCCCAGCCTTGACTCAGATCTGAACCGAGAAGAAGTCTGTTTGCGTCAGATTCTCTCTCTCGGATGATGAAAAGGTGTTCACTATATTTTAGAAATTAAAGATCAACTAAAAACATACATGAATCTCACTTCTCATTTAGCATCCTATTTCCCAGCCATCACCAGCTAACAAAATAAACATTATTTCTGGAAGTAACATACATTTGTATATATATATATATTTCTTTATGTTTAAAAAGCATTTTGTGAAGGTTAAGGGAATCTCAGCTAGCAGGGAATATTGTCAGAAATTTTGGCAAGGTTTTCTTAAAGTTATCTGGTTTTAATAATATTCTCACATTGTTTATTGGTCATGCATTTAAAATATGCATTTAAAAATTTGTAACAATTCATTAATTGGTCATAGATTTTTTTTATTTTCTTTTCTGAAACCTTTTTTTTTAACATTTGCGTGTTAATGTTATTACTTGTTTCAGAATGTTTGGTGAACATTTAAAAGTTATGTTTCCATAATGCTTGCAAACTGAAGAAACTGAATGTTTCCTTAACATTCGCATAACCAAGAAAAACTTTTTTAAGACAATTTAAAAAACCAGACATTTTGAACTTTACAAAAGTTGTTTTTACAACTTGCTGATGATTCATGATTTAAGCTTCATGATTTAACTCAGTCTATATTCTTTAACGCTGTTCTTTTACCCCGTCACACATAATGTATGTCTCCGAGGAGCCTTGGCAGTGTTTAGTCTCTGTGATGAAGGATTACACAGTCTAGCTGGATCCTGATGGAGCAGAAATGGTTTCAGAAGGACACACAGACCGCAGTTTGATCTGCGCTGGTGTCAAAAAGATTCATGGGCAGGAATGATTCGAGCTGTGGTTCGTGAGCCGGACTGCGGGAGAGAAAGAAAAAACATCAATCCATCACCAATATTTTTGAGGAACAACATCACCTGTCACCTCAAGGGCATCACACAAAGTTATTTTCTGTTGGAGGGGAAGATTTAGACTCAGTGTATTGAGGCTCCTGTCCTGATAACCCTTCAAGAGGTGAGTGAGGTGAGGAGAGGACATCGCTCCCCCGGGCACCTCACATGCCTGCGCTGACCTTTGAACCCCGGTGTGTTCGGAATCTGAACCCATAGGTCACGACCTCTCGCCCTCCTTTCTGACCCACTGAATGTTTGACGCCCTTTAGTCAAAAAGTGAAACAGTTTGCCCCTGCGCCGGGCGACCTCTCACCCCCTCTCATCCCGCTAAGGTATGAGAGCACGTTGACCTCTGTGGCCTTTATTAGTCTCGCAGCACACCAGCCAGAATATTGCTACCGTCATCACTGATTTTATCTTGAATTTTAAGTTCTTCAAAGATGGACTGCTTTAAAATGTTGCCGTCAAAGTCAAGATTCGCTTTTATCGGCAGAGACAAATTAATCCCATTAAGATTGGACTACATGCTAAGGGGTCAGCAGATCGATTTATCTAAAGCTATGGGTGGTACACTGAATAATAACTTTGAACCTTTCTGCATGTGGCTTTCTGACATAAAATGGACAGAAACGTTTTTGAACTATTATTTATTTCATAAAAGCATCACATACACTACTGTTTAAAAGTTTAGGGTCTGTAAGATTGAACTCCCTTATGTTCACCAAGGCTTTATTTTATTTGACCAAAAATCCAGTAATATTGTGAAATATTACAGTTTAATATAATTTTGCTTTTTGAATATATTTTAAAATGTTAATTATTCCTGTGATGGGAAAGATACATTTTTAATAGTCATTACTCCTCTTTTCAGTGTCACTTGGTCCTTCAAAAATAATTCTAATATGCTGATTTGGTGGCAATGTTGAAAAAAGTTGTGCAAAAAGTTTTCCTTTATGACTTTTTCTTTGTGTGTGTGTGTGTGTGTGTGTGTGTGTAAAGGTCATGTTTTTTTTTCTTGTTTAATAGAAAGATTTAATAGATTTAATAGATTTGAAATAGAAATCCTTCATTACATTATAAATGTTTTTACTGTTACCATTCTTCAGTGTAATTCAACTGTTGAATAAAAGTATTATTTTCTCTCTCAGAATAAAAAAATTATACCTATGAAATTAAGACCCCCCAAAAAATCTGGTTTTGTTTTTTAATGCATTTCATGGTTCTTTTTTTTTTTTTTGGTAGAGATTTGACCTGATATCAAAACCCCAGACTTAAAATGATGTGTTCTTGCACATTTTTAACTTTAGATGCTATACGCTCTTGTTATCAAGAACTATTTGCAGTATATATTTGGCTTATGTGTTATATATGGTATATGGTTACATTATGCTCCAGATAATCTGGTATCTGGGTTTTAAAGCACTTATTTCATTTCCTCTATGGTATCTGGCTGTGAAACATTTTTTAGGCCCCAATGATTTCCAAAGATTTTTTTTTAGGCTTTGAGGCTGTCTATATTAGTATATACACCATTTAACACCTCTAGCAGATATATAAACATTTAAAATGACTTATTTGGGAAAACCGACAAAATAATTCTACTTGCTATTTTTGTCTGATCAAATGTTTTTTCTAGTATATGGTCAAATGTCTTTTAGGGCCATTCTAGTTGTTACTCACCTCTTATCCTGCTCTCAAATCAGAGATTATTCCAAACTGTTGAAGAGGTGTGTTTATGTGGGGGAGGTGTCCTTCACCTTTATGTGAATCATTTTTTCACAGTAGTGCCAAAAGCCCACAGAGAGCTGATCTGCTGTGAACTGACCCCTCTGCCTCTGTGGGGTTAAATCATTGAATGTATGCTTCTGAAGCTCCATTAATCTCTTGTAGGCCTCAGACCTGATTCTCATGGAGTGCCGTGTGTCTCGGGACGGCATGCGAGTGTGACGACAGTTGTGGTGACTCTGCCACAGGGCGGGACACAAACGTCATTCTACACTCAAATGTCAGTCAACGGCATCTGGCCTCGGGCATGTGTTCACCCCTTCAATCAAGACAAAGACAAAATGACTGCCAGTTTATGATCAGCATTTCACACTCCATTTCGTTCGGAGCTGTAGCCTGTTTTGGTGTGTTTTTGTAGGTTTTGTGGTACACTAATAAGTCAAGGTGGGTTGAAGCTGCGTTTGCGTGTCTGTGCATGTCCACAGGTTTCCCGCTGCCCTGCCGCTGACCTGTGACCTTCGTTGACCCTGAGCTGTGAGCTGCCCTTTCATTCCCAGCAGGCTGGTGACAGTAAAGCTAATTCCAGAGGGTGCAAGCAGGTACCATAAAACTGTTCCCGTTTAATGATGACAAAGCACTTGCAATGCTTGTTCTCCTTTAATTGGTCTATTTTAGCATGTTGTTTTCCTTTTTAAAAGAGAGTGTCTGTGTGAGGCCTCAGGCAGCTCTCTGGGTGTGTATTTTCAAGACTTAACACAGGTTTATTATGTCTCTTATTTTAACATCATTAATAGATCATAGGTGAGATTTCACATTGTGCCAAGCATGTGAATACATATAAATAATAATACACATATAAATATATATATATATACACACACAATTTTTTTTTGTATTTGTTAATTAAATATGTATATATTTGTGTTTTTATATTTACTATATATTGCATTAGTCAAAAATTAGAGAATGATGTCCAAATTGTATAATAGCAAACTTTAATCATTAAAAGATGATAATTTATAGCAGAATCCAACAATCTAGAAATGATTATACTTACTCTAATGTTAAACTAGAGACTACATATGTCTTTCTCAAGTTTAAAGATGAAAAGATTAAAGGAAAGGAAAAAGAACCCTGTTGTCGCCCCTATGGATGTGAAAGCTATGCAGAGTTACGTAAACACTTCAGGTTAAAATGCATGATGGGAGAGTACCTGCTAAAAAGCATAATTAACCTGAACCGTTATTGGGACGTTTTGTAAGGTCATGTAAATGTGTAGCAGGTCACGCTGATATGTCAAGGAGCAGGATAACTAACTTGCTGTCTATGGAAGGTCAGAAAGCTCTTAGATTTGATCAAAAATATCTTAATTTGTGTTCTGATGGTGAGCAAATGTCTTACAGGTTTGGATTGACATGATGGTGAGTAATTCATATGTGGCAACGTCTCCAAGACACTTCAAGAAACCTGCAAAGCTACCTGAAAAACAATGCGCAAGTGCACCTACTGTAGGACAAAAGCTTTTTTTAACACATAGTGTGATCACACCAAATGTTGATTTAATTTAGTTAAGTTAATAGAAGTTAATTAATAAAATCTATCTATGGCATTAGTTTTGACGGCATCCTCACTTTCCAGCATTTTTAGACAAGTGCCTAAAACTTTGCACAGTACTGTAGCTTTGCAGGTGTCCTGAAGCATTTTGGAGACATTGCAGCAGTTCTTCGTGATTGAGTTGGTCTCAGTTTGTTCTGTTTCTTCATGTTATTCCAGACAGACTGTACTGGCTTCCGTCAGACTCCTTGTGCAAACAAAAATCTCACTTGATTATTACATTTAATGGCAAAAATAATGTTTGGAAATATAAACTGATATTTACTACTTACACACTGCAGCAAAACAGAAATAACTGACTTAAACCATTTTTTGTTGGTGAAAACACTAGTTGCCTAAGACATTTACACAGTTTATTTTACATTGTTAATGAAACATCAGAGGGAAATGTGCGTAAATAATATCACAGTGCAAAAAATCTTCCACCTTTCAAGCAATCAGAGACTCAGTTAATATTGTAATGAAACTAAGAAGTCTCAGCTGGGTAGCTGTTGTGACAAAAAGTAATAAGAACAACATTTTTAGATGCGGTAACATCTAAACAGTCTTGGTCAGTTCCAGAGGAACTGTAAAGTCATCTGTGAAGCCAGGCAGAAATGAATGCCTGTCACTCAGAGGGGAGGTGAATATCCAGACCCTCAGCAGAAGACTGCTAGTTGTTCCGCAGTCTTAATTCCCAGTGTGTGCGTTATTGTGCTGGTACTTGTGATTTCTCAACGGTCGGCTGCAATTGTCTTTATGTATACTTTAATGGGATTGACTGTTAAATCTGTTTTCTGGTCAACACGGACCCATTCTTCTCTAGAATCTGGAAAGCAGGCGGAAAAGTGTCTTAGCAAGTGGCGATGTGGGAATTCTGCGTCGAATCTCAAGTTATAAGTTTTACTTGTGTTTGTTCCTCATCTCGTTATTGTTGATTTCTCAAACCTCAAGGGGGACAGAAGACTCATTCTCACCTCCGCAGTGTGACTATGAAGTACTGAGACGCTTGCAAGAAACTCCTCACTCTCAACAAACGAGAATGTACTGCTTACATTAGATCAATATGAGAATGAGTTTTGGAAGCATTTTTATTCCATCTTTTGTAGCCTCTAGGGAATGTTTGTTTTTTACATATTTGTTCCAGTGGAAAGAGAGTAGGTCTTACAATTGATTTTACATTTTATACTTCAACTTGTGCAGATGGATGGTTAAGATGGTTAACTTTTTTTTCACATTTTTTATCACCATTTATGTTAAAAAAACAGTTTGCATAATTTTTTTCTGGATTGTTTGACGAAGAAACATTTCAAAAGAATAGCATTTGGTTGCCACTTTTAATCAATTTAATGCATCCTTGCTGAATAAAAGCAAATCTTACGTTCGAAAGGTAGCATATATGTTGTATGAAAACATTTGTAAGAATAATTCATACTGGAAAATTAACAATTATTTCAATTATAATAAAGAAAAACTAAACCTCTATTCTTATCTACTTCTTTAAATTCAAATTGAATAGCATTGCATTGCAGAAACTGAATTGGAATTCAAAAGACATTAATTCTGATGTCCGAGACCAAGAAGAAAGCTCGATAAGCAACATGTTTTACTTGATGGCTGTGGGGAGTAAATGCTGGAGGTTGAGGGGGTTGTGGCAGGTATCAGGAGACTTCTTGTCCCTCCAACACTTCATAAAAGTCTAGTTTTGACCTATACTTCCTGAACCTTCACTGGTTTTTCCACTTCAGTTGGTGCAAGCAGACGAACGAGAAGGATTGTAGAAGCATATAGCTAAGATG
The DNA here is from genome assembly GCF_023724105.1 of Carassius gibelio. NCBI lineage: Eukaryota > Metazoa > Chordata > Actinopteri > Cypriniformes > Cyprinidae > Carassius > Carassius gibelio. The sequence continues at coordinate 19,742,725 of NC_068405.1, read as the reverse complement.
TCAACAGTGTGCGTGCTTTCTCAAGGTCAACGCACACTAATAAGAATGCACCAGGGACCACTGTTATTATCAGCTAGCAATGGAATAGCTGCGAAAAAAAAGGTAATTATTTCCAGGCATGTGATAGATAAAGGCTCTCATTGCCTCGATCAGGAAAAGGACAGTTTTAGGTGGTGTTGATTTCCCAAAATGGCTCTTTTTTTGTTCCCTTCAAGAGTTAATTGTGCTTTACGCTGTCGGAAATCTATCGCTTGTTAAAAATCATGACATACCCTTCAGACATAACAAGCTCGGCTATGAGCTTCTGGGCAACGTCCAAGTTAAATGCCCTCTGTGGAATCCTTGAGAACTGTTGAAAACCAGCCGATCGGACGTGGTGGAAAACTGCAGCCATCACTCCGTGTCTGATGTGGAGGTCAACGCCAGCAAAGCCAAAAGGGCACATCAATTTTTACAGCCCTCCTGAGGACGGGCAGGTTTCTGTGTCTCTCTTTATCACCTTTCCGTGGGAGGTGAGCGGATGGTCATTGTTTCTCAAGGCTGTTATTTGTATGATGTCTGATGAAGCATGTGAACAGGGCAGAAGGACTGCTTTCTGACCTGAACACAATGGCAGTGCACCTTTTTACTTTATGGATGCTGTCTTGTCTTTGGCTGCTAAATATACCTTCACCTGCAATGTGATTCTGAGTCTCCATAATGTTGAGAACAAGTTGTGTGAACAACGTCAAATTATTTTATTTTTAAATTAATCAATTTATTCAGTAATTCTTTTGATTCAATATTTTGCTTGCATTATACAGTTTAAAAGTTGAACTTAATATATTTGAAATAATACATTTAAGTCATCCATTTTCCAGTATTTAGATTTATTGATATAGAATTTTAAGTTTTTAAATTTTTTGTCATTTTTATTCAAATTTTGTTTACAATATTTCTATATAGATGGAATCTTTCGAGATTATTTTACTGTTTAACAGTTAATTACTATTATTCATACTTAATATATTTTAATTAATACATGTAGCCTAAGTAATAATAATAGCTTTCTTTTTAAGTCTTATTATTAAGTTATATTATTTTAATTTTAGGTTTATCATTTAATATGTATCTTTATTTTAGATGCTGCAAATTGATTTTTTTATTTAATATAATGAAATTACATATATATGTGTGTGTGTGTGTGTGTATTGTAAAATGATCATTTACATTACAACAATTCATTCAATATTAAATCTTGTATATTATAATAATTATATAGACCGTATAATCATAGAAATCTTTGTTTTAGCATATCCAGAATGCTCAAACAGGAATCTTTGGACAGAATAATGAGTTTATATTTAGTCACAGCTGAATTGTGGCCATCATGTGTAGAGTTGGAAGCTTCTTTTGATTATCAGACATTATCATACACTACTCGTTGCTGTCCTACTTTCCAGCGTAGGAGTTTTGCAAACTCAGCCAGTGCCAGCCAATCCTTCAGCTTTCTTTTTGGCAGCACAAGGACAAAGCGATGGCTTAGACAGCTTCAGGGGACAGCAGAGCCGGAGAGAGATAAGAGAACAAAAACAAACATAGCTGAGGAAGAGGAGGGGGGGACGAGAGGACGAAGATGAAGAAGAAGGAGAAGGTTGTCAGGGATCAGGGTGACCCTGTGCCGCATGCAATCATCTCCTGCCAAATTCCGGAGAAAGGAAACCAGGCCACCTTGTAATCTTTGCGCACGGTGTCATATTCACTGCCGAACATGGAAGAGTTGTCTTTGAAAAGCCTGATACTCGAAGAATAAATATGTATTCTACCGTAAATTGTTGCTTGTGTGCCATAAGAGCTTTGGACAGTTTCCCTGACAAGATGAAATACAGCCCTTCTTTCACTTTCACTGTATAGAAAAATCAGCGTTCTGTTAAAGGTATGGTTCATCCAAAAAAAAAGACTGGAAATGTCCTCAACCCAGGCCATCCTAGATATAGATGAGTTTGTTTCGTCATTGGAAGAGATTTGGAGATATTTAGCATTGCATCACTTGCTTACCAATAGATTATCTGCAGTGAATGGGTGCCGTCACATTCAGAGTCAAAACATCACAATGATCCACAAGTAATCCACACCACTCCAGTCCAGTCAGTTAACGTCTTGTAAACTGAAATACTGCTTTTTTGTAAGAAACAAATCCATAGTTAAAATGTTTTTACAGTTTTTCTTAGTCGCTTCGGTGCATTTCTCGAATCATCCTTACTATTTGTAAAGAAGTATGTGCATTTCTCAAAACAATTTGTACAAAGAGCACCACAAAACAGATTACCAGCGAAAGCCTGTAACTTACTCAAAAGTCTTTAGTTCATCTCTCAAAAGCAAATATTCATGTCAATGAACATATCAGTGCCATTTGAATGAAAAGTCCTTGTGTCATTGTTCACAAACAAGATAGTCAAAATGCTTAGTCATGTAGTCAGTATAACAGTACACTTTGTTAGTATTACCTGATGTAAACTATGGCAACTTTTTGGATGACAGTGTATTGAACAGTATGCCATATGCTTATGTATGACATATATCCATTTCAAAAGTACAAATTTACACATTACTGTATGTGGGATATTGATTGAAAGAGACTGGATAGAATTCCCAGTTACACTTTTACTAGTGGTCTGACCAAAAAAAAGTATAAAAAAAACCTTTACAATGTCATTGTGATATAGAAAAGGAAAAAGAATATGGGCACAAAGATGAAAATAAGTTAATTTTCAGAATTTTTTACTCTTGTGTTGTCTTCCAACTGAAGATTCATGAGATGACCCTTTGAGCTATTTCAGAGAAATGGTTTATCATTGTTTGATCTACATTCTCTTCATTAGTCAAAATTCACTTGCACAATTCATGCCAAATTGACAAAAAGTCTAATAATAATGTGTAAAAATATAAATTAAAAGTGTGATTGGCAGTTTATGACAACTAGATTAACCATTTTGGATTTAATGACTTACACGATGAACTAAAAGCTAGATGTTTTGAGGGTGAGACTATTGCACAGAATACTATACAAAACATTTTGAGTGACATGACATTAGCACATGATAATAAAGGAAACCACAGATAAATGTGCGTAATCAATTGCATGAATGTACAAAAGCAATCGCAACTTGTTCAAAAGAATGAGAAACTGGTTTTATGAAGTGTATAAATGACTAGATGATGTGGAGCATGTACAAGTAGTTTTGAGAATTTAATTTCTGATTTGAGAAATGCACCAAAGTGACTGAGAAAAACTGTAAAGGGTTAGTTCACCCGACAAAAAACATTCTTCCATGTTTTACTTATGCTCAAAGCATCCTAGGTGCACATCTGTAATAAAACATCCCTCACTAGACTCCGGGTGTTGAATAAAGTTTAAAGTTTAAATGACATAAGGATGGACTTGTTTCATATAAACACACAGATTTTCACTTCACAACAAGCACTGAATGCACTGATGCACTGAATCGTGTGGATTATTGTAATGTTTTTATCAGCTGTTTGCTCTCTCATTCTGACGGCACCCATTCACTGCAGTGGTTCCATCTTGGATGACCTGAAGGTGAAAACATTTTCATTAATGTGTAAACTGTTCCTTTAAACTTATCATTTTGTGTTAAGTTAATTATATGTGGTGAAATAATTCCAAAGTGTAGTAGCTATGCTTGTTTGTAAGACTACCCTGATGTTCCTTAGTGGGCTCATAAAGCTGTTTGAGTAATCCGAACAGGTGATGTTTCTAACAGCTGACTGGCTACAATAGCATGGCTTTCTTAAAAGCAGAGTCTGCTGCTCTTGCCCTGACAGCGTGGATGACCTCTCGTGTGGGTCTTTTGTTGGTACAGTGCCTAGAGAATACATCCATTTGCATTTTACAATTGTTTAACAAATAGTCAACCATGGCAGGCTATTATCCCCCGCTGTGACCCCAAAACACATAAACACACATACACACACAGCTGTGGCCTGGCACACAGGGGTTTGTTCTCATTTACACAGGAGAGAAAGCATGCACCAGCTACATCTGTGAGAATCTGTAAACAATGCATTAATGCTACAGAATAATAGATGGATAGATGGATGGATGGATGGATGGATGGACGGACGGACAGATAGATAGATACATAGATAGATACTACAGAGATGTTGTTGAGTCAAGGACGCAGGCTTTGCAATGGTTTATGGAAACAAATAGTTTGTCTCATTAACTTTATTTTACATGTCTGCTCTCAGTAGATCATTTTCAGGTAAATTCAGTGGGCAGTTTAAATGAGTCAAGGCTCCACTTTCCATAAATCATTAGAGAGTATTTTAATGTTTCAAAGTGACTCTGTTCAGAAACTGAGTCGGTTGTACTCCAAGAAAACATGTTGCTCAGAGTGTGCTATGAAATGATTGCGGATAGAATTTGCTCTCAGACGATTCTGATCAGGTTTTTGATTGCAGGCTTTTGTACTTTGTCACTTTTGGGACATTGTTGAGGTGACATAATGGGAATTTGTTTTTCGCAGAAGAAAAAATCTGATAAGCAAGAGATTTAAAGTCTCAATTTTGTTCTCTGTTTAATATAATTGCTGTGTAGGAAAAATAATTGGGATATTTGAATTTGTTGATACAATGCTGGCTAATTATTTTGTCAACTTCAAATGTTATAATGTATTAACTGACAACTTTGATATTTTAGTTAGTTGACTAAACTTAAAATTTTGCATACACTGTAAGTTAAAAAAATTATTTATTTACTTAATACAGTGTATTTGTTATCTGACTGAATGAAATGGTATGGGTATACGGGCAAGAGTTTTTTATTTGTTTATTTTTTTTCCAAGGAAAAACATTTATCGGTTTATTTAATTATTTATTTTTAATTTTTTTTTCCTAGACAGTTGTCAGATTAAATGGGAACAAACAAAGACTTTTGCTTGAGTCTAACCCTAATAATCAAAAAATGCCTCAATCCTGAAACTATGTACTGATTTCCCTAATTATGATATTACAGAAAATTTGAATGAAATTTGAGTGGTGCAATCCATACATTCCTTTTAAAGCTCTTATTGTATTTGAGCAAGTGTCTAATTTGAGACTTTTATTCTCTTAATAACTTCTGGAGAAGCTGACACTTGACACTCAAATAACTGAGGTCACGTTCTCCTGAGTTATGAAATGGCAAACTCTGAACAATAAAAATTTCCTCAGGGTGGCCATAAAAGCATCCAGTTTGATCTCAAGGCGGGGGTGAGGGGAGGTTTTGTGTATCCAGCATAGGCAGAGTTAATGTGAGGGGTTAATTCGGGTCTGGCTTTCATTATTTGGACAGTTTTATTGCAGTTGTCTGCACAGCTTCCTGTGTAGTCCCTACACAGCTGACATTGGGCGGTCAGAGCCAGAGACAGTCAGACTCAAGAGTTTACTAGTAAGAAAATGCTTTGCATATGAGGATCCGTGTATGTGTGTGTGTTTGTGGATACTGCTGTTCTTGTGTGCACTGGGAGATTCCCTCAGGGCCAGAACAGGTTGCAGCTGTACAGAACAGTGTTGTTGAGACATAAGAAGTGTGCATGAGTGTGAGTGTGTGTAAGTTCACTGTGTTTGTGTTAAGACAGCTGATGCATGAAATGGAACTCAGGTAAGCGCGGGGGCCCGCGGCTGTCTCATGTCTTCCACTGAGTGATTTTACTCTGGCGCATTGATTCAGTTTCTCACAAGCTCACAGCATGCAGGAAGAATCATCTGACCGACAGAGGCCTGATGTTTGACAGTTTAACCCCTCAGAAAGACACCATGCAGAGAGGGTTACATTACATAGACCAGCAGACACATAAACAAACCAGCAGAGGGACTTTTTGAATTAATACATTTTAATTCACAGTTCCCCAATTTAGTTAATTTTCAATCTAAATCTATTTAATAAATTGTTACTTATCGTTACGTACGTATATATGAGCCTCATGTCGCTCATGTCAAAACAAATATCACTTTCTTTCCTGCAGAACACTAAAGGGGCTGTTCATAAAGTTAATAATATATTTATTTATGTATTTATTAGGGTTCTGAGTTATTAAAAGGCTTTAGAAAACTCCTTTCAACAGAAGAAAGAACCGGTTGAGGTTGATTAAATGATGACCACGTTTTCAATCTTAGGGTTAACTATTCTTTTGACTTGCTTTCTTTTTCTGCAAAATTTAAGAACTACATCCACTGGTAAAATGAGGACACAAGCCCCATTCAGAGCCCATAAGTGAGACCTGCAGCTTGTGTCAGCCAGCCGAGCATTCTGGGAACTCTGAATAATAAGTGTTTAGTCCTGATCAATGGGAGCCACCGCGCTGTTAGTGGCAAAATCAATACAGTTTTCTTTGCTATTACAATGGGCTGTCTTGTTGCAAATGAGCTCTGAAACAGAGTTGTCTGGAAGAGATGTCGAAGCAGAGCAACCTGCAGAAGTTCAGAGTAATAAAGAGGTCAACAGCTTCCATTACTGCTGCCGTCTGCACCGAGAACAGTCATTATATTCACTGTTTGCTGCTCTTTGTGTTTCCTTGTTCCAGGAAATGAAGGTTGAAAGAACAATATGACCAACAAACATTAAAATTGCTGTTTGCAACCATTTTATTCCCGCAGTTGAACATCATACCGTTCAAAAGCTTGGGGTTTATTGTTCATGTTTTCGAAGGTCTCACCAAGGCTGCATTTATTTAATTAAAAGTAAAGTATTGAAATTTAATTATTAAGGACTTGCGAGTTTCGATTTGGTAAATAACAATATACCATGGTATGTTGGTTAATATTTTTCTAGCATGCACAGCCTTCACAGCAAAAAAGAAGGAAAGAAAACGTTTCAGACTACATTTTGATAAAGAAAACTTTCTTGCGCACTGATGAATCATGTGCATTAAAACTAGAGACATTTTATAGCATTTCAAGACAACATGACATCCGGATCGAAAACTCTATAAAATGTAAATTATTGAAATGAGATTTTCTGTGGGCATCTTGCCTCTAAATCGAATGAAACATGAGTATGTCGTGAGCTCATGAATCAAATGCAGTCAGAGAGTTCAGCTCACTGTGAGAGGCGTACTCCAGCTGAGTGACCTTTAACGCAAGCCCCTCGATGAGACAGGATCGTTTTCCCCTGAACAGATCCATTAGGATTCTGTGTGCCACTTTATGTGGCTGAGATGAGAATGGTTGTGTCTGTGAAGTAAAAAAAATTGTCTAGATGTTTGCATTGTTGTTGGCTTCAGGAAACTTCTTTGGTGCAAATAAAATCAATAGTAAGTTTCAAAAGATGTCATCACAGTAATGTATTTTTCTCTGTCTCAGATCCTGGTCCATTTAGTTCTTTTTCAAACCTTGTTTCTTTTGTCTCTGAGGAAGGCTCGGGGTTAATGGCACAAATGGTTCAATGCATAGTGTGATCCCTATCGTCACACTGCCTGATAAATGTGACCTTGCTGTGACCTCTGCATGCAGAGGACTGACATGATTTTGCAGACTCAGGCACTGCAACGATCTTCCATTATCTGTGTGTTTAATATAATGCCGTCAATAATGAAGTGTGTGTTTTTTTTTTAAAGGGACAGTACATTGAAAAATGAAAATTCAGTCACCATTTACTCCTGCATCTTGTTCCAAAACTATGACTTTATTTCTTCGGCAGAACACAAAAGGTGAATGGCATAAGATATTAAATCTAGCATTTTTTGAAATATATAAAAATAAATGAGATTGTGCTTAAAAATATATAAACTTGATTCTAACTAATATATACTTAATTCTTCTAATTTTTTCTAAAAATAAGACATAATATCTTATGTAATTTTGCGTGAAGTTGAGTAAATGCTGGCAGAATGTTCCCTTTTGCCTGAACCATTCCCATGACACCTCAGTCATACAGAGCTCATATCCAGATCACAAAACCCACTGCACTCTATCTCTATCTCTCTCTTCCTTATGCATCTATTATTCATCCAGTCTTTTTCTCTCATCGCCGCACCTCATACTGCCAAAACACTGGTGCTAATAAGGCTCATAGCTTTCCTCGATGATTATGTGTGACAGCTTGGTCAGGAATTAGCCTCACTTTCACCCCTCTGAGAGGCACAGAGTGCCGGTGGCGCCCCGCGGTCAGTCTTCTGACACTCCCAAATGGAGTCAGGCCCGAGAACTGCCTGGATCCAGCACAGCCAGCCTCCTGTGCCCGGGGTCTGGCCCGTTCTGTTTGTTCAGCAGACATTTTAACCTTCATCTCAGAACAATAAAACAAGAATAGAGCGAATGTGGGCGCGTGAAAGAGCGAGACAGTGGGGGTATTTGACACATCTCCTTAAGCCACTGTGTGCTTTATTATCTTTGGCAGGCCTTATTGGTCGTGCTAATCAAGTGAACGATTTGCCACCCTCATTCCCGGCAACTGACAAATGCGTTACGATCCGGGGGGAACGTGCGACCTTGAACGTGTCACCTGCGAACCAGCTGGTGCTCTCTCTGCCAGCAGGAAACGACCTTTCGGAGGTCAATAAACTAAATAATTCACAAAGGTTATTCGCTTTGCGCTGAACGCACAACAAATCTGTAACTCCTCTGCAGCTGGACTCATAGCACTGATCTAGTTTCGATCACGTTTGCGACACAGGACGTATGCTTGATTTCTTTGCCCTCTCAGACATGAGCACCTCATGAATTATTCAAACATGGCTTTGATGTGAAACACTTAGTGGCATTTGATAATGCAGGGTGTTTATGATGTGTACACTAACTTCACAAATTTGGCAGAGATGATGCAAGGCTTGGCACTGATGTCTGTGCTAACAAATTATGATCATTGAAGTTATCAGTCTACAGCTGCGAGCCTCTCCAGATCACACGATTCCCATATGCATGAGGTAAGAGAGGCAAACGTCATGCTTTAAAGGTAACGTTAAGAATGGAAACATCAACGGCAGTAGCCAATGAGATGGAAGCTGTTCTGTTGTTTAGTAAGTACAACATTAATCTTTCACAGGATGGACGACACGACAGCCAGCCATAACTTCTGACAACTTTTTAATCTTCTCTCAGTACCATAACATACACAATATAGGCTCCACACATGCTATATGCATTATAATGTTACCGAATAGCACCTGATACTACAAAAATGTGCCAGCAATTCACACTACTGGACAGAAAACACATCTGCTAGTGTTAATAATTTGTTATCATTGCTAGCCAATTGTTATAACTGAGTGGTAAAAAAAAAAAAAACTAACAAAAAAAAAAACTTCTGTATTTGTTTATTTATTTAAATCAGTAGGGTCACCTAAATGTAAATGCCTAGTTCTTTCATGAAACTCTAGATGGCACAGGCTGATGATATTCACAGCTTTAAATGATTTGGCACAAGCTGATTGGTTTATGTTGCATATGCAATCAATAAATTAGCTGTTTTACATTTAAATGGCTGGTTAGCATCCAGTTGAACATTTTGCAGCACGCTCTGAGAGTTTCTCTAAAACCCTCCACCTTCCCCAGCTCCACCTGTATATATCTGCTACGGGTTATTATATATGTTATACGCTAATATATGCTAGTTGCAAATCTCTTGTGGTAGTTTGTTGTTGTCATATTTCATGCGTTTCTTTTCTTAATTTTACTGTTATTCTACAAGCTGGCAGTCTGTGTCCAGTGCCTATTTCTTTACACAAGTCGTGAGCAATAAAAATGTCTTTGTACTCTTTTAACCAAGAGTTGTGGTTTGTGTGGGTCTTAATGCATCCTTGTTTTGATATAACTAAGGTGTAGTGTATTACTAAGATTGAATCACTGTGGCCAACCCCAGCAGGTGGGGTTTGTCTGAAGATTAGATAAAACAGGCGCTGGCTTCCATATGGCAATGAGACTCAGTAAAGATTAAATATGTTTACTTACCCTTGGACTAGGTACGCCAAAGCAAATGCATCCATATGACTTAGTCAAAGATAATGACTAATTCATGATACAGTTCCTCACAGGTGTTTATTGGATGGACTTAAATGTCACCATGTAATTCCCGTCTGCGTCAGGATGGCCTCAGTGTTTCCGCTGGCCTTGTGCCACTCTGTAATCATACACTGCATAACTGATGTCTCAAAGCTGCTGAAACATCAGTATTTTCTAGCAGATGCAGAGGGGTTGTAGCTGTTACATGCATCAAAAGCTGCACACACCTGGCAGCACGCTGCAGGATATTTCTCCTGGACGCAGGTCTGTCTGCAGTAATGACTGTGGATCCAGTTGTGATGTCTGGGAGGATGTGTAAAAGCACAAGTGTCATGATTACCAGAAAAAGTGCTTATCTAAATGTTTCTGTCTCATATGTAGTGCTGGAAAATATCCCACTGATTTTACTGAATCAGTGCATCTCTAATGGTTCTCTTAACAAAGCGCTTTAAAGGCAATTCCGTTCTAGGGAATCATTTCAAAACTGTTTGAATTGGTTCAAAACAGCTCTCTCTCTCAAATATGTAGAATAAGAGCCACCCCACCAAACCCTAAGTGCAAACTCCAAGATTTAATAGATAAAGATTTAATTTCATTAGCATTATGTGTTGTGACCGGATCCATCCATGATTCTTCTGAATTCTGAACTGAATCCTTGAAAACTAACTGCGTGATTTAGTTGACCAATAGAGTTTGATCTGGAGTTTGCACAAATAAATATCAGAGTTTGGATTACAATGTCCGATTCATTTTAAATAGTCAGCTCTTCTCAACTGGTTTTCTTTTTCATATATACATAGGTTTGAAAAAAATCTGATTCATTATAGTGAATCGGTTCATTCAGACGGATTTAAATGATTCACAAAAGGATTTAAATCCATGCAGAACATTTAAGGTCTTCTTTTTCCTAGTGGAATTTAGTTTAATTAGCTTATTCATATAAATTAACTTATATTCTATTTTTTTATTTTTATAATTCATTTTTCAGTTACATTTAATGTAAATCAATACTGAACTTTCAAGAGGTCTTACTTTACAATAAAAACTGTATGCATACATGGAATTATGAATTTGAATTGCGGAAGCAAACAGAATGCAAAATTTCTTCACGCAGTGAGAGAGTGAGAGAGGAGTACGTGAGTGAGGGGTGGGGGAGAATTTCACAGTGTGAAGGACAAAGTTAGTGACCTGTAGATTATTCAGAGGAGGCCATCTGAAGGTCATACTGAATATTTTATCTCTCTGCTCTCCATAATTTGCTTTCAGCAGTTGGAAACTGTTTAATCACAGACGGCCGCGTAGAGGTCATCCTTACATCAACATTTGATCTGTTAGCAGCATAAATTATAGAGGAGCTACAATTGCTTTTTAAACAGCAAAATATTTGTATACGACCAGATGTCTTGTAAGCAGACGAGTTTTTAAAAAAACTGCACATGGTCTTCACAGTAGAGGTTAAATTTGTTTGCCAGACATAGATAACAGTGGGCCAACGAGTGGTCCAAAGGGCATCGCTTTCACACTATGAAGGGTCACAGCTGCTATTGACTAAAGCGCAAGGTTGATGTGTCTCATTTAAACTCTATTTGTATCTGTCCGCTCATATTTATTCTATAATACTAGCCTAGAACATTCATATTTCCATTGTACTAATCTGGAGTTCTTCATTTATGTGCATTTGAGGACACTCACACTGAAAGCAATATGTCATTGATATCACAGAGTCATGGAAATGGTACTTGTGTAGCAGTGCAGTCAGCAGTCATTGATCTGCAGTGCCGTATGCTGAGATTTCCCCGGAGTGAATCAGCCCAACTGCCTGTGAGTGTCTCAGAGGGACCAGAAATACGTCTGGGACTGCAGTGCTGTCCAAGTGCACTAGTATCACTGTATCTTCACTGCAAGTAAGTGGTGTGACACTACACAACTAGACTGCACCTATTAAATTACTGTGACATAGGGTGAATCACATGAGCTCCACTTCTATTTTGATTTGCATTTAGTGCAAGCTACGTATAAACTGCATGATTATGGTTCCAACATGTCAGTATGATGCTATACTTATATGCTGTCCTCTAGATATGATCCTTATACTCAAAATAAATAATTGCTGCCTAAAATTGCTTGTTTAACTGAAACATGACTTTACTAAACACATAACATATTATCTTATAGTTGTATATTACTGCCATATAATAGCTACTGATAATAATACTTCCTTATTCTGACACTAAAACAAGCATTTTTGAAAGGTTGCTTTGAAACTCTATGCACTGTGAAAAGTGCTAAAATAAACTTGAACCACATGTTACGCAAATCAAAGTTCTTGCTGTCAATTTACTCTTAATTGGACCACATACATCAAAGGAAAATATATCACCCAAAAATGAAAATTCTGTCATTAATTACTCATTTCCAACATGAAATCCGTTCTTGGATTTCCTCAACAATATCTTCATTTGTGTTCCGAAGATGAACTAAAGTTCAGATTGACATGAGGGAGAGACAGAATTTTCATTTTTGGGTGAACTTTCCTTTTAAATGATTCGCTAATAGAACTGTAAACATTTTTTAAAGATTATGAAAAACTTTGAAATACTTTATTATTATTACTAGTATTATTATTACTACAGATAAACAGTCTAAACACCCTCGTGTCATTAACTTATACCTCACAGTAATGGTTTGTGGTTGTGGACCTAGCTGAAAAATGACCCGTGGTTCAGTGAAGGAGTCATTTGAGTAATGACTCTCGATGATGAATCATCAGTGAATCATTTACCCAAATGACTCATTTGAGTGAGATGATTCACTTACTGAGCGAGTCTGCTTTAAATCACTGCACAAGTGAGATCAGGAGTCACGCAAATCGTTTTGACTGGTTATAAAGATTTGTTTTGTAAGAGAGTTTTTCTGTAAATCAGACGTCACTGCTTGTGTTCTGTCCGGGAGCGCACACTAACAGGTTGATTTATGTGACAAAACGGTATATTGCAGCAAAGTGTTCCTGAATAGATTTTAAATCATTTTTGTTTATGTTCTTATATACTTTTTTGGTTCATATTTCCTGTAAATACCCAGAAGTCTGAATGCACATTCTGATTTTGTTGGATCATGTTGCTTGTTTTCAATATAGACGTAGGAGAGAGAAAGACAAAGTGAGCATATGTGAAAAACACAGAGAGAGAAAGAGAGAGTGAGAGAGATGGTTGTTGTGGACTGCAGTCTCCCCCTTGAACAGGGAGTTTTATCTCTACTACATACGGCCTGTTAAAACGGCCTCAGACTGTTCCATGCTGCTCTGATAATGAGCAAACAGGGGCAATTGAATGTCAATGCCCCCGTGGGAACAGAGGAAATGTGCCCGGGGGGGCTATGGCCGCCCCCCACCCCCTCCTCCCCCCTGAGCGGCCGGTCTAGAGCGAGAGAGAGGCAGTGTAACCTTGCGGAGTTGTCTCTTTGTCCTCTGATCGGCTCACTGGGTGGGTCGGGGGGGTTCTCGCTGACAGCTGAGTTTCCCCCACAGGTGGGCCTCATGCAAACAATGCAGATTGGGCTGTTTTAAAGTCACAGGCTGATTTTGACCTTCCAGAACTTCATTAGGACGTGACCTTTGGGTGTACTTATCATTCTAGACATGGGTTGACATATTTCCCTCAGTTTGGTTCAGAATGTCGTTCCAAACCTGAATGCTGTTATTTTGCCTGTGGAACACAAATAGATGGGTATGCACATTTTTTCAATACCATATTGTTTATGAGCTGATATTAAAGTTTATAAAATTGTATGTTATTGTCCCTTAACATAACAAATGTAATACTGGCGCATTTTCAACTGAATTTAATAGAAAAGCTTCAAAAATTATGTCTGGTCATGAGAACCAATAATGTGTGATCATGTAATTGACATTTTATGTGATGCAGTGAAAGCCGTCATATATTGGCTTGCAGGCCAAGTTCAGTCAAAGATATCAAACGGCTTCAGGCAAATAAGTTGTATGAAACCTCTTGAGGGTGAGTAAATATTGACAGAGGTTAAATTTTGAACTATTCCTTCAAAAGTAGACTTCCTTCCATTTTCCACAGTCAAGCTGAGGTCTGTAACACGTGTCCTAAACACAAACACGATCCCCTATCAACCACAACATCAGCAATCCGACACGGACCAGTACGACAAGAGAGGTTCAATAACTCGATCCTTTTAACGCTCAGTAATAAAATCTCACCCAACTGTGTCACTTAGAAAGCCGATACACTGTCCTTTACAATGTGTCTATCTCAATCTGGAAGGATTCTGATGTGCAACAAAGTCCACAAGGAAAAGCGTGCTTCTTGTACAAAAGCTTGCCCTACAAAAAAAACGTAGCTTCTCCAGAGAATGGCGTGTTAAGTTAGAAACAAGGCCAGACGCGACATGACAAGAAAGATGTCAGAGCGTGTTTGTCACCTGATGAGAACCATGCCTTGGTGTCAGTAACAACTCCGATACCTCCTCTGAGAAAAAGATCTTCGGGATCGCAGTAAGAAAAAGTTCAGAGAGGGAAAGAATAACAGCGGAAGAGAGTGCTGTGATGGCACATTCAAATCCCAAGGCTGCGTGGAAATGTTTTTACAAGGGGCTCTGTCCTTTCCATCTGATAGTCAAATGAGCAGAAGAAAAGCAAAGCAGCCCCTCCCAGACCACTCGCTCCCTCTCTTGTATCCAGGGATTAACCAAAGACCACAAAGTAGGTCAAGAAGACATGCTCTGAAAGCGCAAGGAAGGATAGACCGTGAACCACCTCTCTGTGACAGGCCAGGACTTGTCCTTCTGCTAGATTTCGCCTCACTTACTCACACGTATGCACACCAGCGGCAACCTAGATTTCAAATTTGAGTTGAGGCACAGAAGTGACAGCCAAAGTGTTTGAGAGCCTGAGAATGTAGGTTAAATGCTGGAGATGTAAAGAGGGACATCTAGAGTAAATACTCTTTTCCCCGTCAGCCACTCGGGAGCTTTTAAACTTATTTATTCATGAAACGACAAGCTCAAATCACTCATCACTTTTGATTAACGCAGGGAACGTCGGTTCGGAAACCATTTTCATGACGTGAATGCACTAGAGACCCTCGTCTCATCTCGCACCTTTGGATTCTGAGACTTTGTGTGTCTTTGAGCCTAAGGGAGCCAAAAAAGGATTTTAAAATTGGATGAAATCACCTCCCGCCTCTTTCTGACACATATCATGGAGATATCAAGGGGCTAACGGGTGCTCAGACGGACTTTGAACCTCTGTGAGTGTAACGCTCGCTTTAATACCTGCGATGATCAGACACTGAGCGCTCTGAAAGCTTCCTGTTAAAGATATAATCCTGTGAGGGCTATTTTTAGACGTACATTTGGAGCCCTGCAAAAACAGAATATTAAATCTCATGCCTTCACGCCTGTCTGATTATTTATGAATACATCTTTATCTAGGTCATGACTTTGGATGCTGTGGTGATCACCTGTGTCATTTACTCTCCGCTTAAAGGAATGGTTTTAATAAAGCCTGATTCATGTTGTGTTTATTATTATTAGAATTATTTTAATTATTTTTTTTTTTTTTGTATGTGTTGTTTTTTTGTAATCACTGGATATTCATGTTATTTATTTATTTATTTATTCATTTATTGCATTTGTATCCCAGTTTGTGTTGTGGGTTTTTTTTTTTGCTTTTGCATGTAACAATATAAATAGATTTTTTATTTATACATTTTTTTATATATATTGCCCTTTGTATCCTGGACCATGTTGTGTGTTTTTTTTTTTATGTTTTCGGATTTGTTTTTTTAACTAGATTGCCAGATTGTGTTATGTTTTTATCTATGCTTTTGCATGAATAATTAATATATATATATATATAGATGGGCAATTTAACATGCTTTCCATTCATCTTTGCATTTAATTCATCTTTGCATTTAATTCATCTTTGCATTTATGAACCTGAAGTAAAGAATGTTAATGATGTGAAGAAAAGGGGAGGCAAGTTTCAAAGTGCAACACTGTAATCCAGCGAAATAATTCAACAAATAACCATATATTGAGTAAATCATGTTACTCAAGAAGTTTAAAAAAATTCAAGTTTCTGTGTTTTTTAAGTCAGAATCTATCTCTCCCTTGAGAGAAACTTGACTCTTGTTTACTTATCTTTTTGACTTTTTGTCATTCTTCTACCTAATTTGGTTAGAACAAACTGTTTTGTACAAATCTAAGAGAGTAAGTTTGTATCTGGTGACATTCAAATGGTTATTGCAAACACCTTCCAACCTTAATGCACTCCTGAGTGTGTGTTTACGTTGACTGCCGTCTTATGTGTCTAAACAAAAAGGTCATTTGAAGTTTCAGAAGTTTGAATGGCACTGTTTCATTAGTCGCACCTGTAGTGTGTCATGCTTCTGAGGTTTGTAGAGCTTAAGATGTATTGATTTTCATTTTACCAGTGAGCTCTTGCTGCCAGCATGCTTGTTTTCCTATGTCGTCTCATCTCATGTCATATCTTTTGCTCGTGTTGATCTCTCTTCTTCTTTGGCCACCAGATACACAGAGGTTAATGCATGGATGGGGCCAGAGGTCAAAGGTTAATGTCCTCTGACACAGCGGTGTCTTCCCCTTGAGACAGTCAGGCGTCTTGAGTCCAAATGCCCTGGGTGACCTGCTGGACCTGTAGAACCAGAGAATAATCCTGGCAGAGTTTAATTTTGTATGGTAAAACTGGATTATACTTCAGTCTGCCAAACTCGTTTGTGACAATCAGTTGAATCTAGAAATAATTTGATTTTGAAAGGTTTTGAGAAGGCAGTTTGGAATAATTAAAAAATGGAAGAAAAAATTGAAGAAATTAAAAAAACTTTATTTTTGTGAATTTTGAGCATCAGTACTCAAGTCTTAAGTGTCACATGAGACATCAGAAATCATTATAATATGCTGATTTGGTGTTCAGAAATATTTCTTATCATTATAAATATTGAAAACAGTTGTGCTGCTTAATATTTTTGTGTTTTGAGGCAAAATCTCTTCTGAAATTCTAGTGGCAACATTTTAAGGTTATTGATTTATTTTCTTCTAAGGACAATTTAAGCTAAACTTTCCATCCGGTCTCCATTCCTTCTCTTTGCTGTCAGCAAGAAATAATTGAGCTAAAGCAATCTCATTTGTGACTTTTCTTTCCGTGGTTTACATGTTTGAACAGGTTTTATAATCATGTAAATAAAAGATGAAAAGATTGATTGTAAATATATGTTTACACTGAATGCAAAACCTGCCAGTACATGTTCCCAGAATCTCCCAAATCTGTAAAATGCCTGTGATGCTGTAAAGATGATTATCAACAGGCTGAATTGCAGATGACATAGTCCATAAAGAATATGTTGACGATGGAGGCCAATGAACAGAAAAAAACACACTTAAGCACACATGTGTCTCTGTTCTGAGGTCAAAGGTTGGCGTTCCGTGAACCATGGTTCTGTGAAAAGCTTTGGAGCACAGGTCACCAGCTCGAGATGGTGAAGGAAAGAAGGGCGGATATTGTATCTCCATTCATGTGACATTTGAGGTCATAGTTCAAAGATGAAAGGTCCCCTAAGTTCAAAGGTCAACTTGGTGAGATAGCACTGAAATTGCTGATCCAGTGTGTCTCCACGATCCAGGAACTTGTAGATGAATCACACTTGAAAAACATGGATTCATACTGAAATGCTAAAAAAAAAAAAAAAAAAAAAAAAAAAAAAAAAAAAAACAGTGCTCAAAAAACAACAACAACAACAATTCTGTTGGTGGACAAAAAATATTCAATATTCAAATCTAAACCATCAAAACAACATACTGTGTCAACTTCTTGTTATACTGTACTGATTTTTGGAAAGATGGAAATTACCCGTATGTTAAAATTATACGTCTTTGTTCTATGATAAATGGCTTTTCTGTTTTGTTCTGTCAGATAAGTTACAATATAAATATTTAAACATTTTTGCTTATACAATGCAATATATATGTAGCCGCAAAGTTTTTGTTTTCCTTAGATTACTCAGATTATTAATGGTGAGAGGTGAGGTCGCGCGTCTGGCTGTGCGCGCGCCCGCACGTACACAAAGCGTCTCCTGTAGCTTTAAGCTGCGCTCGCTCACTCACTCAGCCAGGGAGGGATAGAAAGAGAGAGAGTGTGTGGAGGAGGAGGAGTGTGAACATTGCGGAGTTCTCGGGGATTCCGAGAATACACAGTTCAGACTCAGACCCGACAGTCGGTGATGGAGGCCGACAAGTTTTTGGACTCTACTTCTATTTGACGCGGCTCGCGGCTCACGTCTGCGCGCAGGAAACGCTCAAGCTCGGTTAGCGGAATCAGGTACGTGTCGAGACCACTCGATGCCCGCCCAGCAGCTGGAAAGACTCCGCTGCATATGACTGTGGTGTTTGCTGTTTATTGTGGTCCTAGGAGGTACTGAGAGAAAAAATGGAACGTGGGACTCCGTTTACACGGGACGCGTTCTTTGGTTTATAAACAGGGCGCCTTGGTTAAAAGTTGAACTGTTTTTAACTTGACACCGCGTTTTGAAAACGTGAGACCAAAGACGCAAGAACGCACGCTGTGTGAATCGCAATGGTCGCTGCTGTCATTTAGTTTCCATTTTGTTTCTCTGTTACAGTCAGTGCGATGTTACCCTTTCACTTATCTGCTGGTTTATCATTCATACACGAGAACTGGTCATTTATAGCTCTGTGTTTCCAGGCCATATCTTTTATAATATTTTAGAATTTAATATTATGTAATGGAGCGTGAGAAGTCTTGCATGTGATTTATTGTGTTGATCTTGACACTTTCCTGTATTTATGATCCATATATATATATATATATATATATATATATATATTTATATAAAAGAGCTGTCATTAAGAGCTGTCATTAGTAGTCATAAAGTCAATACTACTTTTTGTTAATCTCTTCAGGACAAGATCTTACCTTTTACCAGACACACATTTTGGACTTTTTATTGTTTATAGTTTTCATGTATTTATAATTTTTTTATATATATTGCCCTATAGGTTTCCTGTGGCTTCAGTCAATAAAAATGGGGTAGACGAGGTCAAAGGTTGCAGTTTAGAGGTGGTCAGAGATCATAGTTAGGGTTCAGTGTTGGTTCAGGTGGCTTTGTTTGGTAAAGGAAAAGACCAGTTACTGAAAAGTGTTTGTCTTGGTCTGTGGGAAGAGCATAGATCTGCATGTGTTTTGAAGAAGCTGATTGAGAGACAAGTTATTTAATCAGTTTTCTTATCGGCATTTTTTCAGTTTGTTAGATCAACAATACAGGTGCAAAATGTCTCCAAATACTCTGCTGACATAGCAACAAGATGGGAAAGAGTCAGGCTGACAGCACTATGTGACCTGTTATCTGGCTTCTTTAAGATTGATACTGACTTGAAATGATGCTATCACTGCTAGAGAAATGAAAATGAACACATGGCGACCTAATTTCTCAGAGGGGATGTCAATACAGTGAACTGAGAGTGGTTAAAACTGTGCTGGGTCATCGTCATATTAAAAAAAAGTTTCCTATTGTGATGTCTGTTCACCTCCTTCTGGCTTAGACCTTTCTTATTGTGTTTAACTTTTATCCTAAAGTGGCTTTTTTTATACAGTAGTACTCAAACACATGGTTTTAGCTTGTGCAACACAAACTTCATGGTGTAACGTGTCATAAATCCATAGAAGCCACGGGCGCTTTACACTCATTAACAGGTCAGTTGACAGCTCAGGGACACAGTGGTTGCGTGTTTGTTCCTTGTGCAATGAATCTTGTTTTATACAGGGTATATCAGTGATAATAGGTGGCCTGGAGATCAACAGGAAGCGGTGCTGTTTATACGAGAGGTTTTGTACATCAAAAGAAGGGATGGAGGTGGTTGTCTGGCTTAGGGAATTGAAACGCTGAGACAGTATGAAATACAAGGCACAGATTCTTCTCTACTCAGCCTTGGGACAGAGGCAGGGCTTTCATTTATAGAGATGGATTGATTTTTGCTGATTGATTTACTGTAAACGATTTATAGTTTGCTGAATTTGCGGTGGAGGTTTGCTGGGAGATGCAACTCCGATAAATTGAGCATCACCACACATTAGAACAACAGCAGTGACCTAAACACAGCAACCAGTTGACCAACCATTACATTTTTGAACAATTCAAATTAGGTTTGGGCAATATGGAAAAAATATCATTTCACGATTTGATCAGAATTCTTTGTCATGTTGGATCTACTATAAGTTGCAAGTTGTTATTTACAGCCAAACTAATTTCCCTATTATAAAGACATAGTCTTTCAAGGTAACAAAAAAAAAGAATGGCAGATATTTAGGCCAAAGAGGGCGAAGATAAAAATCTTTGTTCTTATTTTTTAATAATAAAGATAAAAGAATTACAAAGATACACGTTACAACTACACATAATATACAAATAAAACAAACAGTGTTTTATTTGCAAGTACCATATGTGTATTTGGCAGGAGCATTCAAGAAATTGCATGAACAAATATAAAAATAAAACACTATATAAACTGATTCCTAAAGCAACTGTATCAAATTTCTTCAGTCAAGAGCAGTGAGTTATTTTTCTCTTTTGTGTTTTGTTGTTTTATTAACGTTAAAGGAATAGTTCACCCATAAATAAAAATTCTGTCCGCTGTCTGTCAATTCTGTCATAGTGCTTTATTTTTATACCAACATTTACTCACTTGGTTTTAAACCTGAATTAGTTTCTTTCTTCTTCTGAACATAAATGCTATTTTGAGGAACATGGAAAACCAAACAGTTGCTGGTCCAAAGTGACTTCCACAGTATTTTTTGCTACTATCAAATTGTGACCAGCAACTGTTTGGTTACCCACACTCTTCAAAATATCTTCTTTGTGTTCAACACAAGAAAGAAATTAATACAGGTTTGGGACAACATGACAGTGACTAAATAATGACAGAAATGAAATTTCAGAAGTCATTTTCATTCCATCTTGCAAGCAGGCCTAATGCCTGATAAATCCGTGTTTGTGAGCTCAGCGCTGCTTAGTGCTCAGCCGTTACCGGAGACTCTATCGCTCCCTCTCTAACAGCGCCTCCTGCTGGCATAAAAATAATTTGCATATTTAGGGGTATGTTAGGCTTCGGGTGTATGTGGTGCTCAGTGAAAGTGCAGGTCAGGCCAGTGCGTGAATGAAACATTTAAAAGCACAAGCAAATAATGTGAGAGTAACTTTACCAAGGAGTTAACACTGCTGTGAATGCATGTGGCGTGGTACAGTATATGATGGAGGCACCAGAACTGCAGCTGATACTATAATATTTCTTCAAAATCAGATCGTGGAGACATTTTTATCGTCCACGATCAAAAATCGTCATATCGCACACCCCTAATTCAAATTATAAATTTTATTCCCTCTTATGCATTTTGTATACAAATTTTGGCATAGTTAGATTAAGGGTCAGTATATTTATGCAGTACTCTTTATCATTGGCAGATACCATCTAGAACTGGCTGTAACTAGATGTTAATCTGGCCTTGTTACCATTTAGCAGCTAATCATGAATGATTTGCAAAGAATGGTGAATGAAAAGCATGTAAGTCACTTGTAAAGCCTCCAAAACTGACAAATGCTGATCCCAAGAAACACAATATCAACGTGATATACATGATATAGTTAATTTAATAGAATGACCCGGCTGCCCTTTAACTGCCAGCTGTATTTCTGTATTGGCCACTATGTCCTGAGGCGAGATGGACCTGGAGGTCAAGGAATCCTGGCAATTGGGTTCAGGAAGATTTTACTGCTCCTGGGGGACGTTACTAATGGTGTCTTATTTTAAGCAGGCTATATGCTGCGCTAAGTGAAATGCCAGTGATTCTAAAGTTGTAAGGCTTAGTCGTTTGTCTCTCTCTGAGCTGAGAGATGAATACATGCAGATTTTGCAGTCCAAGTCCGCAGCGTGCCAAGCTGTCCTAACCATATTAGTGGCCTGTCCTTTCAGAAACCTTCAAAGTTCTGAGAAGGACACAAACCCTGCAGTAATGCTGAAGAGATGAACACTCTCAAAACGATCTGCAATCAGTGCATCAGTACGACATTCGCAGAGCTGGCGACATGAATGATCCCGGCTTCATTATTTCTCTCATCTGAAAGCTTTCAGATCATACAGGCCTAAGTAATTAACTAAAGAGGAGTTTTCAGAATTCATGAATGAAAGATGGATGTGTGGGTTATGAAGACTGCTGCTTGAGGTATGGTCCCCATTGACTTTTATTTTATGTGCATGAACAGTTAGCAATCACAAATACCTTCTTTTTTTCTCCTGCAGAAGAAAGTAAAGGCTCCGATATACTTTAAATGAAGTTCATTTTTGTTCTTCGTTTGGGGGCAAAAAGAGGTTTGAAAAGGCTGAGCATTGGTATACTGTATTCAAACATTACAACACCCCTGCCCTGCTGGAGGCGGGGTGTAGATTATTATGTGTCGTGCCGCCCGAGCGTGTGCCCTAAAAACCTCAACGATACAATGATTCAATGATGTGATGATAAAATGTAGATTTTTCTTTTTTTGGTCTGAAAACTTTAGCATGATGTGAAAAAAATATTGTTCATTTATTTTATTAAACTGGGTAAACTGTTGCACCTTTTTATATTTTATGTGGTGTTATGAATTTATTTAAAAACAAAGATTAATGTTCTTTTGGCATTTCATTTATTGCATACCTTTTAAATTCACCTACAGAAAAAACGGCAGCAGTAGCTGTCATGGCTTTGGAACACTTGCATCGGATGTTTGCTTTTTATAACTCGTGCTTCGTTGCAATTTCTTTTTAGGATTTTAATTGTCAGAATCGTAAAAGTCTCTCCGCAAGTGATAGTACAGGTGCGGATATATTTGTACCAGCTCAGCTATTCGACACTCCAGTGTTCAAATTGCTAATAACTTGGTGTTGTTGCTGTTCTAGATGTTGTTCTCCTTTCTGAACTCTGTGAAATGAGAAATGAAATCTCATGTCAAAGAAGGCAGAGTTCCTGAACCCACCCAACGATTGTGTAATTTTCACGGACCAGTGGAAGCTCATAGGTGTTTTGGAGCCAAAACGAACTCCCCAAGAAAGTACACTCTGGTCAGCTGTTTCGAACTGCTGAAACAAACTCAAAATGAACTTCTTTTTTTTTCCTGATTTTGTTCGAAATGACGACACATCAGTTTGAAGTATATGAGGGCGTTAAATCATGCAGATTAGGAGTGACCCAGGTTTAAATAAATGATGGCAGAATTGTCTTTTTTTTTTTTTGTGGAACTGTCCCTTTAAATCACATGCTGACTTTCCTCTACCAAATCTGATCACGAGTAGTGACCGGTATAAGCAGCAACCACTTGTGATGGAATCACGTGAGATGGATGTTAATACCAGATGTAAACCGGGTCTTTGTATTTTTTTGCAGCTTTGATCTAATAGCTTCCTGCTTCTGTGGATGTCATGGGGGCCTTTGTCAAGCGGACTGTTTCTGCTAAGTCTCATTTCATGCAGAGGTCAGGAGTCAAACACAGTGGAGCAGATTTACACTGCCTATTTTTTTATTTTTTTTTGCACAGAGCGGCACGCTAAAACCACCCGAAACTAATAAAGTCCTGTCACTTTCGGAGCAGCCCACCCATCACTGGCCTCAGACTGCTGAATCACTTAAGACTTACTTAAAGGGGTTAAAATGAGCTGAGCTGTTGCCAGGCAACAAGGGACACCTCAGCAGCCACTGGATGTGGGGTGTAGCTATCTGTCCCTTATGCACAGCCATTGTCGAAAGCGTTGAAAGATTCTCACCGCATGCCCGTGCTCTCAAAGCACTCTAATGCTTCACACAGTGAGGCATGCTGGGATATATTATTATGGACTGCTGTTTGTATGCACTCCTGCCACAAGAAGTAGACACGAGTGGAAAGTGTTGGATTTTTTTGTGTTGAACTAAGACCTTCTCCATGTGAAATGCAATTCCCGTGCGTTCACGTTCACGCTCTCCGCATCCCAATCAGCTGCGGGCCGTTGATTAGTTGAGTTTGAGCTTGTGTCTTTCTATAGTTTGGGAGATGCCCTTGGACAGATGTCCTTGTGTCCTAGCGGACCGCTTGGGGCTTATGGAGAGGGTGCCTGTTTTCCTGGCATTAACGCGTCTCTCTGACCTTGACCTGACTGAGTTGACCTGAAAGCTTTTAAGTAACACTCTAAAGCAGGATTCGGTCATGTGACACCATGTGAAGAGCTTACGTGCCACAATTGACTAGAGGTGTGGGTGAGAGGTTTTTTCATTCATATTATAAGTTAACAGCTTCACCGCTGTGCATGATGAATATTGATTCAGTGATTGATTTTGCATAACACCAAAATGACAAATTGTGGTGGACAAAGACTTTGCCTGCAGTCTGGTCTGTTCTGGTGGAAAGGAATATTAGATCTAATTCAGTTGTTTTCGCAACTTGCTACATAAGCTAAATATGGATAGAAATATTCAATGTTGATATTTATGTATGCTATTTGGCTCTGAAATGGTTTTAACTGTGATGTATTATTTTTATTTTTTTTAATTGGCACTAAGTAAGACACTTTAATAATATTGTTGTTGTTGTTGTTAATAATAATAGTTATTATTATTATTATTAATATTACAATATTATTACCAATAATAATAATACATTTGTTAATTATTCAATATATTTATAAGGAATCATCATTTTAACCAATTAATCACCGTTACAAAGAATGATACAAAAAGTTATATATTTATTATTTGTTGTATTTATTTTAAACATCAAAATTTAATAAATGCATCAATATTATAATAAATATGATAATATTTTAAAATCTAATAGTCTATTTTCTAATAAATATTTTATGAGTATATCATAAACAAATAAAATTCATTTTGGGGTTTTTCATTTTTGCTTGTTTCTTTTTCTTTTGTATTTTTGCTAATTTTTTTGAAATGGCCTGAAAGATTCCCAGAAATGAACTAAACTTCCCGAGTCTATCAGCATTTTTGCTGCTATAGCTGGTATAAGGTTCATGTACTCCCAGCGCACTGGGATCTGCAGAGTTTGCCTTTTTCACAAAGCCGCTGTGGTGGAGTTGGTATTTTTCACAGTTATAACAAAATCAGTTCTGCTCCAGTGGACCTTTTGGTGAAGCCAGAGTTGAGTATTTGAGTGAGCTAATGCTGAACGCTTGTGTGTCTGTCCTGAGACTGGATGAGGGCCATGTAGAAACTGGTTCACCTGTGGCCACTGACCTGTGGTAGATGTTTACATGTGCTGTCGCTCTGTTTGTGTAAGTACATTTACATGGCTGATTCAGTAGCAAAGGCCAGGCGGCTCACATAGAGCAGATCTTTTCTTTAAGCCACCTGTCTCTTTGTCCAGGGCTGCCCTTGTCAGTTATATTAAGGTATGGCTTGCCCTAAATACACTTAAACAGGTTTAATAAAGGTCAATGATCAGTTTGACTAGGCTGCTTGTTGTTGCCCTTTAGATTTCTTTACGTGAATGTGTTGATGTAATGCAATTTTGTAGATTTTAATTTTAGCTCATTGATTGCTTACCCATTCTAAAGTTTTTATTCACATTCTAAAGTCAATCTTACGGGCAGCATTTGTCTTTTTAGGTGGTTGTTTGTAGTGTTAAATATCAGGAAGGCCAATATTAAAGGTGATTTTAATTTTTTTTAGATAATTTTTAATGAGAATAAAAATTTTGAGAAATTTTCAGCAATTTTGCACATATTAAATATGAATACAGCATTTGCTGAGATGTGTCCAGGGTGTTTAAGTTTAAACATGGAAAACCATTTGTTTTTTGTCAGAGACAAACAAATTCGAGCTTGACTTGTTGTCATTGTGAGCCTGATCGATATCTATTTATATGTATGTGTTTGTGTTGTTTGCAACATGTTCTCACCTTACAATAATGATACATAAGACATTCACTACACAGTCAGCACAACACAACTCAAAGTTCCTTTTATGAGATATGACTAAGAATAAAAAATTATAATAATTAAAAAAATAAAGATTTTTGTAATTGTATTATTTTATGTATTTAAAAATTTATTTTATTTGTAATATTTTTATTTTTATTTCTTTTTATTCTTATAACAATTTGTTATATAGGCTAATTACATAATTGATTCATATATATATATATATATATATATATATATATATATATATATATATATATATATATATATATATATATATATATATATATATATATATATAAGAATAATATTTATTTATTTATAAGTAATATTGATTATTTGTCAGTTGAGTGAAATTTGAAACCTGAGTTTTTGTCTTTGTTAAAATGCCTTGGCTGGTACCTAGGTAAACTTGGGTCCTTCAGCTTTTGAGTTGTTGGCATGTCGGTGTCTTGTTTTCACTGATGAGGTCATTTTCTAAATGTCCTGAATCATAAATTGTGTACGTGATGTGTGTGATTCACACACTGTTTAATGAAGGCATGTGTTGGGAGTGTTCCTGTCATCTGATAAGACCCTGTTACGTCACTGATGCGAGGAGCATGTGCTCTCTAGATACTGGGGTTAATGAACCTACTGTAGACTCTCTCTCTCTCTCCTGTGTTAGTGTTTTCTGAGCTGCCTGATCAGACTCTGCAGCAGTCTTCATACACTCTCTTTGAGAGGGAAAAAAAAGAAAGAAAAGTGGGCCATGGTGACCTATTTTTCTCACAGTTCAGGGAGGCCGAGGGTTGCGGTGCTGCAGTCAGTCAGAAGGGGTGCAGGGGCTGTCACCAGACGCAGCCACACAGAAGTGGGTCAACGGCAGGAGCTGTGTCTTGAGAACGGCTTGTCAAACAGTAAAGAGAAGCTGCAAATGAAGCACATATTATAAGCCCAAAACTGTCCATGAAGGCCTCAGGTCTCTCAGGACCTTCACACCCATTGCCTCCACTGGGACAAAATACAATATGGTATCAGTTACAGTTCAGAAACAATGGCTATGCATTCTGTACATTGCAGCTAAATACAGCCATCACTCCTCTAAAGGAGTATCTCTTTATAGAGATTTATCATTTTATTTATATATACTTATTTTTATTCAATTTTGTGTTACTATACTATATCATTTCAGTCATCGTTCAGAAGATTTTTATTTTCATTTTGATGTGTAATATATTTATTTGTTTTATTATTTATGTCAGTTAATATTAGATGTTTATTGTTTATTATTTATTATTATTCAAATGTAAATTTATTTATTAAAAATGTAATTTAAAGAATATAATTTTTATTCTACAAATCTAAAAAAAAAAATTTAAACCTTTTAAATCTGATAATTTTTTTTTTAAAAAAGCTAAAAAAAAAAAAAGCTGCAGTCCAGATTCATGTACACTTAATAAAGTGCCTCTTTGAGACGGATCTCAGGTCATGAACTGATTCTCTCACTGGTCTCCTTAAGCGTTTCCTCAAAGTCGCTGAATTTACGAGGTGACACGCACAGCTCGAGTCAAGGTTTTTTTTTTTTTCATGTTTCAGGGTAATTAAGATGACATCAGTATCGCCACACTGGTGAAAGCCAGGATTCATGGGAGAATCACTGCATCATTATTACGCTCTTAGACACAGATCCCAGTGGGCGTGGCCTTTTATGACTGATTGTTGTTTTTGTAGAACATAAAAGGTCAACGGATCCATCAGCCTACTGAAAGAAAGACACGGAGCAAGAGACAGGACTTTGAACACCAAAAAGCGTTTCTTTTTGAATAATGACCGTTTATATTGCACAGTTCAATATTTGATTTAGGCGAGCTATTTGCATCTAACAGGCACAGGGAGACTTTGACCCTACCCTGAGTTTGAGTACTTGAGATTTTGAGTTGTGGATCTTATCATAAATGCTGTGAGTAATGGAAAACAGGTCAGCCTGCGCTGGAAGTGAGGGGTGCAACTGTAAAACGTGGCAATCATAACAACCTCAATATTAGCTCTGAGTGATGACACACTACTGAAATGACTCTGGTCCTTCTACTTTGTGAGAAATGTTAAACAAAAAACAACCAACAACAACAACAAAAAAGATTTTGATATGAGCTGCTTTATTTTTTATATGACTGGTTTTATTGTTTGACAGTGTAATGTTTTGAAAACTTGAAATGTAAACGGATGATCTGTTTTATCACAGATTATCATCATGGCTTCCAAAGTAGGGTGCAATTATAATGTTACATTTAATTGACTTTATGATTAAACATAATTTCATCATAAATATCTAATATCTAGCTGAAGACAGGTCTTATTAGCTGTGCAACATATATAATTAAAATGACTGAACCAGTTTCAATTCATGATAATGTTTTTGCCACTTTTTCTTTACATGTATATTATTTCCTGTCAGTTTTAAGAATTTGTACAACATAAAATTATTATATTCAATATTAAAGCAATGATGTTAATGATTGGTGTGTTCTTGTTAATAGAGTTATTATACTGAATTATACTGTAAAAAAATGTATTTTGTCATAAATAAAACATTAGAATAAGTTTTTCAGTCTTTCTACTTAAAAAAAAAAAATTATTTGTGGAATTTACTAGCAATTTCTGAGTGTTCAAACTAAATGTTTCAAACGTTTCTTTTTTTCTTTTCTTTTTTTTTTCTTTTTCAAGTGGTAGAATTGTCCTTGTTATGGTACCAAAATGCCTTTCAATATAACATTTTATATTTTTTTCATGATATTATCTGTTTGTCAATCACGATTATAATCATTAATCATTATATTTATATTAATCAGTTGAATAATAATTGAATCAGTTGTATAATTGAACTTAATGAGCTCCATTACTTGGATAAAAAAAATGCAGCATAGAACAAGTACTTTTTGTAAAAGTACTGGAAGTATTTGAATAAAGTGTTTATTTATTAATATTTTTTATCTTCAAAGTTGTTTCATTAGTGTTTTAAAAGATATACAACTCAGAATTCTTACCATTTTACCATTAGTTTGTAAATTGTCTTAAAGACAGTTTTTAAAATACGTATATTTTGTTATACACATTTTTGATATACAAATTTTGTTTCATGATCTACTCCTATACTGTGTATTATCATGTTAGTCCACTTCTCGTCATGTCTACTGTTAAACCATGAAATAATCACTGTAACATCTCTTTAGACTTACTGCTTCCCTGCTCACTTCCCTAGTTTGAGTGTGATCTAAGAACCCATGGACTGATGCATTGGCGCGAATGACCTTTGGTCTAATTGAGCATATCGTGTTGCGCAGGGATCGTGTCCCAAGCAGGGCCAGGTGGGTGTTCCCGCAGTAATCTGATGAATTCCAGCGAAGGTGAGGAGAGCAGTGACGTCTCAGACTCCTGCGTGCTGCCAGAGGAGTCCATGGCAGATGGTTTCCAGCAGGATCACATATGACATGCGATAACGTTACAGTCAGGAAAGGTCAGTCGGCGCGGCACTGCAAAGTCTCCCGCAAAGGACACGATCCGCACGTTCCTGGGCAGGCAGGATGCATGTGCGTGTGTTGTGTTCCTGTTAGCTGCGTGGCAGGGTTAGTGTTTAAACATGACATTTTTCCCCTCTTCCCCCACCTCGGTGTCAATGTACAGAGGACAGACCAAATATTTGTTTAAAGTGATGAACCTTGTGCATCCAAGGACACTGCATTTGCATGATGATAAAAGGCGCTTCATGCTCTCCTGTAACACTTGCAGTGTGTAACTTTTCTTTTTGTGTCATTTCTATTCTTCAGAAAGGCACTGGAGATGCATATTAGTCCAAAACTAAATCTCAGTTTTAGTAATAATAGTGCTTCGTCTTTAACAGTAAGCTTATTTTATTTCAGTTTCAATATTTCTGTTTTAATCTAATATTTATATTTTATTTAAGATAATAGAATCTATTTAAATAGTTTTAAGAATAAAAATATAATCCTTTCCTTAAATAAAAGAGACAAAAAATGTAAGTTATAGTGATACACTTACAAAGAAAGTGAAAGGTGTCAATGTATAAAGATTAAAATATTCACGGTTTTAATAATATAGCCAAAATACACTCACCTAAAGGATTATTAGGAACACGGTTCAATTTCTCATTAATGCAATTATGTAATCAACCAATCACATGGCAGTTGCTTCAATGCATTTAGTGGTGTTGTCCTGGTCAAGACAATCTCCTGAACTCCAAACTGAATGTCTGATTTAAGCAATTTTGAGCACGGCATGGTTGTTGGTTCCAGACGGGCCGGTCTGAGTATTTCACAATCTGCTCAGTTACTGGGATTTTCATGCACAACCATTTCTAGAGTTTACAGAGAATGGTGTGAAAAACATCCAGTATACGGCAGTCCTGTGGGCGAAGATGCCTTGTTGATGCTGGGCCGACTGATTCAAGCTGATAGAAGAGCAAATTTGACTGAAATAACCACTCGTTACAACCGAGGTATGCAGCAAAGCATTTGTGAAGCCACAACACGCACAACCTTGAGGCGGATGGGCTACAACAGCAGAAGACCCCACCGGGTACCACTCATCTCCACTACAAATAGGAAAAAGAGGCTACAATTTGCACAAGCTTACCAAAATTGGACAGTTGAAGACTGGAAAAATGTTGCCTGGTCTGATGAGTCTCGATTTCTGTTGAGACATTCAGATGGTAGAGTCAGAATTTGCAGTAAACGGAATGAGAACATGGATCCATCATGCCTTGTTACCACATTGCAGGCTGCTGCTGGTGGTGTAATGGTGTGGGGGAGGTTTTGTTGGCACACTTTAGGCCCATTAGTGCCAATTGGGCATCTTTTAAATTCTACGGCCTACCTGAGCATTGTTTCTGACCATGTCCAACCCTTTATGACCGCTATGTACCCATCCTCTGATGGCTACTTCCAGCAGGATAATGCACCATGTCACAAAGCTCGAATCATTTCAAATTGGTTTCTTGAACATGACAATGAGTTCACTGTACTAAAATGGTCCCCACAGTCACCAGATCTCAACCCAACAGAGCATCTTTGGGATGTGGTGGAATGGGAGCTTTGTGCCCTGGATGTGCATCCCACAAATCTCCATCAACTGCAAGATGTTATCCTATCAATATGGGCAAACATTGCAGTTCTGAAGGCGAAAGGGGGTCAATCACAGTATAAGTATGGTGTACATGGGCAATATGAATGTTAACATTCATTTATGTTGGTTTTATATAACTTGCCATAACATTTATCCTAAAACGACCATAAAAGTGATAAGAACTTAACCCCTCAAATAATGCATAATTTAAATAGACACGTTTATATAAGTGCTTTAATAACATTAGAAGTCTGCTTTGCGATCCTTCAGGCATTAGGCCCGTGCACTTTCATTGTAAGTGCCTCACTGTAACCTTGCTTCTTCAAATAAAACAAGGGACGAGTCAAAATTATTCTGTGGTAATCAGCGTTTTGCCAAAAATGCTGTCAAATGAGCTTAACCTGTAATGATTCCAGAATCTTCCTGTAAGAAGCCGTCTGGGGATAACAACACACTTGGACACATTTTTTTCTTAGAAAGACACTCATGCAAAAACTCAAGATGATGAAAACCAAAACCAGCTCGTCCTGCTATTTGCTGAGATGGATGTTATCTCAAGAGTTTGTTGGGGGGCTGCTAGGAACATTATGTAGTTCTTCTGCTAAAAAAACAAAACAAAAAAAACCCTTGTATTCCAAGTCGGCCTGGCTAGTGTCTCAGATGCTGTGGAGAGTAATCTTATTCCCTGAAACAGAGACAAACAATCTGTGAATGAAGGTTAAAAATACACCAGTGAGACATTTTGAAATTCCGCCTCTGTCTGAGTTCAGTGTTAAGGTTAAAGATCTAGCATTCAGATAAGACTCACCCGCTGGGGAGGAGATAACAGGCACGCAGATTGAAAAGAGAGAGAGAGAGACATTTGGGGTGGGGGGGGATTTGAGATGTCTATCTGCCAGTGTGAAGGTTTTTGTCTTGCAGATCCAGTTCAAGGACGCCTGCAGGCAAGGCAGCCCTGACTGTGCCAGCGATGCATCTCAAGGTCACATGCGCTCACCCTGTGACTCTCTGCAAAAACAGGAAGAGGGGGAGATTGGGGGCACTGTAAAATCCTTCATTTACCCCCACCCCACCCTGATTAACCCCTCAATGTCTTCCTGTGACCACGGATATTGTGGCTGCATTTAGGCGCCAGTCAAGGGCTGTCTTTGATTATCCTCAGATGCCTTGAAACGACTCTGTAGTGCCACATATTCCGGTGCAGTCAGGAAAGAGGGTGTGTGCGGTTTGAAAAAGGGGCTGAAATGGAGGGAGAGAGGTTTTAATGGAACTTAGCCATCCAAACGGGCATGCTAACCGCTTCCTCTTGTGCTTTTAACTCGTGCATCCGTCTTTATCTCTGGCGATTAACGGTTAAACCTCCATTAAGTCTGCAGTCTCACTGCCCTAGTGCCCTGTGGTCACACATAAGCTTAGTGTAAAATTCCCCTGTTTCACGTCACACGGCTGTTTGTTTGAGTAGTTTGGACTGGAAGCATCTTTCTAGCGTTGAGAGAGCATTTAAAGGATTAGTTCATGACTTTGTTTTTCTGTATTTATATGTGCATACTTTTACTAAATTCTACAATTATTTAGTAAAAAAAAAAAGTATATAATGTTGAGAGAGTGTTTAAAGTATTGTTTTAAAGTATGAGCTGCATATATGATGCTTCTTGATCAGTATATTATTTCCAATTTCTCGTTTGGTGTTCCACAGAAGAAAGAAAGTCATATGTTTTGAGTAAGTCAAAGTATAGTTTTTCTTTGCGTGTTAACCTCTTAATTTTAGAGTGAAACTGGCTGACCTGATGGTGACTTCGAAAAAGAAAAGCAGCGGTCATGTGCTTGAGGTATCTGTGCCAATCTAATCTGTCCCTCAGGCGTCCGTTATCACCGTTTTGCGACTTTTCGATTAAAGGGAGAAACCATGGAGACTAAATGATCAATAACCACTGTCACAATTCCAGATTCACTCCATCGTAAATCTTCCACCGGCTGGCGTCAAGCTCATTTAATTTCGCTGTTGCAGATTAGTTTCCGTCTTACTCAAAACAGAAGTGTTTTGAGATGATAAATTATACAGTCACAAGAAATTTGTCAACAATTTCCATGCACCATGACACACCGCTGAGACCAAAGTGATCGTCTTTGCAATGCATTGTCCTAAAAACACACATACCCAAACAGACACGCATAGCACAGGAAGGTCTGTAGCGATGGCGGGGGAAGAGCATAAATCTTTAATATTAACGAGTCTTGCTGTGGCAGGAGACCCAGCAGCTTTGTCCCTCTCTCCTCTCGGCGCTCCTACGCTCCCTCGTCATTTAATTAACAGTAGGGAGATTATGGAGGCCGCAGGCCTGTGAAGATCTGATTTAAACATGGAAATGTTAGACTACTGATGCTCTTGGCAGAAAAGAGGAAGTGAAAATTGGATTTGGCCCTCCAGTCTTTCTATATAAAAAAAAAAAAAAAATATATATATATATATATATATATATATATATATATATATATATATATATATATATATATATATATATATATATATATATATATATATATATATGATACAAAAGTCATGATTCAATACATCACAGTGCTTAACAGCATCATAATTGGGATTGAAACTGCAGCATGTGTGGAAGTGAAACTTTGGTTCAGTTGCATGTTTCATGTCAATATTTTTCCTGGTATGGCTTTGGCCACACTAAGAAAAGCAGAGTTATTCCTTATTTAGATGATCTGCTTGTTCCTTAATTGAGAAGATTATATATATATAATTTGTAAAAATATTGTACAACAAATTATTAGTACAAATTATTGGCAAACAAGTAAACACAATTTTTATGTTAAAAAATCATATTATACACACACATATATATATATATATATATATATATATATATATATATATATGTGTGTGTGTGTGTGTGTGTGTGTGTGTGTGTGTGTGTGTGTGTGTGTGTGTGTGTGTGTGTGTATATGTGTGTATAATATGATTTTTTTAACATAAAAATTGTGTTTACTTGTTTGCCAATAATTTGTACTAATAATTTGTATTAAATTATGCAAATTACTGTTTTAGACCCTTCTATATATTGATATATTATTGGATCAACTGTTCATCATGTGTATTTTTGGAGATGTTGGAGAAGATGGTGTCTGGTGCTGGATGAATGGGGCATGCCGGTAATCAGGTTCCAGTGCCTAGTGGCTCAAAACCTGGAATTATTGATCCTTGTGTGTTGCCCAGGCTCTTGCTGTTTCCTGGAACCGAAGCGGTTAATGTTTCGCTGTAATTGGCACCCACAGCTGCTCTCCAGTTCGACAGGGATGAGTCTGGAGCCTCAGCCTTGCATGACAGCTGCCTAATTGGGCATTCTCCCCTTGTGGCAGGTGCCTCCGACTCCAGCAGGGCTGCTGAAGAATGGCAGAAGATTACAGATGAGGACATGGTGACCCTCTCTACCTTCCGTTGGTGTGGGGGGGCGGTGCGATATAGTTCAATGCCGTTGGGTTACCAGAAGGATGAAGTGAGAGGGTGGGGCTCTGCCAGGTGGTGGATGACAGAGTGTCACATGACAGTGTCAGTGTGTCAAGGGCGCAGACATCAGCAGTGCTGCGGCAGCCTGTTTTTTCTCTTCATTTGTTTTGAGGTTTGCACTCTAGTTTTATAGCTCCTGGCTGTCTTCACACATCAGTTCGGAGAGGATGGCAGCTTCCTGTGTGTTCCTGTGTGCTTCTTTTTCTACTCTCCAGCTGTGTGTGAAACTGCCAAGGTAAGGTTGTGTCCTCTTGTTAGAGGCGATTAATGATACTGGATGTGTAAAAAGTGAATTATTCCTGCTGATGTAAAATGTGCTGTTGGGTTTACTGTCCTGCTGCCCTGTTGACCACAGAGCAGAGGGGTCTAACAGCACAGTGGCTAGCCATGGCCATGCTGTTAGTTACATACTCTCAAACATTGAGCCCCACGGCTTATGTGGTGATGTGATTTTGAGTTCCACTCAACACATCAAGTCAACATTTCACGTCTTGTTTCTTCTTCTGCCAGTCATTTTCTTACACCGTTTCATTGTCATATCAATAAAAGAGCCGTGGCCTAGCAGTTAGTGGATGCTTTGACATGCTGGATAGTAGTTCTGGTGCGCATGTGAACCACGTTTGAATCTTGGGGCATTTTCTGATCCCATCCGCATCTTCCCGTTGTTTCCTGATGATTTTACATTAACCATTAAATTAATGCAAATTAAAGATCGATAAAGTGTAAAAGCAGATTAGTATAAAATTGTTAAAATAAAATACTTTTTAATGTTTTTGAAAGAAGTGTCTTATGCTCACTAAGACTGCATTTATTTGATAAAAAATACAGTATGAAATATTACAAATTTGAAGCACTTTTTTTCTGTTAAAATATATTTTAAACTGC
This sequence comes from Carassius gibelio, assembly GCF_023724105.1. Taxonomy (NCBI): domain Eukaryota; kingdom Metazoa; phylum Chordata; class Actinopteri; order Cypriniformes; family Cyprinidae; genus Carassius; species Carassius gibelio. The sequence continues at coordinate 19,707,216 of NC_068405.1, read as the reverse complement.
AATTTATTCCTGTGACAGCAAAGCTGAATTTTCAACAGTCTTAAGTGTCACAAGATCCTTTAGAAATCATTCTAATATGCTTATTTGCATGGAAATATTTTGTATTATTATTAACGATGAAAATCGTTATTCTTATATAATATATTTTGTGGAATAGAGTTTTTCCTAGATTATTTGAAAGTTCAAAAGAATCATGTAATGTGTCCTTGCTGAATAAAAGTTTACTTTTAAATGGAAGTGTACATTAAAAAAATGTGTCCATCAGGATTGAATGATAATTGTATTCCAAAGGGCCTTTATTTATACCAGCATGTATTTTTATTTATTTATTTTTTTTTTATTTATTTCATCACTTTCATTGTTTCGATTGTGGAAAGAGGACAGGCTGTGATGGCGGGAATGGGATTAGGGAAATTCTATGAGCTGGATTTGAATTTGTGTTGATGACAAATCATTTTTTAACTTTTATTTATATATTTTTTTTGTGTGCAGATAGAGAGCGAGTATGGGAGGTGGGGTTTAAAGATTCTTCTCCACCCCCAAATTATGATAAATAGTTTTTCTCCTCTGACATACCTTTCCCCTTGAGTGTTTATATGGGTGACTGCTCATGTGTTTCTTTGGTGTTTACCTCGGGCGCATCTGTACCTGTGTGTGGTGGCTGCAGGTGCGTGTTTGGTTTCTGTTTTGTATATTCCTGGCTGTAAATGTGTCCACGTGTGTGTGTGTGTGTGTGTGTGTGTGTTTGTGTTCAAACCCGGCCATGCAGCTGGGGTTGTACTTCAGGTTTGACTTTCACCTTGTTTCCCCCGTAGCTGTTTTGAAAGTGTCGAGTGGAACGACCGTGTAATCTGTATCCACACAGCCTTGAGGGCAGCAGTGATCAGCCCAGCTGTTTTCTCATTCCCTCCAGCCAAGGAAAAAGTTGAAATGTTTGTTTGAGTGAATGCGTGAGAGCGGATTATTTGTGTGTGTGCGTGTGTGTTTGGAGAGAGAGGGATTCATTAGTATTCTGCTGAGGAGTCCTGCCGGTAGAGCAAATTGATTACCACACTTCACCTGTCTGAGCCTCCTGAGATCTGCAGCGAAGACGCCTGCTTTGTCTGTGCTCCCGTCGCCTCCGTAACGGAGGGCCGCTCTCATTAGCCATAATTAAACAAAGCTTATAGTTGGGACACTGTTGTCTTACGTAGTTCTAGAGAGTGTGAAGATTGCTGCTATAGTCCTGAGGGCTTTCTAGAAGAGGCGGATTCTAGCAGTTGTTAAGGTGTTTTCTTGGAGGGGAAATGGATCGTTTGTGCGTTTGTGTGTGCTTTAAATTGAATCATCCGTCTAGGTGACCTTTGGAGTAATACTGCAGTAGCATGGGAATTCATATCTGTGCTAAACACCTGTAAAGTGCTGAAGAATGAATCTGAATGCACCACATGCCATTCAAAATGGTATTCCAACTTGAAGTAGAAATGAAATCCGAATTTAAACTAGAACCAACGTTTGAATTTGAATAGAATGAATTAAAACAAAAATCATGAAAAAATAAAAAATTTAAGAACCCTTTATTTCCTTCATTTCATGCCATTAGCTGTAACATTTCTTTGAATTGCAATTCTGTAAATTCCACTTCCTAGCATTTGCAATTCAAATTCCAGTGTATCTTCTTGTGGGAATGGCCAATTCAATTCAAAGCTTAGAGGTGTAGCAGGATCTGTGGTGTAGTAGTAATAGGAGCAGCGAGGAGCAGGGGAAGATCGATTTGGAACTGCCTGTGTTGTGATTAAGGAGACAGCGGGTGAGTAGATATGGAGGAGTTGGCAAGTGGAGTCAAAGTGTTTTCTGCGAGTAGCAGGAGTGTGTGTGCTCTACAGCCCCAGTGATAAGAGTGGAGAGTGAATGAGATGCTGTTATTGTACTCGGGTGGCATTTCGTTGGCAAGTTCTGCCAACATTTATGCCAGCTGGAATGATGTGCCAAGAGGAGGAACCCAGGTGCTTTGTCTTTTCATTGGTTAAGTGCACTTAATCGATTAAGAAAATTAATAAAAGCTCTGTTTTGAATGTAATTTCTAGCTGTATGCTGAAGTTTATAAATATGAAAATACTGGAGTTCCTTGTGAGCCGAGCAACAGAATTTAATGAGCTGTAGGAAATGCTGACCTTGTGTGATTATATTGTATGAACTTAATGGAACCAAGTAATTCAATGTAAAATTTCGACTTGAATTTTATTCCTTTGATTGTATTAATGTACCATATTAATTTATATTTTATTTTGAAACATTTACAACCCCTTTTTGTAAACTGCTCCGTCAAAGTCTGTTTTTGATGTCTTTGTGTTTCTTTTACTTCTGCCCCCCCCCCTCCATTTTTACAACTGATTTAAAAATTCTAAAGAAACAACAAGTTTAATTTGTAGTGTTTACTAACTGGTCATGTTTCTTTAAATAAGATCACCGTCAAAGGGCATTTGTGTTTTGTTTCTTAGCCGTTTTTTTTTTATTTCATTTATTTATAGCAGACTCCGTTTGCAGAGCTCCATGGGGCTGTTTATTTGCTCTACGTTCTACTTCAAAAGAGCAAAAGTTCACTGACGTGGACGTTTCAGTCGTGTTTGTTGAGGTAGCACGTCGCTCCCCTTATTACATTTTTTTTCAAGCCATATTGGATTTACAAACTCTGTCCGTCGTATCTGAGTGAACACCAGCTGCCTACAATAACATGATGGAAAGCGATTCACACAGCTCCCTTTCCTTTACAATTTATTTAACCTTGGCTTGCCTTTAACGCCGGGGAAGCGAATCTGGTGTCAAATATTAGCGATACGCACAGCAAGGACTGGGTTGTCACTTTTTATTAACACGGAGAGCTTTGCATGGTCTCCAGCTGTTGCGTGCACTGACACTCAGACATACTTGACCTTGACTCGCAGCACTGTTCCTGCGGCTCACCCTATTTTTAATCATGCATTTTAAATGGTGCAAATGGATTATGGTTCCTTATAATGGGGATCATTCGTTAACCTTTTTTTCTGATAGGGTACTTTGTGGGACGTGTTGAATTCCAATTAATATCCTACCCCAAATGCTGGGATCGCCAGATTGGCTTTGGACATCAAATCCCTGACATTTGCGTCAAGAAGTCCAGCGTTCACAGTTAAGGCCATTTTTTTGGGTCCAGCTCCTCGAGGGAAATTGCCTTTCAGCCACTGATGATGGTTTGACCTTCCTGCTCATGGTGTCTGGGAGAGCAAAGAAAGACGCCCTGCCATGATAAAGCTTCCTGTCTGCCGCTGTTCCCTTCACTACTGGCTAGTGAAATCACTTAAAATGCTGTTGGGTGTGAATGTTTGACATTGTCAGAGATAATGGATAATCACTTGCAGACCGCTGGAGGGAGAGAGACGGAGGGGAAAAGAGAGCGAGGGAGAGAGAAAACATATTTTGTATTTCTTGTGCAAAAGGGTCATGTGTGGGAAAGGCGAATGGAGGGTATGCTTTGAGATCGCACCTTAGATCTGTATTTCCTGTCCCATGTATACCTGCTTCCTCGCAAAATAAGGTCTTGTGAAATACAAGTCTTTATTTGCTGGAATCTTTGATTGAAACTCAGAAGAAAGAAAGTTATATAGGTTTAAAGTGACATGAGGGTGAGTAAATGATAACAGAATTACAATTTTTGGCTTGACGATCCCTTAACGGTTTCCTTTAGTTTTCATTGGCGAGATCTAATCTAGCATGTTCCGATTGTAGCCCAGTATTGATTTGTCTTGAATGATGTGTTTACTTCATTGTTCTTATGGTCCAGTTTTTCAGCCTGTCTTGTTTATCTTCTTTATCCACCTGTCCCAAGTTTGAACTTTTATTTGTAGGGTAGCAGCACCTCCTTTGGCGGGAAATTAATCTTAATCTGCCACATTAAGATTAGCGCGAGACGTCCGATGGCCCCGTTCTAGCAGGTTGTCCTCTTTGTTGTTAAATTTAGGTCAGTGGCCCAGGCTGATCCTGTAACTGAGACTGAATTAGTTATTGAATTAGTTTTCCTATTTTCTGTCCTTGCAGTCGTAACCTGTTGCACCCGACCTTTGCAACTTAATGCAGTTTGCATCAAATTTAAATGCTTGTGACCTTGTGCTGATTCTTGCAGGGTTTTCCTGTCACGTCAACTTGAGGATCTCAAGTTGCTACGGCACATTCAGGATATTCCAGGCGTGAGAATGCTGGTGAATTGCTGTAACCGCATCCCCAGCTCAAGGTCGAGCTTAACTCCTCTGCAAACCGCTGTAACATGTTTAACCGATGCTGAAGGGGCAGGACATGGAGGGTAAGAAGCTCTCTGGCAGCGGAGCACTGCTTAAGGGGAGCTGGAATCCTGTATTAATTAACCTTTGTGGTGGTGGCCCTGACAGTGCGAAGTCAGGAGTGTTTATGGAAGCAGTTCTGACAGGGTTCAGACCTGTCGAGCGAGCAGCCAGCGGTGCTGTCATGTTATCTGATGCCATGACTCTGTGGAGGAGAGGTCTGACAGGTGTGCCATGTGTGCCCCTCTACACCTGCCAACCCTGCTGAGCCACTACTGGCCTGAGCGTGAAGGGCTGCTGACAGCCGTTTTTGAATGGGTATTCACTTCTTTAATCCAGTTATGCCAGGGAGACTGTCGTTTCTAAGAAAGAAGAAAAACTTATTTGACTGAATTTAACAATAGTTTCAACATTTTTCTGTCATAATGTAATATGGTATTTGCACACATGTGAAGGAGTCTTTTTAAATGTTGCAGATGAATTTTGTGAGTGACTTTTGTGAGTGACTTTTGTGATATAAGTGGACATCTTTAAGCAGAGCAGGCAAGAAGTTGTCCATCTTACTACCAAAGTTTAAGCAAATATCTATCTTTTAAGGAAACTTTTGTCTGTTTAAAAAAAAAAACCTTAAGAGGTTCACCTGATAACTCTTAAATGCTCAGCAAATAATGGACATAAAAATACCTTCTTTACACATGAGAACAAACAAAGAGAGGTCCTGAAAGGTTCTGAAGAAAAAGTTGGGAGGCAGAGCAGTTTGACTGACAGTTGCTGCAAGAATGTTCCTATAAAGTTAAGTTCCTATTGTCAAACACAAGTTTATGTTCACTCTGAAGTTTTCTTATTTTGTTCGAATTTAATTAGTTCTTCTGTGATGATTGGTTTTGACAGAGACTTCAAAGAAAGTTACAGTGGTTATTTTGTTGATGCTGGGATGTTGACACCTGTCACTCATGTAGTGTTTTCTTTTCTTGTTCTGTAGGTTCCCGTGTGGCCACGTCTGAGATCAGAAGAGCAAACAGGCAAAACACTGAGCTTTTGGTTCCTCCCAGAGGATCTCCCAAATATAGAGCTTCTGGTTCATCAGGACAAGTAAACCTCCTCATTCCTCTGGTTGTGCTTACAGCATATTTCAAAGCAGTTCAGATTTACTCATAGAATGCGCAGCGATGCCAGGTGGGTTTTCGGGCTTGAAATTACAAATACCCACTGGTCCTGTATGTAAAACTCTTTGACTGAAAAGGACCAAATTTCAAAGCACGGTTGGAGTTCTCTGCTCTCATCATTTATGGCACAGATCTTACTAACACATTTTCATTACTTGTAAAACATCACATCAGGGCATCCTACTATTGAACATGACTCATGGGGTGGAGTCTGGCCCTGAAACTCACCAGGATTCTGCTGCTTTAACATATCTGGAAGGTTTGCTAATGCATCCGGTCACCACTGGACCTGCTGCCACTGTTACACAGAGGTCAGAACCTGTCCAAAACAATGAAGAGAATGTCAACAGAGTGACTAGGGTGTTTCAGCTCCCTAACCATGGCCCCACCTCACAAGACAAGAGTAGCCCACCTAGTGCAGCCTCACAGCACCTTAAAAAAGCCAGGCTGCTTCGCTCAGGAGCATGGAGTGAAGATGACAGCCAGAAACGAACAGGTACTGTAGCAGAAGTGAACGGACAGAGAAAGGAGCACTACAAAGGAGGCCTGGATGGCTCGGAGCAGGGGGAGAGCACCTTGCTGGCTTCTCTGCTGCAGTCCTTCAGCTCTCGGCTGCAGAGTGTCGCCTTGTCACAGCACATTTCTCAAAGCCACAAACTGCTCGACGGGGACAGTAGTGTAAGTGCTTCTGCTGATAAGGAAACCTACCAGAGTTACGGCACGGCATCAGGCCACCTAAAAAGCCTCATGAGGAAAAGCAAGCAACAGAACCATAACACAGTGCCTTACTGTCGGCAGAGCAACCAGAACCGAAGCTCAGATTCTCCTCATTCTTCTCAAAGCTCTGCACAGCCCACGAGCTCTGAATCCATGTCCTGTACTGAGCGACTCAAGGCTGTTGTCAGCATGGTACGCACTAGGTCCAGTCCAGCCCCTTCACCCAAGCCCAGTGTCGCCTGCAGTCAGCTGGCCTTGTTGCTGTCCAGTGAGGCTCATCTACAGCAGTACTCCAGAGAGCAGGCCATAAAAGCACAATTAACCAGTAGATCAGCCAGCGAGAGGCTAGCAGCCATGGCTACTCAACAAACGCAGGATAAAAGGCCTCCCAGCATGGGGCAGCCAACAACTGCCCCAGACATGCTAAGCTCCTTAAATGTTCAAAACGGAACACTCCGCCCACCAGCTGTAAACTCCAGCAAAAATATCCCTTCCCTTTCCTCACCCTCCATGAGACCCCCCAAAGAGAGACATGGTCGACCACCACAAAACTGCAGCAGCCTGTTGCTTCTACTTCTGAACAATCACAACTCCCAGCAGCAGCTCACCAGGAATGGACACCTGGAGGATGACTATGGTATCCTCCCGAGTGGGGCCTCCTCCCTGCATTCTGACAGCGAATACTCCAGCCAGGATAACAGCCTGACCAAAGACAGCAGTGATGCTGAGAGCTTCTCCAGCTGTTCCCCCATCGACCTTTCCATGAAAAGCAGAGCACCTAGCCAAAAATCCAAAGCCTGCTCTTCCTTAACCCCCTCTGTGGATAAGCTCACAGAGTCTCTCATAAACAATTGGAAGCCGGAACCTTCTGTGCCAAAGGTCCATGAGGCCACAGATCTGGATACCAGCCCAGACGTGAAATCCCATGATAAGGTCACTCTAATGCAGTTACTGCTGGACCGCAAAAATAACGAGAAGGTAAACAAAAGTTCAGATAATCCTAGTTTGCGATCTGACACACTAATCAGCAGCTCTACTGCAGGCCCACGTAAAAGGATTGGCACAACTGAGGACAGCAGAACGCAGAGTCCTCTGAACCGGCAAACAGCTACCTTCAGCTCGATCTCCCCTTCATACTCCTTACCCTCACCCCATGCCCAGTCCAGTCCCTTAGATCTGTGTAAGTCTAAAGCTCACGTAAGTGAAAAGACACTGGAGCCTCCTTTCAGTGCCAGCAAGCTACTACAAAATCTGGCCCAGAGTGGTAAAAACAACTTGTCACCCTCTCCCCTTCACAAGCCGACAAGCAGAAGGCAAAGCCCAGAACTTGAGCTTGACAAGCCTCAGGCACTTTTGGATCAACTTGTCTTTCCACACAAGCGGAACAGAGCCTCCATGCTAGATGGAGGTTCCCCTTCTGCTCTCCCAGCTCCTAAATGTGAGCAATCACCCTCTGCCTCAACACAGATAGAAAACCTTCTTGAGAAACGCACTGTACTGCAGCTTCTCTTGGGAACAACTTCCCAGAAGGAAAGAACCAGTGGGCACAGAGTCTTGGAAGTAACCTCAGGGGGACTGGAGAAACCTCAGAGGGGCTCTGTCAACTGTGACAGCTCAAACGGACCTTCTCCGCAACTTAAGATCAAAACTGAGCTAGTAGAGGATAATCTCTCATCAGATAGCTCTGATGATGGGGTGCACAATCAGAGACGATCATCACAACACTCACCTATTGCTGAAGCACAGGGTACAATCAAATCTGAGCTATTTCCTACAGAAACAGCTGCTAAATTTGGACTTCTCAGCCATCTTTTGAAACAGCAGAATGCTACCTACCATTCAAACCCATATACCAGGCTCCTCGGGAACTCTGTAAAAGAGGAGCCAGTGGATTTTCATAGCCCCGTTCCCAAGAAGAGAAAACTGTGCATTGAGCTAGCAGAGCACCTAAGTAATGAACTCTGTCAGCCATCTCGAAATACCACTAGTGACAATCTGGTGTCTAGAAAACCTGAATTTAATGTTAGAGGTCTGGCAAAACCAAAAGAAGAAGAGTTAGTAGGGATTCCTAGGAGCAAAACCCCTCTCTCCAGAGAAAGCCAAGGCTTCAATGTTCTTAAGCAACTCCTCCTGTCAGAAAACTGTCTGAAAGAGCTATCCCAACCCAGAGGGACCCCAAGTCCCTTCATCCCTCAGGCAAACTGTACAGCCAATGGGAATTTAACCCAGTCTTGTTTCCCTCAGGAGTCATCGTACTTACCGTGGTACCCCTGTTCTAGCAGTACAAATTCCAAAACAGCACCTGCACCTGTTGATACCACTGGGGGGTCGCTAGTTTGGGCTAAGGGATCTCCTAAAGCCAGTCCTAAACCTGTTAAAAAAGAACCTGAGGGGTCTCCTGGAGAAATTTTTAGCAGGGAGGGGAGATCCAGTACAGACTCGCCCCCTTTAACCAGGTCTAATCCGATTCTTTACTACATGCTTCAGCGGGGAAACGGTCAGCTCAGACCTGAGATCCGGGATCAGGTGGAGCCGGCCCACTGTGTCATGGGTGACAAAGTAGAGTCGTGTATTGACTATGAGCACAGAATAAACTCTCCTGTCCACAGACAGACTCCGAGCTAGAGAGAAGAGAGCCTAAACGGCTCTATGGAAAATTGGTAGACATGAACTATCAAAGATTGAGAGAAGCTGAAGAACTGTGCGTATGGTCATTTGACTATAATATCTGTTTTTTTTATCTTCATTTAAAAACAGAACCTGAATAAATGTAACCATGGGACATGGTAATTCAGTTTAAAACTTTGGCGTATTGTCCATTTGTTTGATGTGTTATTTTTTTTTATTGAAGGTGATTCTCCATGATATAATTATTTTGTATACACATATTGGAATGGGTTTTTTTTCTTTAGTATATATGCTAAGCTAACTGCTTTGTCCAGCACAATGTAAAATGTCCACCACAAAAAGCTTTTCCTTTTTCCACAACTGAAGAACATCCTATTATATGTATTATTGATGAATCCAGAAATGTTACTGCTAATTTCACACTATATTTATCTACAGCCAAATCAGGACCCTTTTCGTTTTATTGAGGCAAAGAAAATTGTACTGTCTGAGCACAATATTAGATTTGTGCATTGAAAAGTCCAGTTATAAAGTATATTTTCATACAGCAGAATTTAAAGGAATGTCAGTGCAATCTATCAGGTATCTTTCTTGTAAAGCTAGCTGAGGTCAAGAGGGTTTTCACGTTATAACAAGGCAACAACATTTACTGGAATGTTCTATAATCGTAGCTTAGTTAGATTTAGAATGCTTTATTTTTCATCAGGAATGAAACTATAGCTGTTATGTGGTGATAATGGCATGACGTAAAAAAAAAAAAAAAAAACCTGAGTGTCATATTTTTAGCCAGTGAAATGTATCTTTTTACAATTTCGTATAATATGTTGTTTTGTATCTTCTAAAAATCCTATATGTAGCATTCACACATTTAAGGTGTTGACAAGAATTTGAATATTGAAAGAGATGATACAGTTTGTCCACCAAAGCCATGAGGGGTAAATATGATATTTATGGATACTGTTTAAATCAGACACTCTACTATGAGAAGGGATTTGAATTCAGTCTGATTCTTTTTATTTTTTATGTCCACTTTATTTGCATCTTTTTTTTTTTTTTTTTTTTTTTTTTACAGGACCATCACTTGAGTCTTAAACATTATCCAACAACAACAAAAAAAAAAAAACAATTACAAATTTTATTCCACATTTTCTGTATGATTCATATGTTTTGACAATGATTAGATACATTTATGTAAATATTGCTTTCAAGATAACTATTTTGTATTGTTCAAGAGAAAGAAAAAATAGTTTTTAACGTCTTGCGTTGTACATAAGAAAACTGTAATAATGTAAATATGGGTACTGGAGGATGACACTTTTCTGCATGTCTATGTTGTGCTAACGATAATCTTTGTTCACATCTACTGCTCTGTCCGAGGCTCTTTGCTGCCTGTAGCATGCACACGCATGGGGAGTCCCTGTGTTATGGGGAAATGTCAAGTCTTAAAATAGATGTTTTTATCATGGAGAGATGGGTACTTAAACCATAATTGTCTGTAAATGCAGTCCTTGACTGTTTAAACCTGCGGAAATATGTGCATATTTTTTCCTGAATGGTTTTGTTTGTTCCCGGTTAAAAAAAAAAAAGAAAGAAAGAAAGAAAAAAACTAAAAACAACATTGCTTTGTTTAATTTAGAGACAATCTGCAATGTTGTGGCTCTGCATTGTGAATAACTAAAAAAACCTTGTTTTCATATAATCCTGTGATTACTGGAGCCTTTTGGTTTTCTTATGTTCTGTCTTTGGTGTTTATTTGCACTGATAGCGTAATAAAAAATTGAAATGCACAGACCTGAATGAAAGTTTGTCATCTTTTGCCTATATTTACATATGCTAGGTTACAGCAATTTTTGATAAAGAACCTTACAATGAGGCCAGAGGTCAAATTTGAACCCTTGACAGTTGTTGGTTTTACAGATGAATATGAGTGAACCAATCAAAAACAAGCTTTCTATTATGAGGTTGTTGTTTTTTTACTGCTCAGATGTACACAGAGCATCTCCAGGCAACTAAGTGTGAGAATCAGGTTAACCAACACTTAACTTTTGAACCACCAGCATTCATCGTGACAATCAAGTGAGTGCAATATATAAAAAGGCTTTCCAAACTGGTATTTGCATGACTGCCAGTTCTCAACAATAGCAGGAAAGAGATGGTAAGGAGGATTTGGAAAACATTGTTTCGTAGTTATGGGAAAACAGGTAGTTGGCTTCTATTTTATAAAGTGCCTTGTCCAACCATTGTGAGAGAAATGCATTGATCCCAATTTTGCACTTCCTTTCGGCCACTTAAAACAAACGTCAGAATAAACATTTCAAGCCAAAATTGGGGCATTGCATGCATAAGGATTATTACATTTGCCTATTGTCCTATACATGCATTTGTAAGAAAAAAAAATCAACTATATATTAAGCCTAGAGGCATTTATTTTAAAGAAAAATTACACAAGCACACATTCTATGAAAAATATTTCACAGGGTTACTTTGTTAGGTTTTAAATTACACCATATAAAACAATAGAAATGAATAATATATGCAAAAATGACTCCGAAAAGGGAACTTTTGATATTTTGTTACCATTTTTAAGTGTGAGGAAAATGTCAGACTTATTAAGGGTCTGCTGTAAAGTGATTTTACATTTCACTGCATGTTTCCACTTCCAGTCTCTTTTTGAAGGAGAGGCTTTTGTCTGCCTTCTTTCCCCTTCCTTAATCCTCTAATGAGGTTTCTTTTCTTCAACTTCACGTAACCTTTCCTCCATGTGAACTTCTCCATCCAGAGATGCTTATCATGCTTGAACTGCCAGTAACCCCCGGTTTCCTTCTGGCTTCAAAACAGAGGAGAGGGCAAAGGCACAAGTCACGTCTCAAGTCGAGGTCAGTGTTAAGAGCCCACAAACGGCCGTTTGTCTGTCTCACATCCTCTGATATCCTGGACTGTGCCGGTGGACGGGGAGTTTGGAGGCGGCCCAGAAATCTACTTACAATTTAACTCCAGCCCACTACACAAAGGAAATGGTTTGGTCCTCCAGGAAGACAAAGTACTCGGGTCAGCAAGGTTCAGCAGGTTGAGATGGAGGTTTGGAGCCGCTGTTTGGATTTCCTGCATTGAAGCACGGCCTCGTGGGTCAATGTTTAACCCAAATCCATCGCAATCCACAGCTGCTGGTGGAGAAAACACTCATTCACAGGTGCTTAATTACATCTGCTGCACCGATTCTCATGCCTTCCTCACAAAATTGGTCTTTGACAAGGAAATAATTGTGTAACGTTAATTTTACACTTAAGGGACAAAGCTTTATCTATCTATCTATCTATCTATCTATCTATCTATCTATCTATCTATCTGTCTGTCTGTCTGTCTGTCTATCTATCTATCTGTTCATTCATTCAGTTGTTCAGTATCAATCTATCGTTTAGTAGTTCACTAGCCTTCTATATATCCATCTATATTTTCTTTGTCTGTAAAATCTAAAATCCTTTGAAATTCAAATTCAAGGCTTATTAACAACCCCACAAAAATTGAAAACAAGCTAAATTTCCAAAGCCAATTTTGTCTCAACAAACTTTGCTTTTATAGTTAGTTACTTGAATGTGGGGCCATTTAAATTCAATTGATTTTAATTCTGCTTCCTTATAATTCTGTATCAGTTCAAATGTAAGATATTAATTTTAATATAAAAATCATTTTCACTTGATTTCTGAGTGCAGCACAACCCGTGTTTGTTGCGATTATGTTCTTTTTCTTTTCTTTTTACAAGAAGCTGCTTGAAACAAGGTACATTGTGAAAAGCCTTTGTAAATGAAATCAACTTTCTTTTATATGAGCAATAAGCCACTAGAGGCTGTGCATTGTAGCAATTTTTCTCCATCTAAGGTTGTTTTTTTTTTGTTTTTTTTTTTTTTCAATCTGAAGGCATTTTTCCGTATGGACACAAACAGCCATTAACTGTGGTCAAATCCCTCTAACACACTTTCTTTAATCAGTGTTGTGTGTTTCCATTGTTTCACTCTCTCCCCTGTGCTGGATGCTGGTGAAGGTGAGCTTCTTGAAGTCTGTGCCAGAGCCTCACGGGTTGTGACCTTTGTCTCTCTCGCTGACATCTTCAGCTCACTCACTGTGGTTGATCTGCAGTTGCCCTGCAGCTGTGACCCCCTTCCTCCCTCCCTCCCATTTCCCAGCAGCCCCCTCTTCAAAGGCCACCAGAAATGTGACAGCTGGCAGAAGAACTTCTTCTTTCATTAAGAGCGCTCACTGAGCCCTGTTGTTGATCGCGGGCAACTGGTGGTGTGTTGACCTCGTGCCACGGAGCATAAAAGAGCTTAAAATTGATTCACACTTAACTTATGTTGGAGTTAACATTTCATGGCTTAATGGCACAATAAATGGACTGGTACTTCTAGTTCAGTGCTGGAACAGATGTGGTCTTGTGACCTCTGATAAAGTAAGACGTTGTTCATGATATGAGAAAACCTTGAATATGCAAACTCAGTCAAACGATTTTAAGTTATCTTTTCAATGAAGATCTTACAATTTACTTTAATAAATAGAACAATGATTACGTCTGAGAGCAGATTGGAAATTAATTATTAAGGTGAAAGTGGTTCTTATACAGTATGTTCAAATTATAATAATTAAAACTGAAATTAAAAAAAGGAAGTATGATTTATTAAATATTATTTTATGTAAATTTGTGTTATATATTATTATACAGTATAGTGGTCTCATTTTTTTTGACCCTACTTTGTATAATATTAATAAAATGCAAATATTATGTTTTTCATTTGAATTATAACAATTAAAACTTGAATAAAATAATTAGTAAAGATATATAGAATATATTTTATATATTACATTTTCTCTTATTGTGACTGCAGATATTGAAGAAAGCTTTTATTTAAATTTTTATATATTTAAATAGAAATAAAATTGCAACATTCTGAAAAATATTCTTTTTTTATTATATATTATTATATAACGTATAATTAACCCCACTTTGTATAATTTTAACAAAGCACAATTTAAATATATGAAAATATACGATGTAAATATATAATAATATAACATTCTAGATTCCCTTTTGTAATAAATTTATGTTTCCAGATTTTTAAGAATTTTATTTATTTATTTTTATTTTTTACAGATATTCTATGTATGACCAACTAAAATTCAACTTCATGGGTCATGGACTTTCAGTCCAAACATTTCTACAAATCACTTTTAAATGTGAAAGGGTGCTTAGTGTCAAACAATCTCACTGAGGCCAGACTGAGATTAGAACTATTGGTTCTGAGTGCAAAGGTCAGCGAGTGACTGCCATAACCAACGCATATCTACAGAATATTCCCAAAGATTCTTTTCCACTTTCAACTTTGAGGAAATTCTCCAGACTGACCTGCAAATCCTTGAATTAGGCTCCATATAAATGTTAAGAGAGCTCAGAGTTGAAACAGAGGTGAAGGTGAGATTTATCTGATTTAGTTTGATTAAAAACATGAAATCTTCACTGTGAATTCTTTGTAAGTATCAAGCCAAGTTACTATGAATGCTATTTTTAATTTAAATGTACAGATTACAGCTTTAACATGAACTCACATTGCTCACATAATTGCATAATGATATTTTTTTTGTGACTTCTGACCTGTAAATAAAAATCTTTTGTAACCAGAGAGCTGTGCCTAATTACAGTACAGTAAACAGTTTTGATATTCTTCAGATTATTACTGTATATACATGCTGTGAAATATCCCACACTTTAAGGATCATGAGAGACCAAACTCCATATACAAAGGAATTCATAAAAAAAAAAAAGGAACAGGAACAGTTTCTACAGGATCTGGGACAGGGCTACAAAATGACACTTGAAGTAAAACACTGGTGATGCAGAAACTTCTGTTAAGGTCTTGTTCTCATTTATGTGACAGATTCAGTGCTTTGTGCTTCTCTCGCTCTTAAAGATAAGTGCATAGCTTTTATCAAACAAGGTCTAAAAAGCACAAACATCCCAGCCTCCCATTAATGACTTCTTGAGTGCTCTTGGCCTTTACTCTGTTGCCTGGCTGCGTCAAAGCTTATGCAACCTTACATTGACTGAAAACATGTTACATGAGCGCCACCTGCTGGCAGGACACGGAGTCTATCTATTTCTATCTATACGGAGTCTATATCTCATTTCAACACTTTATTAATAATCACATGGATATTTAATATTTATAAAAAAGGACCTATAAATCAACATTAAGATTAATTTTTCAGACTGCACACTAATTAATGTAATAGTCTGTGAAGGTTCATACTTACACTTTAATAATAATTAATACTAATATATATATATATATATATATATATATATATATATATATATATATATATATATATATATATATATATATATATATATATATATATATATATTACACTCTCTCTTTTTGTGATTGCAGAAGAAAAACTGATGAATGCATGGCTATATATTCATAAACTGTCCAATATAAATTAATATTAAGATGCATCAAACTAATTTTACTATTTAACTAATTGCTTTAATATTCAGTTTATGAAGGGCCATATTTTCACCTTAAAAAATTATAAATACTAATAAATAAAATTCGTAGAATGTATTGTATATAACGTGTTACACTTTTCTCCTTTTGTGAGCAACAGTATTAAAAAAAATATTAAACACATCACAAACAATTATCATTAAAACATTTAATTTGAATTTAAAGGAGTTTTAGATGTTCTATTCGACCTTATTTAATTAATTGCTTAAATAGTCAGTGAAGGGCCATACTTACATTTCCCTAAACAGAAACACAGTTTCTCCTGTGTGAGAACTTTCAGTTTCGTTTCATGACTGTTACAGAACTCACAGTCAGCTGACTTTGGTCTGTTTTTATGAAGCAGTGTTTACCTGGAGCAAATTGTCACATGTGGTTAATGTTTAAAAAGCATTACAATTCACTAACATTTTTTATAGCTTAATGTTTGCTGGCCAAATGCAGTGTTTTTGTTTGTTTGTTTTATATATTAACTGTTTAAACAGTTTTGTGAATTATTTTGTATTTCAAAATCGTTTTACAAAACAACCAATAATTGTATGGTTTCCATTGTGACAACTTACCCCACACAGTGTGGCAGTATATATTTCCTTGTACAGACCATCGTATTTTATTTTTGGGAAATAACGTCGTTTTTTATTAGTCACATTTTTACTGATTGCATGTGTTATTGCTTTATGTATATAGTGTTTGGTTTTGTTTATACTCGTTTCGATGTGTGCGTGTATGGGTGTGTTTACTCCATTGCTGTGACGTAGGCGCGGGCGCGTGTGATTCAGACCCAGCTAATGGATGTCAGTGATGTCAGATGTGTTTGTACTCTTCGACTTCGTCATGGAGCCGTTGCAGCGGGGATGACTACAGGGTTTTTTCTTTTTTAAATTCTTCCATATTACACTCCTCTAATTCCTGTATGCTCCGTTTTTACCCTCGAACCTGAGTCCATTTCGTCTAGAACTGAACCGGCCATGACCGTGGAGCAGAATGTCCTGCAGCAGCACTCTCAGAAGGTAACGCTCCCTGTCCTAACGCACAAACCCGGTTCGGTCCGGTTCGGCCCAGTTCGGTTAGTCTCGGCTCTGTTCGTTTGTGTAATAAGGAGGTTTATGGCCGCGTTGAAAGTTCCAGTGGTTCATTTTGATTGCTGAGGCCTAGTGTTAGCTTCACATTAGCCGCGCTTCACGTTTCTGTGTTTGTTTGTATTTGCTGGACTATTTATACGTACACACGTATGAGTTTTAAATCACTTAAACAATTAAAAAAAGAAACAACTTTCCATAGAACAGCGCAACCCCGCTAAACTAAACCATAATCAGGCGCGTGTATGCTAACAGCGCTAAAGCTACTATAACGTTACTTCCCCATCAAAACTCTCAATAAATACCCCGCAACGTCTATGTGTGACTGTCCAGAAGTGTTAGGATACATCGTGTTGAGTTTGTGTTTGGTATTGCGGGTTTGTTTATGTTCTGACACCCACACTGCTGCTTCATGAAACAAATTCACACTTTTGCCCTTTTGTTTGTAAACATTAGGCGTTTCTTGTTGATTTGAGCCATATATTCGTGTTGTCTGTTTATCGAATCGGTTTTAAAACTTTACATCTTATCTTGTTGGTTTGTGGTATGTTGATTTCAGTTTCGTCTGTTTGTAAACAGACTGTTGAGTAGATGTGTAATTAGTTTATTTCTTCTTCAGTTTCATCAGTTCATAAACATTATTCTTCTGATTTGTGTGGTTGTTTCATTTGTTTGTAAGCATAAGGGCTTTCTTGTTCAAATTCGATTTAAATTTAATCATTAAAGATTACATTTAAATATCATATGTTTGTAAATAGACTCTTGACGTATCTTATTTTTGTTTTATTGGTTTATTTACTTAAAAAACGGCTTTTCTTGTTAGTTTGTTTTATTGTTTTTGTAGATTAAAGTCAAATCTGTTTGTAAACACGTCTGTTTTTTTGTAGTAGTTCTTTAACATAATACACCTTAAGTGCTCACTGAGGTTGTTTTGGTTTTTAATAGTATTATGATCTATTTAGTTAAGTAGGCAGATCATTTATCAGAGTATTATGCAGTAACTGAAGAAGTGATCTTCATGAAACTGAATGAGTTACAGCAGGTGGTGGGGGAATATAAAACTATGTATTTCATATAAACTGAAAGTGAACAACAGGCTGTAAGTTTCAGCACCCCTGATTTGGCTACAAGCTTGTGTTGCTCTATCATGTTACTGTTGTGTAATGCATGTTACATAGCCCATCTCAGGGAGGGGTGTGCCACCTTGGAAAGTGCACGCTCCGCACATACAACATTTCATGTCATATCTTGAACGTAAAGCATGCAGTGCATTAAAAGGTCAGTGCAGCATCTGTTAGCCGCCAGCTATTAGTTGATGTAATGATGTCACTAACTCAGACTCATGAGGCAAACAGAAGATAGTTTGTAAAATATTATTCGGTAGAGCCCAAAGTAATGGTTAGATGAGTAGAAACATCAGTCATATTGTATTCCGGTCTAGGGAGGAGTGCCGTTCCTCCCTCTTTTGCCTAGCACAGTCTGTGTTTGACTCATGCTGTTCCTGAACGCAGCCAGGACTGAGATAAAGGGCCAGTACTCCCAGCCAGAGGTGTGAGATGTTGTTCTGAGCGCTCCTGAGTGGTGTTGGTGACAGCAACCAGTTGGATTCTGGCCTTGCAGAACCGAACTTTTAATATTTGATCCATTTGGAAACATATTCTGCCAAAAACACCCACTTAGACAGGAAAAAACATGTAATATATGACTAATACGGTTTGCTTCTTTTTTTTTTATTTTCTTTTAAGAGTGGGTAGTTTTGAGAATAATCAGTTGTGCTCATGGATATCATATTTATTTATTTCACTGCTAAATAAATAAGTAAAAAGCAATAAAAAATACATTTTAACATCACAACATTTTACTGTACAGTGTGAAAATGTATATTTTCCTTAAGAGATTTATTATTAGTTTATTAATAACTAGTCACACATTTTTTTGTGTTATTGATGATTAACTTTAAGCAAGCATTAAATTACTGAATGTAAAAAAGTAAATTAGTATGTATAAAATATCCTTCAATATGGAGCAGTATAGATGGGATGAACAGTCATTGCAGAGATTCAATTTGAGTTTCTCCTGTGTTTTTCTTACAGCACCAGCAGACATTACTGAACCAGCTGAGGGAAGTTACTGGAACTACAGATGTTCAGCTGTTACAGCAGGCACTGCAGGTGAAATATCGGTTTCATAAACTCAGTAGCTAGTATGGTATCGCTCATATCCTTTATTTTCAACAGATTTGGTAGATACAAATTTGATATTATTTGCTCAAAGACTAGTAGATTTATAGTGCATGTAATGACAGGTGTTTGAACATCTGTATTTTTGTCCAGGCCAGTAACGGTGACCTAGCTGAGGCAGTGGCCTTTCTCACTGAGAAGAATGCCAAGGTCCCGCAGCAAGATGAAGCCACCTATTACCAGACGGCTCAGATCAACAATGATAGATACATCAGTGTGGGCAGCCAAGCTGACACAAGTACGTATTTAAATCTCAGAACAATGATTGGCCAGAATCCAGGGGAAGGTTGCACTGCTCTGTGATGCAGTGCAATCAAATGCCATGACGCAAATGAAAGCTGAGTGAAGAACCAGCTGTAAATGCTCTGTTCCTGACAGCAATCTCCTATAGATTTCAATCTGTGCCTGTACTTAAATAGTGGGATTTTAGGAATGATTAATTCACTTAAAAACTGCAGGAGTAAATTAGCACTGCTGGGTCGAAACAGAGAATTAATATGTATTCCACACACCCTGCTGAAAGGAAAGAGATACTGAAATGAGACATCAATGTAACCCATAACAGTGGGAGTTCTGGCAGCCCTCTTATAAATACAAGCACATCTTCTCAGAGAGTCAGACCTTTAAAAAGCCAGTTTGCCACTCCTCCCAGCTTGCTTCAAATGATGATGAAATAATCTCTAGTCCTGCTGCTGAGAAAATGCTGACAGAGGGAATGTTAGTTTGGCATACTGCATCATGTTTTTATCTGAGCTCTCGACATGCACTTAAACCATATTCAGGATTTTCTCCATCATTATGACCAGTGTGTTAGAACCTCTTGACCAGCCGATTATTTGAGTGATGTTTAAAATTTTCGATGTTCTCGATTAAAGTGTTCAAAATCCAGTGATCACCCTTATTTTAATATTTTTGAAATCCTTCTGAGTGAATTATATGTGGAGCAAACTATTTTTCAAATCAAATTTATTTGTAGGCCTATAGCACTTAATACAAAAAAGATTGTTTCAATGCAACTTCACTGTAATAAACAGAAAAAAATCTGTGTGGATGCTTTTGCATGTGTTTTTAAATTCAACATTAAGTTTAACCATTATTAAATCTTATTATATACTATAATTTAAAATATTTGTATATTTTAATATCATATATTTGTATGCAAATTAGATAAGTAGATAAATATAAAAACACACATTTATCTTTTCCTAGTTATCATTTTTGTTCACTTTCAATGTTCTGTGATTGCTTCAGATGTAATAGATCTCACTGGAGATGATAAAGATGACCTTCAGAGGGCCATCGCTCTCAGTCTGGAGGAGTCGAACAGGGCCTTCAGGGAGACGGGCATCACTGATGAAGAGCAGGCTATCAGCAGGTGGGGGTTTAATTGTGCTTTTACCTTATAGCCTGCCGAACATTTTGTATTATTGTAGATTTTAGCAAAAAAAAAATATGTTCATTACTGCTTTATATGTGGAATAACCAGACAGGAGTAAAGTTTGGTGTCTTTGTGCTTCAGAGTCTTGGAGGCCAGCATTGCTGAAAACAAGGCGAGCCTGAAGCGCACGCACACAGAAGTATGGAGCGATTCACCCAACCCTCACGACAGGAAGAGGCAGGAGAACTGTCCCGTAGGACTGAAGAACGTGGGGAACACGTGCTGGTTCAGTGCAGTTATACAGGTCAGTGTCAGCCACTGTGATTGCTTTAAAGTTAGAAACACATTTGCTTATTTAATGACCTGAAAAACAACAAATGACAGCTTAATGAATTAATTCTAATTGTGTCTTATTGCTTGCATAATAATCCAGACAATTTGATTATGGTAGTCCCACATGTGTTTCAGTCTGTATCAAGTCGAGTGGCCTTGTATTGCAGTTATCAGTGCAGAGATATTGCTGTATCAGTGCTGTTAATTGCATCAGTATATTTAATTAGGAGAAGATAAAATTATATATGTGCATCTAGATGGTACTGGGTCAAGTTTAGAGCACTGGGGTAGAAACTATATAATAAACAACACTCATATGTTTGGGGTCAGTTAAAATAAATAATACAATTCAAACTTTGATTTAGCAAGGATACATTTAATTGATCAAAAGTGATTATTAAGACATTTATGACATTACATTTACAAAAAAATAAATCAGTTTCAACTTGAACTTCCTGTTCATCAAATAAAAAAAGACTTCTAAAAAACAAAAGAATCTTACTGACCTCAAACGTTTAAACTGTGTATACAGTATTGCTTATTAGCCGAATTGTATGTTATTTACTATTAACAAGCATCTTAGCACATTAATATAACACAATCTTTTGTGTTTGTATATCTGCTTTTTAAAACAACTGCAAGTCCTGCTAAGGCCTGATTGTTTGTGTCTGTTATACGGTGTCAGAACATGAACCATGTTGATAGCTGAGTAATGATCGTTGAGTGCTGTCACATGCTGTTTACCTCCTGTGTGTAACCTGACGCCCGAAGAAGCCCCCGCTCATGTAAGAAGCCCAGCCGCTCTGGCGCTCACAGCTCTATGGATTTATAGATCTGGATGAGGAGACACTAAATGTGTTAATCTGTCACCAAAAACAATCCATCAGTCATTCACACAACGAAACTGCAGTGACACTTCAACTAAGCTTGAGAAAAATGTGTTTGTGGGAAACACATGCTGTCTTTTTATTTTGTCAAACCAACATATCATCACAAGGTTATGTTGACATGGTTTTCTGTTGCACACTGTTCTCAAATACTGATCATTATCTTTTTACCTATGTATTTCAGTCTCTTTTTAACCTGCTGGAGTTCCAGAGGCTGGTGTTGCATTATTCCCCCCCTGCACGGGTGCAAGACTTGCCCCGCAATCAAAAGGTGAGATTTCTGTCCGATAGCCAGCTCGCATGCCATAAGAGCTTCCACTTCTCTCCTGTAACTGTGACCTTGCTTGACCTGGTTGGAAAGTCTCAGTTACATGCTGTGACATTATCGTACTGTTGCAGGCCCTGATTTTCGCCTGAAGCAGAGGAAGTGCTTTTTCAAGGTCTCTGTATGCTAGCTGTTAAGTGTCACATCAGCTTCTGTGTTTGGCGCAGCAGGTTAGCTGCTGTCCGTGTGATTTCTTTCCTCAGTATGTTCCTCTGGGGCCCCGAGGGTCAGCAGACATGGCCGCTAATCTGAGCTTAACCTCAGCTACTGATAGAAGACCTCAGAGCCCTGGATTCATCCTTTTCTCTCTCTTTATTGCTCCTTCTTTTCATCTGCTGGGTCGGTGGAGAAGCTCTAATTTTATAGA
This sequence comes from Carassius gibelio, assembly GCF_023724105.1. Classification (NCBI taxonomy): domain Eukaryota; kingdom Metazoa; phylum Chordata; class Actinopteri; order Cypriniformes; family Cyprinidae; genus Carassius; species Carassius gibelio. Next base: position 19,685,247 of record NC_068405.1, on the reverse strand, counting down.
CTTTAAACAACTTATGAATTAAAAGTGTCCTTTGAAGAAGAAAATCAGGATGATGTGATCTGGTGTAGGTTTCTGTCTCCTGTATGACTTTGAGATTTTTGTAAGGCATCGATATCCTTCCTTGAGAGCTGACAGACCTAACTCATCAATTCTTAATCATCCAGTGCTACTCAACTTTTTGCTATCATATCCTATATCAATGTTAAGTTAACATACAACTGATAAATATTACATTTTTATACATTTGGCTGGCATTTAATGTCAGTTATGTATTCCTTGGGAATCAAACCCATGACCTTGATGTTGCTTGTGCTATGCTCTATTGTTTTAGCTGCAGGAACACTTCATGTGTTATGAAGGTTTTAATTTGTTCTCCATTTGCTTTTCCATAGGAGCACAGGAACCTTCCTTTCATGCAGGAGCTGAGGTGCCTTTTCTCTTTGTTGGTGGGTTCCAAGAGAAAGTATGTGGACCCGTCTAGGGCCGTGGAGATCCTCAAGGATGCCTTTAAGTCCAGTGAATCGCAGCAGGTAAGTTTTATATACATTTACATACAGTATATAGTCTTAAATGTGCTGGTGAACTAGGTATTGCAGTCCAAATTCAAAATATTGGAGAGGGTTTCTTTTCGGCCGGTCCCTTTTCCTCAAACTTGATGCACACACATGTCGCCGGATTGACACTCTCACCCCTTTTGTTTGCCATCTTCCATGACTGAAATGAAATACACTGTGTTTCCCACCAACTGGCAACCCAGTGTACCGAAATACAATTGGGTAAACTGGCAGTGGGCGAGTTTCACAAACCAAAACAGAGACCGACATTCTGGCCTGGAGCGCACATTTTCAAAGGAGAATAACTGACTGTAGCATTGTTTTTCAGATAAACAAATGTGTTAAAAATAGTCAAAAATCTACATGCAGCTTTAAATGTACAGTACACCTTAAAGTCTTAGAGAGCTTACAATAGAACAAAAACAGTGTTTCATTCCAAAGATCACTGAATGGGTAACATTGTGATGTAAAATGAAATAATGACCCTTTTGATGCAATTTAAAAAGTAGACTCATAAGTGGGCTTCAGGGAAAAACAAAAATGCTGCAAAAATCATTACACTTATTGAGCTCTCAATAATTGTGCCATGAGTCTATCTGTTTTATACACCTTTGATTAATATGGTACATCACATTTTAGTGCCACATTTGCACTTAGTGAGAGCAAAAAATTCTAGGACCAATTGAATCCAATTGAAACAAGAATACATTCATTCAGGATTTGGATTGGTGTTTTTGTATGTACAGCAGGATGTGAGTGAGTTCACCCATAAACTCTTGGACTGGCTAGAAGACGCGTTTCAGATAAAGGCAGAGGAGGACAGGTAAGACCATATACATCTCAACAGAATATCTGATCACCCTTTCACAAGCTTTCCACTATATCTCTGTGTTCCTGTGTCATATCAGTCAGAATGATGTACGACCGCACCACAAATTCAGCTGGAACAGACATTAATGATGATTAATGTGCTACATTAACCTGTTTGACTTCAATTAGCACCGTTAAATACCCACTGAAGGCAGTCCTCATGTGACTCCTACAGCCAAAGGACACCGACTCCTCTAGTTCAGAACATTTCCAGCACCATGTGACTCCATGTTTGCTCTTGTTCTACACAGAGAGGGAGAGAAGCCGAAGAACCCGATGGTTGACCTTTTTTATGGACGTTTCCTGGCTGTGGGTGTCCTGGAAGGTGAATATTCATCAGCTGTATGAGTCTTCTCTCCTAGCTAATTATAAGTGACCTTGTGTTAATGTTATGTGGAGAACCCAAGTTCTAAAACGAAGTAATGGTTGTTGATGTGTGAGTGACGTTGGGCTTATTAAACATGGCAGCACTGATCATAGCTGGTTACATACAGACAGTTTAGTCGGTGAATATTTTACATTGGCAAGATGTTAGAATCTTAAGATTTCTTGCATGTGTACTTGTCTTGTTCACTTGAGTATTACATTTATCAAAATATTCCTGTAAATCTAGTAAAACCTCACAAAATGTCTTTACAAAATGCAAAAGTAGACAATAAACACAATAACATTCATACATTAAGTAAGTGTAGGGTCAGTTAGTAGTAATTGTAGTCAGCATAGATGCATTAAAATGATCAAGCAGTGACATTTGTAATGTTACAAAATATTTCTGTTTCTAAATAAATAAAAATCATGGTGTCCAGTCTGTCCACAAAAATATCAATCTGCACAACTGCAGCACTGATGACCATATTAAGAAATGTTTTAAGCACCAAATAAGCATATCTGTATGGTTTCTGAGAGATCATGTGACAATGAAGACTGGAGTAATTGCTGCTGAAAATTGCAGCTTTGAATAATGTACCCAAATAATAACAAATGTAGTGTAATTCAAGTAAAGTGTGCATGAAGGGAGCATTTAGTTCTCTCTCATTTACGTTTGTGTACTGCATAAAGCATTTCTTGCCAAAACCAAAACAAACTGGCATGTTTGTTTGGCTATTTTTTTCTTGGGTATGACACACTTTTACAGTTCTGTATCCATATGGTGGCCACTAAATAAAGAGATTGCACTCGTAAGATTATCACGTTGCAGAGCATATTTAAAGACTATGATGTGATCTTATTTGTTTTTACAGGAAAGAAATTTGAGAACACGGAGATGTTTGGGCAGTACCCTCTCCAGGTGAACGGCTTCAAAGATCTGCACGAGTGTTTAGAGGCAGCCATGATAGAGGGAGAGATTGAGTCTTTGCATTCTGCCGAGAACTCCGCCAAATCAGGCCAAGAGGTTTGTAGATTCCGCGGTTGTCTCTTTTTTTTCTATCCCTTCCTTTTTTAAATATATCCCTTCTGTCTGCTGCCCAATCAATCTTTGAGGTGAAGAAAAAGAAAACATGTGACCTCTGACCAAGATGTTACATAATGGCTTTTCAGTCATCAGTGCTGCCCTGGGCAGATCCCTTTGCAGCTGCTTCCTGCTAATTACTTCAGCTGAGTGCAAAGAAAGAAGGAGATTCTCTGGTGTACATTATTCTGGGCATCAATGGGCTGGGATGTTAATGGAAGCCCAGCACACTGTGTCTCTCTCAGGGCTCAGAATGTGATCAGGTCACCGGTGTTCATTTCAGCTGTCAGCATGTTAGGCGGAGCTGGGATTGGTCACATGGATGAGCTTTTCTTGGAGCATGCTGGAGTTAAAATACTGCTAAACAGATTTCTGGAAAGTAAATAGTTTTAAGAAATGGCAAGAAAATACTATATTCAGAGAAAATGGAGTGAGAATTTTTATATTTTAAATAAAATTAGTAAAAATTATTTAAATACTTGAAAGTCATTTTCTCACGTTCATTGATGTCATATGGGCAGAAAAGACATTTAAATGTAGTGTTCTTATATACAAATGTTTGACGTGTGTGTGTGTTTTTCTTCGTCCAGCACTGGTTCACAGAACTCCCACCAGTTTTGACCTTTGAACTGTCAAGGTTCGAGTTTAATCAAACCTTAGGCCGACCTGAGAAGATTCACAACAAGCTAGAGTTTCCTTCCATGCTGTACATGGACAGGTTAGTGCTATCTCTTTTTTAATAATTTTATACTACAGTTTATAGTTTCTAGTTTTTTTTATATGTAAATGTTTTTTTTATTATTATTGTTGTCTGTGATTTTGAATATTTTGTAAAATCTCACATTGTCTTGAATCATTTCCCAGTGGTAATCCAACCAACATCAGTGGTGTCATTGTAATATTTGCATAATTGTTTTTTTTTCTTCCATTTAATTAGCATGCTGTATTTTGATTGGCCTTTTCTTTCTTGCATTATTTTATTTTTCTGGTAGTTTTCTTAACATGTCTGGCGCACTTTTAGAGTCCAGAATTAAGAGCTCCAACTCATTTTCTGTGAACAGAGTAAAAAGTATTTGCTTGTACCTTTGCTGTAAAGTGGACTTGAACGTTTTTTGTTTTGGTTTGTTTCAACTTGTTTCTTGATTCCTTAAGGATTCTGTATACTCAATGCAAAATACTTATGTCTGCAATTGATTCCAGGTACATGGACAAGAACAGAGACATCACACGGATAAAACGAGAGGAGATCAGAAGACTAAAGGAGCACCTGACCGTTCTTCAACAGCGACTGGAGAGGTTTGTTAACTCTATTTAGCCTCTGCCCTGATCTAGAGATAACTTGCTGTTAACTTACATAGCAGGAAAATCTCAGCTTTCAACATGAAAGAAGCTTTTAGATTAAGAAAATATGAAAGTCACATTCTAAGTTGTGACTGTATTTTTCATGAGTAACATGATACAGGCTGACTAAATGTTTAATATTTTTCTGCTGTCAGTTCATAGAAAACTAAACCTTTTGCACATTTGTGATCCATTTTTCCTAAATTCTCTCTGTGACAGGTATCTGAGCTATGGCTCAGGGCCCAAGCGGTTTCCTCTGGCCGATGTTCTCCAGTATGCCATGGAGTTTGCGTCCAGCAAGCCTGTGTGTACATCGCCTGTGGAGGATATTGAAACAACAGCACCACCTGGTGCCACGACTGCACAGCTGCTACCTCCAGCAAGGCAAGTTTTTTTCCACTCGTTTCAAAACTGAACATTTATTTAGAATAGCTCTTTTGTTTTTTGTTTTTTTTTGCTAATGCAATGCATTTATGAGATATTAAGTGTTTTTGTGCATGGACTACAGCACAGGAGAGCAGCCAGATGCATCTGTTCCACCCGAGTGCTCCGGCTCTGGTCCACAGGCCCAACAGCAGCAACAACAACAACAGCAAAGAGTTTCGATCCATAAACCGTTCACTCAGTCTCGTGTGCCGCCAGATCTACCCATGCACCCAGCCCCCCGACACATCTCCGAGGAGGAGCTGCGGGTGCTGGAGGGCTGTCTGCACCGCTGGAGGAGCGAGGTGGAGAATGACACCAGGGGTACAAACACGCATGCATGCAAACATAAACTTATACAGCCCTATTTCTCTTTCCTGTTGCTTTGGGCTTCGTACATTTACATGTTTCTTTCTGGTGTGTGTCAGATCTGCAGGCCAGTATATCTAGAATCCACAGAACCATTGAGCTTATGTATTCTGACAAGTCCATGATGCAGGTGAGAAGCTTTTCGATTTTTCAGATTGTTTCAGAAATATTCCCAAAACAAGTTCATCTTGTTCATGATGATGCGTTTCAGGCGCCGTACCGGCTGCATGCTGTTTTGGTCCACGAGGGTCAGGCTAACGCAGGTCACTACTGGGCGTACATCTTCGACCCACATCAACAGCGATGGATGAAATACAATGATATTTCGGTGACAAAGTCATCCTGGGAGGAGCTGGTGCGAGACTCGTTTGGTGGATATCGCAATGCAAGCGCATATTGCCTCATGTACATTGATGATAAAAAACCCTTCCTCATTGAAGGTAATCTAATCTTCATATGCAAATTAACTCATTAAGTAGTGTCTTATGAATTATCAGCACAGCTAATGAGCGGAGTAGTGAAATCTAAAGGCTTCAACTTTCTATTCAAGGATCAATTGGAACTGGTGATCAATTTGTTACTTTAAAAATAAAAATGTAAATAAATAACTTTTCAAATGGCTAAATATATAAAATAGTGTTTAATTAATTTATTATTTTAAAATTAAATATTAAAAATGCAATTTAAAGCACAAAATATTTGAATATTTTATTGTTACAAATATGATTTAAAATATTCGAAGTATGCTTTATTAATCGTTTGTTAATTTGATTAAAAACAATTGTCACATTTAACTTTTTTTTTTTTATTATTAATAAATTGATTCCTTATTTTTAATGACACTCCAAGTCTTCAATAGTCTATTTATTTGTATTTTGGGGACAAATTGTCCCAATGAGGGTGTTTTCAAAGAAGCATTATTTTTTAAGTGTTACAATGAAAGCGTTTTTTTAGTTGTAGGAATTGGTCTGTTAAAATCATATTTGGGATGCTGACTCCATGCTTCTGTATATCTCAGAGGAGTTTGATAAAGAGACAGGGCAGATGCTCAGCGGCTTGGACAAGCTCCCTCCTGATCTGAAGGAGTATGTAGAGGCAGATAACAAGCTCTTTGAGAGGGAGATGGAGGAGTGGGATGCTCTACAAGCTCGTAAACTCCAGCAGGAGAAACTGGCTCTGGCCGCCGCCAGTGTGGCCGCCCAGCCCATGAGCACTGAACCCTGCCCTCCAGACAACACAGGTGAGCCTTTCACATGTCTTAATCGGTGGCCATACCATCTGAAACAACTGTCCTGAACTCAATCTCTGCTCCCTCAGCAGCCCCTCAGCATGACCCAGAGTACATGGAGCAGCAGTCGCCCACCGGAGACTCCAAACACCTGCAGGAGGACACGGAGAGAGCCATCAGCAAAGCCGCAGCTGAGCATGATGAGAAGAGTCCAGAAGCCCTGCTCAACACAGTAAGACATGCATTAACACATGATGTACAAGGTCTGAGTCCTTCAGACGGTTCTGGAGAACAAAACACTACTTAAATAATGCGTTTAGAAGGTTCTGCTGTTCTGAAGTTGTAGTTGGATGGCTAAATGTATTTGTGTCTACAAATTAGAAGAAATGCCAGTAGGTTTAAATTGTTTGTATTTCTTTTGTAGGATGTGAAATTTGTGCTAGTTTTCATCTCAATGTTCATTCTTTTTCCATCTGTCTTATAAACACACTGGACTTTGGGTATTTGGTTCTAATCACTCAAATATCAAAAATAGAATGAAAAAATCTCTTTATCCATGTTGTGTTGCATTTGTGCTTTGCTTCATCCATTAGAATAATGTGCAATTTAAAAAAAAATAAGTATGCAGTCATTTTCTTATTATGCAATTAAGGTTCTTACTTCATTATATTACTCTTTATGTACTAGATAGAGAAGTTCATGTAGCTTTAGCTGATGAGGTTCTGTGGGTTTTGGTGACGATTAAGATATTTCAGTGCTGATACTGATGAAGTGTCAATATGTATAATTCAATGTTAATCATTTGTAATTATATTTTTGTAGGTCATATACATTTAGTTTTTAAAGTTTTATTTTTCATTTAATTTATGTGTTGTTTTCAGCAATTAATTTGTAATTCATCAATAATTAAATGTAAACATTTATATTCTTGTAGGTGACATTTAATTGGTAAGGAGATTTATTGGTTTGGATTGGAATGTTTAAGAAGAGAAAACAAAATCTTAATTGTAAAACAATTTGTATTTGTAGAGTTCTGCAACTAATTTGGAATTAATCAGTAATTATAATAAAATGTTCATTAACATTTTAATTATATTTAATAGTGTTATTTGGTGAAACAGATTGAGTTCTGTTTAAGAAAGCAAAATAATATGTTGTACAGTAACTTGTATGTGTTGGGTTTGACAATTAAGTTGTAGTTCACCAAAATGTTTTATAATATTATAATTAAAATATTTGTAATTGTTTTCTTTAGGTGAAACATTAAGTTTTAGGTAGAGAAAACAGTAATTTTATGTCGTGTTTTCGGCAATTCATTTGAAGTTCATAATCTATAATTAATATATATTACATATTAAACTGGGATAGGAGAAACTATGAAAAGACATCTATGTCGAAGTCATTCATAAGCTGTCTCGGAGGTTGCATTTGTTTTCAGTCATCGAGCTTGTCTTATTTCAGAAAAGTTCAAATGAAAGTAGCAATAGTTTGATTTCCCTGAATAAGAAAAAAGGTTTGGGGCGGAGTTATTTGGTTGTTCAGCCAATCAGAAACATTATCCCAATTGAAATCGGTGATGTTAGTGGCAGATAACACTTAACACACTTTAGCTCTAAGGTTCCAAATCTCGTTTATTAAGTGAGATTTATAATGGTGGTAAAAATAATAAATAAAAAAGAAACTGGATAAGAACTGGATTAGATGCTCTCTCTCAGTACTTTTGGCCCACTTTCTCTTTCGGAGAGGTTTTTTTTCTCTCTCTCTCTTTCTGTCTCTCTTAGTCTCAGTCATCACATCCCGACAGCGAGGTGACCTCTGACCCCTGTCCTCCCCTTGACCCTGAGCAGGACGACTCCGCCTCCTCTCCGCCCGCACCTCAGCGGGTGGTGGAGGTGGCCATTCCTAATGTAGGAACCTTCGTCATTCAGTCGAAGGAGGGAGGTTATGATGATGAGGTAGAGTCCAAAAAAAGACTGGTCATGAGCGTGCAGCCCTAAAACTCCCAGCATCCTTTTCACAACCTGCTCTTACATGCCAAACCCATTTCAGATTAACATTATATGCAAGTTACTCCCAGTGGACTCCCAAACTACTAACATTGCCCCCGGTAAAACGTTACAAAAGAGAAAACCTACCTGTCTTTTTTTTCTTTTCCTTTATGAAGCATGTAGCGCAGGCTTCGGATCATTGTGTTATTTATTTTCACATTAATTTACCATCTACAGAGCTCACTATGGTGTTCCTTACTTAGCAGAACACACATTAAGCTGCATGACAATCCTGTTTTGAATGTTTAATCATCTTCAATGGTTTGGCTTGAGTTCGTTCGCTGGTGGCTGAGCTGTGGTGTGATTGGCATGCAGACTGGCCAATGAGAGTTTTGGAGGCGTGGCTGGTGTAGTAATATCCTTCCCTCCTTGGGCAGGCGATGATGACCCCAAACATGCAGGGTATCATAATGGCCATTGGCAAATCCAGGAGTGTTTATGACAAGTGTGGGCCTGAAGCAGCGTTCTTCAAGGTACATGACCTGCTGCATGCCACACCCCCTGTGCATCTCATTAGTTAGTTGACCACACCCCCTCTCTGAGCATCTCATTATCTCTGTGAGCTCACTTTTTACACTGCAGGCTATGGAAAAACCCTCTGCATTCTGTTATGCTGATAGGGTTCTTTATTTATTATAATTTTTCATTATCTACTGTGTGCTGGTTTTGCTCACACCTAAGATTGGATCAGTATCAGCCTTCATTTCTTTGGTATCAATAGTGATTAAATGAAATTACTGCCGTCAATATAAAATTCAGTGTCAGTTATTCTTATTTATTGTAGGTGATAGGCATTTAGTTCTGCTTATAGTGAAAAAAAAACTCTATTAATTTTTAAAATAATTTGTATGTGTAGGTAATTAAATTAAATAATTGATGTAATGTTTTCTATATATAATTCCCACTTTGCTGTTCAGTTCAGGTATTGAAACCGTTAAAAAATGAAGATCTTGAGGTACTGCAGTAGGTTTTAAGTGTTGGTTTACTTTGTCTTCATCTGCTGTCAGCTGAATGTAATTGCTGCTGTGTTATAAAAGGTTGTTTTAATCTAGCATTGGTTTGGGTATCTTTGACTATTCAGTATTGTGTACTTTACACAACATAGCAAACGAAGTTGAGTGCTAATTAAAACTTTAAAGATGACTCCATTTAAGACAGTAAGTGAGAATTGTTTGTTGTCTATTGGTCAGAGAGTGACTTTTAGATTTTATCAAGGGTCCACAGACTGAAAAATAGGCTAATTTGGCTAATTGTGGCACTTACAGTCATATTAATTAAAGGTGGGGTAAGTGATTTCTGGTAGCCAGTGATATTTCAAACCACCAAAACAAACAAGCCCCTACCCCAAAAGTGTTTCGCACCAATTTTGATAGCTTTACCCCTATTTTGATAGCTCTGCCCCACACATACGTACACAACCCAGGCAACGATTATAACACACGGACATATTCAAGCAAAAGCCAGCATATATTAGTTCTGTGAAACAAAGCAAAACCAATGTTACTCCCCTATCGAGAAGAAACAGAGCAACCTCGGTGTCTGATCGCAGTCCTTTCTGCTCCTTGTGTTCTCTACAGCGTTCTCTCATATTTACACAGGTCGTACTTCTTGCCTTATCGTAAGCCTTCTTTAGTTCCGCAGACATTTCCCTCTTTTGTTTTTTATCTGCCATCTCTATCTTTCTGTCGTCATTAGGCTCATTAGGCTAATGTCTGTTCTGTGCACTGAGCACTTGCTCCTCCGCATCATGAGTAGACACGCCCCTTACAGCTGATTGGCTACAAGTTTTGGAACTCTGCCTGACTCTAAACCTTTTATGAAAAAATACATACCCCACCTTTAATGTACATTGCCCCTGTAAACAAATAATTTCTAAACTTCTCTCAATAGGCCTCTGATTTGTGCTTTCACTTGTTTTCCAGCTGTGTATTTTCACTTTGCACGCAGTATGTTATTTCTACAGCTAAAGATGTTTTGAGTCACATACATTAAAACCACATGCACCAAATCAATCATTATACTACATCTTGTGTAGATGGAAAGATACAATTATTTTCTTGTTCATGTGCATTTCTAAATTAACACATCCATCTCTGCATATCTCTGACTCTTTTTAATTCTTTCCCATTGTCTCTCGACTTCTCTCTGTCTCTAACAGGCCATGAAAGTAGAGTACACTCGTTTACTGAGGTTTGCTCAAGAGGACACGCCCCCCGAGAGGGACTACCGATTGCTGCATGTCATTGTTTACTTCATTCACAACCAGGCGCCCAAAAAGATTGTGGAGAGAACTCTGCTCATGCAGTTTGCCGACAGAAACCTTGGCTTTGATGAGAGGTAGGAGTCATAAGAGTCTTAATAAAATGACTGCTTTTTATTTATTCTATTAATATTAAATTAATTAATTTCATTCCATTGAGTTTTTACTTGATTCTACATCAGATCATAATGATTCCATACACACAACACAAAACTAAAAAAAGTTTTATAATAATTTTTAATTATTTGAAGACACTATATAATATTATGCTCCGTTGCATTCCCTTTAAAGTATTCCCTTCATAGATTTCTAACCCTGTAAAATTAATGGAAATGAATACATTATCATTAAAGGTACAGGTTGTAGGACATTAGCACTACCAAAACAATAACAATCGCATGGTTTGATGACGCTGAGGAGGAGCATGGAATGATGGGTCTTCTACCCAACCGCTGACGGCCATCAATCAGACGGAAAGATAAATCATAGATTTAATTCTGCTCCACTCCATTGCTCTTCAGTCTTTATAAAATGTATTTAAAAAATAGAGTAAAACATCTCCAGAAATCATGAAATTCAGTGGTTGAAAGCTGTGTGAACTTTTATTTTTTTATTTTTATTTTTTTTATTATTATAATTATTTATTTTAAATTATTTATTATTAATTAATATTTTTTGGTAAAAATATCTTCTTCTTTTTTTAAGGATCCAAATACTTGGGGCCACTTTATTTTTAACAAGCTTTCTTACACATTTGGCCCTGAAATGAACTTTAACTTCACTTATGAATGGCGATTTTATTATACAGTTAGTTGAGCCTCAAGTTTACTAATATAAAAGACAAGCATTAGCCACACACAATGCTGTAGCTTGACAGGACCACCTCACTGATAACTGATTGAAGTGAACCCTCTTCCAAAGGCCAGTTTTGTCTCGAGCCTCCCAGACTGACACAGACAGTGATTATCAGCTCGTCACAGCAGTCACTGCTATTTCTGATCATTGTGTTACCGAACAGCTTCCTGTCTGCGCACCCGAAAGGCTTTTGTCTCGCTACACAGTCTCGAGTGCCTCCAGAGCAGACTGCACGCTCCGGTGAAGAACGTGATCCATATTCATAAGCAAATTGATTTCTTTCTCCTCTATTTTGAGCGAGTTAATTAGATTGATGTGCGCGCGGCCCCAGATGACACGCTCTCTTTCCATTTTGTTTTGGGTAATAAAGTATGATTCATAGCCAGAGGATGCAGCTCATTCCTGAGAGCATCTCATGAGTCACGCCTGAGCTCTAATGTGGCGGCCCTGTTCTTCCCTGCAGGTGTAAGAGCATCATGAAGGTGGCACGTGCTAAACTGGAGCTCATTAAGCCTGACGAGGTGAACATGGAGGAATACGAGGTTAGTGAAGTATAATCGTTTCCTCACTTACCCGGTGAAGCAGGGAGGCTAGCCCCTGGCGGGCCTTCACTTCTAGAGTCCAATAAATATTTCCTATGTTATAGGTTATATCAGTGTGTGGACAATACATGTTATTTTGTTATACAAATGCATTCACACACATGCATGTATTTATTTAAGAAAAATAAGTTATGTTTTATAATAAAAATAAGTTAACATTTATATGTAATCTATACTGTATTAATATAAATATATACATGTAAATACATATTTTGTTTAAAATGTATACTATAATCACGCAGTGTTGTAATTGTTTAATTGTACTTCGTCATTTAAAAAAATAATCTTATGATACTTCACAGATGTGGCATCAGGATTACAGGAAATTCCGTGACACAACAGTGTTCCTGTTGATCGGCCTGGAATTATTCTTAAAGAAAAGGTGAAGCTCTTATCTTTAATTCTTGAATTTTCTTTTCATTTTAGATGGACATTGTCAATCGAAACAGGTGAAATGGGGGAAACGGCCCTTACCAGAATCCTTTTCTGTAATATCACCACTAGATGGCAGCATATTCTGCTTTATCAACTCAAAGCAGAACTAAAAACTAAATGTTGCCACAGTCAAGAAACATTATCTTGTAGCGTTTTACTACTTTCTTTATGCTTTATTAGGATTGCAAATATAAAATCCATATTAATATGTTCTTTACATTTATTTTATTCCAGTTACGTGGATTCATTGATGTACCTGATCTACGCCTATCAATACAACAAAGAGCTCCTGGCAAAAGGGCCATACAGAGGCCACGATGAGGAGATGATCGCACATTACCGCAGAGAATGCCTGCTAGTAAGTGAATCGACCACCTCCTCTTAACAGGGATCTACGACCAGCTCAAACTGTGCTCCTAACAGCTCTCCTAACAGCTCTCAGTATTTTTTTTGTGCCAATGCACACACTTTCCTGTTAACATTGTTTCTAACACTAATGACTGGAACAAATCTGGTTAGCATTTCAGTACAGAGTGCATTAGGGGCGATAGTTTGCATATATGTGGTTTTGCAAATACAATTTGAATAAACATTTTATCTGTCAAGTCCAAAATGCCTTTTTCATTTCCTGTCAAAGTTCCACTTGGGGGTAGAGCGTTTTTCATTCTTTGTGGCATTTGGATTCACTTAGAATTAAAAGCTGAAAGTTGAAACTTCTATTTGTTGCTGTAGTAAATCAATTGTAATAAACATTTGCTTTGACTTTGCAATCCACTGCCGTTCTCCCCATCTATGTACCCGGTGACCCCCACACGGCCATTGTGCTCCTAATATAATCATCATCAGTCCTGGAGTAGGAAGCGTACTGGACTCAGTGCGTAAACACATTAGAGGGAAGCACGTCGTTGTCCTTGTTTCACCTTTTGCCAGCACTGCAGAGGACTTGACTTCATCTCAAGCTGTGCTGTTTACCCTCTGCTCACTTTAATTGAAAATACTGCTAACATTGACATAGCTAATGTGCTGCAATGTTTTTCTCTTTTTCGCATTCTAGCTAGTTGCTTGTTCCAGTTGAGTGGCGAAAGGGGTTAGAGAGTTTACCTGCCGCATTCAAAGTTTGAGAGTGTTTAATTGCGTAGCAAAGAACATCACTTTTTGCGTCAATAAAAACGTTCTTGGATGTGGAGGATGTTTCTATGTATTGATTTTTGTGGACGCTTTTTTTTGTGTGTGTGTGTGTGTGTGTGTGTGTGTTTCGCAGAAGGTGAATGAACACGCGGCTGCCCTCTTTGAAACAGGCGAGGAGAATAAAGTGAACGCTGGTCTGAGCATCATGAACGAGCTGGTGGTGGCCTGTATTCCACTGCTGCTGGTGGATGAGATGGAGGAGAAAGACATGGTGGCTGTCGAAGACATGAGGAACCGATGGTGCTCATACCTGGGCCAGGAAATGGAGCGTAAGTCTTAGGGGTCTTAGAGTCTTTTTTTATTCACAGGGTCACTGTCAGCTCAGTTCTCAATTTTGAAATCAAATTCAGTATTAAAGCTGTGTACAAAAATTAAAATTCTGAAAGTTTTCTGGATGATAGTGTTCAATGTGAGTTTCACATCTAACCTTATATGTATGTGTCATGTTACTGCATGTCAAATTCTTATATTTAATCAGTAAACACAATTAGAGTTATAAGAGACTATAGGGCTGTTACCAGTCAAATTAAACCATATTTGACACAGAAAATGCATCTGAAGTGGCGTTTAGATTTATTTGCACTGACTTAAATGCACCTCAAAGGTGGGATGAATGCATTTACACTGCACTTGCATAAATAAAACCATAAGATTGTTTTAAAAACTTTTTTTTGTTTTACTTTTATTATTTTTTTTATTATTTTTAAATGGAATGATTAAAAAAAAATTATGTAAATGTTTAACTAAAATTGACAGTAGGTGGTGGCAAGTATTAATAAGCCATTGAATAGTTAATTCAAACTATTCATTCAAAACAGCAGATTCATTAAAAAACAAATTTACGGCATGTCAAAATTACTATAATTTCAAGATGACAACATGATGTTCTGCTTGAAGATGATCACCCTAGGACTCATAACTCTGGCACTATCAATGCCTAAACATATGCCTAATGAATCTGACGTGGTCAGGTGGTTGTAGTTGTAGTTGTAGTTGTAGCTCTTAGAAAATTCCCAGTACTCAAGTTGTAATTACGAGCTGGTATGTCATAATGGTAATTACGACATGACGTGAATGTAGCTCAAGCAAGTAACTGGCTGCATCTGAAATCGCATACTTCATTACTATATAGTAGGCAAAAAAACTGAATATGAAAGAGAAGTCAGAATTCACAGTATTCATAGAAGAGCAGGCAACCCACCTACCCTGATTACTTACCACTTCCACCGAGATTCAATAGTGCACATTCAGTGCACACTTTACTATCCCATGAGGACATGGGAAAGGATTTTGTGAATAACAGTGTAGCAGCAACTGACTCTAGTAGGTCACATGACCTTGACAACATGAAGAATGTAGTGCATTCATACTATATAGCACTTTGTTTTAAAGAAATTACTTATTCAAAAGAAGTACTACCTACTGAGAGAGTATGCCATTTCGGATGCAGCCACTATCTTTATGAATAAATCATTGAATCACTCAAACAAATCCTTTACAGATTTATTTAGGAATGAAATACTGTTCTCTGTTGCAACTGTTCTGATGTGGCATTATTTGGAACTATTTTCTTTGTCATTTTCTCAGAGACTACAGTGTATTCACTGAACTTTCCGAGTGCTGCACTGCTCTAGCATTTGACTCCCATCTTCTCTGTCAACCACTTTCCAGTTAATAGATAATTGTTCCATCTCAAACTTGTCTTTTTCTTCTCCAGCTAATCTCCAGGAGAAACTGACCGACTTCCTGCCCAAGCTGCTCGACTGCTCAACTGAGATCAAAAGCTTTCATGACCATCCCAAACTACCTTCATACTCCACGCTGGAGCTGTGCGAGCGTTACGGCCGGGTCATGACATCACTCACCCTGAGTCGAACCCCCGCAGATGGCAGATGAGCTGCGCAGACTTCATCTCCCCTCAACTAACACATGCCTTCCTTAAAGCAGGGCTTTCCCAAACCTACCAACCTTTCCTTTCTCTTTTGCTGCTAGAGATTTTACCTTATCCTTATCGGTATTATTAATATTATTTTGAGGATTCTGTTATATTTTAAAGCTATTGCAACAGCAAGAATGGTGTGAAACTGAGCAGAGACTAAGAAGAAGCATTAGACGGATAGTTCACGCAAAGATAAAAGTCTAGTCATCATTTGTTTACCTCATGTTGTTCCAAACCCATATGAAAGGGAGATGTCTAGCAGAATGTTCAAGCTGCTGGGACCAGAGACAGCTGTGGATGGAAAGAAGAAAGTTATATGGGCTCTAAACTACTTAAGGGTATAGAAATTAGGCTGAATTTTCATTTTCAAGTGAACTATCCCTTCAAAGCAAAGAATGGTATCATGATAGTGCTTTATACATTGGCGCATGCAGCTTTAGCTTTGTGAAACGAGGTTGAGGATTCATTTCAATATTTAGGTTTATTTTAGTTTTATTTTCCCTCATTTACCCTTTCACATAAGAAGCAGGTCAACCTGCTGCGCCACCCTCAGTTACAGTGTTACTGCATTGTTTTGTTTAGTTTTTTCTAAGGACGGTGAGTCAAAAATCTGGAGGCTCTTGGATTGGTCTGCAGACCTGACGACTGGGACTTTAACACAAGTTTTAAGTGCTGTGGTTGGCAGCCATGGGACATACTGTGGCTTGTTAATACATTGAGAGAATAAAGTTTTATTTATGGCTCTTTTAGGCCAGATACATATTTTTTTAAATGTTCCTAATCTTTATTGAACTTCGCATTGAATGAAACTGTGCTGTGCTTCTTTGGGTATCTCAAAGAGAACAGAGTATGTTTTCCCCATGGACTCGGATAGATTTGACTGCATCTGAATCCTTTTGAGACTCTTCCTGAGTATGTTTTTCCAAAAGAAGTTTCGTAGATACAGAAAATGCCAAGTATTGAGTAAAAAGGCACATACACTACTACTTTCCCAAAGAAAACTGATAAATACACAGTACTATACTGAATCTGTCCTTCACAGTCCATCGTTGTGTATTCATAGTACAGTGTGCAGCGTAAACTTGCATTGTTGAATTGTTAGCTTCAAGGGGGATTTGATGCCAAGCATCAACAAGAACTAAAAGTTTAGCATTCACACTGGTGGAAAATTCCTGAATGGACGTACTCCGCATTAACATTGTACATACACCCTTGTTTTTGTCAAAAAGTGTGAATTTTTTTTTTTTTTTGATCAAAGCAGCTTGTTCAGCACATATATTACTTTAAAGGCTATTAAACAAAGCTGACACAAATAAACAAACCAAAACCCACTGTAAATGCATGCTTCTCTCTGATTTAATGCTATGCTCCACAACTGAGCGACCTGTGGGAGGGGGTGTATGACCGTGGCCACGCCCAGTCTGTTAAATTTTTTTTATATATTTTTTTATTCTGTTATTGCACTGTTGTAAATTCCTGTTTGATGCCGTTTTTCCTTACGTAGGTCTTCTGGTTATCATGGTGCAATACGTTTGAGCAATTCGTAGAAGCCATCTTTAAAAACTGCAAGCAGGCATAGGCTTTCTAGGAACAGTTTTATTGTATTAGATTTCTGACAGAGCCGTGCACCCAATGACCCACTTTAGAGGGAAATAAGGTCATTGATGGCGAGATCCAGAGCAGTCACTTTATCACGAGATTAACCAAAGACTTGTTTTCTAAACCGAGAGTAATGACTGAAGGCAGTAATACAATTTATTCTAATGTGCGGATTAA
Organism: Carassius gibelio; assembly: GCF_023724105.1. Taxonomy (NCBI): domain Eukaryota; kingdom Metazoa; phylum Chordata; class Actinopteri; order Cypriniformes; family Cyprinidae; genus Carassius; species Carassius gibelio. The sequence continues at coordinate 19,667,909 of NC_068405.1, read as the reverse complement.
CTGCATACATTAATCTATTACCTAGATCTAGCCTAAAAACCTCATTACTGTGCGTGTGCATTAACCAAAGGTAAGATTAAATGTGTTGAGATTGTTAAATTATTTTTTCTTCTTCTTTTTTGTAGTTAGTATTTTACCATGCTTTATTCAGGTAAAAACTACAATCAATCACAATAAAAAATATACATTAAAAACTGTGAGTTTCGTAAAGATTTAAGTGATAGACGTTGTTCATGACGTCAATTTGGCGCGAAGCAGTGTAATAATCCGCGCGCAGAGTTCTTTGACGACGCTGAATTCTCAAATTCGCAGCAGTGTTACCTTATCGAATTTTAGCGACATTTGTTAATTTTTTTGAAACAAAAAGTGGTGATTTATCTTCTCTGGATAATATTTAGGCCAACTGAGGGACATTTCTACCCTGACTCGTAGGCTCCATAAAGATTTTTCAGAAGGTGAGTGACTTTTGTTTGTTTACTTCAGCTCAAACTAAACATCCTAACTGACAGCTGAAATACCGACCTCAATCATAACATTCACAGAAAATAAAAATATATCACAAATAATGTTATCATCTCAAGTTTGGATGCTGATGACACTTGAAGAATCTGGAAAAAATTTATATGACACTCAGAGGAGGCTGGTTAGCTCGGGCCAAATGTTTATTTGTAGTTATTTATTAAAGTAAGGTTAACCTATTTAATCATTTTAGAATTTTCCTTTTTGTACTGGTAACAGAATTTGATAGAATTTAATAGTTTAATTTTATATAAATTTGTATTAAAAAAAACAAACAAACAGAGAAATCTTCCTCACATTTAGAAGAGGAAGACGTAAACTTTTAAAGATAAAGTTTAATAAGACATGACTATATGAATGTACAATAAATAAGATAATCTGAAGCATTATATAATGTAGTAATGTTTCTTAATAAGATTCTTTTTTTTTCTGAATGACAACCATACAATAATTCATGAATTTATGTTTTCCCACTTTGTAAGTCTTGCAGTTTTGCTTCTTGCCTTTTTAGGAATATATTAACCCAGGGCATCTGTACTGGTCGACCAATATGGGTGCAATATTTAAACCTTCAATTATCACATTTGTTCCTTCCTTATCCTGAATATGTGCATTCAGCCTTGGATTACTCCTCAATATGAATTTCATGCAGAGCTACTTTACTGGGACCATCATAATCTGTGAAGGGATTTATCTGCTTCTGTCTCATTATCTAACCATGTCCAGACAACCGGATCTGTTGCGTACCTTGTAATTGAGTTTTTGTCCTCGTCTTTCTTCTTCACTTCAATGAATCATTGCTTTCTGATGCCTTCAGGGGCTCTTTTATATTAGTTTGTCTTCAAAAGGTCAGGCGGTGTATCTGTAAAACATGACCTGTCCTAACTGTTGACTGTCACACTCCACTGATAACAGCCTGCTCGTTTCCATGGAGATATTTCATTGTCTGACTGTCTAGACGCCCAGTGACACCTGACACGTCAGGCCCGGGGGTCGCGGTTGGCCGTGCGAGTCAAAAATCGAAGGCTCAGCTGCCCTCTTCATCTGCTGTGTGTCCACAGAGACATTAGCAAATACATCGCAAAATGTAGGAGTCTGTTTAAATCACTGCTTCTTTTAATAATGTTAGGCCATTTGTCATTATTTTACTAATGGCATGTACGGTTGGGCATTGTTTGAATTTTATCAATTCTAATTCTGCTTATCAGTTCCCAGTTTCAACTCCAGTGTGGTTAAAAAAAAATTTTATTCTTTGTCTCTTCTTGCTAAATGTTTAATTGGTGCTGAATACCAACCATAAAAACTGTACTTGATTAACAGCTGTTTATGTGAAAAATCTAGAGCTGCACTAATGGAGGTTGTAGTTCTCTCACAATGGAGAAAAAAACAACAAAACAAAATCTCATGGAATTTATGAATGGAATGATTCAATGAGTCATTTAAGATTTAGCCTACTTGCATTTCATTACTGGATGAATCAGTATTTTTGAATGAATCATAGGCAAATACATTTTAACCTGTTAACCGTCACTCACGTTTTTGAAGAAAGACATGAATGTGCATGATACAAACATAAATTTTTATAATTCATGACTGAAAACATTTTGTAACATGATTTTGATGTGCCATTTACATGGTAATGCAATGTCTGATTTTAAAATGGATTTTAAAGGATGAATTTTGAGATTTTATGTTTTCAAGTGATATATAACTTCTGATGATTTCTAAAATGTGATAGAGAAAAAGGCAAAGAGGAAGTCTTATTTTTAAACAAAGGTCAAAGCTCCTTTTGTAATATAGACTTCTGAGGGTGCACTCTTGTCATAAATTGATCTATTACTTTTCTTACATAATTTTTAACAAACAATATTGGTAAAATTTATATTTGGGAGTCTTAGACCTTTCCAACGATATATAGTTTGTCAAGATTAGATTAGATTTGATTGTAATATAGTATAGTCAACGTAGGCGTCCCGTATACGGGACGGGGTGACATTTAACAGGTTAAACAGCTCCTTTTCGCCACCTAAAAAGAAAAAAAAATGCGCACACAGGAATTGATTGGTGGAATTGAAATTTTAATTTTACTACAATTATCCGATCCCTGACCTTGAGTAACCAATTCTGGAATTGGAATTGATTTTTAATTCCCAACCCTGCATGGGATGTTCTTTTATATACCTATTTGAATAGAAATTACTATAAGCTTGAATAACTTTGTTTAAATGTTAAAGGTTTGCTCAAAATGAAAGCTGCCATTGTTTACACACTGTCATGATGTTATATTTAGTTTCAGTAATTTTGTTATGTGCTTTTAAAGCTTTCTTTAGATTTTGGTTTAATGTTTCTATATAGCTTTAACGTTTTTGTTTAGTTTAGTAATTTTAGTTCTTCAACCAAGGCAACAATGCAAATTTTTACACTATTTTAACATTTTCATTTTATACTGATAACAAAAACGAAAAAAGAGAAACATGATATTTAGACAAAATATTTTCAAATATGGAGTGACATGCGGTAATTTCTGGGAATGTCAGTTTAGATTTTTCTGACTGTAAATTATACATTGATTTGTTCTTTTTTACTTGTATAAAGTGTAAAATTAACAGCATTTCCTGTAAAATCACATAAAATGTCTGGTTAGATCTATTACAGTTTTTCCCTGTCTATGGTACAGGAAATTAATGTTAATTTATTAGTATTTTACAGTTAAAATTACACTCACTTTTTACAGTGTGAGATTTTAAGTTTAAGTTTTTCATTTAATATTTATATTTTAGATAATTTTAGCTTCATTTCAATTTATTAAACCAAAATATATTTTTAATGGACTTATTCTGAGATACGATTTAGTTATAGTTAACTGTACCTGACATGCATGTTCATTTCTATACTAATTTCGTTTATGGTGTACATGTCTTTCCCACAAATTTTTTCTAAAGTCATGTTATAGCTTTGTATGATGAACAGATTAACATCAAGTCTTTATTCACTGAAAATCTTCCTCTGTGCTGCAGCTCTGGTTAGATCTATTACAATCTATTACAAGATTAAAGTAATATTTAATCTCATTGCGGACCAACCTGATCTGCATTTAACTTTATTTAGGTTTATTTTGTTCTGTTTGTTTGTTTTTTTGATCACACTGAGATATAAGGCGGAATGTCCAGAAGTTGGAAAGTTTGAGTTGGAATACTTTGTAAAAGCATGAGTGTGAACACAACAAAGCTTTAAATGTGAACTAGTAAGTAGAATACTTTTTCTGTTTGGTGTGATGAAGTTTAATTTTTGTGACAGCCTCTGTAGCAAAAATTAAGCCTTTTGTTAGTGGGGTATTATTGATTTATTTTATGTCATAAAGTGTGACAATATCTTAAGCTTTTGTCAACCAAAGACCTTTATGCATGCATTTAATAAAAAATCAATTAAAAATTTCACTGAATTTGAGAGAATGGAACTGGAAGTTCTAACTCGGTTCCAGTATTTGGAATCATTCCTGTCTTCTGTTTATTAATGATTAAACAATTGATCTTGGTTTTCATCTTTAATTTAAATTTAATCAACTCAGTCTTTCTCAGCATGCTGTTTTTTGAGAAGTGCAATAGGTGCAACACAAACCCCAATTGTCTTATTTTGCAGCATTTCTGCAAATCTGGTGTTTTTTCATTAAAAATTCTGCTTAGGTAGAATCCTTAAGATTTGCTGAATGATCTGACTCTGAATCAGCAGTTGAAATGAGAACTGAACAAATATGGCCGCTCTATTGTCTTTTTTGCTGCGTTGAGTCCCGTGTGATTGGCCGGTTGGGCACAGCACACTGTTTGATTTACCGTATATGTTCTGTTAGAGTATTATTTTATTTCAGACTGTCTGGAATGATCTTGTGTGACAAAATCAGGACCAGGACTGGATACAGAGCGTAACCGGCTGCTAAAATATCCTCGGTCCCTTGAGGCAGCCAGAGGCTGTTCTCTGAGAACCCAGCAAGAGAGGACATTCTGTTCAAAGCTATTCAATGGGGATATTTTTTGTTCGGGAGATTTTTTTTCTCCTTCTTGAACTGAATATCAATCAACGGTCGCCTCTTTAGTGTGCTAAAGCTCGGGGGGGTGGGGGGGAATCACGCCACCTCCAGACAGAAATAAATAAATAATAAAATCATGAACGAGTAAGAGAGAGACAGCGAAATGAGGTGGAATTGCCAGCCATCCGTTCCTTCGTGTTTAATGATGCTCTCTCCACGTTGCTGGCGTCTGGGTGTCAGAGACCATGATTTTATCACAAACACTGCAGCTCAGCGGGGTGCGCGGTTATAGCGAGATGGGTCGAGATGGGGGCAGGCAGGTTGAGAGAGTTAGTGGGGCATGGGGTGGTTTTGGGACCCTCTCAAGGTGCCTCTTCCATGGAAACGCAGCTGGCTCAACAAGATTCCCAACCATCGACGAATAAGAGACGAGCTGGGCTCTGTCTCAGCACGGGCCGCACTGTTACCAGGAGCTGACAGCCAATCACATCCCCCCAGTGGCCCATTTCGACAAATGGTCCTTTTCTGCGACCAATCACAGGTGAGCAGCCTTGTGACATCATACAATAATGAATTAGACTCATCGTAAAGCTTTTTTTCTAAGGCCGATTGGCTTTCCAAATGAGTGATTCTGCCTCAGGAGTCGGAGCGGCATTGCTGATGGATGCCCATCTCTCTTCACTATCTTTGTCCAGGTTACGGGATTGCACGGTTGGGGCCTTTTGATCGGTCCCCATGTTTCCCAGCTCTGCATTTGGTTTTATTGTGCATTAGTGCTGACCCTGACCAATCACTTTCAATCACCATAATTCTCTGATTACCGGAAATATGCCATGAGATGGATGAATAGCTCTTAGGTCATTTCAACCCTGGACAGGTTCCAGAGTTTCACTTACCAATGACGTGCCGTCAATCTCTCTTTCTTTCTCTGTATCCCTCTCTTTTTCAAATGGCAGTCTATCCTTACCAAATGACACTATAGTGAATTTAGAGACACACTTTTAGGTATATTTGTCCATTTTGAGAATATTGTCATCACTGATATCCAATCCTGTTTGACAGCTTAACAGAAGTGGTAGTTTCCCCTTGAGCTGGTTTCAAAATTTTCATCTTATTTGTGAATGATATGCAATTTATTTAAGTACTTCCTAGAGTAAATATTGTTATATCAGACACACTGCTCTTTAAATATTCAGCATTTGTCATTGGTTGACCACTACCAAATGGCCTAGTTTGTAAATAAATCTTTGCTTGAATCTTGCTTAAGCTCTTCAATTAAAATCAATCAAATTTGTCATGGGATCTTGACAAAACTTATGGTTTGACTGAATGTCATTTTAGTGTAGAAACTGGTATGAAGGTGTTTGAAAAAGGATAAAGGAGTTATTCTCTGTCACAATTTAAAATGTTTAAACAAAATCTGGTGAAAGAAAGTTATTTGCGTTCAAGTTCATTCAGAATGTTAGGTCTGGTTGGATTAGTTGAATGAACAAGTTTTTTTTTTCCTCTCACTTGTGTAGTATCACATTTGGCTTTCGGTATTTTATTATTTGTATTATTATTTTAAATACTTTGAAGTGTTTGGATTTGTAACAAACAAATCTCCATATTCATCGGGAAGAAGGAGGCGGGAACCGGCGCACAATCAAAAACTCATTTTAATAATCAAAAGTAAATACAAAACGGCGCACCAGCCCCTCGCGGACGACTGGTGCGCATAAATAAAAAGCAAACATAAAATAATGTCCCAGGCCTGGTCCTCTCTCGTCCTTCACGGTCGTCGCTCCAGTTTTATATCCTTCCATCTCCTACGTGGGACTCGATACTAGCGGTGGGGCTCAGGTGTAGCTCATCTCCAATCACTACACCTGGCCTCACTCCTCGTTCCCACGCCTCTCGGCCCCGCCCCACTCGCCACATACCCCCATCGCCCCTCGCAGGCCGGGGGGTACCCTCGAGACTGCGCTCTACTCCCCCCCCCCCCCCCCCTTCCCTCCGGGGGAGACCGCTCACGGGGACCTGCGGGAACCTGGGGGTAGGACAGACGAGGCGAGAGAAAAGGAGATGGAAGGAGGAGCGACAAGGAGGAGAGAGGGGAGAGAGGAAAAAAAAAAAAAAATCCGGTTCCCAGACGCACTGCTGCTCGGCCCTCCACCAGCTGGGTGATCTCCTCCGCGGTGCCCGGCGGTGGCACTGGACGGCCCTCGGCGGACGGCACGACACTCCTCCGCCGCCCGATGGACGGCGACGGCTCCTCCGATTTTGGGCAGCGGCAGGAGTCCCCCGTTCCCTGCCCCTCCGGATTCCGTCACGGAGGCGGCAGGCTCCGGCCCCCTGGCGAACGGCGCCGACTCCTCCGCTCCCTCACGGACGGCAGCCGCCCCTCCTTGTCGTGGGCGGTCGGCAGCGAGCTCGCCCGTCCCCGGCAACTCGCTCCAGCCCACCGCCTCGAGCGTCCATGGCGGCACACTCTTCGCCAGCTCGATGGCACCGCGGATTCACCACAGCGGCGAGGGATCTTCAGCAGCGCGTCCCTCCTTCTCCCGGGTTTCGGCACCACTGTAACAAACAAATCTCCATATTCATCGGGAAGAAGGAGGCGGGAACCGGCGCACAATCAAAAACTCATTTTAATAATCAAAAGTAAATACAAAACGGCGCACCAGCCCCTCGCGGACGACTGGTGCGCATAAATAAAAAGCAAACATAAAATAATGTCCCAGGCCTGGTCCTCTCTCGTCCTTCACGGTCGTCGCTCCAGTTTTATATCCTTCCATCTCCTACGTGGGACTCGATACTAGCGGTGGGGCTCAGGTGTAGCTCATCTCCAATCACTACACCTGGCCTCACTCCTCGTTCCCACGCCTCTCGGCCCCGCCCCACTCGCCACAGGATTATATGTCAGTGACCACAGCTGTACTTGTGTCAGTTAGTGCTGCCCTGGAGACTGCTGTATGAATAAGCCATGTTTTTATTCCTCCAACAAATTAAGCTGAAAGTAAATCTGCCTCTTAATATTCTACAGATGGTATAAAATGAATGTATCTAGTATTGTAGTTTAGACAAATGTTACTTGAAAATATATACAAGATACTTCTCTGAGTTGGTTCTTTAATATAGTTTATATGTTTTATGTTAATTCTGGTACATATGGTTTTGTATTTAAAAACAATGCTGTGGTTTAAGGAGTCTGATTTGTTTGTTGGCTTTAGATTGTGTTGATTCAGACCTTTGTTTGCATCCGTAAGAAATGTAATTGTCTCCAAGCTGACCATGTGTAGGTAAAAGTTTAAAGTAATTTAGAATATTTATAATATGATATTTGGTATTAAAAAAACAACTTTATTTATATCGCTCTTTTAGGTTTCTCCAAATGTTTAAAATTAGTTCAAATATCAGTTTTATTTTTTTGCTATATAAGAATTATTCAGATTTTTTTTTTTTTTAGCTGCAGGCAGTTGAAATGGTGATGTGATTGAAAATACCCACAGCCTCATTAAACATGATATGAATTCTCCACATTCTCCACTCGCCTCTCCTCAAGTGACCCAGCCAGCACAGCAGCTGATATCTGGGGTTTAACAGCCTCCGGAGAAGGTGGCAAAAAACCACTGAACACATTTCCTACACTGTTATATTTTTACTAGTTCTGTTATTTACATAGTAAACCTGAAATGGCAGCCCATCTTACTTCATAATGTGTTGTGAAATGGGAAAAAGTGTAGGGCAGAACTTTTATCCATTGGAAAATGTATTGTTTTTGGAAGATATCTGTGGCTGTGTTGAGAATCAACTGCTAGCATACTGAATACAACACAATATATACTACATTAAGCCTACGTAAAAAAAAAAAAAAAAAAAAAGTTAATAAAACTGTAAGCATAATTCCTCTTTTCAAATAGTGCTATGGTACAATGGAATGGAATGACCTCATCAAAATACAGAGTACTCAGACAGTAAAGGCTAGGGTCACGGTTCAGTGCCCAGGAAATGCACTCACTTTTGAAATGTGTACCTTAAATGCTATATAAGTTGGTTTACCAAGGATAAGTGTGTACCAAGTGCGAAAATCTAAAGTGCATGCATAAATCAGCAAGTGGCAAGGTATTGTCTTCGCCTCTTATATATAAATTATATATAACTTGTATATAATATTGCATTTCTCATCTATTTTGCTGTTAAAAATGCCCTGTCTTTTGACAGTCTATTAATAAAATAATGTCAAGAAAGTTTAAAATCAAAACTGATATTACTTGCACTCGGCATCCGTCACTTTGGGATGCAATATTGAGGAATACAATATCAGACCTGCCAACCTGTATGCATTTTGAACTCAAAATATTGTAATTCCAAACTAAGCAAAAATCTAGTGACGCCTTTGTCCAAACGCAGTATTCAACCAATCAGAGCGGGTTTGTTTATTATATTATATTATATTTTTTTTTGGAGGGGGGGGGTTGCATTTAAATAATTTCTGCATTTTATTTCTATCCTAGCATCCTATTTATAGTTTCAGTTCAAAATAAACATTTTGCAGAATATATTAGAAGTTGGACAATAAATGTGACATAGAGTTTTAAACCTACAAGTAATAGGAATGCACGATGTGTTGATTAAGGATCGATATCGCGATATACGAATCCACGATAGTCACATCGCAGGATCGTAGTTGATCCGTTATTCATTAACCGTACGGGCCAGCTGCTCCCCGGCCCTTGATTCGCGGATTAATTGCATCGCTTAACAAATAGAGTGAAAGATTATTATTTGCATGTGTTTTTAAGTTCTGTCAGTTTAGGGCGCATATAAGAACGAGCAGAGAGAGAGAGCGAGAGAGCCCAGGCCTGTTTTGCTTTCTCTCCCTCGCGCATATTAATCAAAAATGTCAGCTGAAAAGAAAAGTCATTTCAGAGGTGAAGCAAGTTCCTTTGCCAATTTAGTATGATAACAAACTTTCACAAAAATAATTAAGAAAGTAAAAAAGGGTAAAATAAGTATAAAGTTTTTTATTATTTCATCAAAGAAGAGTAAATCAAATTCTTATAATACAGAACTCTCTTGAAGGTTGATATTAATATACCAATGAAAAGTTCAAAATCTCAAATGATTTTCTCTCTTCTCTTGTTTTAGCAGTGTTATACTTTCTCTAGACACACGTCTGTTTAGCGGTTACGCCTGCTTAAGCACACACAGGCTCTCTTACATGCACTTGCTATGTCTGACCCGCAGGTCATGCTGAAGTGACTTTGTGCCCCATTTGTAACTGGGCCTCTTTGAAAGTGGGCCTCGCATTCCTGCTCCGTCGGACGGGGACGTCCTGCTTATTGCCAGCGAGTAGGAAGTTTCTTCCATTAGGGATTATGTGCTGTTTCCTCACCCAGAAGCTTTCGGCTTGTCCCCTCCCACTTTCGAAAAAGCAGCGACTCCACAAACTAGAAAACGGAGCTAACTAAATACCTGCCTCTCTGACCACCAGCCTCAGCCTTTCAGCCCTGCTCGTCAGCGCTTGTGCCATTGCTGGGAGGAGGCAGCCTCGTTCCGTCCGCTTTTGTGTGGTTGTACAGAAGTGCTGCGGTTGGGAGGAGGAGGAGGTGGAGGGGAACAGCTGCTCCCCCACAGAAGCCGGTTTCCCAGCATGACAGGCAGCGAGGGCAGCCAGTGCCGGGGCTTTTTTCCCGGGGGCCCTCGGCTTGGTTCGCAAGTCTCCGCAGCTCCAGCTAGGAGGGAGATTTTTATGGCGGCGGCGAAACACGAAATGGACCAGAACAAGTAGGATTCTTTCCTTCACAAGGCCAGGCTCTCATGATCTCCGTGAGTACTCTGCCTTTTTTTTTTTTGCTAAAGTTGCATGGACACAAAGGATCGTACAGTCATTGTTCTTTTTGTGTTGTTTTGTTTTGTTCTCTCTGCCTCTCTGAGCTGTCAAGTACTCAGTTTCCTGTGAGAAACAACTCAGGCAGTTTATTACTCGCGTTTAGCTGCAGGTTATGTGAAAACGGAGCTTTGTGCTTTTGAATTGCAGCTGGGCTAAAGGGTCACGGCCAGAGGCATCGGTGCTGTGTGTATATGTACAAACCAAATACGGACTGCGATCGGATAAAGAACGTTTATGAATGTTTAGGAATCCTATGGCATTGCTTTTGGAAGTTATAGGATGCGACAGCATGCTTTGAACTTGGCAGAGAGTGAGAAACTTTGCGTAAACTGTTGGAAGGACTATATGGAGACTCGCTTGCACTGTTACACACTCATGGCTGCCAGGTTTTGAATCAGTGTTTCTTTTTTATACAGTATTTAAGGAAATATCTGAACGTATCTGAACATTTTTAAGAGAATAGCATTAACCTTAAATAAATTAAATACCTTTTTATTTAAAGATATATGGTATCTAAATCATGTATTGAGGATCTTTTGGTAACCTTTATAAGCTATGATTTGATTGAGAGGCTGATTAATATGCAATATTTATCTCAAGTGAATAAATTGAGTTACTATTTCTCAGAGTTTAGTGTCAAGTTTGTTAATTTATTCAAGATTTTATATCATAACACAATACATATTTGTAGTAAATAGTGTCTGCTATATATTTTAAGCCATTTTTACGTCTAATTGGCTTGTTGTTGCAGTCTTTTCTTAATCCAACTATATGTATTTGTTTCAAAAAGCATTTTATCAGTCTAATGTTTGCCATTATTCACATGATTTGTTTTTTAGACAGCCTGTCTGTCTGATGCTGTGGCACTTCACCTGTTCTTCCAGAGCCTCAGTCCTGTAAAATGTGTTTTTTCTTTAGGAGAAGCCTTCCTTCACCTTTTTCTGTTGCCCCCTCAGATGACCTTGTGTCACAGGAATGAGATGTTTGGACAGGCATTAATGTGCGGCTTTCTCTTCTAGAGTGCTTTTTCAAAGCACGGCCAGAGGCATGGAAAAGAGGGAATACATGAAAAGAAAAAAGGCGGAGGACAAAAAGGCAAAGGAGTCGAGTAGTTTTAGCTTAGCTTTCAGTTTCCAGGCCATTTTTATTTTTTTATGTAAGGTGGGATATTGCAGTTTAGTTGTCAACAGAGCACAGAGACAGAGGGAGAGCGAGTGAGCGAGGGGCCACCGCTGAATCTAGTTCTCTATTTTAGGTATGTAGGTCACTATCCTCTGAAGTAGCATATCTGCACACCTTCTTAATGAGGGTTTCTGAATTCTTTGTGGCAGATGGTTTATTTCTGGCTCTTTCTTGTTCTATATTAAAGTTTCTGCAGGGCACATCAAATTGATGGCCAGGCTTTTAAAAAACACAAAGATCTTGTCTGTGATCTCCTCTCCAGTTCTCAGTTTAGACCAATGTTTCATCTAATTTGAGGTTCATGATGAGGAAAACCTATTTCTATTGGGCGAACCCATCAGTCACCTGAGAAGAAGCACTTCTGAAACACTGTACTAGAACTGTACAGTAACTACAAACCTAGGAAAAAACATAAATCATATAATACATATATAATAAATTATAACATAGGCTTTCTCTTTTTTTCTGTATTTGCACTTGCAAATTCTAATTACTATATTTTCATCTAGTTACCACATAATTATTTTACTATAGGAAACATTTATATAATTATATGAGATACATTGTCTCATTTAGCAAGATATAATTGAAGCTTCATGCAAAATAATAAGGAAATGGCTATTAAAGTAATTTTAGTTGAAAAATAGCATGTCACACTCTAAGAAATGTCAGTTTTCCTCTCGGTTTGTGTCTTTTATATCTAAATATTTTATATAGGCTAATTATGGCAGGATGATACTGGTATTTGATATAGATATAAATTGATTATACTGTATAGAGGCTTAACTGTTTTTGACCTCTGAGTTGAGATAGTCAGTGATCTGAAAAACAAAAATGAAATATAATAGTGCATGACCTTTGTGGGCTTCCGTATGTTTGGAAACGGTCACTGTTACTTTAGCAATTCCATTTTGTACCGCTATGAACTTGAACTACTTATACTGTTATAGGATGTCATACTTGTCTCTCGAATTAATCAAATGTGTTTCCACAAGATTTGCAATATCTTTAATTAGGCTGTAGAACCACTATTGTTTAAGGATTTTTGAGCTTTTATTTGTCTGTGCTGGAGCAGAAGTAGCACAACTTAGAGGGAACATTGGTTCAGTCCCTAATGAGCAGTGCTGCTCTTAACTTAGTGATTTTGACAGGAAGGAAAGAACATTGTTATTTTGTTAGTGTGTGTGTGTTCTTGTCGCACTGCTGCGGTTCTAACAGGCTAAAAGGTGGATGCGTACTTTCTCTCTGTTGACAGGCAGAACGCTGAGTGCCGAATGTGTTTAACTGCCTGCAGGCTGTAAATTTGTCACACTGCCATTTGCCGACATGTTTTATGAAAAAACATGTTTTTCTAGGTATTAGGTTTCTGCAGAAGCTCATGCTAGAAAGGATCATAACTGGAAAGTTCAAGATTTAAAAACTTTTTTGACATCTGGTGAACAGAAACACTTCACCTTCTTTCTATTATTTGTTTTAGTAAGTTCTGTTCATATTAAATTTGAAATTTGAAGTTTTTATAAGACATTTGGATTAATAAACCATTCTAATAAGTAATAATTTTAGCCTAATTTAATGAAAGCAATTTTAGGCAGCTTCTCCAGGTTTGATTCTATCACCAAGGTTTTCAAGAACTATTTTTAATATATAAAATCCATTATTTATTTATTTATTTTGATCAGTTCTGAACTGTTTTCAGTATTAAGAAGTATAATTGTTTTTAATCCTGCATTTTAGCTAAAATAAAATAAATAATTATTTTAAATAATTATTTTTGTTTTAATGTAAGATTTGAAGTCTCACAGACATTTTGTTTAAATCATAAATCTTCCTTGCGTTCCTTCGGGCTTTAGTTCATTACTTTAGCCAGATTCTGACACTCCACAAATTATTAGTTTGACTATAGTTGTCAGTGTAAAGGTTTCAAATCCCTGGTTTAATGGGATTTATAGAGGGAAACACACACTCAGACATACACACACACACACACACACACATACATACACAGGTTTTGTTATCAAAAAAGGCACTAAGAAGCTCTCTCTCACACACACACACACACACACACACACACAATCACAATTCATGTCCTGGAGAGCCATAAAAGAGATGATGTCATGTCTGAACTGGAGACTGTGTGTGTTTGCGCTGATCTGTTTCTCATTCAGAACCATTGAATGGGCCAGATCGCTCTGAAAGAAGACCAAAAAAAGCTCTGAAATCCCCAGCAGACGGCCTGAAAATTGCCTATTCTAGTCAAATTTAATTGAACTCAATCTTCTATAAAAACGTAGACCAGTTTTTCTGTACATTTTAAAGGTTTATACCTATTCCAAGAGGGATTCAGCTTGCTTTTGACAGGTAACTTATTGCAACATATTGAAAGGCTACATTTGATTTTAGTATGCTATATATACAATGAAAGCTTTAACAATATTAATAATGTGAAAGCTTTAATATGACACATCTATTTAGAAAAGCAGTGTATGTTAAATTTCACATGCATTATTGTCTGTTACATATATTTCACAAGGAATTTTGATGGACTCTGCATGTCTGATGATTGTGATTTTAAAGTTTTACTGGTATTTTAGTGACCCTTCAGAGTGTGTACACATTGCAGAACAAAATAAGCATATTTAATGAATGTTCACTACAGTTCATGTGACACCATTTCCTACTCAATGGCAGGTGCACAGTGACAGGGCTCTTGGGGTGAAACACTTCTCTTTGTTTTTACGGCTACTCGGAGTCCTTGTTTTGTCCTTGTTTTCTTGTTAAATGTCCAGCAGTCTTTTATTCCTGGCTTTTTGATGTCCGAAAGGGACGGGGTGGGACTGCATGGAGAACTGCTCTTCATCAAGGGCTTTTGACTGCTGTCTGAAGAGAGGGGAGTTTTTCAGACAAAAGGCAAACACACATATTTAGTGTTAGACAAAGGCTGTCCTGGGCTGCACAGCAAGGGGTTAAACTCTTCTTTTGTTTGAACGCAATTAGAAGATCACTAGTTTGTCTTGTCCTGTCATCAAGACTTTACATTTGAACACTCAAGAAACCTGTCAAGAATGTGTTTAGGTCATATTTTACCACAAAATGTCAAATTAATTTAAAAGAAATTAATGTGTATACTTAAAAGGAATCGTTTACGTTAAATTATTTACTTGAGAGTTAAGTACATTTCATCACCAAATAAACAACAAAAATTTCATTACTATAATGTAAAAAAAAAATGTGACATTTTATTTGTAGAATATAGATGATGATAATTTGTCGTACTGCTTAATTCTGATTTAGATAAAATCTTTAGTAATTTTATTTAAATAAAAATGGATCCATTAGATTAACTTCTCTTAAAAAAAAATGCAAAATGCATAATTACTCTAATGAGAATCACCAAAATGATGGGAATTACACACAAAATGATGCATAGTAGCATAATGCCCAGAAGCAATACAGTAATTGGAATGCAGAAAAATCTGCCTTATTGACACTAAATTAATATCACAATGCAAAATATGATTTATTATTCTTTAGATTTTCTGCTGAAATGTGACTTATGTTTTAAACGATTCATTTTTAAGCAAAGCTGTTGTATTTCTATTTTTGTGCAAATACTGTTTGTGTTTGGTTCTTAGGCTAGCTAACCTTTCATTTTCTTTCTTTATTATCTTCTCTGATTACAAAAGCTACTTTAAGTTGTCAAATGAGCTTGCCAACAATTATTTAACATACTTTAAATGTCAAATATATTTTAGATTTTTTATTTGTGAATAAAATTCCTCAAAATACAAAGGAATCCTCCCGTTTTGGGGCAGACACGGGGGAATGCTTTGGAAAAGTGTGTGTGTATGTGTTGGACTAAAGCGTCCTTGAGAGGCAGGTTTAGAGGCAATAAAGGGAGATCTGGGAAGTGGAAACTCCATAGCGGCAGGGGCTTGTGTTGCTATTGTGCTCATGAAGTCTCCAGCATCTGTAGACAGCAGCCTGTGAAGTAATGAGTCGTCTAGGTTTATATTGACTGGTCTGGTGCGGTGGCCATGGGGACGATTACATTTGCTATTGAGAGTGAAAGGATTACACATCTAAAATAATTGAAATGCAGGGAATGAATAGATGGAGGTTGAAAATGAGGCTGTCGCTCTGCTAACCAGCCTCCCTCCGTCTCCCTTTCTGAATTTTTTTTTTTCACCTTTACTTGACATCTCAAGAGCAGGACTGTGAAGATTATAGTTCTATCGCCTCCACATTTTAAACGTGCAGGTGTTTTACAAAAACTGAATTGACTGTATTGACAAATTGTACAAATTTTTGTATATTATATTAATACGTTTCAAGTGTAATCCTGTCTTTTAGGGCTACACGATTAGAAGAAATATATATTGTATTATTATATTTTATTTTATTTTAATAAATTAAGTTATTAATGTCATTTAGGGCTTTACAATTCTAATCTTATTTTAATCATGATTAAAATTTGTTATTTTCCTTTATTGAATTAATTGATAGAACATAATTTTTCATTATTACAATTGCCATGTTCTAGTTATTGGAGGGTAAACCATCTACATTGCAAGACTTGTAATTGTTCTCAAAACAAACATGTTATAAATCAAGTATTTGTATATAATAGGACATAAATGCACTGCTGTAATTGTCGCTTTTAATGATGCCATCTGTAATCTTAATTTTAATTAATTGTGCAGCCCTAATATACTTTTATTCATTTTAAATTGCATGTAAAATTTATGGATCTGATGAATGTTCCAGTTGAACATTTTATCTTTAAATATTTTCTGGTTTTATGCATTTTAAACATTTTTAAAAGTGAACAAAATTTGATTGCTGTTAAAAGCTCTCCACTAGGACGATACACTAAGACTTTTTCACCGTGAGCGGGAACCCGATATGTGGGCCGGGACCAGCCTTCGGAGAGCGGGGTTGGGTCTCTGTTTACAGCCTCTGTGATTGGTTTCACTTATGGCCGGCCGAAGAGGCAAACATATGCGTGCACTCATGAGACAGAAAGCTCTTGAGGGGTCCGCCGGAGCAGAGGGCGATCGTAACACAGCTGAGGGACTCAGGCATCTGAACCGGAGCCGTCTGCCAGCAGCAGAGCAGGGTGAACTCGGTGCCCTGGTGTCAGGGGGACAGAGGGGGTGGGATGCATTGGTTGAAATCCCCAGACCACGCTGTAATAAGATCAGACCTTAATGGTGGTCAGGGTATATTTGAGATCCAGTCCATATTGGCTCTGTCTGGAGTGTCAGTTGCTTAAGTCTGGGCTTTTGGGCAGCAGACGTTTGAGTGTATCTTTGGAATAACCGGGAGCTGATGTCACGTTGTTCTTTTGTGTTTGTGTGCAATGTCAGACCTGTTCCAAATCAAGGTCAGCAGAAGACTCAACTTGGATAGAAACACAGTATCAATCGTTGTTTCTTTTGGAAAGACGTCTTTGGTTCAGTTCACAAATGTTATTAATGTTCCCTAGACCACAGAGCTGCCTTTGGGATCCATAACTGTGATTCAATTAGACATGCTTTGTGTTGTGGAATTCTTGATTGTATCTCATGTTGATTCATTTGGTCTGCTGGTTACTTTTAGAATTTCAATTCAAATGAAATAATTTGAAACATTCTAAATTAGAATTATTCCACAGTTACCTGGTTTAGGTTCTGAAAGAGAACGAGGTAATTGCAGTCAGCATGGTTACAGTCTTAAACCTGATTGGTTGATGTCAGTTGCAATGGTGTTTTTCTTTCTTTTTTTATTAATATGCATACATATGAAGCAGTTCCAGATTTGCCTTTTTTTAAAGTAACATGTCTGTTCACTCTTTCTCTCCGATCTGTTCATTTTAATTAAAAAGACCAGAAAAAGACCAAGAAACTGGTTGTTCAAGTATGGTGAACTTACTTTTCATTTCTACTCTATTTATTAAAATAACTTGTAATATCGAATTCAATAAGCATGACAATTTCAGCTAGGCAAAAAACTGAAAGGGGCTACTGTTATGTAATAATGACTAAATCAGTTATTCCTTGCTTCTGTCTCTCTCTCACACACACATATAAGGTGAATCTGAACACTTCTGAACACAGTTCAATTTTCAATTTTCAAATTTGCCTGATTTCAGAATTTTTGCCTGAATTCAGAATGTAACTGAATTCATCCTTTCTATATTTAATAGGTAGCTTGGTATATTTCTCTACAAAATGTGTAAAAAAAAAAAAATTAAGATGTCCTTGTGTGAATGCATTTTTCTAGAGAGAATCAAACTTCGTTAAATGGAGTCAAAGAGAATGTTGAGAAAGAGTGAGTAAATATACAGCATTAAATACTGAGATTTATTATAATGTCACTATATAACAGATACTGAAGTATTTATGTATATGAATATGTCAGTTAAAGAATGCCTCAGATTTAAAGAATATAACCTTTTTGTTTGTTTTATAATTGCTATCCTTTTACATTACATTTACATTTAGTCATTTGGCAGTCAATTATGAAAAATTGTGTGGTTTATGTCAGTAAATCAAAAAACTATATCAAAGCGAAACTTAAATTAGCTACACATATAAATGAGGAGATGTCATAAAATTCTACTGTTTTTTACTTTAAAATATTGTAGGCTTTTTTACATACTTAAACTCTGATTCCTGTGTGTGTGTGTGTGTGTGTGTGTGTGTGTGTGTGTGTGTGTGAGAGAGAGAGAGGGGTGTAAATCCGCATTGTAAAGGCATTCGGGCAGCTTGTCGTCTTTGTGGAAGGGAACAAATTTTTCAGTACCACCTATTTTTTCTCAGTATCCTGCTCCGTTATGTCCCTGTCCAGCTCTGGATGACCTCCTCTCTGTGAGTCCACCTTAAAGAGCACAGGCTGTAGCCGTTTACAAAAAATGTTTTTTTTTTTATCTCTACATCCCTGTGTTTCCGGGTCTAGGAACATTGACCAGGCGTCACAGGAAATGAGGTGTGTTTCATAACCCGGATGAGCCCACCAGATCTGTGATGGTTCAGCCTGGGAGGAATATTAATGGTTGTGTTTGCAGATTTGCGTGTGTGTGTTCATATGTGCACACGCGTGTTTGGGTCGCCAAGCCGCTCTGCGTGACATTGGGGTTGACCCGTGTGTGTCAGGCTTACATATGGCAGAGGTATTGTTTAAGAGAAGGGGGTTCGGGGGCTCTATTCTATATGAAGAGACACAAGGCAAAGAGGATTTTTTTTGTTTCCTTTTTTTCACTCTCGGTCCCTCTGTTGACTTCCATGCTGACAGGATCTTGCACTTTCAGGCGCTGATGTTATGAAGCATTCAGATGGTAATGAGGGCTGAGAGAGGGGGGCAGATTCTCACATAAACTTGATTTGTCCATGAATAGCCGCTTGTGTTTGTCCTGACCTCTCCAATGCCCAGAGACACCAACCACCCGACCCGTTCAGATTCCCGACGCACACACACACACGCATTCTCTCTTTCTTTCCTTCACACACACACACATTGTCAAAGACAGACCACAATTCTCCTCTCTTAATATATTGTTTGTTTGTTTTTTATGGTTTGTGGGATTTGATCAGGGTTTTGACTTTGTGTGTAAATTGTTCTGCCATCACTCTTGTTTTGATATTAGAAAAACCTGGATTTGATATTATTAATGATTAATTTAATTTAATAAATTGAAATTAAATAGTAAATGTCAATTTAGATATTTGTTTTATTGACTGATTTACAGTAAGATTTTTTTTGTAATGTATATATTTTATATAATATAGATAATAATAATATTTAATCTATAATTTTCTTTTTTTTAATAATTTTTATTTAGAATTTATTTAAATTTTGGGTTTCACTGTTGAGTCATTATGTTCTGTTGTTATAATATTCTATTTATTTATACTATTCCAAACACATCCGGTATAGGAGAAACAAATTTGACTTCATTGTCAGTTTCTTCTGTTTCTGCCATAGGCACAAAAAGTGTTTCAGAATATATATATATATATATATATATATATATATATATATATATATATATTTTATGTTTTTTTTTGTTTTTGTTTTTGTTTTGTTTTTTGTTTTTTTTTGTTTTGTTTTTTATGAATAATAATAATAATATTTGTCCTGGTAGAAATCTTCCTTCATTTGGCTTTGGTCTCCCACGTCACATTACATTGATTATGTGTTAATCAGAGTCCTCTCACACGAACATACAGTTACAAATTGTATTGTCTTTCTTTGGTTTTTCCCTTTTAATGGTTCTCATTATCACTGTTAGCAGCTTCCTGTAGGTTAAACACATGATCTGTTTAGTGCATCAGTTCTCTCCTCCACAGCTTTAGAAGCTTTTGTGCATCTCTTACATTTGGAAAATCATCTGAATTTCTATATATCTTTTATATTTTAGCTAAATCAACAATATTGATCATTAAAAAATGAATTTGTATACATTTTGTAGATTTAGATTTTATTTGTAAAAACGACTTTCTTTTAAAATCCATCATTTTTAGCAAAACAACAATATTTATGTATTTTGTGCTGCAAAATATTTTCTGTCATATCATTCTGGTTATAAGTCATTTATTTTCAGCCATTTTTGTGCTAAATGAACACATTTGGATTGAAAAAATATTAAGAAGCATTTGTTTTTAAGTAAGCCTATGTCATTTCTGATGTAGACTGATGCTTGGAATTTCCCTTTAAATATCACAGTGACATCATGTGTGTCTTTTGGCAGAGGATATCTGGGTTGCATCACTGTGATATTTGGATTTTTAAAAAAAGTCATTAAATGAGTCAGGAAAGCAGACGTCATAACATGAGCACATTTCCTGTGTGTGTGTGTGTTTCTGAAGGGAGAGACCTGTGCTAGAGCATTACTACGTCCTAAAAATGTGGGTGTTTAGACACTCCAGGAGCTTGAGCATCCCGCTGTCTTGCAGACGAGCATTTACTGCTCTGCACATAATTAAAAGCTCTTTGTGCTGTAATGATAGGACTGCTCTTTTGTTCCTGTTAAGCTGATCTGAAATCAGGACTTTATCTTCCCAGCTTTAGATTTGCTTCTAATATGTGTGGGTTTTTTTTGCATGTAAATCTTTTCATTAGAAAATGCTTGATGGATAAAACACTTGCAAAACTTGACAGCGGTAATGGGCAATAAAGCTGTTAATTAGCTATTGTGTGCCGTTAAGTTAACAATAGGGTCGTTTTACAATGCATTAAAGAACAATGAGTCTGAAAGCAGGTGAGAGTATGTTTGACCTGTAGGGGGTGGGAGGGCTTCTAAATGTCAAAGAAGAAAGCTTCATAAAGTGAGGGAGATGCCGAGGGGCTCTCAGTGTTGCTCCTTTCCAGCCCAAACAGACAGGGTACATTCAGTTGTTCTTATGGATACCATAAGCATCCTGTAATGCACTTTTTTTTCTGATGCATTTTTAAATTAAAATAAATATAAAAATACAAAAATATCAAATTTATGTAACATTTTAGAATAGGGGACACTTCATTACGTAATTCATTACGAAATTTCCCTCAATAAATTCCTAATATTCTGCTTTTATTAGTAGTTGTTAAGTTTAAGTATTGGGTAGGATTAGGGTTGTAGAATAAGGTATTAATATGTGCTTAATTACAACTAATATATGGTTAATATTCTAGTAATATGCATGCTAATAAGCAACTAGTTAAGAGACCCTAAAATAAATTGTTACCCTAATGTATTTTGCCAACATAATAGTAAATATTAATTTCAATTTATGTTGGAAAATTTGTACATTCATTTTAATATAATTAAATATGTGATATTACATTTAACATTATTATTTGAAGTTTTGTGCTTCATAATTTTTTTTTATTTTTTTTTTATTTTATTTTTTTTTACGAATTCCAGGAAATAATAACTCTTTTTGCCTACACTGAATTTGACTTTCAAAAATAAATCTAACCTAAGAAATATTTACTGCAGTAAAGATTTTGACTAACCCTGGTCTGTTGTTTATTTATTTGTTAGGGTTGATTATTTCAGCAAGTAGTTAACAATCCAAATTGTGGACTAATATAAAACCATAGACTCTCATTGTTCGTAGCAGTTTTATGGTGCCCTTTAAAATGTCTCACTTTGACAGTCTGTCTCTCCTCTCGCCGCACCATTTAATCAGTTTTGTCCTGGTGTCATTCAGTCCCGGCACAGACGTGATGGATGAATGACAGCTCATATAAAGATGTAGATCACAATTCGGGCTGGGGATTATTTTGGTCTGATTGATTTTAAGAAAAGCTGATGGATTTAGCTGCACTGTTTTTTTTTTGTTGTTGTTGTTTTATTCTCATCGTATCTTTTGTTTAATTTCCAGCCATTCTTCTGCCAAATAGGCTCTTTGCAGTGTTTTTGGTTTGAATGGTTGTGGTTGTGTTGGTGTGGGATCAGTGGCTCTCTGGAAGAGATTAAACCTTTCGTCTCCACGCTGCCGGAGTGTGTTTTCTGCTGTCTTTCCCACCCAGGTGGATCTCTGCATGTGGTCTTCCTGAACGCCCCATTTATTTCTCACAAACTAGCAGGAGAATTCAGCTTTACATCTACAAACTAGCAGGAGAATTCAGCTTTACATCTTGCTTTTTGAATTTTAAGCTTGACCTTCACTGTATGCAACATTACTTTCATACTAAGAATGATTTAATATTTTAAAATAGTTAATAGATGTCAATATAGATACAAAAAATATAATATTCATTAAGAAGATGATACTTATTTCAAATTTACGCTATACTGGCTTGTTCAGAAAATAATGTGTTTTTATTGTGTTTTAAATGCCTGTATGAATGACATTTTAACTAATGAGATCCCTTAGGATTTGCTGTATATTTGTTATTATAACTCAGTAGTATTTATAATAGAAATATTTTTTCCACCTTCAATTTACTTAAATATGCACACAAATTCTGTATTTCATGAACTTGCTGTTGAGCATACATAGCTGATTTAATCATTAAACATAGAATATTTTATATTATAATTGTAAATACTTTTTATTATTCCTCTTTAAAAGCAATTATCAGCATCATTGTTAATATTATTTACTTATTTATTTACAATAATAATTTTGTTATTTGTCTGAAATGCATATCTGTAATTGTGATACACACACACACACACACACACACACACACACACATATATATATATATATATATATATATATATATATATATATATATATATATATATATATATATATATATATATATATATATATATATATATATATATATATATATATATATATATATATATATATAGTAATCTATTATTTTTGGTAGCAAGTTCTGTTAACAATATTTACAAACCTGAATCAAATAATTGGGTTACTACTTTAAAAAAAAAAAAAAAAAAAAAGGTTTGCCATGTTTATTAATAACATCCACAGTATGTCTACAAGAATAAACCTTTTCATTTATCTTATAAATAACCTTTCAGAAACATTGAGCTTCAGATTTTATGTAAAACATCATGTTTTTAATGCAATTCTGCAGTCTCCTCGTATATGAGGGAGCTGCGGTAAAATTGCCCTGCTCTTTATTCGTAGTGTGTCCTATATCATCCTATAGCAGAGCTCTCTGTTTTTTTTTTCTGCTTTTATGCCATTGATTTTCTGCATTCTGACAACAATGACATTGTCTTCTCACTTGGCTGATCTCTTTCCTTCCTTTCCCTTTGACTTTGCTCACTTTCTGCTGTGGTTTTGTCCGTCTTCCACGTCTCTGCGTCAGATGGACAGCGAGTCGTTCGTCTGTGTGTCTAAATCATTTGAATAAGAACAGAGAGAGATACATGGATATTTCAAAGTGCACTTTACTGCTGACTTAAAATTCTTTGAAGTGAAATACAATCTGGAAATTTATTTCAAAATATCTCCTAGAAAGCTTAAAGTGATTTGATGACATTATTTCTTCAAATAAGCAATGTTAAAAACAAGAATAACATTTTAAATATTAAATGACACTACATTGACGCTACTATTTCAATTTATCATATATTATTTAATCATTAAATTATATATGATAAATTGAAATAGTAGCGTCAATGTAGTGTCATTTAATATTTAAAATGTTATTCTTGTTTTTAGATTTAGGTCTTGAAATTCTCTGGTTAAAAACCTGAAAAAGGAAAACATTTATACAAGATTTTAAATACAAAATAAAAATAAGCTTTTGTTTCATATTAATGAGGATGTTTAATATTTGATTGACTCACATTTGAGTGGTAGTTATTTTATTCTATTTTAAATAGATTTACACTCATTACTTTAGCATTTAAATTTTTTGTCACTTATTTTATTTTCTTACTGGCATTGACTGCCTTTTTACCTTAATGTGAAAGACGAGGAAAAGAAGTAGTATAGACAATAGGATGGAAAAATACAATAAAAAAATATTTGAAATGCATTAATAAAGAAGAATGATTTCTAACACATTGAAAAATCATTTTAAATCTGTAGAAAATTTTTTTGTGATAATTAAATGAAATCAGAAATGAGGAAGGAGCAGTCGAGTCTGACCAGAAGGAAAAAAATGCTGGCTAAGCTAACTGTTCCGCACATGCACCGACAGAAGGTTCGATATGCATTCGATCGATGAATGAAAAGGCACAATGGCAAAATCGGACGGGCTTCTTTTCAAATCCACGTCCCCAGTGTTCCCCGCAGTCTACAGTTCCACGGCAGGCAGAGAGCAAGGGTTACATCAAGGCTGCTCTGTGGACCGTGCAAACAAGTCTAGACCAATGACCTGCTGAATAGCTCTCTTTGAAGAGCACGCAAGTTCGGTCGGGATGAAGAGAAATTGAGGCGGACCCTCTTTTGAGTGTGGAGCAGCCCGTGGCCGCTGGGAGGTAAGGGGCAGGGGAGAGCGACAGCATCTGCTTCCATGGTTACTGGCCGGGCATGGAGACCTCGCTATTGTGGAGAATCGGTTCTCATGCTCCCACCAAGGAAATGTCACGCATTTTAAGAGCAGCCGGTCCGGGACGCTCTCTTCATCAGCCAGGCGCTTTTTCTTCCCCACTGTAATCAAACTATAGCGCATGGCAGCTTAGAAGTCGCGAGAAACGGAGGGAGGGGTGGGAGCGGAGAGGAAGAGATTTTGTCACATGATCGCAAATCAAAATATTATTTTGGAGTGAGATATTCGGAGCGGGATTTCTGTCCCGGGATGATCCGGAGGGTGTGGGGGTCTGCCTCATGTTGTGATGATGGATTGCTGTAGAAAGGGCCAAAGGTCAAGGTTTAAATTGTGAAGTCAGGGGTCTTTTGTTGGGTGTGGGTCATATTTATGTAATTCGATTTCATTGCGGTTCCTTTGATTATAAAGAAAGAAAGTTTTGTGATGTCTATGTGTCTTGAGAAGCCTGGTTGGATCTATCTATCTTTAATAGTTCAAGTTTTTTTTCTACAATGTTATCTATGATGTATTTATTTGTGTACTGCGGAAAGGCAGGCGAGTGTATTTCATGTTGGTGGATGTGGGGTGTATGCGGACGGTTTGCTGTTTGTCTTTCTGTGGGGGTTGTGGTGGAACGCTGAATTTGGCCGTGCAGCTGACGCCTGCCCTCCCAGTGAGAACACAGAGGGGCCAGATGGCAGCGGTCTACCGAGGGTTCAGAGCAGAGGATTTTCCGGGGGATCGTGGGAAAGTCTTAGGCTGAGTTCACCTGCTCAAAGAGCAGCATCAGGATTAACACCAGCCCAGATTTAACCCACAGTCCTGAACATAAACAGAAAATCTGAACCCTGGAGTATATATATGTTTATATTTAATCTCCATTTAAAATTATGGTGCCTGGTATTTTTTATTATTATTATTATTTAAAAGCAAAACAATTAATGTTTAAAATGCATTTGATGAACAGATTTGGTTGACTCACATTAATATTGTGAAGAATTAAGTTTTGTGCAGTGAGATCAAAGTAATAATTATTATTATTAACAGTAATTATAAGTATTATTAAAGTAATTATATACACCACTACAAATAATGTGTAATGCATGTCTTATAAATTTCTTTCTAGAAACAGAAATATTTGTATCTATTATTTTAGGTCTTGAAATCTTATGGTTAAAATCTAAATATACAAATGAAATACTTCACAAATATAGCTGTCTTTTTAGATATATCTAATGTATAAAATGAAAACTATATCTAGGTTTTGTATAGGGTGTATTTAATTTTTCAGATTTTTTTTCTGTCTAGATTTTGTGCGCGTGCACAGAATGCAGCAGACAAACGGTGACATTATTTGAATCACACCTGCTTTCCATGTTTACACCTGCATGCAGACTGTTTATGTTTCAAGAATTTGGCCAATAATTGAACTTTTGTAAATGTATATGCAAGGTTAATCTGGAAGCATATTAATTATGTGTCCCCCAAACTTGTTTTTATAGTTTTTGATATTATCTACCATGTGCCATAGATAGAGATGATATTATATCACAGCCATTTGTTGGATTGTTTAAGGGATTGTTCACCCAAAAATGACAATTCGGTCATCATTTACACACCATAATGTTATTCAACTGATTCAACTATTTTTCTGTAACACACAAAAAGATATCTGCTATGTCCAATCTGCTCTTTCATGCAATAAAAAGAATGACTGTCCAGCAAGACGTTTATTTAAAAAAAATTATTTAATCTGTTTCTCACATTATGCTATCATGTGGCTTCAGAAGTCTTGGAATATAGCAGAGTACTGCTTTTGTCATGCACTTACGATCCTTTGTGGAGTCTGACAGTCCCTGTCTCACTTTAATTGTATGGAAAAGAGCAGATCAGACGTTTTGATGAACATCATCTGTAATATTCCACAGAAGTAAGATAGGGTAAGTAAATGATGACAAAATGTTAATGTTTGATTAAACTACCCTTTTAAAAGCCAGACGATCTGTTTTGCTGTCCCACCTCAATCCTGAAATTAAGCGCCTGTTTGATTGCACCATACATCCTAAATGAGAGTTGTGGTATTGTCAGAAGCATGGTTCAATATTCAATTACAATCGTATTTTCAATATTTAAACAGATGAGAAAATCTAACATGTTGTTAAAGGTTTGCATAAAATGTCTGGCAGCAGGTCCATTAGCTGTTTGTGTTGTGATCTTCGATGGCTGTGCTTGAAATCGCAATTCCTGAATAAGCCGTCTGTCGCCAGACTGAAGAGATACAAGGACACGTCTTGTGTTCGGTCTCATGCCGAAGCTGATTTCTTCAGCCGTTCCTCCTGGTTCTCTGTCGTTCTTCAGTGTGAGAGGTGGATCTTGGCGTGCTGTCAGGAATTTGGGCCAAAATGGATTTGAGGTGAAGACAGAGAGCGCTCTGTTAGTAGAGCCACGTAAGGACATTCATCCTTGTGTGTTTGGTCCAAGTCCCTCATGTTTCATAAAAGCAGCTGAACGCAGGAGCCGTGACGGGGCTTTTGCCTGCTGACAGCACTGGGGCATCGTGGGTCAGACTCAAGAGCTCTCCAGCAGCTGAGATCAAACACTTCCACATGATGCTGAGTGATAATGTACTGCTCGACTTACACTTTGAACTCTGAGACGGTTTAAGAAGCCTGTCTTGAGTTGTGGCATACAGGCGTTAGATTTGTTTGACTGCTGCTGTAGTTGATGATTCCGTTTGCATTCTAGTTTTGACTGTTGAGAAAGTTTGTTGACATAAATCAGGGTGGAAAATAATTTTTTTCCTTTGAAATATTAACATTTTTATTTGTTCTCTTTGAAACTGCATTCCTCTTGTTGGAGTTGAGCCTGAATTTGTCTCAAGTATTTCAGCAAGCACTGCTAGAGTGTTAGAACCAGGCACAATGTGGCAAAGTTTTTCAAGCCAGTATCAAACGCAAAGTCTGACTTGCCATACTTTTAGTTAATTCATTAATATGAATTTCTTTGGATTTCAGTTCATTTTAATTCTTTCTAGCATTAAAACTTCAAATGCAGTTCTGCATCCTACTTGCAACCAGAGTTAAAATTCAGTTTCAATTCAGAAAGTGAATTAGAATTTAAAAGTCTTTCTTCAATTGTGAATGGTGAACATATTTCATATTTTATATGGAAAGAGATAAAACTCGGTTGGACCTTGTTTTCTTTAATCCGACACAACCAAATATATAAATATACACCATACATGTGTTATGGTGGCTTTGTTGACCTGTTTGTATTTTTAACACTGTAATTTCCCACCGTTTTCTGAGCTCAGGATCATCCATCACACAGGCGCAGCTCTGCTGTGATTTACAGTTGTACAGTTTCTACAGTTTGGCCTTGGCCAAAAGTCAGCGTTAAGCACCGACAACTAAGCTCATATAAATGCAGATGGAATATCTTGATGGAAACAAACTCCGGATTTGATTTGACGAACTATAATTTTGCTCTTGACGGCTCCAATTTATTGCTTAAGGTGAATGGTTAACCACTTTCACACTCAACGTTGGTCCCAGAAAATTGCCGAAATGTCTTCTGTGTGAACGCAAACATGTCCCGGGATTGATTCTGGGATCAATCCCAGGTTGGGAACCCAGTAACATTGTCGGGTTCAGTCCCGGGAGGCATCCTGTTTGAACAAATGCTGTAACGGATGTGTCGTAGTGAGGACGTAGTTATCGTGCGAATCTTCGAGCGGGTGTTTTCAATAATACAACCCTGCAGTTGTGTATGAGCAAATTAAAATCAAAATGCAATGGCGTGGTTTCTCAAGAGTGAAATCACAGGTAATAAGTAAGCTCAAGTCTTTGCAAAAAACAAACAAACAAAAAAAAAAAACACCCAAGTGCTGCATCACAACGGAAAGAGTGGCAGCGAGAGATTAGACTGGCTTTTCTATGATTTATGTTAAAATTTATGGGGAATAAGCCACTCGGCTAACCTAGTAGCATTTCTGGGCAGTATGGATTTGTCTCTGTGTAGGCATGAAGAACATGAGTTATCAGCAGAAATGGCTAATTCTGACAAAATGTAATTTGAGCATTAAGCACATTATGCAAAAACAGCAGTCTCTGAAAGCTGCCATGTTAATAAAGCAATCAAAACACTTCCAATTTGCTGCTTCTTCTCCTTCTTCCCGTTTCTTGGCAGCCTAGTGTTTTCGACTCGTACATTATATGTCACATCTTGATGTCATGTGTCATTACGGGATCTTTACGGGTTGTGTGTGAATGCACACACAGATTCGGGGAAATCACTGACAGTGCGAATGAAACAAAATCGAACGATCCGGGAATAATTGGTGGGACACATTACCCATGTATTTTCCAGAATCTCTGTGTGAAAGGGGCTGTTGTCTGTGTTGATCAGCCAAAGCTTTTGATGCTGAAGCCAGAGCTTCCTTGCATGTGAATGGATTACCTCTGTTTTGTTTTAGAGCGTAAGTGTCTCAGCCTTTGGGAAGGGGACTATTGCAATGGTGTGTAACTCCTTTAGGATCATTGTTCTCATCAAAATGGCCCCCCGGGGTATGTGACACTTTTCTCAAAGGCCTCTCATGAGGGGTTTAATGGGTTAACGGCAAACAAAAGAAACTGAGAACATGTAACTCAGCAGGGGGCCCTGTGGAAACTCCAGGCAACCATAATCTCGACCCAGTCACTTCCTGTTTGCTTTACCCAGAATCAGGAGTCTGTCACAGGGCTGAATTTGAGTTGGCGGCCACATGTTGATTTCCAAGCATATTGATGTGCACTATTATGAGGATCTGACTTGATTGAACTGCTTAATTACTTTTCTGTCTTTTTTTTTTTCTTTTTTATGTGCTTAGGAGAGTTAGTTGTTTCACAAAAATACTAAAGCAGATATGTTTGACAAAAGATGAATGCTAATAGATTTTTTTTTTTTGCCATTTAATTTCAAGGAATAGGAAGAATGTAAAACGTCTGTCAACACTCATGTTGTTTCTTTCCTCAATTTAACATAAAGGAAGATATTTAGCAGAATTTAGGCATTAGGGCTGTCAGAGAGCTGTTAAGAAATATGAGAAACAATACCATAAAAGTATTACTTAAGCTTGCGATATATATTCTAAAGTCTCCTGAAGCCATATGATAGGTTGGCACTGAGATTAGATATGCAACAATACCTTTTTCTTTTTTTTCCAGATCCGATACCAGCATGTTTTTATTTTTTTTTTAAATCAGTGTAGAATTTCTATACTCATGTGTGTTGACCTGATCATCACTATTTTGTGTGTTAAACATGATCTACTAAATATATACAAATTCATTTTAAATAACTAATGAAAATATATAATCATAACCTTTAATGTATTGCAAAAAAACTATTATAAACTAGGTTAGTGGATAATTTAGCAGCAAAAATTATTCTAGAAAAATCATGAGTGCACAATTTTATAAAATCTAAACATTTAGTGAAATAACATTATTTAGTGGGGAAAAAATGACTGTATGGTCATTCTTTATAAAGTAGCAACACTGTCATTTGTAAAGTACAGTACTGTGCAGAAGTCTTTAGACACATTAGTATTTTCACCCCAAAAAAGGGTTTTAAGCCAGTTATTTATATATTTTCTGTAGTTTGTCATTAGGAAATATCAGTTTACATTTCCAAACATTCATTTTGCCATTAATTTTATAAAATCTAGTGAGATTTTTGCAATCTGACAACATCCAGTACTCCACATGGAGATCTGATCTCACCATCATCGAATCTGTCTGTGATTACTTGAAGAAACAAATCAAACTGAGACAAACTAAATCCAGAAGAACTGTAGCAATGTCTTCAAGACATTTTAAGAAACCTGCCTCCAAAGCTACAGTACTGTGAGAAGTCATAAATTGATTTTATTTATCACTTAACTTCTATTAACTAAACCAAATCAATATTTAGTGTGACCAACCTTTGCATTTAAAACAGCTTTTGTCCGGGTCAGATTGCTTGTGCATTAAAAAATCTCACTAGATTATTATAAAAATTAATGGCAAAATGAATGTTTGGACATGTAAACTGATATTTTCTACTGACACACTACAGCAAAAGATATAAATAACTGGCTGAACACCATTCTTTTGGGTGAAAATACTAACGTGCCTAAGACTTTTGCACAGTAGTGTATGTATAAAGTACATATAATTAAATTAAGTATATTTAAATAAGTATAATTCAAGTATGGGTTCATACGTGTTAAGGGCTAGATTATTGCTGGAGGAAACAGCTGCGTGTGATGAGCGGTGAATGCAGCAAAAACTTTACAGTAGATGGGAAACCGATTGCTTCCTCGTGACCTTTTGTAAACTGTATTTTTGACAAAGAACTGCACGGATACAGATATTCGTACAATCTATTGATAAACACACACTGCCACAGTCTGCACTGAAAGGCGGGGAGGAGACAGGTCTGCAGCCGTTTTAATATGAAATTTAAGGGGAATGACTCTTAGGCGATCATGTGTACAGTTTATGGAGCTAAATGCTATAGTCCCGCTAAAAAAGCCTAGCGATGCCCATGTTTCTTGTGTACATTTTGGAGAACCAGGACAAATATTCCAATCGATCGCTCAGACATTTAAGAGGCACCGAAATCTACGTTCTGGTTCGATTCGGTTCATATTGGCACCGGGTTTCTGTACCCAACCCTAGACTTAATGCTGATTGGCTTGTGTGTTTGACCATCTCATTGACTTATTGTGAAAGTGCCACTAAGAATTTCTGAGGGCTTCACAGGGCTTAATCAATGAGTGTCAATGCCCTGTCAGTCTAATAATCAGTAATCGTACAATTTTTTGCAATTTGTCATGTTTGCAGATAGTTATTTACTAACTTAGTTTACTCTTTGTATGCAAATGAGCACTTACTCTTGCTGTCTTTGTTTAGTCAGAGATGGCGGTTTGTGTGTTGCACAAAAATGCTAAACAATTTTGGTTCAGCAATTTCCTGCACGGTGCAGGGGTGAATGATAATTATGCCTTTCCAGATCATTCCTGCTGTGCCCTTCCAGCGTTCTGCTGAATCAGCAATGGATCAGGCAGTGGAAAATGCCGTGATTTTCATGCTCAACACTTTTTATCATGGCTGCAGAGAAATGAGCTTAAGAACAGGACAGGCTGTGCGTGTGTGAGTCTGTATTGCACTGCAGTCCATATAATTGTATAAATTTCACCCAGTTAAGTTCGTTTGTCAGGCTGCAGCTAAACATGAGCTGTATTCCCTTAGTTTGTGAAAGCCTGATATGATGTTAGAGATGTCAGAGAGCAAGACTCAATAAAACATCCTTTTCATGGGGATTTTAGAAGCATAGGGTTTAATATATTCCGCTTGATTGTGAAGTCTAGCTTTTTGCAGGCCTCTGTAATTGTAGATGATTGCCTCAAATGAGCCTTAAATGTGTATTTTAAGTGTGCCATTTTTTCTAAAAGCTTGAACACATTTGAGCAGTGTCTGAGATCTCCTGTCCATGTCTGCAGTGTATTTTCTAAGACAACAAAAACCAGACCAAGAGAAAAAATCAGAAGGAATGTGCCCAGAAAAGACAGGGAGTAGAAAGGCAGGTTAAAATGACCACCTAATTCCCCAATGCTGTCACATTATGGAGTTGGAAACATTTATTAAGCCACAAGCAAACATTTAGTCATGATGTCATCATAACAGACATATATAGAATGCACATTTGTTCAGAAGATGCAAGTGCATTATTGATATAAAGTAGGAATGAAAAATTTGAAAAAATAAATAATACTGGAATGGAATAATTTTCGGAACATTTTGTTCTGTTATTGCTTCATAAATGATTGTATTCTTCCAAACAATGTGAACAAACACCATACAGATATAATCAGAATGTGTTTTCCACTCCGCTGATTATGAGTTAAAGGTTTGAATCGTTCTAATGACTCAATCACTGATTCAGTCACAGTGCTTCTTGATTTATTTGCATACTTTCATTTGGTCCAGCCTGAAACGAACCAAAAACTTTTACAGTGTGTTGTGTGTTAAAGTCAACATGAAATCAAAATTAAGATTATTTACTAAATGTATGCCTTCGTAACTTGCCATTTCTCTTAAAAATCTTTCCTTTTCTGCTGATGTCACTAAGGACGTGCAGTCTCTTGGATAATATTTACTGAAAGCCATATAGCTTTTTAAGCATTGCAATTAATTTAGCAATTCAATTCTGTTTTACTCTAAAATGCACTAAATGCAAAGTGGATTGCATATAGCCATTCCGGTTGATTTAAAGTTAAAAAACTCAGATTAAATTAGTCAAAATTAATAGGATTTTGATAATAGAATGATTCTGAAATGTATTATTGTTTGTTTATTCATCAGGAAACAAATGTTAGATACAATATCCTAATAAAATCATTTAAATATATTCAAGTAGTCAAAAAAGTTTGCAAAAACTCTCAAAGGTACAACTTTTTGCCTAATTTGCCCTTAAATGGTCCTTATTTTTATCTCAAGGTATTGATTTCCATACTTGAGGTGTCAGAAAGGTACACTGGTGTAATTTCTTCAGGATACTGCTCCTGGGACATGCTAAAAATAAAATTTTTGCACATTTTCTAAGAGAATAATGAGTAATTAAGAAACGGACCTGGAATCAGAAACTGAAGAAGAATAATTAAATTCCTTACAGTTCTCATACTTAAAGAAAAGTTGTTCTCAGGACCTGTCTGATTAGCCAATTCAGCCTGACAGCCTCCTTTGTGTAAAAATCTCCATCTCTGTAGTTATAATGAACATGAAATCCTATTTGTGTCCAGTCCGGTGAGTTTCAGAAGAGTTGATGAGCTATGCTGAGATTCATTTTTCCCCCTGGTTCGTTACCTGGGGGTCCTGAGAGTAAGCAAGACTAATTAAGCCTGAAGTCATTTGAATTCAATTTAATGGTCTTGCTCAATTAACATGCTACTTTTCTCAAGTCTTATTTAATACCATTTTTATTGATCGCTTCCTGCGTTGTCACATGTGAAATACTTTTTACTCTGCCCAAGTTTAATATTTATAAGTCTCGATGTATTGATTGATTCTTTGTGATGATAAACAAAATCTATGTCTGCGTGTCGCTCACAGTTAGCGGGGTTCTGCTAATCAATGCGCACTGTTCACAGAGTACGTCATTTAATAAAAGCCCTCTTAAGGTTTTTCAACAGCTCTGAGACAAAGATTTTGTTATTGACTATTATTTAATAGAGAGCTCAGCCAAACCCTATCAGTATTTATTATATTAGATTTTGGAGAATTTGCTTAAGTGAAATTCAAGTTTCTGCTGTATCTGGTGCATTGATGTCTCAAAATGAGTAACCTTTGCATGTCATTTTATATTTTAATGTGAAGGGCATTCAGGGCGGCGTAGAAAACTTTGGTGAGTCTTGCGTGATCTCTTAATTTAGCAAATCAGCAAATTTAAATTTGCTACTGATTGGATAACGTGTTTGATTGTTATAAAGGCTGCCTAGCAACATACAACAGTTATGATTTTATACTCTATGTAAAGACTTTATATTATGATTATTGATTAAAGTGTAAGTCGATAGCCATAAATAAATTCACGAAATGACTTTTAGTTTAATCAATTTACTTGAACCGTTTTGTCTATGTGATAGAATGCTCTGCTCCCATTGGCTGTCGATGTGCTCTGCTCCAGGTCTCTGCTTTCCTTTTCCCTGTCAACAGCCTTGTTTCTCAACCTGTCTCCTCCCACCGGAGGCAGCTGTGGCCAATGAGCTTCACAGAAAAGGTGTCTGCGTTTGATACGGACACACCCAGCCGAACTGATTGGCAGTTGGGTCAAACAAAGTCGTTTTCTTGGCTCGTTGCCTGGCAAACACTGTAAGCGTTTAAGGGAAAGCAGAAGACATTAAAGACACAAACCTCAAATCTCACTGCACAAAACCTATCTGCGCTTTCAACTTTGTTATTTTTTTGTGTGTTGGCTCGATCTCCTGAGGGTCTAAAGCAAACTACTAACTGCACTGAGAGCAGCAGATCTGTTTGTCGGGTGTGGTTTAATCAGCCTTTGTGCCTGCAGATGCATTTCATTACATTCACACAAATCTGTTTGCATATGCATTTGCCCTGGTGTTTTTCATCACGTTACCTTGAAAAACACTTTCACTTAGAAATTTGACAAATAATTACAAAAAAAATTGTGACATTTTTAAGTAAAAAAAATAAATGAAATTGTACTTTCTTGTTATACACCAACAATCCTTTACAGTTTGAAAAAATAATTTTTTATGGTATGCTTTGTTATAAAACTCATGCTCTTACATGTCT
Source organism: Carassius gibelio (assembly GCF_023724105.1). NCBI lineage: Eukaryota > Metazoa > Chordata > Actinopteri > Cypriniformes > Cyprinidae > Carassius > Carassius gibelio. The sequence continues at coordinate 19,633,039 of NC_068405.1, read as the reverse complement.
GTTTTAACATGCAGCAACTGCTTTTGTGGCTTGATGCAGATGAAGAATGATGCAGATGAAGAGCTGCTGCACTTGTTCTCGTCTTAAAATGAGCTGTCTCTATGTCTCTTGAACTCCTAAGCAGTGGAGCATGTTTGCGATGGAGATTAACAATGCATGTAGAAATAATATTTGATATTGTACTTTCGGCAGTAATGTATATATGGGGAGGTCATTGGTTTGAGGAGTGGTGTGCAGCGCAGATGAACACCGTTCTGGTTTCTCATATCATATGTGGAAGATTAAAGTCAGACTATTCCGTCACCTTCACTGACATTGTTTGTAGACTTGATGAATAATCGCCATTAAGAAGAAGAGCCCCCACATAGCCATCTGGTTCCTTCACCACTGTGATCAGTGCGTGCAGTTGGTTCACCCCGCTGAAGGGACCGCATTACGACTGTTTCACATTACTGCGACGTCTGTCTGATTTTCCCCCCTGTCTGGTTTTCAGTGGTTCGATCTGTCTTGCGGGAAAACCTCTCTTTGCTATTTTTTTTTTTTTTTTTTTTTGCCGTTTGCTCAGTTGAACTTTGACCTCAACGTCCTGCTTCTCCGGATATGAAATGCCATTCTGTGAGGTGTTGAGACGGCGCTGAAAAACTGTTTATAGATATAGTTCATCCAAAACTCTACCAATCCAAACCTGCATGACTATCTTTTTTCCGTAAAATACAAAAGGAGAAATTTATCTGAATGTCCAAGTTGCATTTAATTGCAACTAATGAAAATAAATGGGGGCCAGGAGCAGCCGGTCACCATACATTTTCATCATGGTATTTTGGACATGTATCACGGTAATACTGTTTTTTTTTTGTCATTCTTTGATGTACCAGTTCAAGCATTGCTTAAGTGATGTAACATACTGCCAAGTATGGTGTCCCATACAGAATTTGTGCTCTGCATTTAACCCATTCAAAGTGCACACACACAGCAGTTAACACACACACACAGTGAACACACACACAAACACACACACAGAAAAAAAATATACATAAAAATATATGAATTTACATTATCCTAGCTTAATAAATGACGTAAAAACTAATGTTAAAAATGTTTAAGTGTTACTTAGAGTATCATATAAATTTCATGGTACATGAATAAAAAAAACCTTTGGTAGCATGGTATATATAACTATACTGCCACAATCAGTGTCTAAATGACATGCGACAGAAACGCCCTCCTCATGCAGGTTTTTTTCAATCATGCATGGAGCTGACAGCCTGGCTAAATGATGTGAGGAGAACACACATTTCGCTGCATAAATTCAATTCCTTCCCCTGTTGAATGCAGGCTGTGTTTGAGTGCTGTGGTGTGACTGTCTGACTCAGGATGAGGGGAGCGTCTCACACCCTGTGGCAGAATTTATTGGTTCTGCAAGTTCAGAGTGACGTGAAAATAGTTTATCCTCGCAGGCCTGCATCTTCAGGGAATATATCAGTCTGCTGTGCACCATCAGGAAACACGCGTGCACAAACAGACCAGCCGTTGTGTTATATAGTTTATGACACAGATTCCCTCTGTAGGTTAGTACGAGGAAGAAACTCACAGACTCACAGATGTTCTTTACATATTGATCTCTGTACAGAGGTTTGTTTAACATATCAAGCTCGCATTGGCAGCGTTGTTGAAAGTGGTTCACAGTTCTTTATGCATTTAAAAGATTCAGCATTTGTACCTTTAACCTTGAAGTCTCTCCACGGTCTTTAAATAATGTAATGGTACAGTATTATTTATAACCAATGATGACAGCAATAGTATTAGATTTATATTAAATTAAATTATAATGTACAAAAGATGTACAGAGAAGTACAACTGTTTATTACTTTTTAAACCTGGCATAGAATAAGCCAGAAACTACACACTTATAATTAATACGACCCTGAACTGAAGTCATTTTATGTACAAAAAAGTAATTACATTCTGCCTTTAACTTGTTCTATAAATTGAGATTCAATTTGCAGATAAGGACAATATTCAGATATTAGATTTTCCCCGGTTCATTCTTCCTGTGTGCTCAGGGCCACACCAATATATACTCACATGCATCAACTTGAACAGATCATCTCTTGTGGTTTGATGCAGATCTGCTGACTGTTTGTTTGCTGTCAGAGTATGTTGGGAAATTCATCCATCCAGGAACAGGGTTGGATGAGTTCAGGGTGATCAAATCCAAACATCTAGTGTTATGAGCGGGACTGTAGGTGTCTCGGGGTTGTGTGCATTTTTGTGGGGGAATTCTCATATTGGCCGCATTGCTGCTCTGGAAAGAGAGATCACCAGGATGTCATGACATATTTTGTGTTCAGGTCAGCGAGACGCTTCTCTTAAGTACGCTTGTGTGTTCTAGAAAAGATTTTAAAAGAGCCGTGACATGGCCTTTAACCGAATTAGTTCCAGCAGGTCCGGTTTCTAATCTAGAGTTCTTGACGTTTCTGGTGAAGCTTAAAGTGGCCCCATAAACTATTCAGACATTTAAGCCACACAAAATGTCTGAATGTCATTCCATTAGTTACATACACAATGTCAAGCCAAGTTGCTTTTGCAAACAATTGATGAAAAAACCTTTACAGAACAAATTTCAGAGACCTTTTTTTCTGAGACATTTTGCTCCATCAGTTACAGTATTTAGGGTTTTTGCCACTATTGTATTATATTTTAAAACCTGTCTTTCTTTAAAATAAACATTAGTTGGTTTATTAAAGTGTTCAAATACTTATGGAAAATCCAGCAATATTGTACAAAATTCAGAACTTAAGAATTGGCTCCTTTTCCATGCATGAGTGTGAAATTGAATTGAATTAGCCACACCCAACAGGAAGTTGAATTGTAATGAAAGTGGCATTTGAAACATCTGTCTATCATTCGACTGGCTGGCTGGCATTTTTTGATTGATTGTTCTATTTTTCTTCCTGCTTGTAATGTCTAAAAACTTTTAAACTTCAAACTTTTAAAACAAGACTTTGTCAAGCTAACAATTTTTTTTTGGTTGTCTTGAAAAACTTTTTTAGTTCAAAATTGGGAACACTTTAGTATAGAAACCAATTCTCACTATTAACTAGTTGCTTATTAGCATACCTATTAATAACATATTGCCTGCTTATTAGTACTTATAAAGCGCATATACTGGAAGACTATATTCTACATCCTTAATCCTACCCAAAACAACTACCTTACTAACTATTAATAAGCAGAAAATTAGTAGTTTATTGAGGTAAAAGTCGTAGTTAATGATTTGTTAATCACAAGAATTGGACCTTAAATAAAGTGACCTAAAAATATAATGTTATATAATTGACATTTTGACCTTTTAAATTCACATTTAAATACAAATTGCAATTTTACATCCTGCCTCAATTGAAATGCAGGAATTTGAGGATTTTTTTATTTATTTCAAATCCAGTTATCTAGACCTTATTTTGTAGAACAATTATAGTTAAATTTCCTCTGTTAACTATAGTTACTTCCTCTTGTTGTTTGGCTCTCACCTCATTTTAACTCTAAGGCTGTAGACATTCTATACAGAGGTCATTTGTGGTCTCGAGCGCAGCTTTAACAAGATGCAGGAAACGCCCACATATGCGCCCCGTTGTCTGCTATCACACTTCATAAAGCCCTTTAGTGGGAAACTTCATCAGCCCACTACAATCTACAAACTACAATCATGACTCACGTATTGATGATGAATCGCTGTCTGTGTATCTGAACTAAAGCTTCACTTAGTCACTCCATTCACACGCAAAGGCAACGGGAGACATGTAGTCCGACGGGGCGTTTTTTTGCAAGCGAATGTGCTCTCCGCTGCATTCCAGTGCAGCTTCGCTCGAGAATTACTCCAAGAGCATCGTTAAAAGATGTTTCCTCTTCTCTTAACTTCTGAGAGACTTAGCATCATTGTTTGATTTCAGCTGATTTCTATGTCCTGTTGTCCTTACGATGGGCATCGTGCCAGGTAGAGGTTGCCATGACTCCCAACGCCACCCCTTTTCAACCCCCTGGAAGGTGGCATTTTATTCGTGGAATGCTCGGCGAAAGGGTTGTATTTTAGACAAAAGATATCTACTCAACATCAGCTGAATGCTTCTGGGCTCGAGTAGCATCATGTGACCCACTGGTGAAGGTTTTGTGATGGTGCCAGAACAGAAAAGGAGAAACTTGGAAAGCGAGATGCTAGTGAGAGTTCTTTCTCTTTTTTCCCCCCTCTCTTGTGTTTTCCTTGCTGAGAAAATGGCGGACTGTACGCAGACTTTCTTATTTAGCAAAAGTATTTTGGTGGCACTTGTATATGTCACTCCCCTGTGTTCATTTTGAATCTTACAGGTTGTTTTAGTTGGTATAAAATTGATCCACTGTTTCCGACACTCTAAAACAAGTCATGATTCGGTGAATGAATAGGTGCAAAAACTACTACCCACTTTGAAATGGCTCAGTTGTACCATGAGTTGAACATTTACGTTCGATGTACATCAGCAAGCAGGTGAGACAGTGAGAGGACAGCAGCTGTTTGTGAAATGCTCACTTTTCCCGCCTCGACAGATTGTGTGTTTCTTTTAAAACCGCCGTGTTCTTGTCTAAGCTCACCCTGTTCTCGCAGACAGTCACGCATCGCGTTCTCTGGCAGGGATGTGTTCAAACAAGCTGTTTCTGTATACTTTTCAGTATTTCCCAGCTAGAATGTTTGTGTAGCCTTATAATAATTATCTTTTGATTCAAGTGAAGCATTTCTTCCCCAATTTATTTAAGTTCCTTTGTGTTGGACTTTTGTCAGATTGTTTAATCGGTGTATCTATCCTTATTTACTTTCATAACACATAGTCCTGGTCATACTTGATTTACACAACTACACATTATTCTAAAGAAAAATGTTTGCCTTTGTAATCTTTTTTCAAAATGTAATACCTTTCTCCGCCTTTGAAGCCCTCTTATTTTTGTCATGTAATTATAACACTTTTTTACATAAAACTAAGTCCCTGCCTATGTTTTTATCCCTCATTAAATATCCTGTTTGACTCAAAAGTATGTTATATTATAGAAGCAAAATTAACTGTAAATGGCATTTAATTTAATTAGTTTTCTACACTGAATTGCATAGACTTTTAACTGTGAACATATTTCTTTCTCTTCACAGCACAGAAATCAGAAGCAGTTATGAATACATCTCCACTGAAACTCGACCAGGTCAGTGGAAGATGTTTTTGACTTTCTCCTCCTTTCTATATTTACAGTGACTCAGTGCACAGTGTTTTGTTCATGTTGGGAGGAATGTTTTTGTGGTTGATCTGATCTGATAGCTCATCCACAAAGACTCGGCGACATGAGGATGACCTGGGATTGGGTTTCATATGAAGCTCTGACCACTTGTCACAAACCCGTAGATCCGATCTTGTGGCGTAATCTGCAACCCAAGCTCGATTCTGTGGGTCTCTGTCACTGTGGTGAACTCAACGCACTCTTTGAACTCGCTACAGCAGTGGTTCTCATACTTTTTAGGTGGTGGGCCACAAGATAAAAAAAATGCACTGGATACCAGCTACCTTAAAACAATTACCAGATTTAATAGTGCACAAATTACCTTAGTTTATAAGGGTATTACTTAATTATGTAATTTTGTTCTTATTTCATTGAAATAAATTAGACTGTGTTTGCTAAAAAATTCTGTACATTTGCGTACTTCACTAAATGAGCCAAAAGATATTGTTTCAGTAAATTCTGTGTTGGTGCTTTTTATCTATTATAATCATGTCTTATCTATTTTATTTGTTTAATGAGCCAATCAAATGATGGATCATTTGGAATCCTTCAAGGTTTGAGAACTGCTGCTGTGAATGGATGATCTGTAGAGAATTTGCAAATGCATCAAATCACTGATGCAAAAAAAAAGGTTTCTTCTCTGAAGGAGCAGAAGTTGTTTTTGCTCCAGGAGGTCCAGAGGAATGCCAGTGTGGACGTGTGCATCCAGGCTGAGGTAGTAGGTTGTATGGTTTCGAATGACACCATGGGAGTTAACTGTACAACCTTCTAGCTTTCCTTGGAGTACACTCATTTCATCAAACAAGACTTCAAAATGGCATCCACTTATTAAGGGCTCCCTTATTAGAGAGTATGTTCGCGTTTTCTACTTTTAAACACATGAAGTCAAGAGATAGACATAGGCTTGTAGGCTTTCAGTGCAGTAACACACAGATGAGTGATAATTGATGTTTCCTATTCCTTCACAATGGACAGGCTGCCAGTATTATTGTCATTTACTGTGTTGTGCATATCTGATGTTGGACAGAAGACACGCAGCATATTTTTAGTAATATAATCACATCACTAAAACGACAGCAGGAACCACCACAGAAATCACCCAGTATATCTCTCAGCTGACAGAGTGTGATGTCAAATTGTCTTGTGTTTTGTCATCACTACTGCAAATCAGTCTGTTTTCCCCTGAGACATTTGTGATGGCTGTTTATAATCAGAAAGCATTGGATATTTGGAAAAAAGCATTAGGGAATGGTCAAAATGGTTGACTGGTCTGATGTTTCATATTTATCTGTATATATTTGTTTGATATTTTTAGCAACACTTTATTTAATTAGTGTGTTGACAGAATACTGCGCTGTAGCTCTGATCTGAAACGCCCTCTTCGAAAAGGTTCATACACATCAATTGTTCAGAAAACACGATAACTAGTTGATTTTGAAAGTGGTGTTCAAAACATCCTCAAAAAGCAGTAAACTTGAATCAAACTACATTTAGAGAACAAATATTTTCTTATATCTCATTCTTTGAGTGATATATAACATGAGATTTCAGTTGTTAGCATCCAAAAATAATTTCCCATGATCTGTCTGTCATTGGTTTCCCAAGTTGTCTGTGGCCCTGCTAAAGACCCTGATATCTAGGTTTTATTTTTCCCCCTGAATCATTCAGGATTAAAGGGATTTTCAGAGCCCTGGGCCATAAACAGAATGTGAAATGCAATATCTTAACTGTAGCGTGCTGAAGCGCCAGTGTTGTTGGCTTCTGGATCCACTGGCATTTCTAATAATCAGCACTGATGTCACTTCCCATGAGGGTTGGTGAATTTAGTTGATGTGGGTTATATTTGGAATACCAGCTCACCACTTCCTGAATGCTCCACAGTATACTGTATAATGAATACTTAAAAAAATATGTAATTTGTTAAGCATCTTAAGACATTGATTGTCGAAGTAGTGTGTCTCAGATAATTCAGTATTGGAATTGGATTAATCCAGCAGATCTGCATTTGAAAACTCTTTGAATTCCTTGTTTGGGAATGTTACCAAGCTAAAAGTAGTGCTTTAAAATCAATTGTTGAGCATCTGGCAGCAGGCTATCTTTGGCATTCAAAATCAAGGTTTTCTTTTGCAGTATGCTTCCAAAATGTAGATTTATAAGCTTTTGTTCCAATTTTTCAGAGGTGTGTTGAAGCTATGCACTTAACAGCCTCATATGTCTGCCCGGCGTCTTGTGTTGGTGGGTCTCCAGCGTGAACTCCTGCAGTCTGTGAGGCCCGGTATTTTAGTCTGGCCTGAAAGCATCTGTAAGCACACATAGGCCCCACAGCAACACAGCCAACATGGTGAAAGGGACTTAACTGCTATCAATTAAGCACAGACAAATGAGCAGTGAAATAAATGAGGATTCAATGGGCAAGCGTAAGAGTCTCCGTCATTGATTCCTCTCTCACACGACGACAGGGTTGGAACGAGCTTAGCGCGGCCCCTCTAAAGCTTGAAAAGACATGGCTCCTCTACCCAAGGCTTAAGTCCACTTCAGTCCCCTTTAGTCGGGCGTCAGCTGTGTTAGCCAAACCTTCATGCAGCTTACATCTGAATTCTGTTTAGGCTATTGGGATTTAGTTTATAGAAAACAGCAGTCAAAACTCTTGAAGGGATAGTCATGCAGAAATGTCATGTCATAGACATTCAATATAACAAAAGTCGATTTTTCAAAATGGTCCAAAAAATATTAGCCTTCTTAGTCAATGTGTCTCTGTATGATGCTGTATTCTGAGTCTTTAGTGCTTTACGTAACAAACAGACTGAAATTAACGTTGTTATTTATTTATAATTATAAATGTTGTGACTGGACCAAGGAGTCAAACAATTTAAGAAATGATTTGTGAATGAATCATTCAAATCAGTTTTGTGAACTAGATCAGTTGATTCATTGAAAAGATCTGACTCAAGTGAATAATTCACAGGTTAAACATCACAAGATGATGTAGGGCACATTTTGAGATTTTCAGCAGTTAAAGATTTCACTTTCAAGCTGTTCTTCACACAAAGCTATCATTTAACGATCAACCACTTGATTATTTTCAAAAGAGTAGTCTGGATGTTCTTCAGAAACTGATATTTAGTGTTCCACAGACAAAAGACAATCAATCAGGATGGATCGACATGAGAGTGAGTAAAAAGTTTTCATTTTTGGGTGAACTAGCCACAGTATGTTGAATCGAAGGGAAAGGCCGTTGTTTTGTATTCTGTCGTTTCCTGTTTAAACTGACAGAGGGAGTCAAGCTGCTTTTATTTTAGGAGGGATTTTTCCGCCTTCACCTCTGCTATCGGATGACTCTTCCAGATGTAGCAGAGCAAACCTGGCTTGAAATCATGCTTGTTCAGCAAAACCAAGTCCAGCTGGCAGCCTAGTCGAGCTGCAACTCGTTGGTTACAGCTGTGCTTAGATTTATGTGATGGCTGAACAAATAAATGAGTGAATTTGATCAGGAGAAAGTTGAAGCTTTTGATTCAGTGAGCAGTGGGTCCACAGAAAGACCTGAAGGGTTCTCTTAGTCAAGTCAAGCACTAAATATTGTGTTGACATTTTCATTTGAAGTTTCAACAAATATCCATAAACAAAGTATGTTTACATGTACAGTCCTATGCTGATTATAAAAAATGTGAAAATATTCTTTTATCAGAAAAAAACTGCACAAAACAAACCAAAGCACCTAAGTTTCTGTTACTCCCATTTTGATTTGTACATGCATTTATCACCATTCTGTCAGTTTATTCAAAGTGCACGTCTGCTTACATTATGGTGTCAAGATTGAGGAGAAAATTATGAAGATCTTGTATAAACACGGTTATCTTGCTTTGTTGGGTTTCTATTAGGGATGTTCATTTTAACCGTTAACCGACCGTTAAGAATTTTGACCGATTGATACAATCAGTTAAATGGTTTAAAAAGTCTTTTATTTATTTATTTTCAGTGTCAAAGATTTAAAAAGGTTTGCTGCATGGTTAAAATATACTACACTTATATATAAAAAAAAGTGTTTTTTAGAGAAAATTTTTTTATTTTATTATTCTAAAAAGAGCTAATGCCGATTTTTAATGTTTGCAAACATTATAATAAACTGTAAACATAGCTATTTCAGTTCCCCTCACCCCACAACAAATTCATTCAATTAACAGTATTTAAAAAAGAACAAGAATTAAAAATAGGCCTTTAAGAAGTTATAGCAATTTAAACAACAAGCCAAAACAAATTAATTTAGACTAAAACAAAACTGAAACCATGTTGGGTCCCTCATTCGACACAAAATCAAATGTTTCCATATTCACTATGTATTTGAATGGCAAATTATTATTTATTATGTAGCCTACTTTACTGGAGTTCCACTATCCATGTAAAACAGAATGATCTGCAGAACATCACGGCGTTATGGTGATAAGACTTAACAGCACAGATTTGACTACATATTTAAACTGAGCACTGTGGGTTTTTTTTTCATATGTTTGACTGACTGTATTTTATTATGATAATTAAAAGACTGCATTGTCGAGGTAGCCAAGCTTAACTGTGTGGACATGCAGCGCCAGCACAATCACTTGAGTTTTTTCCTTCCAACATTGGGAGCAACTACTCCTTTTAGTCATAAAGATAATCTGAATTGAACGGTTTGCCTTTTATTTGTGGACATTCACAATAAAAACAAATCTTTGTGTGTAAAATAAGCCTAAAGAAAATAGGATAACGCTTTCTGCCATCTGGTTTCCTTTTGTCCCTTTCCTTTAAAAAAAAACATTTCTTGTATAGGCCTAATTATTTGCTATATATAGCCTAGCTTTATTATGTTTTTCTCCGCTCACAGATGCACTGCAGGTGCGTGATATGATATGAAGACCATGTGAATCCCCATGTTCAGTTGTATGCTGCTTTTCTGGCATGTAACATTAATCCCGGGGAAACAGATTTTTTTATTTTTAACGGATCACAGACACTTATCCTCTCTAATTTAATTCAGTTATAATTTAAAATAATCTTGTTGGTTATCGCTTAATAATCGTTTAACGAACTTAGGTTATCGGTAAGGAAAAAACAAAATGAACATTCTAGTTTCTATAATGAATAATATTTTCCTCACTGTCAGCATTTTGCTGTGCAAACACAATAATTTTAAAACTTTATGCTCAGATCACTTCTGAAGTGAACAAATATAACTTAAAACAACATGAAGTGACATTTGCGATCCATTTAACTTCTGTAATATTCAGTGGGGAAAAAACTTGATTTTCTTAATCAAAATTAGATTGTATCACGATTTGATGTTATTAGCTAGTATTCATTTCTGCGTCTTACCTTGGTTAAGTCTGCAGGAAAGAAAAGCCCACATTTAATACATTTTGATAAAACATTTTTATCAAACATACTGCATAATGATAAAGATCAATTGGTTCATGTTGTCTTTAAAATTACTGTTGTGTGGTTATCTAAGACCGTGTGTCTTTTGTCATCCAGTTCTGTCTGATTCTTCCAGACGTGTGACCAAACCCTACTCATTGATTCTTATTACAAGGTCTGCGATTGGCCGTCTAGCCTTTGCCCCCTGTACACGAGAGTGGAGCACTGATGAACATGACCTACTGGTTTCAGACCGCTGTCCACCTCACCAGGGCCACAGCTGCATCAGTAGTCACCAGACGTTACTGTGGTGATGAGGTGCTGAGATTTATGACAGATGAATAAGAGTAATCTAAGCGTAGCAGACAGAGGTGCTATTGATCTGTCTGGAGTCAGGGCCACGCTGCTGCTGATGACACTTTTTCCAGTCGATACGCATTTGACCTCTGACCCTGGATGAGAGATCAATGAGTTCGATTTGGATGGGCGGGGCCTGTGCACTGGGCCGGTCAGACAAGATGTTATAGTGGTTAACGACTTGCGTTCAGCACACCTAAACGCTGCGTGACTGTGCACTCACATAGTTTCTGTAAGGGTCTTCTGGGTTCTCATGATTGTAAGATGTTGATGGAACTAAAACCTTTAAAATTATTCTGAATGGTTGTGAATTTGTTTAGATAATTGATACAGTAGCATCACTATTAGATTTGTACAAACTGTTAATGTTAAAGGGATAGCCTAGTTCACCCAAAAATGAAACTTCTGTCATTAATTACTCAACCTCATGTCGTTCCAAACCTGTTAGACCTTTGTTCATCTTCTGTACACAAAATAAGATATTTTAGAGGAAATCCAAGGAAATTTCTTACCCTGCATAGACAGCAACTCAACTGAAACATTCAAGGCCAAGAAAGTTAGTAAATAAATGGAAGGGGGAAGTCATGGCCCAATGGTTAGAGATTTGGACTTGTAATCCAAAAAGTTGCGAGTTCGAGTCTCGGGCCGGCAGGGATTGTAGGTGGGGTGAGTGAATGTACAGCACTCTCTCCACCTTCAATACCATGACTTTAACTCATGTTTTCTTCACAACAGATAAAATTGTAGTTAAAAATGTTTTGATGTGATAAAAGAGATCCATGCCTTTTGGGTCTCATTTTTGTATGTGATTGTTAATGAGTCATGGTGTTTTGAAATGACTAGAATCGTGTTCCAGGATATGAGAAATAAGAGATTTCTGAGTGGGTTTTAAGGCTTGTAAAGTCACAGTTTAATTGGAGACGGATGTTGAACTCAATATGTTTCTCTTTGTGTAGTGGTTTATGGGGTTTTCCCTTCTGTCTAGCATTCATTGTGTGTTGTTTTGCGTATGTGTGTGTGCTGTCTGGTAATGTGTGGTGACAGCACTCTGCTGATGGCCACTGTGTGTGTGTGTTGATTGATCACCATCATTCCCTTTCGGTCCCTGCTGATCCCACCAACCTTCCCCACACACACACACACACACACACACACACACTTCCATTCTACAGTGTGATAGACTTGAACTTTTATGCTGCTCACTCGTATCGACAAACCTGTGTTCAGACGCTGCCCAAGATGGCTTGAGTTTAAACACTGAATCTATGTGGATTTGTGAGCTCTCCCGCTTTATGTGTGTGTGTGTGTGTGTGTGTGTTTGGAGCTCTGCATTGCAGTAGAACAGACATGGCGAGTTTGTGCATTAAGCTCAAAATCAATGATGTGTGCAGTCAGCGCCCAGCACCCCTCTATGATGGGGTCACGACTCTCACACACCCCCCAGTGCAAGCTGAGGGGTCAGAGGTCATTCAGGGCCACTGCCAGAAAGATAAAGATGCGTCTGGTGCTCGGAGAACCACACAGGGTGTGCATGTTGTCTTTGTTTTTTATTTATTATTTTTTTATATATATATTTATCAGTTTTAGCAGTGCATATATTATCATGCTAATGATAATGCATGTTTTATATACTGTGTATGTGCATGTGTACACTGGACGTGATTCATGAAATATGAATGAACTAATAAACCAAATGTTTTTTATAAACTGTTTATGCAGAAATTTGTTATGCTGATGTCTCATGAGGCCTATTATTTTTTATTCACATTGCAGACTTTCAATCAGCTGCATGATGATGATTGCTTGCATTGTTTTTCACTCAGTTATTTCACATCTTATTGTTTATATTGCTGTTTTTGTTGATCACCTTATTTTGTTCACATTACAATAGTTATGTCTCCATTTTGTTTAAATGGCGGTTAATTTTGTTATTTAGTTTTTCCTCCCATGTTTTGTTTCAGTTGATTTTGATTTACCTTGTTTCTTTCCTCATTTTGATAAATTTTAATTTGTTTCTTTGGTTTGCCTCTTTGTTTAAATTGCCACTGTTTCATTATTGTATTTCATGTTTTTCATTGTATGTTGTTTCCTTGTTTAAATTTTCATTTGTTTATAGTTTATGTTGTATAATGATAAAACAAACTATAAACAGATGAAAATTCTCTCTCTGGTTTTCCTGCTCCTTGTTTTCTTTATTTTGCTGTTTTTCCTCATTTTGTTTAAATTGATTTTAATTATTACATTTTTTTATGTTTTGTCTCCTTGTTTTGTTTAAATGGCCTTTTCTCCCATGTCTTTGATGTTTCCTCAGCTTGTTCTCCTTAAATTGTCATCGTATCATTATTATGTCTTATGACTATTATCTCTTTATTTTATTTCTTTATTTTTTAAAGATGATCTTTAGATACTGTGTAATTTTACAAAAATGACTATGAACTGCTTTACTGTGGCGGTCAAACACTTTTTTCTTCTCCTCAATCGGTTATGGAAATGTTGTCACAATATTTTGACAGACAGATTGTCGTGTGGCTGCACAGAGCGCCGCAGAGAGCGAGACGCCATTTCTGGCTGCTGGCTGGCTGTGTTGTTTCGAGCCTTCGGAGAAAGTGAGGGATTGATCAGTGCAGAGGGGAAGTGAAGCTGAGATGAAGAGAGGGAGGGAGGGAGGGAAGGGGAGGTGCGGGGGGTGGGGGGCGCTCTCGCTGCAGAATCAGCCGCTCGCTGGCACTCAGTCATACCGAGAGAGCGAGAGCGGGTCTCACAGACGGCCCAGGTACAGGTACAGAGACACCCGGGACAAGTGTCCGGAATGGAGGCGCATGAGCGGGTGAGTGTGTGTCGCCAGAGTAAAGGTGTGTGTGTCAGACTAACGAGTGTGAGGAGGGTGACAGTGACGAGAGGATGTGCAGTGGTCCTGATAAAGATGATGGTGTTCTCACGAGTGTCTTCTTCAGGTGACATCTCACTGTCCGAGGATGCTTTTCCTTCTTCACTCTTTTTCTCTCACTCTCTCCTTTTTCTTTTCCCTTGAAGATATCAAAGTCGGCACAGGTTTGAAGGTAGACAGTGTGTGTGTGCGCGTGTGTGTGTGTGAGGCACGTGGCAGCCGCTCTCATTTCCGGGAGTGTCCACACCGTCTGGTCCCTGAAGATGAACGATGCTTCTTGTTTGTGGGGGAAGGAGGAGTCTTCAAGGTGTGTATGTGTGCATCAGATGTGTGTTTGCAGTGTAAATGACATGCATGTTTTGGCTGCCGTGTGCGTTATTGAATATGCCTGCAGTTAGCGTTGTGAGGTTGCATGATCTCGCCTGTGCTCACAAAGTCACAAAAAAGACAACTTATTGCAAAAGCAGTGAGGGGGAATCGCAGGCGCTGCGGGTCTGGGTGGGTGTGGGTTGGTCTTGCGGGGAGCTGTGTAAGACGTTTTTTTTTGTTTGTTAATTTTTCCCCAACACCGGCTCTTGAATGTGGCTGATCAATTGCTGCTACATGTCTTTCGGTGTAATGGAGTCAGTGGCGGGAGACGAGACGCAGACAGACACACACACACACGTACACATGCAAGAGGTTCATGTCTGAAGCTGCAGTCAGAGGCCAGCGGTTCTGCTCACCAGAGATCCTGAAGATGAAAAACACCGAACAAAGAGAAAGACAGACAGAGAGACTGACCACCTGACTGGAGGCTTTTCTCGACAAACAAAGGCTATGTCTGCTCCCTCGACGGAAAACTTCAAATCCCACCGCTTGCCTTGGTTTCCTCTTACCTGATCGTTTTTTGGGGTTTGTCTGCTTTTGTGTGCATGCCATTTGGTGAATGATATACCTGTGCGCTGCATGTCTGTGGCTCTAAACTCTGCAATGAAAAAGGCAAATTTTATTTCCTAGGCCGAAAATTATTAGCAATAATCTTCGTTATGCTGGACGAAAGAGGACGTGAGTGTGCAACACTTGTGTGTATGTGTGTGTCACTAACCTGTGTGAACACCGCTGCACTCCTCCTGGTCCCTGAGACCCTAACTTGTGAGCTTTTTGTGCTGAAAATCACAGGTTAAGCTCTTGGGACCTGGGCAGAGGGCAAAAGCACTCAATCCCCTGACAGTGTCCCGACTGAGAAGGACTTGGGACGGATGTCTGTGAGAGATAAGAAAGAAAAACGTTGGACGAGAGAGAGGATGAGGTGCTGGTGTGTCTGAGAGATTGAATGTTCAATTTGTTCACATGCTTATGATGATGATGATGATGATGATGGTTTCTTCTGGTTTTTAAATAAAACTCGATCCTGTGTGTCTGCTGAGGTGTTTTTTCTTTGGGGTGAGGGGTGCAGGAGAGGGTCGTCTTGCTAATCGCTCTGTCTGGCTGTCTGGTCGCCACTGCAGCTCGTTTATAAATGACCTTTATCGCATCGGCAGCAGGAGGAAGTGACGGGATTATCAGTTATTCCCACACCAGTTTCTTTTGGTATGCGATTAACAGTCATTTAATTCTTGATTTAAAATCTTTTTTGAAATGTTGCAAAGATTTTCTCTTAAATAAAGGTAAAACATGCAGCCGTTTTTTCTAGTGCCGCCCTTCGTAGAAGATGCCAGCACCTGCACTACTATGAAACAAGTCAGCTTGGATCTATCCTCATCTATCCACCAGATGTAATGTAATTTTTGTCTAATCTAGTAACGTAGAATCTGTCTGATGCATAGCCAAAAAAGTCTGTGCAAAAAAAAACACGAGCAACATATTGAACCAACATATGCTGACACCTTCATTTACACAACAACGATTTCTATGAATAGACTTCATTACTTCTTGAAGACCAGACTTTGCTGTTAGAAGAACATAAGGCTTGCAGATTATTGCGTTTAAAGGCGTCCATGTTTATACGTGTCGTCATGTTGTTTTCGAGCAGAAATGACATTGAACTCCAGACGGATGGTAGTTTTAGAGGGTCCGGCTGGCACGGAGCTGTGGGATCCTTCCTGTTTTAAGGATGTGAACTCATTAAGTCTTACTCCTGGCTTTGTTCTTTATCTCCCTGGAGTGTTTAACTTTTAAAAACCTAATTTTGCTAATTTACCCACATTAGAAATGTAGTTTCAAAACAGTTGATTTCCCCCTATTGCTCTCTCTCTCTCTCTCTCTCTCTTTCTCTCTCTCTCTTTCTCTCTCTCTAATTATATTTTTCCCCTGCTTGGTTTCGCTCTGAACAATGGCGGATGCCAACTAATCAGGCTGGGTCTGTGCCACAAAGCTCCCAGCAACAGCTGAAGCTCTGCCATGCTCTGTGCATACCAAGCAGTCAGCCACGACCAGCGAGCGCCAGCCTGGTGCCCAACGCGGGGTCAGACAGTTTTATTAGGATCCGTCTGACACTCGGCACAGGCTGGCAGTGCCAACGCACAGATAAAATCTTATGTGTTGCTCACACTATTCATCTGAGCTAGCACATAAATTCTCCCTCATCCCACACAATCACACACACACACACACACGGACCATTTCATCAGCTAGATGAGAAAAGGAACAAAGACTTGGATCCAGCCAGGAACAAAGATTTTGTTATTTAATAAACGGCCCGACTTGTGAATGGTCCAGCAAGCATCAGGGTCTGATGTCTCAGCCTCATTGGCATGGTTTCATATTTACATTTTTGGCTGACAGCGCATTGGACTGAGTTTCATTTGTGTGCATCAGAGCAAAAAATGGTTCGTTTTCTGGCTGATAAGTCTGACCAGCATTTTCAGATGGACGTGGGCATCCAGAAAGATAGCCAGGCATGCAAACAATGAATTAATGAATTTGAAATAGTTTCATATTTATAAATATTTATCAATAGTTTAATAAATTGTCTGGCTGTCAGATTAGCTAAAAATGAAACGGATAGACTGAGAAATGTTTATTCATAGACTGATATAATAACTTTATGAATAATGAAATAATAAATGAAATATTTAATTCCTATAATTCTCATAAATTGTGCATAAACCTTGCTTAATTGACTTGGATTTGTGCTTATAAAGACAGTGCATTTACTTTTGAAGTCAAATTATTTTGTTTGCAGTTTAAATTAAATTAAAAATGCTTGTACTTGTAATATAAAATGTGTATTATATCAATGTACACAAACATTTTGAAATATAAAACATACCTAACCTGATATTGAATCATTTAATTCACAGAAGACCGCAAGAAAGATTCCCTTGATAAATGTCAGGAGATAAAGACCAGCCACTGAGGAATTAAAAGAGCCCGCTGATGGTATGTGAGTGTGTTCTCACTAAACCGCATGCGGTTGAAATAAACGTAACATTTGTCTGGGATAAAGCTACTGAAAGTAGATTAAGCACTGAGAGCTCAGCCGGGAGAGGCTGCAGGAGCCGGGTGAATATACAGGATTACAGGAATCTTTCTTCCATTGGCTGTCAGGGATTGTTGTGGTGCATGCTATCAGTGCAGGTCAGAGGAAACAGTGGGTCCTTCTCACTGCTCACTGCAGGTACAAATAACAGGTGCAAACACACAGCCTCACAACGTCTGTGTACATGTGTGATGCTGCCACTGACACAGAATGCACTTGTTCATTGTGCAGAATTTATTGATGAGCATAATGATGACAAACATTCATTTTCCAATTTACTCAAATTCTATTTAAGTGCTCAAAAGTTCTGAACAGGTATTGATCATCTGTGCTGTACATGAGATTTCGATTTTTAATTTCACTTTAAAATTAAAACATTTGAAATCCGAGATTCTATTGCAAATGCTGTTCCAGTTATCATATCGTTTATTGGCCATAACAAAGTCTTAAATCTGTTTCATATTACTTCCTACAAAATTTGTTTATTCAGAATACCACCGCGTGTTAATCAAAGCTAGTTTTGTCATTATTTGTTGTCACACTTTTATTAAAGCAGTAAGCCACTGGAGGCCACGTATTAGTCATTTTATTATAGTCATCATATTGAGCCTATTAAGAAATCATTTTACCCACTGTTAACCCTAGTGAGAGATAAATAAATATAATAAAATGTATTTGAAATACATTTATTTCATGCTAAGTATATTACAAATATATTTAACTATTTATTAATTTAATACAATTACCCTACAGTTGTTCTTTTAGTATACTTGGAACATTGGAACAACTTAAAGAAGAGCCATTGTGGATTCCCCAAAGAACCTTTCACTGAACAAAATTATTTTTCTCAGTGTGAAGATCATTTTAATAATCTACCTTTTCACTTTTCAACTCATGTCCAATGAAAAGGTTCAAAGGATGTTAAAGGGTCTTCATGAAACCATCAATAGCAATAAAGAATCTTTATTTGTGAGAGTGTACCAGCTTTTTATAATTTTTTTTATGGTTGTGTTGTTTTGATGGTTAAACTAGCTTAACTATTTTAAGACAACTGATTCTAAGCTTTAAACTTGCATCAGACATTAAAAGACACGTTAAAGAAGTACAAATGCTTGTGTGTTTTTTTTTCCATGTGTCCCTTTAGTTGCTAACAATCTTTTTTTTTTTTTTTAAAGTGCATGTCTACTTTGTGGTCCATTGGTTAAAGTTTCGATAATATCTGTCTGTTGGGGGTTTGATTAGGTCAGACAGATATTATAAGAATTTGAAAAGAAACCAGAAGTAATTTTGAAAATGTCATTATTTTATATATACATTGCATTTGTGGGTCCCCAAACGTAAAGAAAGCAGATCAATCTCAGCCGAGTGTAATGGCCTATAATTGGCCTGCATCAGTCTAGAGGACGGCCCGTCACTCGTAAAGTCTTTCCTCCCCGATTCATCCTGCCTTGTGTACCCTGTGACCGCCTGCCCTTCTCTTGATGTCTGCAGTACTGCTGTGGAGGCGTTGCCAAGGAAACGCAGTATCTGGCTGGCAGTGTGCTGGAGTTATTGAACCACAACTGGCTTTTTGCTTTAGAGGATAATTAGCTTCTGTCTCACAGGTTTCTCTCAGCCGATGGGACTCCAGTGGACCCCGCGGCTGCTCTGAGCGTCTTCCACCAGTCAGAGCTTTTAACCCATCGGATGGCGGTTAGCGGTGGCCGCAGGTGCTCCTGTTACCTGCACGGAAAGCTGCGTGAGCACCCCAGCAATCCTCAAACACTCACACACACACACACAACCCAGATATCTTTTTGTTTTTCAACATACAGTGAGCTCTGGCAGAGATATAAACCTGTCTGTATCCTAAAATGCACTCTCCCACACACAAAAAACAATCCCTGTTGTGAATGAGTGTCCAAAATAATACAGATTTAATTAATATAATTTCAAATAATACTTTAATATAATTTACAGATATAATTAATGGTTTTAATTGCATTGCATTTAGGTGCAGATGTTATTTTCAGTTTGAAGGGAAATTGCAGATTAACTTGATATTGTTATACGCATTCTTACTATTTACTAGGATATGCCATGAAATAATACCATTATTCAAAACACACTCAATGCACAGCAAAACATTTTTTTTTTACCTTTTAAAATAAAATCTAAACAAGAAAAATTTATTTACAAGCAGTCATTTCAGGAAAGTTTTCTTTAAGCTGTTCAGTATAATTAAATGTTTTATTTTATATATAAATATATATATATACACACACACACACACAATATAAATTTGTTTTTTTGCAAGTTTTTATTTTTACTGGAAAACAAGATGAATGTACTGATTAAAAATAAATATTTTTCCATTCTTTTCTTCTCAACCTCAAACCCTTAATCTGTTTCCACAGTGTGTAGAAATGAAGAAGTGTGTGTGTATAAGTTTGCAGCAGCAGTTTCAGCAGGTGAGTCTGACACAAAAAGAGCCAGATCCTTTAACCCTTCGGCTCACACACACTGCTTTACAGTGACACGCTCAGACCACAGCTGCCTATTAGTCTGCTAATCTCTTGTATATTTGGATTTTAAAATGCTGTAAATGTTTAAGACTGTCTAATAAATTGTTTAAATTACTGTATAAATTGTTGACTTTCTTTTAACACATGCAATCATTAACCTTACACACTTTTTTTTAAATACTCCCTCCATATGTATAAGTGCAATATTTTCACAAATGAAGAAAACAATCAAAGAAAGCTGAATGCAGCTTTGCTGATCTGTGTTGTATGTTTAAGGTTGTAGCAGCAGCATCACAGCATTAGTTACATGTGTGTACGTACAGCCTTGCTGGCTTTGGGAAGTGTGTGTATGTGTGTGTGCTTGCAGATGTGTGTGTGTGTGTGTCTTTACCCATAGAGCGGCCAGCCAGGCTGCAGATATCATCCATCTCCTTGTCACAAAGCGCCAGGGTTGCTGGGTAGGCAGCAGACAGCCGCTCGGCACTGAGGATGGGAGCTGAATCCTAATTCTGCCGCTGTTCTCCCCCGCCTCCCACGATGGAAAATCATTAACCTTAGGATTGGAGAACAAAGCAGAGAGCTTTAGCCAGCTAGCTGCTGTTAACGCAAAATGCCTCAACCACATATTAAAGGGGTCATATGATGCTTTTTTTAAAGATCATTATTTTGTGACTTATTATATAATAGAATATATTGACATGCTTTAATGTTCAAAAAACACATTATTTTTCAAAACTGTACATTATTGTAGGTCCTCTATGCCCCGCCTCTCTCAAACACATCGTTTTCTACAAAGTCCCTCCTTCCGACTAGCACAGTCTGCTCTGATTGGCCAACTGACCCAGTGCTTTGTGATTGGCCGAACACCACAAGCACTCGTCGGAAATGTAACACCCCTTTCCATTATCACAGGCTTCATCTTTCAAAATGTAAAGACAGTTAATAATATCCTTAGTTTTACCATGAGTTCAAGCCCGAAAGGGGAACAGAGTCATGTGACAGACACAGTGATGAAGCTCGTATGTGTTTGCAGGACACAAGCCATGGATGGTTATGACAGCTGACTCTCTCTCACACACACACACACACACAAAGCGCAAAACTCCACATTTGAACATTCAATAGCAAATACTAAAAGTAATAACAAAACATACTTACAGTAGCTGATTCAAAAGTGCCAGATTGTCAAGGCAAAGTCAGGATGACCTCCTCTCCTTTTAAGTAATCTTAAAGATTCCTAAATGCGTCTACTTTCGGAAGGCCAAATAAAGTGTTTGTTTTTTTTTCACCTAGAAACACAACATCTCCCTGACATGACTGCTTCAACACTAACTGTGGTTACTGAAACCATGCCTTCTTTCTTTGCGTGAACATCTGGGCAGCATTAAGCAAATATGTCCACATAGTGACGTAGACATGTGGGGGCATGTTTGAATGAGAGGTTTTAGGGGGGCATGGCAGAGTCTTAAATTATATAAAGAATATATCTTTGGATTTGAGACTTTATTCTTTGCAACTTCACAGATCTTCTTCGTGTACCAAAAGCTTGTAACACTCCAAAGAGAAAGGAAATTTAAATCACATCATATGACCCCTTTAACAAGTCTCAATAGAGACACATTAAAATCACCCTTCAGACCTTCTGTGGTTTTTGAAGTGAGCTGCCTACATAGTTGCCTTATAAGACAGCAGTGGAACCTCACAAGTGACTGCTTTAGATCATTCTACAAATGACATGTTCAAGTCCTACTGGGAAGTTCATATTTACGATTTGGTAAGTCGTCATTTCAATGTTATGTGTGTTCAAGTCATTTGGTCAGTGCATTAAAAACTCCTTCTACAACATAATGATTAAACAATGTGCATCAGTGTGTTTTTGCTATTTTATGTTTAAATTTCATTTAAGTGCTGTGAATTGAATTTAAATATGTTAAATATTTTATCACAAATATAAAATATTGTTGCAATTTAGGCATGCAACTGGAAAAATAATAATCCACGGACAATATTGCATCTGACTCATCCCTGATGCAACTTAGAAATGATGGGCTTAAAGGAGTAGTCTACCAAAACTTGTTGTAGATGAGTTGTGCAACAGATTTGGAGAAACTTGGCATTACATCACTTGCTCATCAATGGATCCTCTGCAGTGAATGGGTGCCGTCAGTCAAAACAGCTGATAAAAACATCACAATAATCCACACCAGTCCATCAATTAACGTCTTGTGAAGAGAAAAGCTATTT
Organism: Carassius gibelio; assembly: GCF_023724105.1. Lineage (NCBI taxonomy): Eukaryota > Metazoa > Chordata > Actinopteri > Cypriniformes > Cyprinidae > Carassius > Carassius gibelio. Next base: position 19,610,901 of record NC_068405.1, on the reverse strand, counting down.
TACATAAAACAAATCCATCAAGTCATTTTTAACATTAAATAAGCCCTCTATTCATAATATTGTTTCCTCCTTTAAAAAAGCTTCCTAAATTAGGAGAGAAATATGCATAGGTCAAGCGCAGTTTACAATCCAAAACAGTTTTCTAAGGGAATGGACTTTTCCACTGTATGAAGCATTATCATGAATTACAGAGTATTATGGGTTATGTATTTTGTCCACAAGCAACGATTTAAAGTAAAATACATCTCAAAAAATGGAATTGTTCCTTACAAACATGAAACTTTTCACTTCACAAGACATTAATTGGTAGACTTGCACTTGTCACTGTTCCGTTATTATTGAAAAGCTTTAAAGAGTTATTTAAATTGGGGAAAGATTGTAAACCCATGTTTAGGTTTCCTGACCTCACCTGGGTAAGTTACTGATCGGTTAATACTTCCTCACTATCTTAGATTAGACATTTTTACACAACTTTGGAATTAGAAAATGCTAAATAACCATCATGGCAGTGCAGAATATTAAAGATTTGAGAGAAGAAAAAAATCTAAAATAAAAGGCAGTATACGATAGAATTACATTACATAATTACTGAACATATACACTCCCCGTGCAGCCAGCTTCGTTTTGGAGCAAGTGAAGTCTGTTTTTATAGATCCAGAGATCTGTTTACTCAGGCTGTTACCCGTCTATCTGCCTGTATTTGTGAGTGCGAGGACATGCGATTCTGTTCTAGCTCTTGGAAGTCAGTGGAGGCGCAGGGCTCTTTGTTGTTTTGAACTCAAAGGACCCTCCTGAGTCTGCAGGCCTGGGAAACAGATCCGGTCCCACACACAAAGGAAACTTTGATTCAAGGGTGAGTAAAACAAATGCTCTGCTTGTACGTTATCAAAATCTACTGGCCCTCCTTCTGAAGTATAGCCTCGAGGGATCTCCCATGAAAAACGAGGAAAGAAAAACTGAATTATCTTTTATGGAAACTAAACAATGATTCTCTTAGATTAACAAACCCAATGCATGAATCCCGGAGTCCAAAGTAAACAGCGGCGAGCAGGAGGAAGATGTGCTCAGACACAGAGCCCAGTATGAGACAGACTCTTCGTGTGTTTTCTGGAAGTTTGAGGACGTTGACAGTAAACTCTTTAACCTGAGTGTACAAATCCTTACCACATGTCAGATAAACCGGCCTCACTGTAAAAATACAGCAAACATAATAATAATGTACCACATATGCAGCATACTGACAATCAATCAGACTGTAACTTTTTTGTTAAAGAAAATTAAGTGATTCAAAGCAGACATTTTTGCTGTATTGTTATTTACTTTACATCTCATGTAGTTCAAATTATGACAAAAAGATTTATTTTAACTAATGTTTATTATAAAATTATTTATTATAAATTAATAAAATATTATTTTTAAATATATAGAGACTTTATTATTAAATTTAATTATCAGAATATTATGTATACTATGAAAATACGGCTCACACACACGCACACATTTTTGAATAGTAAGTCTCTTCTGCTCACTATCCTGCTTTTATTTTATCCAAAGTACAAAAGTTATTTTTTTATATATTTTTAGTATTTAAAAAAAAAAAAAATTCTGTTTGAATATATTTTAAAATGTAATTTATTCCTGTGATTTCAAAGTTGGATTTTTTGCATCATTACTTATGTCTTTATTATCATTAAAGATTTAAAGCATCTTTTCTCAATAAAAGTATTAATTTCTTTCTTAAACTTGTACATTTTCTAAATGGTATTGAGTATAATGTCACAAAGCGTTTTATTTCAGATAAATGCTGATCTTCGGATGTATCTTTTCATCAAAGATTCCTGAAAAAGTATTTACTCAACTGTTTTAAATATTGATAATAATAACAACAATAATAATTAGATATTTCTTGAACAGCAAATCAGCATATTAGAATGATTTCTGAAGGATCATGTGACAATGAAGACTGGAGTGATGATGCTGAAAATATATGTAGATTTGATCACAGGAATAAATTACATTTTAAAGGGTACATAACATGCACAGTTTCACTTAATCTCATGTTAATCTTGAGTACTTATATAGTAGTACTGCATCCTTCATATCTCCAAAAAGTCTTTAGTTTTATCATATTTATAAAAGAAAAATACAGCTTTCTGATTCTTTCCAGAAAAAGCTGAGCTCCTGGAGGCGTGCCGTGGGCAGAGTTATAATACTGATTTCATGTTGTTTCCATTAACATATATTCACTTATGTGCTGATTTCCAACAAAATATTCCTTTTATCACAGGGACGGCTCCATGTTTTAATAGCAAACGATGTGCAAAGCCAGTGTCAACTTGGGCCTTGTTTATAAAACATTCGTCACTCAAATGACGAGAAAACACAAACACACTTGATACACTCCGTTGCTGCCCCGGAAAAACAAACTGCATCCACTGTTCGTGCAACGCTGGGTTCTTGGGGAAGCTGAACGCGGTAAACTTTCCCTCACATCCAAAAATGCACTTATTTAGAGGCATTCTCGAACAAATCCTATGCAGTGTTGCCGACAATTTTGAAGCACGTTGCGGTCTCGCTCTCCTCTGATCAATGTGTGCGCAGGCCGCGCTTTTCCTGGAGAAATGCTCATATAAGGACTTTCGTTCTCGTCTACGTCATTAGATCCACAATCGAAAAAAAAACAGACGAAACAAGATTCTCGGCACAAAAATTCTCAGTCATTCTTCTAAATTATTTTTTAAAACTTTGTCCATGTTTAGCATGAGATTCCATCTCTTTAACACCATGAACAACTCTGAATACACAAAACATAATTGTACCCCCCCCCCCCCCCCCCCCCCTTAAAATATATTCAAATTGAAAAAAATATTTCACAATATTACTGCTTTTTCTGTATTTCGAATCAAATAAATGCAGGCTTGGTAAGCAGAAGATATTTTTTAACTTTAAGAATTCAAAAATCTTTGACTGTTAGTTTATATATTCATTTTAGATAAATGCAATTTACTATTTTGTCATATTTGACAACTGACGACAATTTCAAGTATTAAATTATATACTATTATAGACAATTTAAGTTGTAAAGTGTTCACTTTTACATCTCAAAAAAGCTGATGGTGAGGAGGGCTTTCCTGCGTTCCGTAGAGAAGAGCCGCTCCGAGGCCACGTGTCTCTCTCTCGTGTCGCTCAGCTGCTCAGCGATGCCTGCTCTTCTGCTGGAGCTCGAACACAACACAAACACTCATACAGCTGTGTGTTAGACACGAGCGCGCGCGTCTGACAGCAAGAACACGAGGAGAGGAACTTTTATAGCATGCAAACAGATGGAGCAACCCGTCTGACGGACACGAGGCTTGTCCCGTCCACAGAACAGCTGTGAGAGTTCAATGGTCTGTGAGATGAAGTCCATCATCGTGTTGACTCGCACCTTCGCGCTGAGGAACAGAAGCTCACATAATGTGAATACATGCGAGATATAGGCGATATAAAAAATGATGGCCAATACTTGTAAGTCAGAAATTATTTTCACATTATGGCCGATAAAGATAATTGACCGATAATCATTTTGAAATAATATTTTGTCTAAATAAATGTAAAAAAAATAAAATAAAAACAATGACCCATTTAAAATGTTACAAGTGACACTTTTCAGTCATCACATTATGTAGGCTACGATAATAATTTTTTTTTTTTAGATTTGCTCAAGATCAGATATAACAGTAAAAAATATATTTTTTATTAATCTTTTATTATTTTTTTTATTTTATTTTTTATTATTTTAAAATGAGCGTCAGGACATATGTAAAGCTAAGTCATGTCTAACAGAAATATTGATAAACGAGATTAGATAATAATTTTACCATCAACACAGATAAAGATAAAAGATTAATATTATAAAATGTTATATTATCTAAATAAAAATTACTTAAAAATGCTACAAGTGAATTTAGGCATCGCAGCATTATAATGTAAACTACAAAAATATTTCATTTAAAATTTGCTAAAGATTTTTTTATCATTGTTTTTAATTGAGCATTAAAACCACAATATATATATAATTATATATAATAATAGTGATATACTGAAGCATTATTTCTGCTCAGTGCCAATAAGCTGATCATTATTTTTTTCATTGATGATTATTTTGATTAGTCTGATAAAGATAGTTGACCAATATTTCCAAATTTTATTGCTAATTTTTTAAATAATAAAAATAATAATACAGTGAAACATCACAACATTAAATGAAAATGGATATTTATTTTGAGATTTGCTAAAGATTTCATTGAATGTCTTTATCTTGTTAGATGATGGGATGATAAGGTATTGGAGTCTTAATGTTCATGAGTACAAGACGTGGGTTATTGTAGCCTGAAGACTGCTGGCCTACGCTTCCACTTTTCCAGAATTATTATTATGAAGTTTGCGTTGCCATGGCAGCAGAACTACTGAGGTGAGTTATCTGACCACAGGCTCTGTTTGACCACTCATTCTGATGAGAAATCAGCTCTTCAAACTCTAACCTCTGTCCAGCACCAACACTGCAGATCAGCACTTACATGGAATTACATCCTAGTCATTCTCCTGTTTAGTGGATGGACATTTAATACCCATCATCTCTTAGTCTATAGGCCTACACTGAATCTGTTTTCTGGAGGATTCCTCACAGATGTCCCTGGTATTTGAGAAGGATCTGCTGGACAGGTGTGACACACTGTTTATGGAACTCAATCGCCTGCATATGTCTTTCTATAAGAAGGCAGCAATTATCTTTAAAAGACATGCTGATTGTGTTCTAGAAACCTGGTGGTTATCAATATGTCACAAGAAACTGTTGTAAAGCAGTCTGTGTGGGATCTGGCTGTCATATGGTAGTGCTGTGTTCAATTAAACAAAGTCACAGATGTTACACTTAAAGATAAACGTAGGAAAAATCCATGCAGCTACTGCTGAAGTAGTTCAAATTGAGTGTAGGCTATGTCTATGAGACATAACAAATAGAAAAGAAAGTTTCCCTGTCTGGACAAACTGGATCTGATTCGCTTGGCCTGTTAAAGTTACTACATTAAACTCATTGGTTTAAGGGAAAATCAGCGAGTTTAGAACCCAACTAATATCCAGTGGGTACTGTTTTGACTGTACTTCTCACACAGACTGCCATTCTCAAGAGTGCTTTATTGCTTCACATCTGTTAACAAACAACATAATGCAATGTAGCTAAATGGCGCCCTCTCTTGGTTAACTGTTACTATAGTCAGTATCAGTACATCTCCCTTTTTTTTTTTTTTTTTTTTTTTTTTAACAACAACTTAACAATACTTTCTCCTTATAACAAAAGAAGAAGAAGAAAAAAAAATTATATATTAAATCAAAATCAACACTATCTTGCCGTATATTAAACATTAACTGCAAAAAACTTGTTGCATATTCAACAATACATAGTAAATACTATGTTTTACCAACATAACTTAACACTCTTCTATCAGTCTCTTTGGTTTCACTGCATGACGACGTGGTCTTCCCCCACCTGTTTCAGTGGAAGGTAAGGGTTCTGCAATGTTCCCAGTGATGGTTGTAGAGCTAGGTGAGTCTTTTTCTACTTGTGCTTGCTCTATCAGTCCATCAGAGATTACTGTATCTGTATTTTCCATACAGGTGCTTGGCACTTTCAGCAGGTGACGACGATTTCTTCGCAGTGTGTTACCATACTCTGTAAGTACCTCGTAGGATCTTGGTGTAGTCTCTTTGATAACCTCTGCAACCGGTCCCCATTTTCCATCACATCTGACACGTACCATGTCCTTTTGTTCCAGTCGGCATAACTGTTTGGCATTCTTGTCATAAGCTCTGCTCTGGCTGTTTGTCTTTGCATACTCTCCATGTCTTTTCTGAAGCAGGTGTTCTGCTGAGGGTAGCCGTGTTCTCAGCTTCCTGTTCATGAGAATTTCACCTGGAGACCGTCCACATTCAAGAGGTGATGCTCTGTAGTTTAGCAGTGCTAGATATGGATCCTCTCCAGTTTCAGCAGCTTTCTTTAGAAGACGCTTGACAATCTGTACTCCTTTTTCAGCCAAGCCGTTTGACTGCGGGTACAGGGGACTTGATGTTACATGTTCAAACCCATAAGTCTCTGCAAAGTCTCTGTAGTCCTGACTACTGAACTGTGGTCCGTTGTCACTCACCACGGTCACCGGAATTCCATGTCGCGCAAAGATGGCTTTAGTGTGTTTTATCACCTGCTGTGCTGTTGTGTTAGTCAGCATCGCCAGTTCAGGGTAATTTGACTTATAGTCCATGATGACCAGGTAGTCTCTCCCTGCTAGGTGAAATAAGTCCGTTCCGACTTTTCTCCATGGTTCCTCTGGTTTATTATGGGCCATAAGGGGTTCTTTTGCTTGCTGGTACCTGTGCCGCTGACATGTCTCGCAGTGCTGCACCAGTACTTCTATGTCCCTGTTCATGTGTGGCCAGTACATCAAAACTCTTGCACGTCTCTTGCATTTTTCAATGCCTAAGTGCCCTTCATGCGTGAGTTTTGCCATTTGTGAGCGCATGGAGTTAGGTATGACAATCCGTTTACCTCTCAGGAGCACCCCTTGCACGACTGAAAGCTCTTCTTTAAAGCTCTGATATGGATTTGACAACTTTTGGTCATTTGGCATGTGGATTTTTCCAATTACAGCTTGTAGCTCACTGTCCTCTGCCGTTGCTTTAGCAATCTGTCTCCATTTCTCCTCAGACACTGGTATGTGTTTCTGAATGCAGTCAACATGAACCTGCACTTCATGTTCTGTGTTACTTGATCCTGTATGGGTCAAAGATGCTCTACTGAGTGCATCTGCCATTACCAGGTGCTTCCCTGGTGTGAACTCGAACGTCAGGCTGTATTTCTGGAGACGGAGCATTAACCGTTGGATGCGAGGAGGAGCATCTCCTAGTGCCTTTGTTGAGATCGCTATTAGCGGTTTATGATCAGTTTCTAGTACCACTTCTCTTCCATAAATGTATTCATGGAATTTTTCACATCCAAAAACTGCTCCTAATGTCTCTTTTTCAATTTGTGCATAGTTTCTTTCTGCCTCTGTCATCGTACGTGATGCATATGCCACTGGAAACCATGCTGTGTCATGTTTCTGAAGCAGAACTGCTCCTAGTCCATCCTTTGAAGCATCTGTAGATACTTTCACTGGAAGCTCAGGATCAAAAAATTTTAGCACTGGTTCTTTTACTAGGCTGTTCTTGAGCATGTCCCATTCAGTCACATGTTCATGCTCCCACCGCCACTCAGTTCCACTTTCCAGCAAACTTCGCAATGTCTTTGTGTTGGCCGACAGATTTGGAATAAATCTTCCCACATAATTGACTAAGCCTAATGCACGTTGCAGCTCAGTCTTGTCTTTGGGTTGTGGCATTTCTTTTATAGCCTTTACTTTTTCGGGGTCTGGTTGTATCCCAGCAGCAGATAGTCTGTCTCCTAGGTAAGTAATGTCTCTCACCCCAAACTGACACTTTTGTTTGTTCAGTTTCATTCCTGTTTTTCGTGCTTGTGCCATCACCTTTCTCAGTCGCTCGTCATGTTCTGCCCTTGTAGCACCCCATACGACTACATCATCCAGGAAAACTCCCACACCTTCCATTCCATCGAATATTTGCTGCACAATTCTATGAAAAACCTCTGGTGCTGAGGCTATTCCAAAAGGCATACGTAGGAAACAATGTCTACCAAAGGGAGTGTTAAATGTGCACAGTGTTGCACTTTCCTCATCCAGTTTAACTTGGTAGAACCCTGATGATGCATCCAGCTTGGAAAAGAGCTGTGCTCCAGCCATTGTGCTTGTGATGTCTGATTTAGTTGGCAACTTATAGTGCTCTCTTTTGATCCATTTATTCAGATCTCTTGGATCGATACAAAGTCTCAGATCACCATTCTTTTTTTCCACAATGACAAGAGAATTTACCCAGTCAGTAGGTTCTTCTACTTTTCTTACAATCCCTTTGTCTATCAAGGTATTCAGTTCTTTTCTCAGTCTTTCTTTCAGGGCTATTGGCACTTTTCCTGCTGCATGGATAACTGGTTCTGCATTTTCCTTCAGCCGAATTTTGTACTGATTAGGTAAGCAACCGATACCCTGGAATACATCTTTGTACTCTCTCACTATCTCTGAGGTAGAATCTGCACATATCTCTTTTCTTTTTGCTATGTGCTGCGCCTCTAGTGGTCACTAGAGCGCTATCAATGACATGGACCCTCTTTATAAGCCCAAGTCCTTCACTTGCTTTCAGACCTAAAATCGGCTGCCTGTCCTCCTCCACCAGAACAAACAGTGCATTTATGGTGCGTCCTTCTCCTGAAAGACTCGCTCTGAAAACACCCATATGTGGAATCGGCTGATCGTTAAATGCTCTCAAGTCCAATTTTTTGGGTCTCACTTTTGGCTTTTTGTTCATCCTGTTATAATATTTCCTCGGCATGACATTTACTTGTGCACCTGTGTCAATTTTCATTGGCACCGTCACACCATCCACCATCAAAGGTGCTATCCATTCATCATTGCTACAGTCCTTATCAGACAGGATTGCTGCATCAACATACAGTGGTTCTTCGTCCTCACTATCACTTTCCTCTTGTTTCTGTCCGACTGCATGCACTTTTTTCTTTGTGAGACAGGACCTTGCAAAGTGATTTTTTCCTCCACACTTTCGACATTCTTTGCCATAAGCTGGACATTCTTTTGGAGCATGTTTACCTCCACATCTCTGACAGTCTCTGCCCTGAGGTTTCACTTTGTATTTCTGTGTTTGTCGCTTATCAAATCTTTTCTTTTGCTTTTGCACTGTATCAACAGCAGCAATTTCACTTTCGTTTTCAAACGACTTCAGTTGTATCTTTGCACTTTCTGCAGCTTGACATATCCCAACTGCCTTTTCAATGGTAAGTTCTGTTTCTTTTAGTAACAGCATCCTTACTCTTTTGTCTTGCACTCCTATTACAATTTGATCTCGTATCATTGAATTGCACAGTGTGCCGAAATTGCAGGATTGACTCTTAAGGCGCAAGTCTGTCACATACTGTTCTATTGATTCAGTCTCTTTTTGCATTCTGTTCCTGAAGACATACCGTTCATATGTTTCGTTCTTCCTCGGCGTGCAGTAATCTTCAAACTTGCTCAGTACTGCGGGCAGTGTGTCTCTTTCCTCCTCCGAAAAGACGAACGTGTTGTACACATCTAATGCAGCCCGACCAGCTACAGTTAGCAGCAAAGCTATCTTCCGTCGATCGTTTCCTTCATCGAGTCCAATAGCTAACAAATAAAGCTCAAAACTCTGTCTAAAGGCTTTCCAGTTCGCATGGACGTTACCCGTCAACTTCAACTCGTCCGGTGGGCGTATATTATTCATTTCACTCATTTTTTACGAGTTAACTCCTGGTACCATGTTTTGACTGTACTTCTCACACAGACTGCCATTCTCAAGAGTGCTTTATTGCTTCACATCTGTTAACAAACAACATAATGCAATGTAGCTAAATGGCGCCCTCTCTTGGTTAACTGTTACTATAGTCAGTATCAGTACAGGTACGAACTGAAAGGGAGGGGGGGTACAATGGTGTTTCGTGTAGTCAGAGTTTTTCACAGTGTGAAAGAGATGGATTTTCATGCTAAACATGGCCAAAGTTTTAAAAAATAATTTAGAAGAATGACTGAGAATTTCTGTGCCGAAAATCTTACTTCCGGGTTGGTACAAGTTTCAGCTGTTTTTTTTTTCTTCCGATCGTGGATCTAATGACGTAGAAGAGAACGGAAGTCCTTAGCATTTCTCCCGGAAAAGCGCGCCCGCGCACACATTAATCAGAGGAGAGTGAGACCGCGCACATCAACGGGCTTCAAAATCGTCGGCAATGCTGCATAGGATTTGTTCGAGAATGTTTACCACGTTCAGCTTCCCCAAGAACCCAGCGTTACATGAACAGTGGATGCAGTTTGTTTTTCCGGATCAGCAACATGTGTGTTTGTGTTTTCTCGTCATTTGAGTGACGAATGTTTTATAAACAAGGCCCAAGTCGACGCTGGATTTGCACATCGTTTGCTATTAAAACATGGAGCCGTCCCTGTGATAAAAGACCACATTCATGTAAGTACAACTGCATCAGATTTCTGTATTTTGTTGGAAATCAGCACACAAGTGAATATATGTTATGTAAACATAACACGAAACATCAGTATTATAACTTCGCCCACGGCACGCCTGCACGAGTTCGGCTTTCCCCGGAAAGAATCGCAAAGCTGTAGTTTTCTTTTATAAATATGATAAAACTGAAGACTTTTTGGATATATTAAGGATGCAGTACTACTCGATAGGTACTCAAGATTAACATGAGATTAGGTGAAACTGTGTATGTTATGTACCATTTAAGGCTTGTTCAGAGGACTTGAGAGTTGATCTTCTGTTAAAAAGAAACACTGGGGACATCTAGTGGACAAACGTATAAATACATAATACAATTTCTAAGCACACTTCTAGATCAGATTTTAGATCAGATTTTCACGTGCAGTATTACTGGCGTGTGATCTTGATTATTAATTGGGTAAATTAAGTTAAACTTGTCATTCATCTCTACGACAAAGAGTGTCGACATGAATACACTATATATTTATGGGGTATTTCATAGGGTAGTTTACGGAAAAATGGTCAGCTGTGTTTATTTTTTTCATTACAGTTATATTATAAAATGAATTTTAGGGTTTAAGGCTGTTTTAGTAAGTAAATAAAACATATAACCGTCTCTATTCTTCTCTTCTGAATGGGTTGGAAAATATTTCATGATGTTAAAGATGTTAAAAACTTAAGTTATTAATATGTAAGCAATTAAAATACATATAACATTAAATTATGCTTACCACTTCTGTTAAGTAATTATGCGTATTAATATTAATGAAAGTGTTGCTAACTTTCACCAGACTTCCAGCGCTTCAATCAAAACCCCGCCCTCCAGTGAGTTCCAAGAGTTCTGATTGGCTAACGCGCATGTTTTCTATCAGATGATGATGATTTCTATTCGCTAAAGATTGGCATTTAGTCTCTTACCCGTTTTGATTTGGTGTCGCACGCACTCCCGCTGTCCAGAAGGGGGCAGCAGCGCGTCAGTCTTCAGTAATTAATACATAATGTAGAATAATGTCTAATCTAAGAAACCTGGCAAGAAAACCATGTTCCTCATTGCCCATCGTCGATAATGTGACACTAATGTTAAAAGATGGTTTGTAAAACAGAATCTCTGCATGGATGAGACGTTTAAATGGTAAAATTGAAATGTGTGATGAATGGCCAGCAACCTTTCACACATAGACAAGTGCAGTTCAGATACCACACATACTGTCTCATCATTTCATCAAACATATTGCTCAAATTTGATCTGCCGTTTATGTATCCCATGAGGCCCCTGGCTGCCTGAGAAATGCTAAACTAATAGGAATTGATTAGAGCCGGATCTCTCGGCTGTTCGTTCCCAGCGGTTGTGCTGATTTATGCGGCCTGTCAGTCTGTCTGATGAAGACAGATGCACTCAGAATAACTGCTGCACAACTTCACTTCAGTTTGCTGCATTTTAATGGCTCTAATTCAAAGAGGAAATTATTATTATACAGGCTGATTGAAGTGGCGGCAGATGGAGAACACAAGCTTTTGTGTGTGTGTGTTTCAAACACACATAGGTGACACACCGCAGCCAATTATATCCTTCATTGGAGGAAATATAGCAAATATATGAGGAAAAATGACTTTGAAAATGTCAAGGACAGCTGAACATGACTTTTATTCCGTCTTTCCACTTGTTTTTGATCAGACTTGGATATAAAGATACAGTATTTACATTCTTTGAAGAGTACACGAGCAGTGTGTATAAGTAATATGAAGGGTTTCTCATTCAGAAACCTGCTGTAGGTTTGATTCTTTGATTCTGATTAGTCGTTCACAACATTTAAGACGTACTAGCAGCACTGTAGCCCCTAACTGAACATTTTTAGGAGCACAAACATAAAATTCAATGGCAGACCTCATATCTGCCTGCAATGCAATCATTCACATATTTTCCAAATGTTTTGATAATAAACAGACTTGACTCATAAATATTACAATGTACAGTATTCTTTTAATTTCAGAGCGATAAGAGAAATATGATATGATAAAATTACTATGGTTTTGCATTAATGCATTAAGTGCAGTTACTAATAATATTACACTACATGTTCATTTCTTGTTTATTTCATGTTTATACACATTTTACAGCAAAGCACTAAACTTGAGTTGGGAAGCTTACAAAATGTATTTTATTAACAACAGTTATGGGCAAAATCTAATTTACATGTAGAAAAGATATATATTGTACTCTTATTAAATGTATCATTATTCTCATATGAAACTGACCAACAAATTCAGTGATTATGTGTAATTCAGTCGCAAACTGAAGAAAAGTTTATTTCATAAATAAAAAAACATTGAAAACTGACAAAATCCGATCTCCTCTGCTGCCATCTACAGGTTATAATGGTGAGTTGATATATTTAATTTTACATAAGAGTTTGTTCACCACAGTATACTTTGGTCATACCATTAAAAATAACATTAAAATTGGATAATTTTAGAGTTTTAAAGTGCAGGATACATTTGTGTGAAATGCTTGTAAGTCACTAAAAATTGCTTGAATTTCTCTCTCAAAAGGCTGTACAAAGCCTGAAATAAATAATGTAATAATCGACTATTTCTGCAACAACACCATGGTTATAGTTAGCACTGCTGCTTCTGGTTTACTATATAAGCGCTGTTTGATCTGTTTATAACCAAGATTTATATGCAGAATTTGAAAACTTCTCAATAAATCTCACAGCAACCTTTATTCATTTTCGGCTATAATTAATACGCGTCTCGCTGGATCTTGCGGTGCTATGCTGTAACAACAGTGTCGCGAACTCAACTTTGTTTCCCGAGTAAAGCTGTTCTGAGCTCGGACTAGTTTGTTCCACACTGTGCAACTCAAACGAGTAGCGGGAATTAGTTTTGCTTTTGCACAAAATGTACCTGCGATAACAACACTCATCATTACTGAACCCAGTGATACTTTGATGTGTCTTGTATGTCACTCATGTGGTGTGTTGATCACACTCTTAGCATAAAGAGACACACCACTCATCATTTTCAGGGTTGGGGTGGTCATGTGACTTGTCTTGGCTGTCATGTGTCAGGTGAGGTCCCATTTCTACCAGAAGACCAAACCACGTGGACAAGGTAATGCCACCATTATTTTTATCGTTTATTACACTATTTTGTTGAGTGGTTCTAGATTAAAATACTTTTAGTTGAACTTTCTCTTCTGTCCCAGCACAACTGCATTGTCATCTAGAAGTGCTCTGCTTTATTTTATTCTCTGCTATGAAATATGAAAGAGCGGTTTTGTAGCCTTTCTCCATGAGTAAATACATCTTTAAAGTCTAGACAGGTAGAAAGACAGGTGAGAACCTGTATGGATCAGTGTTTCAAGCAATCCATCTTTCAAGGGCAGCTGTGCTTCCTAATCTGACCTTACAATGGCCTGTCCTTTCACTTGCCGTCAAAACATCTGCCATTTCTATTTAGAGAGAAAAGAGTCCTCATTAATAAACCTGTCAAAAATCCTTCTTCTGATTCTCAGTCATATCGGCAGTAGAACTGAATGTGTTTTCTAATGAGAAAAGTGTCAATACATGCTTCCCGTCCTGTGATGGCTGTCTTCGACGGTGGGCTTCGCAGCTTCCATGGGGCTGTCATGGTGATCAAACAGCCGTTGTGGTGCTAGTTTCTGACAGAAGAACAGAGCAGGCAGCTTGACATGACTGAAGCATGACCGAGCTCTCGCAGTTGCAGGCGAGACGCTCGCTCTGATCTAAATTACACAAGCTGACAGATGTTCTTTTCATTTCCCCCCACAATTTTGTCTTTTCTTAACCCTTCTGTTTCTTCTTTTAATGACTTGTTTGATTGAATTTAGCTGGTTTGTTCTGCTTCGCTCCGATAGTTTGTGAAGTGTTAGAGCTGGTTACCTCTCCATCTCTCCTCAACTTTCAGAATTCAATATGTGATTTGTCCAGCTATTAAAAGTTTGGACATGATGTACTTTTGCCATATATCTGTGTTTCTTGCGCTGAGTAAAGATAAGCATTTGGTTTCTCTGTTTTGATATCACCTCAGAAAAATAGCGAATGAGAACTAATAAGAAAGAACCTTTACTGTAGTTAATCCAATAAATGAATGAATGAATAATTAAATATAAAAAAATAAAAATTTCATGATGCTCTTTTTTTCATTGGAACAAATAAGGAGAAATTAAAAACAAAATCTTTAAAATCAAAACATTTAATGCAATTTAGCTTATATGCATTTATAGTTTTTATGATGTTATTTTATTTATACGTCTCAAAATATATATAAAAAAGAGCCACCTGGACATTCTGCTGAACGTCTCCTTTTATGTTTCACTCAAGAAAGAAAGTCATATGGGTTTGAAACATCATGAATGTGAATAAAGGTGAATAAATGATGTGATTTAAACTAATGTTTCTCATTTTTAATAGTTTAGACTCAAAGCCTTCTCAATCCTTATACAGTGTCTTAGTGTCAGGATCTTTTAGCCATGTTTGGGATGATCCTTTTATAAGACCTTTTGGAGGAATTGGTTTAATCTTAAGCTGGTTTGTAGGTGGCTTTTTTGTTCATGTGTCTCCAACCATTTCTTCCCTTCACATCTTCTGCAGATTAGAGGAATATTCATTTCCTTATACAGTATCTGTATGCTTGCATAATACCTGCACCTAAAGACAGTGTAGGAGACATGGTGCATGCATGCTTGGATTTTTCCAGATATTTTTGGGTGAAATGATGTTAGAGATTGTGGAAAAGGTTGCATATGTTTCCGAAGGGAGTTCAGGATGAACCTATCATGCCGTTTAATAAACCCCCGGCCTTTGAGACGCATAAAGCTCAATTCCTGTACTGTTTACTTCTCCGATATTTCAGACATCAATAACATTCTTACAGGGGACATGATAAAAAGCAACAATATTGATGGATTCTCTCTTGTTGTAAAAATGACTACGGCCGGAGTGACTGGAACATTATAAATAATGCATGCTCTCTCTCTCTCTCTCTCTCTCTCTCTAATAATAGTTGAGACTAAAAGTCCCATACAGCAGGTCAATAATGACTCTGAGTTGGATTGCGTTTGCTCTCATCTGAGATGCGATTGGCAGCTTTGATCAGATGACCTAAGTGGACCGAAAAAACAATTATCTAAGCTGAATCTGTCTCTCGGTGCATGAAATGACTGCTTGATATCGGCTCCGAGAAGGAATGAGCCACATTAAACGAATGGATGTTTCTTCAAAAAAAGCCTTTTAAAACTGCAGAGGTTTTTAAAGTTGCCCATAAAAATCCAGTTGCTTAAAGTAGAAGTGAAACAACAGTAAAAGCAAGCACCACTATTAACATTTTCAATGATCTGTTTCTTATGTAAGTTTATTCTATACATACTGTTGCACTTCAGTGGCCCACCATCTGTTTGTTATATCTGTAAATACATAAATGTGTGTTCATTAATATGGATTGGATGAATCTCACGCCTCACCCGCTGCATTGTCTCAAAGACTGCAGCTCGTCCCACAGGCTTTCCTCCGATAAGATCTGATCTGTTATCTGAAATATTATTTACTTGCTCGAGTGAACCTAACAAACACAAACAAAATCCCTCATAATTTCTGATGGTGTTTCCATGTTTTGAGGCAGCATTCATGTCTAGCACAACCATCATTGACTTGAGGCATCAGAGATGATATGAAATGATGATCCCAACAAAGAGTGCAATAAACAAGCCATTTCAATATTTATTGCATGAAAAATGACAAATTATTACTTTTAGTTGTGGTGTAATTTTCATAAATGTTAGTATACTTGGTCAAGTGTGAGTAAAGATTAAATATGCTGAAATATGAAACATAATTGGAAGATAATGGAAAATTAAGAGACATATCACAGCATCCTCAAATTATATAATTGTTTAATTAAATGAAGCTAGCTCCCAAAATGTTTAATATACTTTAAATAAAATAGTTTTTACATTTTAAGAAATGATGTAAAGATGTATTTATTAAAAAATGTGTGTATTATTTAATGGCTAGTATTTGTTTCAGCATTTGAAGTGAATGAAAACAGATATGGTTCGGAGGACAGTCTAGCCAAGAGCAGAATAAAACATTGAGCTGACGGGAATCTTAATGAAGACTTACTCATGTCATCTAGTGCCCTTGATCAAGGTGACTTCGAGCGTAGCCCCTCTCAGGCTCTCTTCACAGTCCTCAGAGGTTTATAAGCCTGACTCAATAGAAGTCTTGTGTTAATGAACATGTTCAGTCATTCACTTGCTGTGTGATGTTTGTTGCAGCACATCATCTGATCGCTGCCAGTTTCAGGCTATATTTATGACTGACGCACTTGTTTGGACAGATGTGTTGTTTGCTTCTGTCTGAGGACACTATATTAGACTAAAAGGTGCTTGCGCTTTATTAGCCTTATTAGGATTCATTGATCCTGTCAGGATGAGAGACTAGAGGACAGAGGGGTGAGCAGAGAGACACAGACTCTTGCTGCTTTTCACTAAAAGACCCTAAAAGGATCTTAATCATCATAAGATTGCATTGTGCTTACCATTTACATATGTCTTCATTTCCAACAAACAAATTACTGGTGCTTAATGTTATTTTTAAATAATAAAAAATTGGGCATTATTTGTCTGAGATGCAACCATTTGAAAATCTTGAATCTAAGGGTGCAAGAAAATGAAAATATTGAGAAAATTGCATTTAGAGTTGTCCACATTAAGTTTTTAGCAATGTATATTACTAATCAAAAATAAAATTTTGAAACGTCTACGGGAGGAAATTTACAGAATATCTTCATGGAACATGATCTTTACTTAATATCCTAATGATTTTTAGCATAAAAGAAAAATTGTTGTTGGATATTGCTATAAATGCTTTATTTTATTGTCCATGGTCACAAGTATGATGGCTAAATTACTGTAGGTAACTTATACACCAGTATAACAAAAAAATATAAGATGTGAATAAACAAAATGTGGTCTAAACAAAACATGTCATTAGCTACTAATGTATCGTAATATTGCTGATTAAAAGCAGTAAATGCAAAAAAAAAAAAAAGTTTTACAATAATATTCTAAATAAATATTTTATAAGTTCATTGTTGTAGAACATTAGTATTTAGTAATATTTCCGATTTGTATTAATTTGCATTATGCCCAATCTCATTTTAATGCCCCCACTCATTTAAAAGGATTCTAAAAAAATTATTTAGTCTGTGGTTTCAAATTCAGTCATTTCCACAGTTTTTTTGTTTACAGCATGTAATTAGAACTTCTGTTTCTGTAGTCCTGGACCGCACTGCTGCTCTGCAGGGGGAAGCTACAGCAGGACATTATCAAATCACTGAATTGTGTCACATGGTGATGCATTGTTCCAGCAGGTGTACCGTCACACAATATTTAACAGATGGACAGACTGCTTGACGCGTTAGTGTGTCTTGCATGTGTTTGGCAGAGACCAAACAGAGCAGCCGTATGCCAAAGTTATTTAAGTCAGTCTCTCAGATTCACATAAGCACCCCATGCGGGACAGAGTCGAGGAACGTGCTCGTATTTTAATGGCGGAATTCTCTGAAGTCATTTGTTTGCACTGAATGCCAGAAAAAGCTCCAGTGTAACTTTTGTTTTTGATATGCATACTTTAATATGCAAATCTCGAGAGCTTAAGGTTTGGCCCAGTTAGCCCTGCTGGTAGATGTCATAATTACACCATCTGGCGGCAAAAAGCATCTTATTCACTGAGAGCCTTTCAAAGTAGCTTAGTACCATGTACAATGACTTATATTCTGTTTTGTTTATTAGTTTTTCATAGAAAGTTAAATCATGAATATTGTATTATATTTAGTGCTGTCAACGATTAATCACGATTAATCACATCCAAAATAAACTTTTTTGTTTGCATTATGTATGTGTACTGTGTATATTTATTATGTGTATATATAAATACAAACACATGCATGTATACCTTTAAGAAACTGTTCGTATATTAAATATATGTATAATAAAAAATATAAGAATATACATATATAAATGTATATACAAAATATATGCGTGCACAGTACGCTTGCATATATTTTGTAAACAAATGGTCATTTTTAAACATAACATGTTTTCAAATAATTTCAATAATTTAAATGATTAATAGATAGATAGATGCTATTAATAATAGTTATAAAAAAAAAGCTTTATTTTTATTGTTTGACTGAGCTTTGTGATTGAAGTGCTTCTGTGAATGAAAGCTGGATGTTCTGCTACAGTTTAAATGACTGCTGTTCTTTTATGCATTGAACTGTTGAGCTGCTAATAGAGAGCCAAGAAAAAGTCCTTCTCAACTCAGTGAACTTCAGGTTCATGGAGTTGTTTTTTCTCAATATATGACTCAGATCCAGACGATGAAATAAGATGTTGCATCAGTACCAGTTGTTAAAATTGCACTCTCATCTGTTTTTAAGATGGGTTGCACATTTTATAATTCTGTTTGTGATTTTCAGTTTTCAAAACCTGTTACATGTTAAATGTACAGCTTTTTATAAAAAAAAAAATTCAATAATCATGGCAATAATTCTTCTATTTAACTGATTATAGCATTTGTATGTAGCTTAATCAAGATGCTAGGTTTGCAACTTTGAGAACAAAAAGAATCATCTGGTATGTTTACAAAGATCATGAGCATGCCGGTCCTCTGTGAACAGATTTTTAGGTTTGCCTTTAAGTGTAGCTAGTGGTTACAGCCTGTCATTTGAAAAACCTGTCATGCACCGAGTAATTCTGCAGGCGCAGCATTTTTGTTTCAGCCTCCAGTGACATTAAGCACTAATTATCATTTCTGAAGCACTCAAATCTAAAGGACTAATGTACCAACTAATTATGTAAAATTTTAGAAACATCACAGCATGCTACCATCCTTTAGTAGCCTGCAAAATGAAACATTTTTCAAATGTTAGTCCTCTTAATTGCCACTTTGGAGAAAGAAGAGTAGTAGTAGTTCATCAAAAGATGCATTATCCAGTCAAAGCCCTGCTGAAAATGGTATTTTCTCTTTTAATGACTGTGGTTTTGTGTACAAATGAATGTCCAGCCCTTATGTAGGGCTCTTTCTTGGTCGATTTTTATCTATCTGAGGTTCACTAATTAAGATCATGCCCATGCTGTAAGCCTTCAGATTTATGCTTTTGATTCATTGTAGTAATAAAATAACAGAAGGACACAAACACACAAGAACAAGATTGATCACGAGGAAACATTTTTCCCTGATTCATCTCTCTGGAATGAATGCATCTTTGTCCACTCAAGACGCTTTGACCCTGAGATGCCAAATGCACATCAGAAACACGGTTTCAAATTAAAAACACTTTGGATTTTAAGTATAAAGGCACCTGAAATGCTTTAGGGTAGTGTAATCTACTTAAGGATAATATTAAAATGGACTGAAACTGATACTATGAGAATTGATTGGTTTAATGATAAAACGTACTGACTAGACAAAGTCATCACAATGCCATCAAACTGGTGACAACACAACCACAAACATAAAG
The DNA here is from genome assembly GCF_023724105.1 of Carassius gibelio. Classification (NCBI taxonomy): domain Eukaryota; kingdom Metazoa; phylum Chordata; class Actinopteri; order Cypriniformes; family Cyprinidae; genus Carassius; species Carassius gibelio. Next base: position 19,591,185 of record NC_068405.1, on the reverse strand, counting down.
CACAAATAAAATGACAGACAGCAGTTGTGTTTTACTCAGGCACTTTGTGTTTCTGTGTCCTCCCTCCAGCAGAGGGCACCACCTGCATTCACGAATTCTCACCTGGGCATGTACTCCTGTGGTAGGCCATCGAGGTTTCTATCTCTGAGAGCTTTATCAACTGTGCGGATGTATTCATCTATACGAGCTCTCATTTCTGGGGTGAAGGGGTCAAAGGTCAGGCTGCGTGATCCAGAGCGTTTAAAATGGCCGTCTCTGTTGCTCTCTGTGCACAGAAGTCTTTCCTCAGGAATGCTGGTGTTCAGGAAAGCGGTGATGGTCTTTAACTGAGAGGTTAGATCTTTTTGGAGATTTTCAAAGTGTACCACCAGCAGACAGTGGGCAAACCGCAACCAGGAGAGAGCGTGAGACACCCACCAGGACGAATAGCTGTCCACAAACTCTGACCACTCTGTGAAGAAGAAAAGCATCACTGTAAAACTAAACTAGCATCTCCCACAAGCTTAATCATAGGACTGCATAGCTTGGGAAAAAATCTAATTGAAAAAGCATTACACAATCTTGGCTGCACAGTTTTGTGATTTATATATTATTATGGCTATATAATAATAATAATAATAATAATAATGCATAAAAACATAAACATTAATAAAGAGAAACTAGTTTATGTGATTTAGGATTGCAAACGTTTTAAGAGCTGAATATAATTCTTCAATAAACAATGAATATTAATTCCATTCTTTTAAACCAATGAATTTATATGATCTTTTAGTTGTTTGAAATTTGCAGAATGATGTATATTTAATAACAGAATATTAATATACAGTATATGAAAATATACAAATATTTGGTATTTTAACATAATATTTACTAAATGTAACAACACTGAATTAATAAATATATGTAAAAGCAACAACAACATATTACATCTATGCCTACAGGATTTTAGGAAATTTACCAGGTCTGTAAACCACACTTTAACAAAAATTAGGCTGTCAGTTATACAAGACAGTCGGAATCTTGTTTTTTCAAAGACAAAAATTGTTGTTGAGGGGTAGAAATATATGTATACATAATTTGGATTGCTTTTTTATCTTATCATAAATCATCATCTTATATAAGTTATCTTGCAGCCAAGAAGTTTGCTGAAGGCCACTGGTTAAGACCCATTGCTCTAAACAGTTTGACTATGTTTGAATAAGGCTGAAACTAATGGTGTTTCATCATTTGCACCTTTGCTCCTCCAGTGAACATCTGACGCGTAGCCCAGGTGTCCGGCACACTTGCGGTTGAACTCTGCCATTAGAGAACGATAGGGGTTTCTCATCAGCAGGATGGCCGAGTTGAACATTTCGATCTCTCGCTGGCCGCTTTCATGAGTCTTGACGCAGATGACTCTCCCGCTCTGCCAGTAATCCTTCTCTCCTTTAAAACCTGCAGAGATGTGAGAGAAGAGTGAGCCCAGTCTCTATATGCTTTCCAATCAAGGACTGACAATTGAGATGTTTAAGAGATGTCAGTTTTGATCTTCTTTTTCTTGGACAAGACCTAAAAGCCTCCTCATAAATCTCACAGCTGAAAGCGATAAATGTTTAAATGTTATTAGTGGACTTTTACCTTTGTTGTACAGAGATCCATCGAAGTAATAGCTGCCGGTGTAGAATCCAGTTGCGAGTTCAATCAGGTGACGTACCCAGGTGTTTCCTGCCCCTGGAAAGCTGGAAAGGGCTACAAGAGTGCTCGACTTCTGGGGCAGAAATGTCCTTTCTTTGCACGCTGCATCTGAAAGAACAGATGTGTTCGGTTGCAGCATTAGTTCTTAAAGAGCTGTAAAGTTTGCATGCTGTAGATTACCTAGCACAGGAGTGCTGTACACCCAGTAGTAGTCGAGGTCATAAGGAGAGCTATGGTTTGTTTGGTTGCTCTTCTCACACATGTATTCCTGTTCACTCATCTGGATCGTGAAGAGAAATGGGACATGGCTGCAGAAACAGTCCTGCCCTCTCAGAAAGGCCAATGGCAGGTCCTGATAAGGTCACACACAATTTCCAAGTGAAGGAATGGAAATGAAAGTGTAATGAGTAGTGATGGTCAGCCAAATTATGTTCTTCTAGTCTAGATAAATATAGTGTGAATTAAGTGTGGATTAAAAGCTATGCACCATTGATGCTCGGCCCCAATAATATTAATGATGATTATTTTTATTACTATTAATAACAAAACAATAAATAATAATGTATGCTTTAAATAATCTCTTTTATTATTAATTGTATACTTAATTTTTTCAACAAAAAAAATGTTTAATTATATTTGTATTTGAATAATAGAACTAGTAGTACAAGTATTATTCATAATGCACATTACTTTTCTAGTCTAATGATCACCATTAAGAAAACACATTTGAATGGATGGATACAAGCATTTGTGAACTGAACCTGATCTGTACAGGTCTCGATACACTGCTGAGGCGTGTGTGTCGGGCCAGGGGTCTGGAACAGGAAGTCAGCGGTAGAGTTCTGTGGCTTCTTGTAACAGCCGTGGTAGTGCACAGTTCTGTCTGAGAAACATTGAACAGAAGTCGTCTTACCCAAAGCCTCAGGTGAACCTCAGTGTATTCAGCAAATGCTACATGAAGTTACAACAAGAGCAGTGCTCACCTTCTCTCCCCAGGAATGCAGTAAAATGCAGATTACTTCAGTACACTTTCGTAATGCATTTACAGTAAAGTGCTTGATTTTCGCACACTAATTTTGTACATGTTTCATGGTGTCAAGTACACTATTACTATGCCATTAGTAGCAAATATACCACTTCAGGTACTTTATGCTAAAAGTATACTTACTGTTAAATTGTGAATCTAATCTAAACATGTATGAATAATCCAATCATGTGCTATTAGTGCTATTTTGCATGAAAATCCAAATAGAATTTAGTGATAGTGTATATATAAAAATCCACTAAAATTGTATGTAAAGCAATCATAGCACACTTGAAGCAATGCAGTTCTAAAACACTTCTGCTACTTTATCTGACAACTTAAGGTCTATTTAATTGTTGGTGCTAATTAGGGCATTTGGGAAAACTTACTTATAACTATTACATTACTTATATATTTTAAATAAAATCTGTTTAATTTAAACTTAGGATAACTATATAAAAGTGTAGTAACATTGAACAAATTTTTTAATCATTCAAAGCACACTTTTAAGAAATACACTTACATATATAAGACTCCTCTGTATATTTTTACATATGTGTGTGGCCTGTTCATGCAGAATCAAGCTCATGTTTGTAATATTTCTGTTTTAATATGACTCACATCTCCTCTGTCCTGGATGTTGATCCTCAACTCTGTAAACAGACATGCGTCCCACACCTCCACAGCGGGATCCCTTCTCTCCACGGCAATCCAGATTACAGTCTTCACCCCGAGCGCGGCGGGCACAGACCCGATTTCCACAGTGACACTCCGCTCCATACTCCAGCCCAGCATACCGGAACCCACTGCCAAGAGCACACAGCCTTCAAAGCATGGTTCACTCAAAAGTGGTCATTTACTCTCAAAAGCCCTCATTTACTCTCGAATTGTAGGAGTTTCTTTCTTTCTGATAAATATTTTAAAGAATGTTGGTGACCGTACAGCTGATGATCCCTTTCCAATTCCATTAGAAGTCAAAGGGAATCATCAACTGTTAAGTAAACCACATTCTTCAAAATAATTTTAAAATGGCGTTTCTGTATTTGAAATGGCTTTAGTATTTATGTATTTTTAACACTCTTTCTCTTGCTGACTGTGAGTCTCTGGATGAACTCCAGGTCAGTCACGTCAGCCAGCTCACATTCTGCCACCTGCTTCTGTGGATAAACACTGAACGCATTCTTCTAAAAAGAACAGGCTTTCTTTTATTCACTCAGTGTACCTTCTTTAAGACATTACCTCTCAGAGCAGGTGTCCTGACACAAGGCGCTGGTCATTTTGCGGAAATCATAAAGAATGGTCCCGCCGAGTGCGTGCTCCGTTTCATTGTTTATAAAACATCCGACGTAGGTCCCTTGTTAAGGATGATTCAGAAACAATTTAGAATAACTATAAAAAAAAAAAATCAAATTTAATATGGTTATTTTATAAATGCTTACCTTTGTGTCTGGCTTTCTTGTGTGACAGATTATGTTCAGAAGAGCTTTTCTGTTCTGTATCGTCATGGAACCAGTGGTGTCTCAAATGCCTGATCTCCAGATTACGAGAGATCAAGTGGTTTTGGTCCTTTCTGCTGTCTGTCTGATCAAGAGGTTGGTTCTCCATCACTTGGATGGCTTTCCTTCTGTACAACCACCTGGCAGCAGGTAGCTCCAGGGATCTAGATGGCGCTGGTTGTGAAGGTAGCGCCGCTGTATCCGTTTCTCTCTGAAATGTTAGCACACTGGAGCGCTGAAGCAGTAACACGCTTCCTGCCATGATGTAAGCCACACCCAGAAAAAACAGAAGCAACTGAGCCCGCCTTAAAAAGTGCTGAAGTCTGTAGAACGGCTTGGCCATCCTGGTTCAGACCATTCAGATGAAGGTCAAGCAATTCTTTATACTTACACAGTACAAATAAATACAAGATTGTGTATTCTAGGCAACATCCTGATCTCCATCCTTTAGAGATTTAGCTCCTGGTGTCTACAGCATCATGAGTTCACAGGACCTAAAATAAATAGAAATGCCTGTCAGGATTGAATATAGGATAAAACTATTAAATAAACCAATGTTCCCTTTTAGATTCTAGCCATTTACAGGTAACATCGAAAAATAAGTGAACCCCTTTTATTTTTCTGTAGATGCTCAGAAGGCTTGTTGTGACCTAGAAGAGGCTTCAGCCCTTTGGGGCTAATGAGCTGTTTGTGATGAATCGATTTGAGTCCAATTATAATTTTCCCTTTTGATTTACTAAACATGTTTGGAAAAAACAACAAAACTGAAGAGAACCTGCTAGCTAAAACATAGTGTTTCTGAGGCATGAAAACATCTACAGAAGGAATCGCTGAATTGTCTGTGTGTCTTGGTCTTCATGGTGGTTTATGGGACGTGAGCTGTCTGTCCGTCGGAGTGATGGGTTGGAAGAAATTTCTGCCCGTTGGAGGGGACAGCTGTCCATCCTGCTAAACTTCATGTCACAGATCACAGAGCTCATTCATATTGCAGACAGAAAGAAGATGTCCAGATTCATCAGTGTATAGTAAAGCTAATAAAGTAATGTGTCGGAGGAAATAAGTTGTTTTGCCGGAGTCTTAGTAACTTTGCAACTGAAAAGATCTCAAATCTGATTCTACTGCTGCAGTATTTGATTAGTTTAACCCCAAGGTCAATACAAGCTCAATGTTTATTACCAGAAAAAAATTATTTTCTACTACGGAAATATCAGAGTTACAGTGAGGCACAATGGAAATCAATAACGTACTGTAAATGTTGACACTAATGTAAATGTTATTACTAAATTGCAATAGTATAGCGAAAACAATTGATATTTTAGCTTGATTTTAGTGTAAAAATCACAACTTGTTCGATTTAAATTTTTATATATATATTAAAATGACAACACCATAAACACCAAACCCTAAAAGGAGTGTAAAAATCACTATTTAAAAGCTTTAGTAGAAGAATAGCTTTCATAACATCATAAACATCACATTTCTGTTTTAAATTCATTCCCCATTGACTTCCATTTTAAGTGTCTCATTTTTATTTTTTATTTTTTTGAGTGAAACCAATATTGTGCCACAAATGCTGTCAATTGAGCTTAACTTTTATTAAACCAAGAATGTCCCTTTATATTCCTTAAAGGGTGTAACAACTATTAGAGGATCAATCATTTTGACAGCATTATCTCCTAATATTTTCCAGATTTCCATCAGGACTAACAGGGAAGCAAACAACATATGGCACTGCTTGTTTAAATTCATCATCCGCTCTGAAATGCTGGACAGTTCGTCGTGTTGAATCTGTGGAAAACGGTCTTTGTGCCAAGAGGATTCTCCAGGAAAATAGCACTTGTTTGTAGACTAGTGTTATATTTCTGCATTCGATTGTGCAGCCATTAACTTGCTGATTGAAAAACCTTTCTCTTCTTGATGGGAATCTGATGGTCAACGTCCAAAACATTGTTTTTATATCAGCACATTATATGACAGTTTTCTTCTTTTAGCTCATTCTGATTGGGTCTGTCCCTTTATGCTATTTGCTTAACACCTCACTCTGTGTATTTAGATATTATCTATAGCCTATTTTAGTCTTGTGCTATGGGTTTGTTTATCCCTGCAGAGCTATACGTCTGTTTATTATAAAATTCAGCCTATTATTCAGACTAGAGAATAAGTTGAATATTTACAGTCTGCAAAAGAAAAAAGTACCCTACATGTTCATTTAAAATACATTTTACTGTTAAAAAGAAGCAAAGTTATGACCACAAACCCGAGCCAATGTTCTTTTATTCATCTATAAAACTTTCCAAGCGCAAACTGTCAATCATCTGAAAAGAAACTAATCTCAATGTAGTTAAAACATCTCTTATAGGCTACAGTATTGAGTTTCACGAAAAGCTTCTTTAGTTTACATAGACTTTTGTTCATTTAAGTTTGAGTTAACTGACCTGACCTTATTCCTATGAGCAAAATACACCATTAAGTTAACGGATAATATCAAACAAAACTAGATAAAAAAGTTCGTCAAGACAAACTTTAAGTTGGCTTGAGAAAGCCTGACCAGAAAGTTTGAAAAGTTTAGAAAGTTTAGAAAGTTTGAAAAGTTTGAAAAGTTTGAAAATGTGAAAAGTTTAAAAGTTTAAAAAGATTTAAAAGTTTAAGAAGTATAAAAATGACAGTGATTAACATATTGCTAGCATTACAAGCAAGTGACTACCATGTGACAAGCATGTACTTAGCATGATTAGCATGTTGCTAGCATGATTTTAGCATGATTAGTATGCGACTAACATGTTGCTAGCATGATTTTAGCATGATTAGCATGTTGCTAGCATGATTTTAGCATGATTAGCATGTTGCTAGCATATCTCTAGCATGACTAGCATGTTGCTAGCATGATTTTAGCATGATTAGCATTACTACTAGCATGTTGCTAACATGATTTTAGCATGATTAGCATGTTGCTAGCATTATTTTAGCATGATTAGCATGTTGCTAGCATGTTTTTAGCATGATTAGCATGCGACTAGCATGTTGCTAGCATGATTAGCATGTTGCTAGCATGATTTTAGCATGATTAGCATGCGACTAGCATGTTGCTAACATGATTTTAGCATGAGTAGCATGTTGCTAGCATGATTAGCATGCGACTAGCATGTTGCTAGCATGATTTTAGCATGATTAGCATGTTGCTAGCATGATTTTAGCATTATTAGCATGCGACTAGCATGTTGCTAGCATGATTTTAGCATGATTAGCATGTTGCTAGCATGATTTTAGCATGATTACCATGCGACTAGCATGTTGCTAGCATGATTTCAGCATGATTAGCATGTTGCTAGCATGTCTCTAGCATGACTAGCATGCGACTAGCATGTTGCTAGCATGATTTTAGCATGATTAGCATGTTGCTATTATGATTTTAGCATGATTAGCATGCGACTAGCATGTTGCTAGCATGATTTTAGCATGATTAGCATGCGACTAGCATGTTGCTAGCATGATTTTAGCATGATTAGCATGTTGCTAGCATGATTTTAGCATGATTACCATGTGGCTAGCATGATTTTAGCATGATTAGCATGCGACTAGCATGTTGCTAGCATGATTTTAGCATGATTAGCATGTTGCTAGCATGATTTTAGCATGATTAGCATACGACTAGCATGTTGCTAGCATGATTTTAGCATGATTAGCATGTTGCTAGCATGATTTTAGCATGATTAGCAGGCGACTAGCATGTTGTTAGCATGATTTTAGCATGATTAGCATGTTGCTAGCATGATTTTAGCATGATTTTAGCATGATTAGCATGCGACTAGCATGATTTTAGCATGATTAGCATGTTGCTAGCATGATTTTAGCATGATTAGCATGTTGCTAGCATGATTTTAGCATGATAAGCATGCGACTAGCATGTTGCTAGCATGATTTTTAGCATGACTAGCATGTTGTTAGGATAGATAGATAGATAGATAGATAGATAGATAGATAGATAGATAGATAGATAGATAGATAGATAGATAAGTTTGAATAGATAGATAGATAGATAGATAGATAGATAGATAGATAGATAGATAGATAGATGAGTTTGAATATAGATAGATAGATAGATAGATGAGTTTGAATATAGATAGATAGATAGATGAGTTTGAATATAGATAGATAGATAGATAGATAGATAGATAGATAGATAGATGAGTTTGATGATAGATAGATAGATAGATAGATAGATAGATAGATAGATAGATAGATAGATAGATTAGTTTTAATATAGATAGATAAGTTTGATAGATAGATAGATAGATAGATAGATAGATAGATAGATAGATAGATTAGTTTTAATATAGATAGATAGATGAGTTTGAATATAGATAGATAGATAGATAGATAGATAGATAGATAGATGAGTTTGATTATAGATAGATGAGTTTGATTATAGATAGATAGATATATTAGTTTTAATATAGATAGATGAGTTTGATAGATAGATAGATAGATAGATAGATAGATAGATAGATAGATAGATAGAGTTTGAATATAGATAGATAGATGAGTTTGAATGAGTTTGAATGGGTTAGTAATAGTACATAGGTTAGTCTGATTGAGTCTAATGGGCTTCAGTGTGTTTAGATTTGAATTTTTGACAGTTGGAGTTCACGGAATGTTCAGATGAGCAGAGGCTTTTCAATGCAAGTCTATGGGATTTTTATGATTTTTAATCTTCAGTTTTATGAAAAGTATAAGTCCGATCAGTCTAAAAAGATATAGCAACTAACTTCAGATCAGTCTGAAGAGCTGGGCTGAGTTTGGAGTTTGTAGAGTTAAAGCTCTAGGAGGAGTAGCAGTCAACAGTTTTAGTCTCAGAAGAATAATAATAATAAGAAGTTTAAATACAATATCAGTAAGTTGGCTCTCTCAAGCCAACTTAATGATACCGAGACTTCCATATGTTTCTTTAACGAATACAGTACGATATTTGACAGGAGATTATGCATAAGGCTGCGTCCAGGTACACATCAGAGGTTATTAGAGTATATACTAAGATAAGACTCGTTTACCTTTATGTTACGGTGTTGCCTCAGATCAGGTGCGGTTCTGACGGACGCGGATCTGCGCGTCTCCTGCGCTCGGACACGCGCTTCACTGTCGCGAGCCCGGTGATTTCTGACTGGAAATACTCGCCGGCTTTTCTCTTCACCGCTGCTCAACTCTACCTTCGATTACAAAAGAATGTTTTCATCGCACGTTTAACTACTTTATCTGTTCCTAAATCTTCTGCAGCTTTTGGACGACTTTTTTGTGTCTTTATGTCCTTTTTAAGTCATTGAAGAGAAATGAGAGAGCGTCGTGAAGAATATTCACCGAATTAAAACGGGGTTGTTGTTCTCTGGCAAATTGTAAAACACGGACTGAACCACTTCGATTAGCTGAGCTCATTACAGAGCAGACGCTGATGTGTCAGGCTTTACACAATCAGTAGGGACCCATACTCTCTGCCAGCACCAGAACAGACACCAAATTACTATAAAAAGCCAACTTGCTTGATTTAACTTAATACTAATGTCTTTTACGATCAGTAACTAGGCTATAAGATTATAATGGTGAATGATTATTTAAAACATTAATTTGTGTAATTACGTTTTTTTCCTGCATTTGTAGCAAATGATTCGAGTTTGAATCTCCCAAAACCTGTTGAAAACTTGTCATATTTCATCCCAACCTCAAATGATATTTTGCATAAGGAAAATTAAACCTGTTTTATTACCATTTTTGAGAAAAAAAAAAAATATATATATAGCATTGTCAGGCAACAACAAAACACATTTCCAACAAATTCTCATTGCAAACAGTTAATATTTATTTATTTATATAATAAGAATTTGTTGTGTTATAGTTTGTATGGCCCTTAATTAATCATGATTAATGTATTATAATGGTGTCAAAATCCTTTATGAAAAATGCTATTTTATTATTTTTTTCCCTTCTCTTTCTGCATTTTTCCTCCCACTCAAACACTTCAAGCTCTCAAAATGCCTCTTTGTACAGCATTACACAGTTTGATTAATGGTGATTTAATCACAGGCTTTCAAAACCATTTCTAAGCTCTTAGCCAACTTTTTTTTTTTTTAAACCATATCTGGATTCTGTTCTCAGGCTAACAGAGAATACATTGGTTTTTTATTTGGACATTGGTTATTTGCTATGGAAATCTGTAATACATCAGTGAGGGAGACTGTGGTCCACTAATGCTGGGCTTTTGGGATCCTTTGGCTCCAGAGATCTGGCACTATCTGCGCTGCCGCTGAGCAGGACAGAGGCTTGGTTTTTGTGGAGACAGGAGAGGAGCACATTCTCTCATTGTTTTTGAGATTTGTCCCTCAGGAAAACTGACTGCAGAACAGTGTGCAATGTTTTCAAGTAATTATATTGCACTTATGTTCAAGGTCAGGGACCAATCGACCAATTGATTCCATTTGGTCCTGGTGGCTTGGCCCAATGGAGAAAAACAGATTAAAATCTCTTGATAACCGCACATTTAAGGGCTCCAGGCACAAGCTGCAGATACAATCATCTGCCCTGCACATCTCTCTGATGTCAGCCATATACACCTGAATTGTCTGTCTTTCTTTTTCTGTCTGACTTCCACATTCTCTTTTTTTTGCGACTGTTTTATTTTCTTAAGGTGTTTGAAAAACAGCAGCTGATGTGACTTTCACAATCCATCACCAGAATTAATGTTCAGACATGCAAGACACATTTTCTATGCACTTCTCAAGGCTTAGACCTTGGTGAAAATATTAAACTCGATTTTTAAACATCAGAAATTATGAAAACCTGAATTTGCTGAATATGTATTGTTGACTTAGGCTTTCAAAGTTGCTAATTTACCCTTATTCATAGATGTGTAAACCTTATTCCAATTGTTATAATCTATGTGAATGAATTCATACACAAGAGTCCCTGTCTTGGATGCTGATTGGACAATGAAGCCTTCTAGTTGAACATAAATGCACAACAGAGTGCTTTAGTGCACTTTTTCAGTAGCATTATTTCTGGAAGATTTTTTTCCATTAATATATTATTTTCCCTTAAGGATTTTAAAGAACTCTCCTTTAAAACTTTATAAGCCATAACCAGCTATGAGGTGAATCACGACACTACAAATGTTTGTTTGAAAACAAAATCTGAAAAAAAAGGTACAGTACAAAACCGCTTTAGAGAAAGAAGTACAATAAAGCATTGAATTGCATACATCTAAAAAATGAAATATAAGATATATGGAGAAGTATAATAAAAACAATTCTCACATTTCACTATTGGTTATATATGCTGTGTATGTGACGAATACAAATCTTGAATCTTGAATATAAACCTATTAATTTTAAGTTGTTTATTATATCTGTAAAAACAATATGTTTTAAAGGAGACATATTTTGTCCCTTTTTACATTATGTAATAAAAGACTCTTGTGTCCCCAGAATGTGTCTGTGAAGTTTCAGCTCAAAATACCCCACAGATCATTTAGTAAATTCCTGTTTTGAGTGGAAGCAGAAACACGCTGTTTCTCGTTCCTGTCTCTTTAAATGCAAATGAGCTGCTGTCCCCCTCCCACTTTTCCAGAATAGAGCTGTGCCAGTTCAGCACTGACCTGCTTAAAACATCTGTTTTCATTCGGATTATTATGTTTATCGCGCTGAAATCATGCATTTTACACCATACAAGTTTATCTTCTGATATAGGGTTTTCTGAGTGCGCACATCTGAAGCACATGGACGGAAAGCGGCTGTCACAGCATGTGAGTATTAAACTAAGTTCTCCTTCACAATCAAGTTTACGTTAAAGACACACACGTTACAAAAACAGTCAGTTATGTCTGTGAAGGCAAACCGCTGGGAATAAATCACATTTATTTTAGATCTGTGTGGCAGCAGCAATATACAGTAAATAAGTCAATAAATTCACTGCTCTGTGGTCTTTTCTGAGACTGGGTAAAATATTGTTCTGTGCTCCTTTGTGCAGCCAAAAACAGAACGGTTAGCATGTCTTGCTCAAACTTTTGCCACAGCACTAGAACTGGTACATCGTTGCTTGCAGAATCAAATTGACGGCACCGTGGGTATAAACTTATGAGGTAATAGATAATGACATAAAGTCTTTAAAGGTTTAGAAGTTTCCTACTAAATAGATGAAATAAAATATCTGTAAACAAAGCTCCACTTCAGAACTGTTACATTTACCAGGTTCAGAAAAATACATAGAAATTTACTGTAATTCATCCAAAGGCCTTAAGTGACAATGTGATCACCATGTTTTAATCATTTTCTGTTGCTTTATTTTTCACCCAGCAACCCTGAGAAAAGAGCTTTTGTTGGGCCATGGACTGTTATTAAATGCACTATTCAGTCTTTTTCTTTTTGTGTCAGTTTTTATGCATAAATCCCACTACGGAAGACAGCCTTCATGTAGATGTTTTGTCAGAATGAACCATCTTTTGAGTGCTCAAGTCTGTCTGCAAACAAAGTAAAAGAAAATTGTGAATAAAGCTTTTCATTCTTTAATGAGGGTCTGTTATTGGGAAGCACCAAACTTGCTAATGAACAGACCAGCAATGAAGAAAATGCTATTAAATTACAGCACTGAATTACACTTCAGACTGCTGGCATATATATTTTTATTTATTTATTTATTTATTTATTTCACACACGTCATAATTTTAAAGAAAAAATTACAATAGTTATAGAAAGGTTTATGTGTGAAAAAAAGGGGAGACCCCAAAAAATCTATTAAAAGCTTTTAGGAGGATGCCCAATAATACCATACAACATATAACATACAAAGACAAAAAACTCAATAAATAGACACAAATAAATATAAATACAACAAGACACAAGCACTACAACAAACAGATAATTCAAGCACAAATATAACACTTTCATAATGATCAAAAAGTATATGTTAAAAGCAGTTTTTCATTAAAAATTTTCTTGAAAATGGAGACAGAATGCAACAATTTAAGTTTTTCCTCAAGTCCGTTCCAAATCTGCAGTCCTCTACAGACTAAACTTAGGCTCGAGCAATGGTCTTATTTTACCAGTAATTCAATGTTTTTCCATTGTGTGAAATGTAATCTGGGGTCGGCTGATTGGGACAAAGTTCACACAATCTGTAATTTAATTTATGAACAACCTGGAATATCACACAGGCATTATGAAAAGTATTCTATTCAGTAAGTCTTAATAGACCAAGGCGATGAAACAATGGACGCGAAGGGGTATTTGGCTCAGACCACGTTAATACCCGTATAATTTATTTCTGTAAAGTTTTTTTCTGGTAGCTAGTAAAAGTGTTACACCATATGACATTGCAATAGTTTATATGGGACTCAAATAAGGTTTTATATAAGATGACAAGTGCTGACTGTGGGAGAAAATTCCTTATTTTGAAAAATAGTTCAACATATTTTGATAATTTTTTTTATTAACTGATCAATATGAGATTTTAATTGTAGACATTCATCAATAAAGATTCCGATAAATTTAGTGGTTTACTCTTTCAATAATTTGTTCATTTATTTTAAGACAGACATGCTTATTTACCAATAGATTTTGTTTTGAATGAAATCCGATGAAGTTTGTCTTGTTTATGTTAAGAGATAATTTATTGCACCGAAACCAGATAGCAACATTTCTGAGCTCTCTATTTATTGTTTCTTCCATTTCATCTGGACTCTTATGTGACATAAGTTTGTGTCATCAGCAAACAAAACCTATTTAAAGCCATTGTGGAATTTTCAAAATCATTGATATATATTAAAAGAAGAGGGCCTAAAATGGATCCCTGAGGGACTCCACATTTAATGGGTTTACTTACTGAAATTTGTTCATTGATACTTACATACTGCTGTCTACAAAATAAATAACTTCTGAACCGGCTAAGGGCTAATCCTCTAACTCCATAATGGTGTAATTTATTCAGTAGGATGTCAAAATCAATAGTATCAAATGCCTTAGATAAATCTAAAAAAATACCAATACCGCAATCGCCTTTATCAATGGCATCATTGATCTTTTCTATCAGATCAAGTACCGCCATGCATGTGGTTCTTTTTTTCCTAAAACCATATTGAGAAGAAGCAATAATATTTAATTTTATCAAAGTAGTCATATAGCCTGTTGTACACTACTCTCTCTAAAACCTAAGAAATTGTGGGCAAGATTGATATAGGATGATAATTGCACATATCATTTTTATCCCCAGATTTGAACACTGGTATAATTCTGGCAATTTTTGTCCTTTTTGGTACAATTCCAGCAGGCAGAGAGAGATTAATACAATAAGTCAATGGCTCCATGATATTAAATGCTATGGCTTTCAGAATTTTACCACAAATTTCATCCTCACCAGCAGTGTACGAACGTCGTAAATTTATAATTATTTTATAGACTTTATCACAATTAGTTGGTTTCATAAAAAAATAATTTGCATAAGAGCCCCGTAAATAATGGTTGAAAGTGATAACCTGAGGTTGAACTATTTTGTTAGAGTTTTTCCCCAATAGAGTTAAAGTAATTATTAAAATTATCTGCTAAATTAATGTCATGCGTATATTTCTTACCCAAATTTGAGGGTAAGCCCACAGCATTTGGAAGCACAGAGTTGTTTTTTCTTTTGTTAAGGACTTCATTTAGCACTTTCCAGGACCCCTTAGAGTCACCCTGTGATTCTTTTATGAGGTATGTATAATAGTTATTTTACTTTTCCTTATTATATTAGTAAATTTATTCCTGTAACTAGTATATATTTCCTTGTTCATAGCACTTGAATTTTTTAAGAAACGTTTATAAAGCTTATTTTTATGGGTAATAGATTTTAAAATACCCTTTGTGAGCCAGGGGTTGAGACCAGTTGCGCGGTGTCCGGCGTTCGTTTCAGGGATAGTACAACAGAGTTTGTAATTTTATTTATCAAGTTGTCATAAGCAGTATCAGGATTGTTGCAGTCATAAACTGCTTTCCATGTTTTAGCATGTAAATTTTCACTCCGTAGTTTCAGGGTTCCCTCATTAATTACTTTAATTTTGTTTGGTAATTCATTCTTATTTGCAAGATCTTGAAACAATACAATCGTAAAATGGTCAGTAATATCAGATAACAAGACTCCAGATTCTAGTCTAGTATTTTGAATGTTTGTGATGATATTGTCAATAACTGTCCTAGTGGAGGGCGTTACTCTGGTAGATTGATTTATGGTACAAAAGAAAGAAAATGAATGCAAGGCATTTACGAAGAACCTTTTTACAACGTCATCTTTGGAGACATCAATATTGAAGTCCCCAAGTATGACAAAATCTTAGTTTTTTTTTTGTTTATGGAGAATAATATGTCCTCCAGTTTATCCTCGAAAACATCAAGGTCAGAGTCAGGGGGGGCGATAAATCACTCCTCCTATAATTTCTTTTGCATTAGTGAGATTTATCTCCACAAAAAGTGAATCTGAATGATTGTCATCTAAGACAATGTCATCACAAATATTAATTTGATATCTGGAGTGAACATATAAACGAAGCATAATGTATTGCAACACATCCAATAGCAGAGTGCTGGGGTTGGTTTGGCAATCACCATAGTAAAATACTCCGATTTTCCTGAACCACTTATTTGTCAGTGCACTACTGAATACACAGCTATATTTGTTCACAAAATCTGACATGATTCAACATGTAGTTCGATTCCTGGTGGCAGTTTTTTTTTTTTGAATAATATGTGTAAAGAACCAGTGTGCTCTATTGACTCGCTGGTTCTTTTTAGTGAATCATATGCATCAATGATACACAGATATTAATTGAATATGTTAAGGCCAGCTATTAGTTCTTATTGCATTGTAGTTTGATCATTAGCTTGTATTTAAGATTTCAGTTTTTTATTAGTGGTTTTCTATTGTTTTTGTGATATTTAGAGTCAGTGGTTTGTTTTAAACCTGCAGTCAGACAAAATATACTTAGAAAAAGATAAAGGGATTTATCTTTACAGATTCAGAGATGTTCTCCGGAGCTCAAACCTGTGGAGAGAAGAGAGAAGACTGACCTTTGTCCTCATGAATTCAGGGGAAAGAATGACTTCCAAAAGTGCAGGTTCTGTGGCATTGTAAAGTTCATCATTTGTGTTTTGGACTCGCTCTTCAGACAGACTGCCTTATGCATAAGAAAGATCCCTCTTTGTGCTCTGAGGGGTCCTGCTGTATGTGTCTCTGTCTCATCTGGATGGCAGTCATGCTCAGACTGCGTTTTATGCTCCTGAGGAGAAGCCTCAGGTTCTTCTATACACACACACACACACACACACAGAGGCTTGTAGAAAATAGTGGCCTGGAATTCAAATGAACATACAATAGAGCCGGCTGAGGCCTTTGGCCACTTCTAGTTGAATCCAATACAAGCAGCCCTTTATCTCTGCGGCATTTAAAAAAAATCAAACCTGACATTTCATGTGGGCTCCTGGGAAATACAGGCATACAAACAAAATATGTCATTTTAAAGTCAAGCAAGTAAACAAAACACCCAGAGCCAAGGTGATTTCTAATATCTTTGGGCATCAGCTTACTTTTTCAAATGATTTGATGACTTTAATTAGAATTTCTTGTTTCTTGAACGTGAATTTCTTAAAGGAATGCTCTTCTAAAAACTTCATCCTGTCACTTATTTGCGCAACCTCATGCTGTGCCAAATCCATAAGCTGTTTTCTGTGGAACAGAATGAAATTCATTGTTGACAATGTGTTTAACACCCAATCAAGTCTTCTATTTGAGATTAGTGGTATGAAAACAGTAAGCTTCGTTGTGCTGGTGGCGTACTCTTGGCTGGAGAGATAAAAGGCTCAAGTGTTTTCCAGACGATTCTGTTTAGAGACAATGGGGGGAAAGTCTGTCATTTTCAGTTTCAATCTTTTATCCCCTTGTTTTTGTTTTGATGCTATATTTTTCCTAGACTATCTTCAGACCAGCAGAAATGGTGAATTTATTTTAGACTACAGACGGAAATGAAATAAAGCATCTACTGTGAAGATTTGTTTGTGTGTGTGTGTTGGGGTGGGGGGGGTCTTTATAAGACCTCATCTTATAAAGTAAGATGAGGTCTGATTGTACAGACAGTTCATCTGTCAGGTATAACTGGTGTGTGGCAGACGATTAAATACCAGTCATTTAGGTAATCGAAGTTCTTTCCTGGTACAGTTAGAATCTGAAATTGAATTAGATGGGGAGAGAATGTCAACGTAATGGAGGCCCAAAACAGAATCGATCACTTTCTTTACATCAGACAGTTCTTAAAGATAAAGGATTTCTTTTTCATGGTTAAAATGCATTTTAGTAGAAACATTGGGTCACTGGAAATAGCTAATTATATTATTTCACTTCCTGTATGTTTTGCAGTACTTTCAAAATATCCAGTGAGCAACAATAAAAGCATGTTCCATTTTCATAAAGACAAATGTAAGTAAATGTTGCAGTGTTTTTTTGTTGTTTTACATATTGTGGCAGTTTGGAAATGAAATCTCTGATGACTGGTGCTAAAAGGTTAATACTCATGCTTAAAAACAATATACTTCCTGGACAGTTGAAGACTAACTTGTGTGATAATTTAACTAATATAAATGTGAGATAATATAAATATAATTTAACTAAAGCAAGATAAAAAAATAGGAAACTTCAATCATCTGTATAAAAAATTTTTTTGTGAGTTTTGCACAATGTAGGTATAAGCATGTTATCACCGCCATTTTATTTCTCCACCATTCTGTTTGATGCCGTCAAGGGTAAAATTGCCTTGTCTTGACTTTAAACCACATTAGGCTGGCACAGGGTGTTTTTGGGAGCTGGGACAGTAATGAGAGAGCACATGACTGGTTTACAGTTGTGATGGGGAAATTGTAATTGTTTGCTCCTGCCTTTCTGAGTTTAATTGGCTTAGTTCAATAATGAAGTGGCATGAGAACAGCTCTGCGCATGAGTGCACTTCATTCTGTAATTAAGAAATTAGTTTGACGGCTTGAGATCCCCAGGCGTGTGGCATTCATACTGTCTCACTTTAGTGAAAGACAAATGATTGGCAGTGATGTCACTGGGTGCCATGAGCCGTCACAGAGCTGCTTATGCAAGTGATTATCGACGTGTAAAAAGTTATGAATGTAGTGCCAAAGCTGTGGAAAATCTGCTGTGAAATGATCCATATATACAGCACTGTGGGCAATCAACAAATGCTGAGTGTAAAATGAGGAGACATTTCAGATGTGATAAAGGAGTAGTTCACCCAAAAAACATTAGTCTAGTTACGCAATAAGACTGCAGTAATGCTGTGTTGTGAATAAACCAATCTAAGCTCATTTGGAAAACATACCTCTACTTACAGCACATTTTTGTAAAGCTCCAAAAACTTACAATTTATTGCAGTTTCCAGTTGAAATGGACTCTGTTGGCAGTACAACACCAAAAACGTTTATTTTTGTTCACACAAATTATGATTATAGGGGCAGATTATTGATTAACAATTACTTATTTTCACGTGGTTCTTGATGTCACAACATCAATAGTGCATGATTTAAACCAATACATTCTGACATTTGCATCACATAACCAGCTCTATATGTATGGTTTTTCTGACGTAAACTTGCTCAGTAGCTCACCTGGTAATAAACAAATCACAATAAATTAGGTAAAAGACTTGTGGAATCTAGCTAAAATTCACACGGTTGCTTCAGCAAGTTTTAGGTAATTTATTTTTAGAGGATGCATTGACTAGTCGACTTCAATGCTCTGCCACAACGCTTTAAGCTTGACGTCGACTAGTTGCTGGTCCTAGAAGGCACAACGGGATAAGTAATCTTTGAAGGGCTTCCACGTTTACGCTCCGTTTCCAAACAGTTAAAATGACAAATAAATACATACTCTGAAAGCACTTCACAAGACGTGTGATTATATTACTAGATGCTCCAAATTGAATGGTAGACTGCACGTTTTAAACAGCTTATTGTACAGGTAAGTTAATCACCATTCTAATCGAATGCGCTGCTCATACATCACGCACAAAGAATCGCAATCGGTCTCACTAATGCATTCATATGAATGTCATGATTACTGTGCTACTTTATCTGTATCTGATTTAGAACGAGCAGAAATCTGTGAGAAAATGAATTTAAAGGCAAAAGAACTGGTCAAATTGAGCTGTTATAGGAAAAAATAGCCATGTGCGCAGCGCTGTGTCATATGCCATAGCTGTGCACAAGGTGTTTGTCACAGCTCCAGACTTATTTGTTCATTAATGACGTCATCAGCGGCTAGTTGACTTCGTCTCGACTCTCATCACATAAAAGTTGACTTAAAAAATCAGAAGTCGTTCAACTCCTAATTATTTTCAAACCCCTCATTAACCTTTTAGTGCCACTCACCAGACACCAGACATTCATCTCCTAACTGCCACTGCCACGCATTTTTGGTAAATCATCCATAAATTAGACATTACACTTTTGAAAACTGTGAAATGCATACAAAACTTGTAATATCAGAAATGTCAACATGTCACATTATTCCAAAGAGACTGGGTTGCAACCAGCTTATGAAATACACTGAAATCCCACCTTCTGAAATCTCATTCATTTTTTGCTAAACTATCCCTTTTATATGACAGTAAAAGTGTGGTCATTTTGCCAGTGAAAGTGAATCCAATCGTTATACTCTTGAGTGTGAATCAGACCTCAAGCATCTCCATTTCAATTCTGCACTTGTTCTTCTTGGCTGCTTCGACTGTGACCTTGGATCAGAGGATTGAATGACATAGACATGACACAACCACCTGACAGACCTGTTCTCTCTGATTTATGGCCTCATATTGAGGACAATGTAGAAGATGAACACCAGTGAAATGGCATATGAACTCGCTGACATGCACACACTCTTGTCAGTGTTATATTGATTTACTGATACTATACTATGTGCACTTCAATTAAGTGATTACATTACTACAGAAATTCATTACTTGGAACAAGAAAGCAATGTTTAATAGAATGCATTCAAGTAAGAACAGAATAAACCAAATTACAAATGAACATAATTTTGATATGCAGATGCTGTGTTCTTTTCTGAATTCTTTTGTTCAGTTTTTAGTTCAAGAACAAAAAGAATAAATAATTTCTGCTGTATGTTTACAGCAGTTTGGCTGGACACGTAGCTGAAACCCCAGGAGAAAAGATATGGTATCGTCTGCTCTGTTGTTGTAGTTTTTTCATCTTAGTGAAGCCATCGATCACATATTCCATTTTAGCCATGAAAGAAGAGGAACCTGGGTCCTCTGATAGCAGCTACTGATTGATTATAGCTCATAAATCCAATGTTATGACAAGCAGAACAGATAATCCACATGTGAGATTTGTGCATGAGCCATATGGGGGTAATGTATGACCTCTGTTATCTCCAAGAAGTAGCCACATCCAACCCTGTAACGCTGGTTTCTGACATTATACAGCATTTAGACAGATGTTGAGACTAAAGTCATCCATAACAGATGAAAAATCCAATGAGTGATGAAGAGGAGCAGCACCTGAGATTATATTTACCTGTTGTGCCTACTTCATATTTTTTTAAATCTCAGTGTTCAGTAAATAAAATAATTGGAATATAGATATATAGATATAGATATAGATATATATAGATATATATCACAAAAAAGCATTTATTATACGTTTCTCTGGGATACTCAATCATGATTGACTAAAATTATAAAATAATTCAAACTCGGATCAATATTTAATGTAAACACATTTATTTGAGGAGGAGCCCTTTACATTTAAAGGAACAGTACACTCTAAAATGAAAAATAGCCGAATATGTACTGACCTATGGATCCTTTGTAGTGAATGGGTGCCATCAGACAGCTGATAAAAAAACATCACTGTTTATAATGTTTTGATTTTAAAATCCATTCCCTTTTGTCATCTCCCAAATACACCAACATATTTGTTTAGAATTGTTTTAGACATTCTTTCCCCCCTTGTAAACAGTGTTTGATCAATTATTTCTCTCCTGATTTAAATGAATACATTTTTTTTTTTTCACTGGTGAAAGCATTATTATGTATAAGAGGACTTGTATATTAGCCAGAAGCAAAGGTTTGGAGTTAAAAAATGCCTAAGGGATGGATTAGTTTCTGTTTCTCATAATTTTAGCTTTTTCTTTCGTGACTCTAATTAATAAAAAAATGTATTAGTTGATAGATTAAACTATTCCTGTAAACCCTCCACATTTACGTAAACTGTGCTTTGTCCATAGGCCTTGTGATATCAAGTAACTTGCATTTCAGGCAATCTTTGGCAAGTTTTATTTATTTTATCTATTTCAAAAAATGTTTAAAACAATGCAAGCACTACCATACCAAATTTCAACTGTGTATTAGAATATGAGATTCAATCTCCCATCATTCTTCGGCTGTCAGTGCGGCAGCGCTCTAATCTCTTTGAATGCACAGTTTTCATCTTATGCCTTTGTAGAACAATAGCTATAAATATTTTCCATCTCACTTGCCTTTTTTATTAAAGGAAATTTGATTGGCTGAAGGTAGAGTTTATTAAAACTCTGTTTCCTCAGTCATAATTGTAGAGCATTTCCAGCGATTGTGACACATGCTGTTATTCTTTTTCTTTCTTATTCTCTTCTTTGTTGTCCTTCATGATTCAATCCCAATGGGCTGCTGAGACGTTTGCAGCCGCTGTCCCACACAGTGATGGGAGTTCATGAAAGTTGTCAGCTATGACTGATAATCCTCACACGCCTTTTTCATTTCCTAAAGAACAGCTTTTATACTGTAGTGACAAAAACACAATATTAAAAGTGAAAAGGCTAAATTCATCTGAGAGAGCCCAGCTCTGCTAAACATTCAGGGACAAAATCACAGACTAATGACTTATCACACTTTGTGACAGCAACAATTAAGATGTGTATTTGCAGTGTGCTGAACATTGCATGAATCTGAATCCCTGGTTATCCATTCAAATGGTCTTCCCATAATATAATGAGGGCACCTATAATTAGCATCCACGCCGGATGCCAGTTTTGACATCTTTTTTTTCACAAAAGTGCCTGGCAAATGATAAAGTCTAACAATTAGCATAATTCATTAAAGCCACATCACAAACTTGCTGTGTAGACAGCTTTGTTGATTTATGATGGGAGCAATCAGATAAGTTCTGTCTCCGTGTGTATTTATGTACAGTTCATATGTAAATGTGATGGTAAATTAACATTTTCCACTCAGCTGTTAAAAAATTCACATACTGTATCATGACAGATTTTATTTTTAGCTGATGATTTGTCTTAAATTGAACTGTGCCTGTCATCATTCTCACAATTCAATTGAATCCATGTATCATTTTATAATTTCAAATAACCTTACAGAGCAACTGTCAAAAACTCGCCAAAGTCAGTTTTTAACTCTAATTTGATGCTTGACAATTGTTTTGGACCCTGTACCCAGAGTGAAGATGACCCTTGTTTGACAGTTTCAAGTGTGAAAAGCCCATAAGACTCAATTATCCACAGTCTGTCCTCCTCAACTCTGGTCCAGTTCATTCTTCCCACTCACTTCTCATCTTTTTGTGGTTCATTACTGTCTATTCATCTTGTTTCCCCATCCGTTATCTGATGTTTTCTTCCTTCTATATTTGTGTGCAGTAGACTATATCTACTCCTGTGGTTTGTTCAGACCCACGTATTAGCCTTGACAGAGTTATTGTTTTCATTATGTCTAACTTTATCAAACATTGTACACTTTTGAACAGCAGATAATCTTGTTTTGTCTGTGAAGTCAATAACTTTGTTTAGTAGATAAACTCAAACTCACTTTTGTATTTTTTTCATACTTTTGTATTTATAATGAGTTGTTATTCAGACGGTTTGTGAGCTGTGTGCTATTTAGGGGTTGTTTGTAGTTATATGCTGCATGCAGCATCTTGTGCCATGTTTGATATTTCATATTTAGTATGTGCCAAAGTCTCATGTGTGTTTCTGTGCCATATGTAGACACATTTAGGCATTCAGTGTGTCAGCATGAAAAATCAGCATGACGTTTCGTGTTCTATTAATGAGCCATGTTCTGTGACAGGGAATCTGGCCTTCATTAAAAATGATCTGGGGTTTCACCTGCTGCAGAATTTACATATGGTGTATTATTAATAAGTGCTGCCAAGGCCAGCTTCTCTTTTACTATTGCTAATATAAACCCCTAACCTATCATAGTGGTGAGTTTTGTATGGGCAAGCCACATAAAAATAACATATATTAAATATAGGGCAGTAAGTAAGTCGTTTTCTCGGCCTCTTAAGTCTTAGTATACCAGCTTGGCAAACATCTCCTCTCAGAAACTAAAAACTGTTTTAGCTGTTAGCAGGGACATCGAATGGCCATTCGGATTTCAGAATGTTTAGTTTCCCTCAAAGGAATCACAAAGTTTCACATCTAGCGGCTCATTAGGGCTTCTGAGAACAGAATCAATGAATGAGACATATTGTGTTGTTTACTTGGAGCATGTTGTCAATAAAAGAGCAACAAATCTAAATTCATGAACAAGCTGTGACCATAAATGTCCTAATCAATGCAGAATGCTTATTTCAGGAATGACACAAGCTTTGTTTTTCTTTTGATTAGTCCTAGTCCTAGTGAGCACCACATTCAAAGTGCATCAGACTTTCTAATCAATACGGGTACTAGAGGAATGATGCAGTGCTCGAATATGAATAAACATAAATTAAACGCAGATTTTGTTGCTGTTTTTTATATAGGCAAAGTTAATTTCAGTATAATTATCTTATATGTATAAAATACACACAGATGTATATTATATTTAATATAATAAATGAAATCATTCATGAAATATATGTACTGTATGTGTGTGTGTAAAGGTTCTGAATGGATTCTGATCTTAGTAGAAGCCTAATTAAGTTGTCATAATTCATGAAAGCTTTCAAAAAGTCAAATATCTAGTGAGCTAATGTCAGAAATCAGTGATATCTGCAATAAGAAACTCGCTGTGTTAAACTGCAGGCGTTTTGCTCATGTACGGACCCATCTAATGAGTTAATGGTGTGGAAATGCTAATCATACCTCAAGGTGGCAAACTTGTCTTAATGATACAACCGTTTCTCTCCGACTCTAATTAAAAGGCCATTGCATCTGCTTCATTAGCCGTGTAAGGCAGAAATGCGTTAACTGATATGTCACTCTTGGATTATCAACAGAAAGCTGAGGGAAGGACAATAGAGGTCTTGGCTCCCTGACTTCAGCATCCAGCAGATGTCTTATGCACACTTCTCTAATGATGGATACAAACATCTCCAGGATTCAATTATGGAAAGCTGTCTGTCTGTTTTAGTCTTTTTTGCTCATTTAACACAGAATAGTGATGAACTGAGCAATTAAACTTTTTAATAAATAATAATAATAGTATTAAACCAGGCCCTGTCATAAGGAAATTGCAATTATGTAGTATTTGATATACATATATATATATACTGTAGTGTATAATGTAGTGTATATATACTACTAGTGTAGTTTTCTTTCAATTAGTGTCACAATATTAGTTTCTTAATTTTAAAGCCACTGTGGGAAGGAACTCAACTAAAAAGTTTCTTTAAATGTTGTTTTTCCATCTCTAAAAAGTCCACAGGTGATCCATCTTTCTGACACTGACTCAGTTCACCTGTAATCTTATTAGTCGGTTTTTCCTTCCAATTTCATTTGGTCTTTGACTTTCAATTTTACTGACTCATAAAAATGTCTTGATTAGTTTAGTAAATTTGATTAACCTGAGCACCAGCCTGAGCCGCTGTTACGTTCAGCCTGTTGCACTTGTGCTGTGAATACTGCTATTAAATGTTTTAAAGGTGCCATATGCAAAAATTGAGGTAAAAATATCCATAACATGACCTACACGCATCAAAAGAATGAGAAGAAATAAGGGCGATGATGTCATAAAAAAAATGTCAAGTTATAGTGCTGCAGAGATATCAACCTTAATTAGCATTAGCATTACTAGCCCCGGCCCGACAGGTGTCGTAATACCAGTTTCGGCCATGGGATGCAGTATGCGGGCAACATAACCACCAGCCAACCTGCAATACACTAATAACTCGCACGGCTTGTGGGTGTGTACTTGAACCTGATGTCAATCGTGTCAAAAGTACAGCCCCCTACTTCAGTTCAGGGAAGAGAGAGAAATTATGTCAAGCCCTTGACGAGACCCCTACCACCACCACCACCCGCTACAGGGAAACAACCGCGCTCGGAATCACAAATCAAATCTGATAAGAAAAGGAGCCGAATCAGAGTAAACATCGGCACTGCTTTCAATCGCTGGAGACAACTGATGGACCATAAAGAAATGAGGCTCGACTCCGAACTTGCAACATTTCTAACAGTAAGTTAGATGCTGTTAGTATTTCGCTAGAAGTTTGTTTTATATGTTTGTGTATTTGTTTTCGGGAAGTTATAACATAGCAATGTGTTGAAGGCTGTTCGATAAACGTGCTAATGTTAGCGATGGCTAACCGTAGCTGCATTTGATAATTAGCTAGCTATAACTTAACGTTACCCATTTTATTATATCATAACTAACCTGCTCTGTCTAGTATGTTGGTCTCCATGTCCTCTTTGCTTCGTGGTTTTTCTGTGCGTGAACAAATTGATGTGTGGCGTGAAAGCGTGTGAAAAGAGTCAATTGCGTGTGTCTCACGGTGAATGCTCGAGAGTTGGCACATCAGTTCCCAAGCAGAATAAAGGACAGGTTGATTATTGCTGTTTAGCGTTTGTATTAATCTATGATGTGTCCCTGTTTGCGTACAGGGACATAAAAAATAAATTAAAAGTGATACGTGGACCAAGGTGTCTGAGATTGTTCATTTTAAGTAAAGGATCCTAATATTTCGTCTACAACAATATTTAATGAGGTTAACTTCTAACTCCTTGTGGTTAGTCTGCACAAGATCAACAAGCTTTTTTGCTTTGCCGTCGCTTTAAATACAAAATAAGCATTCAATCTACGTTAGAGCGTCTGAGCGCTCACAAATCTTTCTGCAGCGTCGTGAGCAGAGCGGCAAGATCGATTTTTGACGCTCTAGATGCCGGCGGTGTGAACGCACAGTTAGGCTTCGGCTATGGCTGTAGTGTTGTTGTGAAGGTAGGGGCGGAGCATAGAGACTATGCCGTTTCTCGTTTGTTACTCTAGAGTAGACCAATTCACTTTGAGGCATACTGCCCCCATCTGTTATGGAATGTGGAGTATGACTTGATTTTTTTTGCCAAACATTACAGATGGCACCTTTAAGGACACGCTCAGAAAAAAGTACCATTTGTGTGATGTATGATCCTCCCGCTGATAGAATTAATGGGATTCTGAATATAGTCATGATTGATTTTAATTCCCCAGTGGTGGTCCTCCAGGGTCTACGCTGGTTTCGGCCTTGGCCTTGAGACAGAGATTAGAATATATGAAGGTTCAGCAGTAACCTTTTCAAACCAAGTGATAAAAATATTCATCTCATTTCCTGAGAATGACCCTTTTCTAAGACCTGCTGTGAATAGTAGTTTTAAAGAACCACCTGGGATGGGTTGTACGAGCCAGAAAGGTATGCAAACCCCTGTGTCAGAGATGAGATGTTAATGAATGCGTCTGAGCTGTAATTAGACTCTGACAGCATCCACAGACTCGTTTAATTAATGTTTGGGTGAGAAGTTTGGCATCAGTATTGCTACCCAGCCACAGAATAGTGTGGTTCTCTTTATTTTTCAATGTATGTGTGTGCCTGTTGTGGCATTTAACATGTTTAGTAAAGGTTATCCAGACAGATAACATGCTTTAATGTTTATTCCTGGAAAGGTATGTTTCGAGTTTAGTGCTTTGACATTCAGGGAACTCAAATAAGCATTTAAGTTGAGCAAGAGCTTGTCAGGGTAGGCTACTTGATGATGCAAAGTAATTTATTTTGTGAACGAAAACCCTGAAATTTAAAAACCTACCAAGAGACTCATAACTTATCCAGAACACAATCTGAAAGAGTTATTTGTTGGCTTTCAAAATGGACATGATCTGACCCGGAAGGGATACATTTTTCAATGTAAAACGACTACAAGATTAATACAGACAGCGATTATGATTAGTAATAAAACAGATGGCTTTTTAACGCACACACAATGATCATTTTCATTAATGGTTATGTGATAACAATACTGAACTGCTGGGTGTTTGAAAGTGCCAGGCTTGCACTGATGTCTATGATGAGTGAGATTTGCAATGTTAACATGAGATTGATTCATTAACTGATGCTCATGCTGATGAGAATCTCTCTCCACGGGTCCATTCTCTCTTCGTGTCAAACTCATTCAGATGTGCGAGAAGAGCGGTGCATAAAAAGAGGATTTAAAGAGGAGTTTGTAGCCTGCCATATTTATGTTGGTGATTACAGTTTTTATGTTTTTTTTTTAATGAGCACCACATCATTGGCACCATATAAGACCCCTGATGTGTGAAATGAATTTCTGTAATTTGTGCCATTTGTCTCTGTAATAGGAAATTGAATGTTTGCAACAATTTTACTTACAAAAACAATGAATCGTTGTTTCTGCACAATGTGGCTCTACCAAATAATCGGAAATTCAAATAACCCCCATAAAACCCTCAGAATAAACCAAATAGCCCGTAGAAATTCAGACTGGGAAAAAACATCGTAAAAAACATTGTAAAAAAATCTAAATCGTAATGTTATGATGTACCCAAATACAGATTATTTTGGGTTTTTCTCCACCTGCAGAGTCTGTATAAAGTGGTCAAAAGGTCAAGGTTATGGTCTGATGAAACCCACTCAGTTTTCTTTGGTCAAACAGATGTTCATGTAGATCAGGGCTGAGGTTTAATGGTATTTTTCTGTCAGAACTAAAATGCGCATAGCATCTGTTTGCGTGAAAACCAGTTTATATAGAAACCTCGAGTACAAATCCAAGAGATGTTTGAGACTGAGCTGGTGCGATAAACTGGAAGAGTTTATATAAGAGTTTAGGATGAGGAAAGGGGCAATGATGCGGAAAGAAAGAGAAATATAATGAAAGAGAGGAAGCGAGAGACAGCACTTGGCATGGACAGAACTTGAGGGGCTGAATTTCTCATAATCCCCGCAGTGAGCAAATTCAACAGAGCAGACAGCAGAAATCACTGCAGAGATCAGTTATTGCGTTTCCCAGGCCTGACACTCAAAGCTGTGTTAACCGCTGACATTTAACTCAGTATGAGAGATAAACAACTATATAAATGCTCAGGGGATTGTGGGAAATCCTGATTTGGTCTGACTGTGGTGAGTCTATAATATTTCTGTCTAGGAGCTCTGTAGGAGAAAGCTATCCGTAGCATTCCAATAGAACTCAATTGTAGTTGCTTGGTGGACACAATACTGACATCTTTGCTAATGGACACTCCTTTCAAAGAATTTTTATACCAGTTAGCTAAGCCATAAATGTAAATTAATTTCATGCTTTTAAGAGCAGTGGAGAAAGTGTTTTGGCAGTAGAATGCGGTGTTCCTTTAGCTAATCGCTTTGGATGAACGCATCTGCCAAAAAATGAAAATGTAAATGTTGGTGTTTTTTTTTTTTAAGGTTTTATTTACTTTTGCTGCTTTTCAGAAGGATTGTTCCACCTTCGTACTGCTTGACGTATGATAATCTGATCGAAATATGATTTGATTTAAATTTAAATTTAAATATGTGTTGATGAAAATTATACATTTTTGAAAAAAAATATAGTTTGTCCTGAATACTGAATATTTTTGTGTGTGCGTCATATCTATTAAAGTTATAATTTTGTCAAATTATGCAAAAAAGTGTGAAAATGTGATTTAATTGTGTATTCATAATAGATTAATGTTAGCTATGAAATTAATGAGAGCAAAATGATTTTCATCTGACTGTTACTTTTTTAGAAAGTATAGGCCTTTAAGTAGAATTCTAGAAACCCCCTTCAGGTTGTGGTCTTTTTGCTATGAAATCTTAAGTAAACTGAGGAATAAAT
Organism: Carassius gibelio; assembly: GCF_023724105.1. NCBI lineage: Eukaryota > Metazoa > Chordata > Actinopteri > Cypriniformes > Cyprinidae > Carassius > Carassius gibelio. The sequence goes on along the minus strand of NC_068405.1, from coordinate 19,561,911 downwards.
GTAATGTTGTTAGTAATATTTTAAGATGAAAACTTACTGGACTGAAGCAACTTTTTCATATAATCAAGTTTACATATTTTTAATTCAACACCATGTTAAAGTGATCAAATATGATACCTTAAGGTTTGAGTAACATTTGTTTATACGTCTTTCATTGGATTGCATTGCATTATATGAAAAAAGAGACCTTTGATCATAAAACTAAACATTTAAATATCATCTTAAGACATTATTGGGAGACATTACAGTGTGACAACTGATATGTATTGTTTATGCATTTTATGTAAGTAGTTGTATAATATAATGAAAATCTCACTGATTTATGTTACAAGCTTGCAGTACTTCTCAGAATATCATCTTATTTTGCCCGTACAAATATCAGTAACTGTACCAAATTGTATACACTGGCTCTGTTTGAGCGTTTGAAATCTTCCTCAAATGTGAACTCCATATGCTCCCACCATACATCACACAATATGAGCCGTACAAACCTGATGTATCACATATGATACTCAACAGAAAGCACATGCACATTTCTATGCCAAAACCTTTGATTGTTCTAGGCTGCTGTACAGGGTTAAACACAATAGAGTAGTTGTTTTTGGAAGCGGCTTTCAGCTGTGGTGTTATGTTACCATCTGCTGGTGGTTTATGTTTTGTGGATGATAGTCAGGGGGCAGATCACAGATATGACATGAATATCCAAATGAACAGCACACTACGTGCCAACACTGGCAGATCACGGACGCTGTCCCAGAGCATTGTTCCAATTACAGGCCTCTACTCTGGTCCAAAACCAAATCTGTGTCCATGAAGGTGCCCGAACCCAATCAAAACGGTCATAAACACTAACCTCTGCTATCACGCTTTAACTGCCTGTATCTTTGGCCTTGTGTGTACGTGTGAATGTGTCTTCCATCATTAGCAAGCAGTAGAGAGGCTACAGGTGAGTCATCTGCCATCTCTCTCTCTCTCTGTTTGTGCTCAGTGTCTTGGCATGTGCTCCCCTGCACATTCTTCTGTCAACAGTACCTATGGCAGACGTCATGGGGGCGGTGTGGCCCGACCCGACCCGACCTGGCAGATCAGCGTGGGTTTGAAGCTGGTGAATTTTATTAGTGAGAGGTGTTATTGAGCCATGCATGACTCACTGTATTTAAATCTCTGCATTACAAATGCTCATAAGCTCATTCATCTGTCTGAGCTGCACTGTAATAGCACTTAAATCATCACAATTTAACTGCATTGTCTCTTCCTTTATGGTTTCCTCCATAGGATAAAAATGTAGAAAGAAATGACTAATTGTGACTTTTCCCCTCACAATTCATTGTTAATCTCTCAAAATTGTGCAACATTTATTTTTGTGTAAATTGCAAGATGTTAAGTCAGAACTGCAAGATATAAACTCAAAATGGCAAAAAAAGAAAATGTCAGAACTGTGAGATTAAAAGATTTCAGAGAAAAAAGTCAGAATTGTGAGTTTGTCTCGCAATTCAGATTTTTAAAAATGTTTTTAAGATCAGAATTGCAAAAAAAAAAGTCCACATTGTGATGGGGAAAAACATCGCAATTAATTTTTTTCCCTTTTTTATGGCAGAAATGGGCCTCCATAAGGTTTTTATTTTATTGTATTTTTTTTATACATGGTTTTTACTAAACAATATTAGGTAAGATGTGTACGCGCAATTTTTTTTTTTTTCAGTAAAAGGTAAACTCAAGCACAATACTTTAAAATGATTATCACTACACAAGTAATTTTGTAAAAGTGTGAGGCATATTATTTTATAAAATCACTTGCATTAATTATATTATGTAATGCAGTAGTCGACATTTGAAGTGAATCAAAACCTTTCATCAAAGTTGTCCTAAAACCAAAATACCCGTTCTTGTCTTAGGACAACTTTTTTGATCCACTTCAAATGTTGATTTGTATATTTTAGCAGTAAAATTGTTTGTCATTTTTTCAATCATTTTAGGAATTGAGGCATTATTGAAGCAATATTTCTAAAGGTTAATGTAACTTTTACAGAAAAGGTTAATGAGTAACTTTTTTTCTAATAGTGGCTAATAATAATAGATTCTATTTTGTACTACAGTACATTAAAGTCCTGCCTTTGTCCAGTCTGCACAAATAATGTGCTGCCCTCTAGTGTCCAAATGCTTCCATTGAGCAGGTGATTATTTACGTACTGCGATTTAAACTGTTTACAGATCTTCATCTGACAGATATGACGAATGCATTGGATCAAATGAGCAATGTCCGGATTGACGGGAAAGATTTGCTCACCACAGAAAACAACACATAAACCTGCTGATGTGTTCATATGAAGCCTGACTGGCCCGCTGCCACACAAGGCAGGACGACAGACATGTTGTCACTATCACTCAACACATTCATCGTCAATGTCAGTCAGCACGTTTGCTGTGAGTCAGGGATTTCCATGATTCATGTCTGTGGATGAAATAAGAGGAAGACAATCAATCCGTCCCCTCCTCTCTCTCACCCTCATCTTTGTTTGTGTAGCCCGATCGGACACCTGCAGGTCTCTCCATGAAAGTAGCCACGGGGCTGCCGGAAGGAGACCAAGGGGGATTTTCTCTCTTTTTCTCTTTGGGTAGAGCTTGCACTTCCTTCCTGTGAGGACATAAATCTGTCCCCAAGCACATGCTAATGGTCTTATATTAACAGTGTTTAGATTGATCTACTCTGAGGATGGTCCTCACCTGAGGGTCCCACTCATATTTCAAGAACTATATTCAGACATTTACCTCCACTATTCTTCGCTAGTGGAATGGTCTTTATATATCCCCCCGAACAGACAAGTCCCTCACCTTTTCCATCAGCACTTGACTGAATTGTTACATTTATTTAATATTTATGTAACAAGAACATTGGACAGTCCATGCCTGTCTTAAGATTATTAAAAAGGGGCATATGGCATTGTTAAAACTTTCATTGGTTAATAACATAAAACATCACATTTAATGTTTTAAAATATATTACGAATAATAATAATACAACTAAAAGCTGCACTGATACATAGCTAAAATAAATGGGTGTAAATAAAAAAACAAATCTGCCAACTTGAAAACTTAGAGTGCATGTTGATGCATCCTAAAAGTATTTGCATGCTATGTATTAAATAAATGTAAAAAATAATAATAATAATTGTATTAAAATTTTTTTTAACTGTTTGTATTTTTTCCTCTATTTTAGCGAGTACTAAAAACTTTTTCGTTGTTATCAATTGAGCAATTTTTTTTTTAGCAATTACATTGATTCATGGTCTATATATATATATATATATATATATATATATATATATATATATATATATATATATACATATATACAAATTTTGCTTGTCAACATTTTCCCTTCTGTTTTAGCTTGTACAACTCTGAGCAAGTTTGGAAGCTTTGAATTTTACATGCTTACATTCGTTTTGTGTATTCCTCTTATTTTGTATTTTTTTTTATTGCTTTGGATTCAAGTATGTGCTTAGCGAATAAATTCTTAATGTGAAAATACAAGGAAAGCCCTGTGAGATTAAAAATATGACGTAAATCATTCTGAATTAAGTTAAAATTATTTGCTTAATAATGTGCACAAACTCATCGAGAGTTGAATGGGATTCCTGCTAACCCTTGCTACGTCAGAATGTTTTTACATCCTGTTATGAAAGGAATGAGCAGTTCACGTAAGATCAAAGCTCCATTTTTCAGAAATGAGTAGAAGGGAACAGACTTTGTCTTTGCAGGCATGCAAACACATAATGCACTTAATTGCTACCTATTGTAAACAGAAATTTTCTCTAAATGTTAACTTTGGCATGAAGATGAGTCAGAGTGTTACTGTTTTGCATATTTTATTAGAGTTGAAATGCAATCATCTAAATGCACAAGAGGATTTTCTTTTGTACAAACATTCCTTGTCCTCTCTTTACTAATGCAATACTTGTGCAAATCGCATATAATTTGCTCATTACATATACATTTATCTTAATGCATATAACACTATTTGTAATTACATTCAAAATATGTACAATGTTACCAAACGGTAACCAGAAATGCACATGTTTACAGGTGTTGGCGGTGATTTTTTTTCAGTTCTCTCAGTGTCAGCAGTCCTGGTGCATGAGTGTGAATCACAGTGTGCTGTAGCAGTGCTGGGGTCCAGCGTCCTGTAGGTACCCCATGTGCCAGGACAGAGGGAGCGTCTGCGCTGGTTCCCCATAACTGTCCATATGATTTGGGCCACAAGAGCCCCAAACTCCTGGCTGATATGCTCCAACATCACTTATCCGTCCATACCTTGATGAGCTTGCCATATCGCTAGAAGGGTAAACCTGGGTGTCAGGAGAGAAACACGGGTAGTGAGGGGACGGCGGACAAGTGGGGCCCGTGAAAGCATGTTGCTCTGAAGACAATCTGTGCAAGGGGTTCTGTATATGATGGCTGAGCGGCTGGTGCCAGGATAGGAAGCTCTGGGATTCGAGGCGGACAGGAGCTGACGGCGACGGCTCCTGCCACAAACCACCCGGCTGACCGTGACACTCATTGTGGCTGCAGGATTTCACCACACTTGCTGGTGGGTTGTTAGTGAGGAAGACTGACAAAGCAGAGATCCGACCGATGGCCCTCTGGAGCGTAGCGATCTTCGACAGCCGCTTTCCGCTCAGGTCGTGATGCAGAGCCACCCGGAGTGCGTTGAAGGCCTGGTTATAATCTGTGATGCGTTTCCTCTCTCTCACGTTGGCCGCCACTCTCCGTGCTTTGGAGCGCACCGGCCTGCTGCGTTTCTTGCTCTGTCTCTCTTCTGGCTCGTTTAGGGCGCTGTTGGGGTAACAATTCGTCGAGCTGCCGCTGTCACTGCTGTCCAGCTCCTCTGACCCTTGAAGACTCCCATCCATTTCCTCCTCTGAGAACTCGGAGCTGGTGAAGCTGCCTCTGCTCGCCATGGAGAACCCGCAGACTGTTTCCAGTGTCATCGATCTCCTATGCTGACACGCTTTCACACACGACCTGTGATTACCTGTGATGTTTCCCAACAGGTCAGGCCACTTTTTAAAGCAGCTCGTTTGAGAGTCACATGGTACAGTCACCTATGAGAAATGCTGGTGTTTATGAGCTCCCCAAGGCAAATTCAGCTGCTCCCTCCCCAGACACGCCTCCTGCTGCAAAATCCACACAACCACGTATAGGCCATGGAATAGTACAACTCAGACATAGAAAAATAAAAACACAGACAATGAGTGTGTTAGATTTGTACATCTCATAAACTGTGGAAAAAGTGAAAGCATTACATCATATCATTCACCATCATCAGAGATAAGGAATGAGCTTTTGGCACCTTTGAAGGAGGGCAAGCTGACCTTGAACTGTGGCAAGACCCAGACAGAGAAAGTACAGGCACAAAGGGGAAAAAATATGACCAACTGGCATCTTAAACTGTATGATTATAGATTCTTCACTTTTCTTTACTTTTTCCTGTCTTTTAAAAAAAACTATATTTAACCACCTGGGTTGAGAGCTTTTAGTGGATTTGTAATGTCAGGGATATTTCATCATATAAATGATATAATTATATTATTAAATTAGACTTTTTATATTTACGGTATAAATAAAGTTGTTTTATTTGTTATGCATTTTTTATTGTATATGATTGTTTATATGTATATACTGTAATTCATATATGCAGCATTATATATGTGTGTGTTTATGTAAATGAATACATAAATGTCAGGAAAATATACATATACTAATGATGTAATAAGCATTAATTAGAATGTAAAATGTATGTTTGATTTAGTTTTGTATGTCCATTCCATTTGTTGTTCATTTTATGACACTAAATTTTAAAACGGGTAAAAAAAAAAAACAAACGGTTAAGAATCATTTCAGCACTTAGTGATAATGACTGAACTGTGCTAGTCTTCAAGGGCAGTGTCTCATAGTAGAGTCCTGCACTTGTGATTAATCACACAGGGAGTTCAATCTAAATTTGTCTGTTAGTGCTCATGACAAATTGTACATTTATCAAATAGCTAGTATTTTGTGGATTTCCTCTCATGTGTGAAGGACTTGCGATCCATTATTTACATTTGTCCACAGATACAATTATCATCTCCAGCAATGGCATCTTGGTGCTGTGTTGGTGCTGGGCCTTGTGGGCCGTATAATTTGAGTGTCTTTGTAACAAACAATAAATCAAGCCCGAACAGCACCCGAGGATAAGAACAGAAAGACACTCGGACTTCAAAGCCCACAAAAGGAGAGCAGGTATTTGACAATTATAACATGGCTTCAGTAGTACACCCTACACACTGTTTAACACTGACAGGGGGAGCGCATACTTTTGTTTGGTTTGTTTTTGACAGATTGCATGATGCTCATGTTTCAGGTTGTGCAATGGGGAATCTAGTCTATATCTGTATGGATCTCTGTCCTTTCACTGCCCGCAGCCTGATCATGTCCTGCTTCACCATGCTCTCTAATCCAATAGTTCAGTCAATAGTTCAGTACTAAAGCATTGTTGACAGCTCTCCATACCAAGGATAGCTGTCATCCTCCCAGTCTGTGTTGTGTAATGTCTCCAAAAATGTGCTTTTCCTTGTGATTATTTGGTCTTAATAATGATAATTGATAAATGAATCACTTTGGGGCATCTTGTCCTCTGTCATGTGTGCTGGATTAGTGTAGGGCAGAGAGACAGACAGAATGAGAGGTCAGGCCTCTTCCTCTGCTTCTCTTTTATGGGGGCTGTCTAGGCTGATTGACGCCATACCCTAAAACAATTACACAGTTGGACAGTTTACAGTGAGAGTGCTGTTACTTTTAGACTGTTTGTCTTTTCAACCATGAGAAAAAAGCTCATTTTGTATCGAGCGTATGCAGTGTGAGCATCGTTTGTCATTAATAGCTGAAAGGAAATGCAGGAAATTGTGCTCTAGAAATATGAGAGCAAATACTAAATAAAATGTATATGATTATTATTACATTAAAAAAGATGATTACTTTAAATATGAAGCAAATCATTACTTACATTATATTTAAAGTATGTAAGTTTATTTCATTTAAAAAAAAAATTGTTTCCTGCAGTTGTGATGCAATGAACATGTATTTTTTTTTTTTGCTAACTGTCTTGATGAATCTATTTTTATATATATTGTTTTATTTGCCAGATATAATACAGATCAGAAATAATAGACATAAAGACATTTTTTAAACACAACAAAATTGTATAATGATAATTTTATTTATATATATATATATATATATATATATATATATATATATAAGCAAACTTTTATATTAAACACTTAATATTGTGTGTGTGTGTGTGTGTGTGTGTGTGTAGAAACAGTTTTCACTCAGAAATTGCTATTAAATTTCACAAATAATAAGAAATAGCAATTAACATTAAATTAAATGTGAAATCTTGAAAAAGCCGAAAAACTGAAATGGTATTTTCTTGTAAAACTGGGTCTAATAATATTTGGAAATAAATATCAAAGTTTTAAATAAAACAATCTATAAAATTACCAAAAAACACACAAAAAGTGCAAGTATTTCCATTTATGACTAATTGTGTGTTTTTAACTATAATGGCCTTGAAAATAATATTTTTTGACATTAAGTAATTTGCATAGTTTTCTATTGCTTGTTCTGATTTTTGTTTTGGTTTGAGGTGTACCACTTTTAATTTATGCATTAGCAACAAAATAATTATTTCAAAATAAATATTTTTATAGTCATTTTGTTTTATGGAATAATCAGTCTCAGGAAGAGATCAGCACTCCTCTCTGCAATCTGTGATTTATAAGGGGCCCCTGAGAGATTTATGGCCTCACAGAGAGAGCATGAAGTCTGCACCTCGGACCGTCCAAATCTCTCCCTTTTGACAGATGACAAGACACTAGCAATTATCAGCCGCCAAGAATAAATCAAAGCCTTTACTGCTCGTCCTGTGACGCCCTCAAAGAAATAACCGTTTTCAAACTAAGGGGAACCTGCCTAACTGCACTTTCCTGAGATTTGTAAATCTCTGGCCTGAGCCTCTGTAATGAATGGTTGTTACCTGCGTCTTATTAGAGGTCTGTAGAAAGCGTTATAGATATTTATTTCCTGAGGGACTGTTAACGTAATGAGTGAGCACGGCTCTGTCCACTAACCTTGGCTTTGCACTGGTATGTTAATGCATGTTTTCAGCACTTCCAGAGGAATTTTCACACCTCTATAAAATCTGCTCACTCACAGAAAGAATTTCCTTCTTGCTTAAAAAAAACAAACAATAATTAAAAGTATTTGTCCGCTCACTGTAAAATAATGAAAACAATTATAATAATTCATAATCGTAAATAAAGATTAATGAAGTTAGTTTTACAAGAAAATATTTTTCTCCCTTTCTACTTAAAAAAAAAAAAAAAAGAAAAAAAAAGTCATTTAAGTCAGTGTATTATGGCCATTTAGTATATTTAATTGTGAAATCTAGTAATTTCTGAATTAATTTATTCTCCACCATATGCATATGTGTTTTACTGGAATATAATAAATTCTTTGCTAATAAGTTGCAAACTAAATCCACAATATATACACATAAATGCAGTATTACTTATTAGAAACAATTAATAACATAAGCATCATCAGAAACTCATTTATTATAAGACATATCTTAATTCTAGAGTAAATTATTATAACTGTAAGAATTCATTTCCATGCACTGCTTCAGTCGGGTCAGATGGGTAAGAAGAAATGTTGCTGATATACAAGAAAAACAAGGACATTCCGTAACGAGACTCATGAGAGTAATTTTATACTGTATTCATATTGTGTTACTGTGGGAAAAAGTGAGGCGACTCGCGCTCCTGCAGAGAGTGATAATGTGTGCCATTCTTCAGGCTTAATAACCTCCATCCAGTTTAAGAGTCATCGCATTTCCCACTCTCTCTGCTGAGGTGAGAGTCCTGTGAGTCACGCGCAAACACTTTTTATCTATGTAGGGACTGACTTAGCAAAGTGTGTGGAAAATATGCTTTTGAGAGGAAGATTTAACCATTATCAGTCTATATAGGGAGTCATCATACATGCAGCACGTAGGCCTGCCTCTTAAACGGTGTGCATGTTATTCAATATGAAATGCCTGCAGGGAATGCTTGCTCACACATATCTACAGTATGCTGACAGCATAACAGGGTTTACAAGAGTTTGTCATCAAGGTGGTAAAGCTGTGACACATTTGTGTTTGGTAGCAACCCAACATAAACAATACAATACACTGTGATTCTCCTGTTTAACAGCACAGGTGCTTACTTTCTGACTACATGCAATTTTAAACCAGCCTGGAGAAAATGTTTAACTTAATACAAATATATTATAAATAATAATAATTAAAAATATTATATGAATATTATTTTCATAGTGAAAGCTGTTTGTTCCACTCATGACTCATTCCTGTTTCGCTCTTTATTCATAGTCTTCTTGATCTACTCCACAAGCAGGATACATTGGCTACCTCTTTACATCTTTGGGTCTGGATCTGCTGTTTAGTCTTAGTCTCTTGTTGTCATTGTGCTATTTTTTTATTAGTTGTCTAATGGAATTGATAATTGCCTTTTGTCATATTTTTTGTCTTTAGTCTACTCAGTCAAATTAAATGAACTATAGTAGTCTTGGAGTTTTATGTTCACCTTGTGGTCTGCGGTCAGTAATAATGCAGGTCATTACAGAGACTGTATATTAGAGATGTTCATGTATTCATACGGTTTCCAACACCACCTAAGAGGGAAACTATTATAGAAGAATACTCTGGCTAAACTTTAGAGAAAACAAATAATTAAAATTTCATGGCTATAATAAATTGCATGCATTTATCACCCGTCTTGCCGCCCATGCAAGATTTCTATGACGGTAGCGCCACCTCGTGGTGAAATATTGAGGAGCCTGACATTGGACCATGTTTTATTTATTTCTTGACATCCACGAGCCTATTTGTGTAAAAAAAAAAAATCAAATTCCTTTAAAACATATAAAACACAACGCTATCAGCCCCCCAAATATTACTGGGGCAATTTAGTTAGACGACTACTTAGGCTCCTTGACAAACGTGTCGAGAAAATAAAGGTCTTGTGTTGTGCAGCTCGCGCAAAGAGCGCCAAATGAAGTCCTGTGAGGTGACAAAACTGCTCAACGTCAGAATAAAAAAAACACGGCTCTACGATTAAAAAGGCGCAAACAGTGAAATAAACACAACTGTAACTGTTCTTTAGATTAGTAAATAATACTTTATAAATTTTATTTAAGGTCCGTTTACATTGTTGCTAGGCTATATTCTGGAATTGGTCACATGTACTCTGGATGCTCAATGGTTTCTGTTATGTTTAGTCATAATAAATTACAAAAAACGTTTCATTATTCTTGTATTTCACAGAGAAAAGCTAAATAGGATCAACTTTTAACACTTTATCTGTCATAACAGCAGAGGGCGCCGTAATATTTGGTGAGCTCGGATAAATGAAATGACTTAAAATCATCTAATTAGACGTTAAGGCCAATGATAGAGATATTATATCTAACGTTAGCCTATCAGAGAATTATGCACCGGACCTAGCTCCGACCGTTTATTTATTTTGTTTGCTTGTTTTTTCTTATATGTAAAGTGAGGTGTTTTTGTGACTTCTCTTGTTTTATGAGACGAAGTAGCCTAAAGTTTATAGATTTGATGTTTTGTCTGTTTTTAAGACAGTTTGTAGGCTACATTGTCAGTGTTATTTCAGTAGGTTTATCTGAGCCATCTTCTACGCAACTACTACTTTTGTTAACATTAATTCATTAAACCAGAGCATGTTTTAAGATCAGAGACCACTGTTAGGTCTATATGACAGTGTTGTAGTTCCAACCTGGCTTATAATAATACGCCTAAAGTACTATATTTAATGTATTCATATATTTCTATATCATGTTTATATTGCCAGTAAAATAAGTATGCACAAATAATTACATGAAGATGGTTTTTATTATTATTCATAAACAGATGTATGCTCTCTCATGTGTATTTTTCATAAAACTATAATTGTAACAGCAATTATATAATAATTATGCAGTTTTCCTCTTCTTATTCTTCTTCCAGCATCATTCTGCTTTTTCTTCAGAGGATGACACTGAAACTCTGAGTAGTCCAGCACCTTCATTGTGCAATTTTTTTGAAGGTAACATTAGGCTATACCTGTAAATGATCTGGGCCCATTTCAGTTGTTGTGCCTGCTGATTTACTGAAATCTATGAAATATGAGCATGTATTTTCTCGCTAGGTTTGTTCCAAGGTTTCCATTTGATGTTAATCTACTCTTTAAAAGCTCATTTCGACATCATAATTACTCTGCATATCTCCTGCGCTCCGTGTTATTTCTGTATCCACTGAAACGCGTTCCCGCTAATGACGGCAGATTTGAGATGCCCTGCTGGAACCTTCTTTCAGAGATCAAATATAATGGTCTGAAATGAGCGGGAACAGATGGACTCGGGTCTATTTTTGGAGGGTGATGCAAGAGGATCTGACGGGTGCTTAGAAGTTTACGTTGCAATCTTGGTTACTTTCCAGACCATTTTAGTGTCAGAATGAATTATTTATGTTTGTTGTGCTATGGTCTAATCATTAAGGAAGCAGATTTTTAGCAGATGCTTTTTAGCAAAGTAAAGTTCACTACCTATGCTGTTCTATCTATCTATCTATCTATCTATCTATATATATATATATATATATATATATATATATATATATATATGATACTGGAAACATGCAGTCATGACACTGAAAGCTGTGCAAAATGAAACTGTAATCAGAAAGTTTGACACCATTGCTTTCAGTGTCATGACTGCATGTTTCCAATGGATGGAGCTATGTGTTTACTGTCAATGTGGCTGTCGGTTAAAAGATTTAAATGTCATATTCAGTTTATCAGTTTTGGTTGAAGTGTTTAGTTTCCTTGGAACATGTTATAGTTTGAGCTCTCCAGAAAACACTGATTCATTTCAGGTGAATGTGAAGGTTATGAGAGACCGGTTTCTTTTTTCAATGGCTTTTGCTTCTGTTTATTAGTCACCGTGCACAAGGGACCAGAAGTTATTGAGGTGAGACAGAAAGAATGGGGCTGGCTGATAGTCTGCTCTCAAACCTGCATTTTTTTGCGTAAGTACGACGTCTCATGCCTGTCAAGAACATGTGCTGCACCACGGCCCTGACAGAGAGCGTCTCATCTGAACGAATATTCACCAGATGTCTGACCCGTATTCTCTCAATCTCCTGCTGTGAAATGCTCTTAGTTAAAAACAAAAATGACCTAAATGACTAGAATTTAACATCTTAAAGGGACAGTTAGACCAGTATGTCTACATTTACTAACACTCATGTTGTTTCAAACCCATATGCTGTAATGGGGACAAAATCACCAAAAAGGACCATAAAAGTATCATGTGCTATAATCAGTCTTTCGCTAAGTCATACTATAGTTTTGTGAGGAACAGATTGAGGAGTGAAGTTATTTTTCACTAATGACTTACCTTTTCCTCCACTGAAGCTTGCATTCACATTAAGTTATTTAGCAGACACTTTTATCTAAAGCAACTGAGTAACATCAACAACAAGTAATTTATCATGAGATTCATCGGTTCTTCCAAGAAAGTCTCAAGAAAGACAGATAAAGATTTTTAAACATATTTTATTTAGTTAACAAAAAAATCAGGCTTATTTATTAGATTAAAAAAAAAATTATGGAAGGTGGCAGTTTAAAGATTCTTAAAAAAAAAAAAATGGAATTGAACAGGGTTTCTAAGGCCATAAAGTTAGAAATTGGAGCAGAAAGTCTTAAATTCATATAAAGTCATGGCATTAAATGTTCCAATATGAATATCAAAAGATCACAAGTGAAGAAAGATTTACTTGAGTTATTATTATTATTATTATTATTATTTTCTAATCTTGAAACAAGAACAAATATCTCTGAATGGGGTATGAAAATTAATTTTCCCTTTTAAGTTCTAATTTGTTCTTGTTTTCATTGTAAGCTCACTATATTTTGATCAATGTCATATAAAAAAAGATATCTTATGTCATTTGGTTTCTAAAGTAAATAACGTTTGTGGTTTTAATAATTTTTAGACATTTGCGCTGGAAAGCCAGACAAAAATTACTGATGCTTATCTTCAAATTAATGTTGCATTTTACATTTTTGAGGCATTGCTAATAAAAATAAATAAAATCATTTACATTTAGAGACCATATTGAAATATCTATTCCTTAAGTTTTCTTTGCTTTGTCTTAAAATAATGTCAAAATATATTATGTTTTAGGGTGAATGATGCTTTAATACTGAGGTGAGCAATTTCTGGAGGCATAAAGTGAATGCGTTTCCACTGTCTTCATGCAGCCAGAGACTTTGATAAGCAGTTACACCTTTCAGCATCTGCTCATAGAACAGGTGCTCTCATCAGCGATGCGTGTAACATCAAAAGCTCTCCTGACGGAAATAGTAAAGTGTTACTTTAGTTTAACAAATCACTGTGGTGTATTATGCAGTGGTCTTCTCTTCCTCCTGATTGTGATGTCTGTTCTGCGGGTGAAGTTGTCCTGATCTTTCCCTTGTATTTCCCCCTCTAGTCCCTAACTGCAGACAAGAACTGACAGTAACCCTCCTTCCTACACGCTCTTTCCGCTGACCTTTCCTGTCTGCATTTCTCTGGTCCAGGCGAGAGTGATGAAGCCTCTCAATGCTCAGGCCAGTATGACTAAGACAGAACAAGATTACCTGTGACATGGGCAGGGGAACAGAGGCACTAGAGTGTTTGTTCAGTGACACGGGCGTGCTGCAGTGCATTGTAGGGCTGGAGTCGATGCATGTTCCAATGAACTGCCTCATTCGTCTCGATATGACCAGTCTGTGGTCTCTCTCTTTCTCTCTCTAATGGGTAGAAACAGCTGTGAAAAAGAGCAGCTCACACTAACATTAGCCATTATTTCATTACTCTGAATGTTGAAGTGTGCAGAGAGCTGAAGTACGTTAATGACGATAGCACCATGTCAACATGCATTGGATGTGGCATTTATTATAGATATTGCAGGCTTGATCATCCTGATGCATTACACACATTATTGTGTGAAATTCTGAAAGTGAACATGGGTTTTTATATTGATTGACTTTATTTCATGTTATATAGACTAGAATAATCCCACCAGCTTGTTGTTTCACAGTAGAAATGTTTTTGACACTTCTTTGGAAATTGGAAAATAGCTCTTGGATTTTGCAGAGATTCCTCTCTAGATAGTATAGAGTCGAGTCGGGTGTTTGACTGGTTGTGCTTTAAAGAGGGTCACTTCTCAGAAAGCTGTGCTTTAGTGTGTTAAAAGTTCCAGTAAAACTCTCCTCTCCCCTCTCTCCTACAAAAAGTTCATTTTTGAAGTACCATGTGTTGTCCGACTTTTGATTATTAAAAATTTATTGCAAATCAATTGGAATAAAAGCCCATCTGAGCAACAACCACGGTTTTTGTTTTTCATGTGCTGAAATCTAAGTTCATTAAATCACAATATTGTAACAGCAGTCTCTACAGACACCAAACACTTTGCGAGAAATTGGCTCATTCATAAAACAAGCAGAATTAATTTCTGTGTAAATCATTCATTAAACTGTTCCGACCGATTACTCTTAATTTTTTCAAAATGTTAGTTATACATTTTTTTACACCTATACCTTTGACCACTTGTAAACAGTGTGAAAAACATCAGAATGTTAATAACACTGAATTTTGCTAACATTTAAATTGCTCAAATCTGAGTTTCACAAAGTGTTGATGAATCTGGAGGAGACTTATCCGAATGGTCCATTTTTAATGCAAACTACTCAAATGTTTTTGGAGTAAGGCTCATTGTGTGTAGATTTGTTAACGAGAACTTCCTTTCAAAAAGTAAGTAAGGTCACAGCAATGACGTTTTTTTCTTTTTTTCATTTTTGTGTAAATTTGTAATTATTAGAAATATTTTTAATTATATTTTTTCATAATTGTTTTACATTTTTATTTAATTTTTTGCAACAAGCCGGAAATTATATAGCTATAATATAACTTCATAAAGTGATAAACACTTTTTTGTATATGATGTAAAACTGATTCATTAGATTCAGTAGATATTAACACATTCTTACTGATACATACAGTACAGACAAACCTGTATGTACAAGATCAGTGAATGTGTACAGGCATGTGAACTGGCCTGAAACACTCTCACTGACCTTTGGGTCATTGGTCATCTTTATTGTAGAGCCTTGCAAATGGTAACAACTTCTTAAAGGAGTGTCTAAATGTATCCCTTTTAAAGCATCACTAATACAGCCAACACAGCGTTTTAAACAATTTTATCACCTTAGAGAATATTTTGTTTGATAATATTTCAAGGCCTGTTATGAGCAATGCTCCTGTTATTATGCATAATCCATAATCCACTTCCATCTTTTTCATAGTTTTGTTCAATAAAACGATACTGATATTTAGCCTTTTCATTCACTGAATATCTGTCAGTTTCTCTATTGAAAGGCTACTTTTAGCATCTATATATAAATGAGTCTGATTAGTGTCTTGTAGTCATGACCCTTACCCAGTCTATTGAGGATTTAAAGATCAACCAGTCATTGAGATAAAACTCGAACTAGTTGGTTGAAAACATGAGATCCTTGAGACCTCATTCCTAGCATGGACAAAGCTCTCAGTCTAAGTTGCCTCACCTCTTGTGAAGAGATTGATCTTATATATTTCAGGGTCAACATCCAGCTTGTATCTTAAAAAGAAGCCATCGAGAGTATGCTTACAAAGCCAAAGGGTTAAATAAAGGGAGCTCTTTTTGTTGCTGTCTCCCGGAGGGAAAGCCACAGATTTTCCCTCCATTTTCCTCCGTGCTGCACCGCTAACAAAAGATTGGAGATCGGGTTTGTTGTCATTTGAAAGCAATGACCTTGCCGCTGCCTCTTATAACAGGTCGTTCTGTTTTGGCACAGAAGCACTCATCCGGATGCCTCGTCTCAGCGGGGCGACCCGCAGAAATACCTCCTTAATAATGGAAGCAGTGATTGTTCACAAACAATCAACTGGAAGGCAATCCGGCTGATAAGAGAGATGGCTTTAGCAAGGAGATGGGTTATGAACATGGCAATGAGAGGTGCTAGATCTGAAATAGGAAAGGCAGAGGCTCTATAACCTGTAATCCCAGAGACAGCCAAAGCCCTCGCCAGTCAATGAAAGTGGCAATCACTGATGGATCACCTTCCTGACCTGCCAGTCATAGCATAAATGGGTGCAGCAGTATTTCTCTGTGGTTTGTGTAAAGTTAAATGTTGGTTGCTTGTCACCTGGTGGTTTAGATTTATGGCTGAAAATACAAAGGGCACGGGGTCAATGTTTAGAAAGGGCCAACTAAAAAATGATGTTTTATCAACCTAGCCTTTTAAAGAGGCAGTTAGACTGCATTTAACCCAGGATACTGTGGGTCAGGATGGGAAATGTGGAAGCTTTGCAGTTAAGGATCTGTGCTCCAACTGCTGTGGTTACATACATTTAGCAATTTATTATTATTTTTATTTTTTTTACAGAGGTTGTGCTTCAAATAATCGTTATCCGTCACTTTGAGTGACTGGGCTGTTAAATTTCTGTCATGCTCTATTTTTATCTGTCAGTGAAATTTTGTAGTGCGTGGTCATTTTTAATGTGACATTGAAATCACAGGAATGTCTGAGGGGAGATATCTTTTGGTACTTTGGTCAAACACTGCGTTGCAGGTCATTTTATTTTTTGTTTATTTATATATATTTCACCAGCTTTATGTACAGTATATATCAGACAGTCAGTGACTGTAGGTGCCCTGTGGAAATGCTGTTTGAGACAAAAATGATACTAGGCTTGTAAAATTTCTAAATGCCTGGTAGCCTTGCAGATTTAGATTTAGATTTAGATTTTGGCAGCCCAAAACAGATTTAACCAGCCCGAACATCAGCTGAACAAGTTAGCATGATCAAAAATGTTTGTGATTTGTATTTTTCCTTCAAATAACAAGTCATGGTTCAGATCATGTCATGGATTCTGAGTTTCAGATTGGGTCGTTTTTTGGGGGTGAGCAAAAAAAAAAAAAAAACTTTGTCAAAAAAGAAGTTCCATTCACATTTAACATGATTTCAAGTCAATAATAGAGTCTACCAAAGAGCAAAAAAAACTATATTCTAGAAAACTATGAATCCAAATATGAGGATTACATGCTGAGATTCTATTCATTTTTATGTTCATTTCCTAATGCTTATTTAATTTTAACATTAACAATTCACAAATATATCCCCACTATCTCATCTGGTCTGTCACTGATTCATCAATTAATTAAATACATAATTATTATTTGGATACATAAATACATTTCAAGAATTTTTGTTGTTGTTGTTGTTGTTCTTTGGTTATAAAAAAGTTTCCTTTTTATTTAAATGACACTTTCCATTTAAATAACACTACTTCTTTAATATCACATTAACTAGAGGTCAAACTTTTTTAGCCCTATTCGGACGGGACTAGTTTTACAGGGGGTCGTTAGAGAAATCTGCGTTTCACAGACGTACTTGGTGATTTTAATCCCGTCCGAATCTGCCACGTCTGTGTTTTTCTCACACATCCTCTGTGATAATTCCAGAGCAAATTACCTACCGTTTTTCAGCAAACTCAGTGATCCTCTGAGAAAACTAATCCCGTCCGAATGCGAATGTCTGTGATTGCCGGTGATATTTTATTTCACAACGCGTCTCCTTGTGTGTTTTGGCCAACGTGAATTACCGTAGATGCTCTTACCGCGCGGATGTTTGATATATTTGCTTAGCGGCAAATAAATAATAAAATCAAGAGCAAGATCGCGTAAACTGTTAATACCGGCTATTGTAATATCAGCATCAGGTAAGATTACTCACGTTCATTTATGTACTCAGTTACATAATGTTTTAATTACATTTAATTAAAAAAAAAAAAAAAGGAAAACAAGTTAAACTAAAGGAACCACACATTAACATGGTTTTGCTATACTAGCCATTTAGTATTTATTGTGTAATAATACTAAGGCAATCATTCTGAATGAATGCAATGCACGCATACAGAGCGCGTGATCTCTGTGACGACCAGATGCACAAATCAGACCCTCCCACCTCTGTAATAAACACGGAGATACTAGTCCCGTCCGAATTGGTACATGAAAATCACAGACATCAGGTGGTAAGAATCGAAACTCAAACGTAGTTTAGAAAACTAGTCCCGTCCGAATAGTGCTAAAGACAAGTGAATGTCAGTAATAAAATAAGAACAAATAAACTAATTTCAAACATAGATGAATAAAATAGAAGTTACAAATAAAAAGGTCTAACATTAGTTTTCAGATACAGAAATGTAATAATTGAGAAAAAATACTGCATAGTGTTCACTGTATAAATTAAATGTAATCCTTAAAAATGTGTTTTGTTGTTTGATTACCATTAATGACAGGCAGCAGCAGGTATTTACAGGCTGCTGTCCCTTTAAGACCCATTGCACGGATCCAATATAATGATACAAATGCAAATTCTTTATCCACTGCATTCACTTAGACATAACCGACTTTTTTTCTCTTTTATTATTTTCATGAAAATGCATTAATTGTACAAAACACATACAATTCATTAGAATTTTCCTTTACAATTCCATGATCAGAAAGGAGCAGATAGAAGAATAATATTCTAAACTTTGTGTTTACAAGAATAATTGCTGAGATTGTTATTTTGAGGTAATTCAGTGTGTATGAGTCTGTACAAGTAGACATGGAAAATAAATCAATTCTATATTCGCTGGCTTTATGAAACACTTTCTGTTCCACTTTGAGTGTGCGTGTCTCACCAAATTGTGTTCTCTTTCACCTCTTCATCAGTGGCTTAAATGCTTGAATGTTTAAATTGGCAACGTGTGCAAATGATCAACTATGATCCAGTTCACCCCAAGAGAGCAAATCAAGAAGGGAATTTTATATTACTATTTAAGATTAGTGGTCAGGCGACGTGTTTTATGACAGCCGATATCTTGGAAAGCAGGGTGGCCTATAAAGAACCAATAGAAATTATGTTTATTTTAATCCATATTTAAGAAATTCGAAATCATTTGAAAATGGATTTTAAAAATGATATGTAAAATAAACTTACTTTCACTTAATAACTACAAATAAATTAATATTTAATACAAATAAAATTAAAAAGGAAGTAAACAACAGAGCGGAGTGTATTCTGGGAAGTTTGCGTGCATTGGGAATCATATTTTTTTTAATTAAGCCAAGCTAACACTCATTTTACACACAGCACACAGTGAAAATGACATGAATATGACAGTGAGCAAAAGCATGAAGTGCAGCATAATTTGATATCACAAATTA
This sequence comes from Carassius gibelio, assembly GCF_023724105.1. Classification (NCBI taxonomy): domain Eukaryota; kingdom Metazoa; phylum Chordata; class Actinopteri; order Cypriniformes; family Cyprinidae; genus Carassius; species Carassius gibelio. The sequence goes on along the minus strand of NC_068405.1, from coordinate 19,542,452 downwards.
AATGTTTCATGTTAATGCAGAGAACATCCGAACAAACAGTTGCAAGTTCGCAAGGTTTGTGAAATACATTTTCATTAGCCATTCAAAGATTTAATGCTGATGGCAATCAAGAAAGTATTATAATGTTTGACTTTCTATTACTAATAATATAAAAACAATCGTTCAAATACTATTTGTATAAATTTTAATTCCTTTGCTTAACAGTTCTATTGGATTATTAGACCGAGTTCTATCCATATTAAACATAACTGTTTCTCCATAATGGAGAATGTAAGCACGGTGTGCTCAGACGCTGCCACTCTCAGTGCCATCACATTAAAAGTCCAGCCTCGAACGCATGGGCCAAACAGAAAAACATATCTGCTGATGCTGATATTTAAAAAATTATTAAAAATATCGGCCAACATATATGTGGACCACTATTTAAGATGCCATGGGGCAGTGTGGTGATACAATCTGGTAGCCTAACTGGAATATACAATAGTTGGGTTGTTGATAGGCTAGTGATTTTGCAAGCCCTGTGATAATATCTCTAGCCAAAATATCCATATGGAATCCAATGTGAAAACTTCACTTTGGAAGCATATAAAAACCTACTGGTTAAAACTAGATTTTTCACTAGGGATGAAACAGAATAATTCACTTAGCCTTATTTACTATTTACAATTATATTAGTAGGCTTACCGGTTTATAAATTAATTGCTGTGGCCAGTTGACTCTGGTTAGTGAATGAATCTGTAAATCAGGATTGCAGACTTGAGTCAGGGCTGTTGCTTAGTGCACCATCAGGTGCCTTCAATATTTCATTTTAAAGACACTTTTCCAGACAGGTAATTAAGTGTTCCGCTCAGCTCCTGGAACAGATATGGCGCCGTAAATGATTCTAGTTGAGTTTGGACAGGGATTTAATTGATTGAAATGCACTGCTCTTTGTCACTCCTGGAGGCGCCGCTAGAATGCAGAGTTTATGTTGTCTGCCTTGTATTTTGTTGAGGTAAAAATGTTGAAACTATATATATACTGTTCAAAATGAAGACGAAAAGTGTTGTGACACTTTGTGTTTGCACAAATGTTAGTAGAACATGTGCATAATGTCATGACCTACACCTGTTGTGTGTGAAAAATCACCAAAATCCCAGTTAAAAGTCTTTTGGAAAAATGACTAAGAGAAGTGAAGTTAGTGTTGAGAAACTAATATCATTTGAATGCAAATGTAACTGGGTTTGATATTTTTCTATCTAAGGCAAAGAAATTCATACATTTTAAGTGTGGCTTGAAAGTCCAAATACTTTTTGGGGCCACTGTAAATTTCACTTCATTTGTGTGTATTTGGATTAGACTGTGTATTCTACAAGTCTTTGTCTTTTACGGCTGAATATGTATTTTTCCATTACTGTGAAACAAAGTATTCGCTAATAGGCAGAAAAACCCATAGAGCAAAGTAATGTGTTGAGGAAATACGTTGATGTTATCTTCTTTAAAAACAATAAGACAGCAGCATATTTGGAATGAGTGCAGAGAGGGAGGGGCGGGCTTTAAAAGTGTTTTGTGACTTGTTGATAAGGCAGCGCCTGTCACTCAGGTTGACAGACAGCTTTGAGATGTAACTGTAAATCTGCATGTGTGTGTGCGTTTATTGGAGAGGAAACGGCTTTGAATGACTTTTATCTACTGGCTTATATCCTGCTCATTTTCACTATGGAGTCTCCTCTGCTCTATCACTCCATCTCTCTCTTTCTCTCTCTTTTAATAGCTTTGTCTGGGATGAATGAAAGAGCATCTATCTCTCTCTTTCTCGCCTTTTCGTGCGGGGTTCTGAGCTGATTAGCTTATGAACTGTGAGTGACATTTGAGTGTTTGATATTGAGGCTTTTGTGCACTTTTGTGTTTGTGGGTGTTAATGCTTTTCGCTCGACTGATTTGCATTGCCGAACCGAGAACGTCTCCATTCTCATGCATGAAGAGATCTTATCGAGATATAAATGTCTCTGATAGCTATGGTGAATTTGATAATGAAATGAATTAATAAACAATTTGACATGTAAATGCTCTTTCTATAATGGCATCGGAGGAGATGATGCATGCACGCACACACAAACAGAGTGACATCTGTGCACTTTGAGCGCAAGCTATTTCTGGAGGGTTGGATCGGGCCGGTTGCTGCCAATGATGAGGTATTGATTGGTTGAGAAATGTCAGTGTTGAATAACAGCCTGGAGCTTGTGAGAGGATCGGAGAGAATGGCTTGCGATTCTCTTGCTGGCCACTGGGGGAGGCTGTGAGCGTTTTGTTGTGCAGGGAGCCGCTCGGGGGGCTGGACCGCAGAGCGTATGGCCCACATTACCGAAGGGCCACGACAAGCTGCTCTCAAAGGAACAGATGCCTTTCACAAAGCCGTTCTCCTCGAGGCCACAGCTGATTTGACCGCTGATTGGTCTGTGATTTTCTTCCAGCTTTGATTCTGAACGTTCATTTACCAGGAGAGGGGAAACAGGACAGTCGTGAGAGCAGAAATACAATGGTCACACACCCTGTCGGAGGAACAGACATTGAGGAAATGTCTCCAGAAAGCCCACAGGAACATAAAGTCCCCTAGTTTTGAGTGCATATGTTTGATACAGCTTCTTCTTCTAGCATGTAACAGAGTATACAAATATTTATTACTGTAATGTGGAACATTATGTAAATGATAAAGTACTTTAGGAAGTACTTATTAAAGTATTTAGAATTGAAGTCAAAAGTTTACATCCACCTTGCAGAATCTGCAGAATGAAATAAGATGGAAAGGGTGTTAACTTATTTTGTCTTCTTTGAAACATGTAAGTATCTTCTGTACCTTCTTAAGGCCAGTACTAAATAAACACATCTGCATTCTGATCAGAAGATGTATCTCAAAAATCATATAGTCATTGTTGGAAAGTGTTCAAATACACAAAAATGCTGAAAAAAACATAGAATTTGTGGGACATAAGTGATCTTTCTTAAGAACAGCAGGCAGTTTAACTGTCAAACAGTGAGGTATCACTAAAAAAAATATATATAAAAAAAAATGTTGTGATCATTCAGGTAACAACACATTATTAAAGGGGATAGTTCGCCCAAAAATGAAAATTCTGTCATGAATTACTCACCCTCGTGTTGTTCTAAACCTGTAAGACCTCCGTTCTTCTTTGGAACAGAAATTAAGAAATTTTTGTTGAATTCTGAGAGCTCTTTGACCCTTCCATACACAGCAATGTAATTAACTCGATCAACGTCCAGAAACGTAGCAAAGGAGATCGAAAAATTATCCATGTGACATGAGGGTTTAAACTGAAATTTTACAAAGCTACAAGATTACTTTTTGAAAGCAAAGAAAACAAAAATAATTCCTAAATTAAATAATTTGTCTCCTCCGAGTCATCCTAGAGCCATTTTGGAGAGTATCCACTGAACGTAAACGGCGTATGCTGTTCTGTGTCAGCTGCACCACACGGATAGGTTTTGTTTTCTTTGCGTACAAAAAGTACAGATCTCCTCGCTATGTTTCTGAACATTGATCATGTTAATTCTCAATGTTAATTATATTGCTGTCTATGGGAGGGTCAGAGAGCTCTCAGAATTCATCAAAAATATCTTAATTTGTGTGCCGAAGAGGAATGGAGGTCTTACAGGTTTAGAACGACATGAGGGTGAGTAATTAATGACAGAATTGTAATTTTGGAGTGAACTATCCCCTTTAAGAATCAAGTGTATGGAAACTTTTGAATGGGGTCATTTTCATAAATTCAACTATTATTTTCTCTTGTGGTCCATATGTAAACATATTTTATGTGAAATATCTTTTTCAGTAATAAACAATATGCATTTTGTATGATCCCTCTTATTTTGGTAAAATAACATTTTTTCAGATTCTGCAAGGTGTTTGTAAACTTGACTTCAACAAAAGTACTTTAATATATTTGTATTATAAATTTATATATTTTTATTGGTTTCATATAACAAATTTGTTGTGTAACATCAAATTCAGAATTTAATAAAAAATATAATGGTGATAGTTATTATTCATTACATTATTGTTATTTGAAATGTAATTATATAATATTTTATTATATAAAAAAAATTTGTATTTATAATATATATATATATATATATATATATATATATATATATATATATATATATATATATATATATATTAGGGGTGTAACGGTTCACAAAATTCACGGTTCGGTTCGATACGATACACTGATGCCACGGTTCGGTTCGGTTCGATACGTTTTAGATACAGCAAAATGTAAAAACATCTCAACTTTTCAGAATGCCGCAAGCGCACCGCGGGTCATGTGACAAGAACCAACCAATCAGCTTCATCCTTTCCCGTAACAACGTTGAGAGCTCAGCCAAGATGAAGGATCAGCTGATCATAGTTGTATATGGATTGCAATTTTGAAATAAATTCAGTAGCAGAGCTACTGCAAGCGATTTTTAGAGCTGCAAATCCATTTATCCTTCGCTGAAATTTCCGCGTCTCATGGAGAGAGCACGTCATTGTTGCTTAGCAAAGACAGACGCCTCATGAGCGCTTCTGCCCGAGCGCTTTGGAAAGGAGGAGAAAGACGCGCTTAGCGTTTTCCATGCGTTTTTAGGCACGATATGTGAACGGCCCCTAAGGCGCTCGCTCACTCAGCACGCGCTGAAGGCTCGTTGCAAAATGTCTAATGCATTTAACAGACCAGAAATATAAGATCCTAAAATAACCAACAGGTCTGGTGTTTGGGTTGGATTCCCTGTAAGCTATAGTGTCTAAATGCTGCAGGGATAGTTTGCTGCGTGCATGTTTCTCCTTTTTTTCGTCTTTTCCCAGATAGTACTGACGCATATATCCCAGATATTCCCGCTGTTTTTTTTTTCTTTTTCTTTGTAATCCCGCTGGTGTACCCTGTCATGTTGCAGATGCGACATACCGTTATTTATTTATCCACCACTCTCTTGCCATCACCATTATAGCTTAAAGGGAATCCAAAGTGCACCCAAACACCAGACCTGTTGGTTATTGGAGGATCTTCTCATTTCTAGTCTGTTAAACGCATTGGCTATTTTGCAACGAGCCTTCAGCGCGTACTGAGTGAGCGAGCGCCTGCTGAGTAGCCTAACATAAACATATAAGATGGTGTTTTTTTCTTCTTCGGGAGTGTCAGGGGCGTTGCCTGTTACGTTGTTTGGGTTATTGGGCTACCTTGTTGAACGCATATCATTATATTTCTCTCTCTCTCTCTCTTTTTTTTTTTTTTTCAAATATAATTAATTACTCCAACGAACCGTTCGGTATACATAATGCGTACCGCGTACCGAACCGAAAGCGTCGTACCGAACGGTTCAATACGAATACGCGTATCGTTACACCCCTAATATATATATATATATATACATACATATATATATATATATATATATATATATATATATTCATTTTGAGGTGACCCAGACATGCTTCCATTAAATTCACCATGTAACTCTTCCCTGCCCCCCATAAACCTGAATAAATAATCAGAATCCATGTGACATCTCAAACTGTGCAGGCGGTGACTGACACTGTCGTCCGTTCATTCCTCTTAAGGCCCCAAAAGGCAAATGCCAGAAGATACAATATTCATGCAGCCACTGACAGGCAAACCCAAGGCCTCTTCTTACTCCCTCCCTCTTTCTATTGAACAGTCAAACAGCCTTTTCAAAGATGGCCATTTGCAGCTAAATGTCCCCTTCACGCACAGACAAAGCCTCCTGGGTAATATTTTAGGTCTGATTCAGTGGAGAGGCTGCATGTTTCTGATTTGGCTGCTGAAACCGAGCTCTCGTTAGCTAGGTGCTTCACTCCTGGGAGATGATTTCGGGTGCAGCCAAGATTCACATCACTGCAGGGCAGATCTTCTAGCAGCTTGAGCTCTCAGCAACATCCTGTTCATTCCTAAAGGCAGATTACGCATTTCTGCAAATCATATTAATGTTGATTTATATAGAAGACTCTCCTGTTGAGATGACACAAGTGGGCTGTTTATGAGAACCCACTAGCCTCACTGTGTCTCCTTGATCAGAGCTGAAGGTGTGTGCTATTAACATAATGTTGGATCTGTAGATGCTTTTGTTCCTGATGGTGGGCTTTGTGGCGGTCTGCTGGTAAGTGTATTACAAGGGTCATTTCTTGCTATATACAACACTTACCCTAGATTGTCTCACAGGTAGAACCATACTGCTTCTCTATCTAACACTAGCCAGTTTCATTCACCTTCATGCTGGGGTTGATGATTTTATCTCTCCTTAAAGATTATGTGTAACTAACCCATTTAATTTCCATGATCATATTATGCATTATTAGTGCATGTTATCTGAAATATTTTTTTGTGTAAAATGTGTCAAAATGAAGTGGCTTTCTCTGCCTCTGAAACAAGTTTTCTTTTCAATAATATCATGGCCTAACATGGCACAATCCAATCAGATCCCACCCTACATTCTGTCACTCAGAAATATATTGCACTATGGAGGTTAAATGCTTTTAGTGTCATTGTCTTTTAAGACGAAATAAAAGATTGGCAGATAAATACACTTCCACTTCCAGCAACCCTCCAGAACAAATATTATAATATCCACAAACTTTAAAGTGGGTGAATTTAGACGCTTCATTGGGTTTAGATGACACTAACAAGAAAATGCTGTAAGATTCAATGTTATGACAGCCGAACGTTACCGCAAACAGGAGCGAGTCTTTATTGAGACTTTGATTGGATTTGACATGAAAAGCTAAACGGACACTGCGGCAAAACTCTTTCTAGCTTCCTGACTGTGGCTTTCCGAAATTAGGCTGACAGGTCTTTGACAACATCTATTTAAGAAAAAGAGGAGGATTAATGAGTTAATTAATCATTTTATGTCATTCTGAAAAAAGACCCAGGAGAGGTGTCTCACGGCAGACTGGCCTTTTTCTCTTCCTCTCTCTCTCTCTCTCTCTCTCTCTCTCTCTCTCTCTCTCTCTCACACACACACTTTTTCTTTTTTTTTTTTTGGTGAAACGTAATTGTATTCAACGATATGCAGCAGCTTGCTATTTTGGCCATAGTTCTTAATTATGATTGGTGTTATTGCTCTCCAGAGCAGAGCAAATTGCTGTTATGTTGTTTGCCTGGGCCTAATCTCATTGGCACGTTGTCACAAAAGTAATTATCTGTCATTTAAATTGATGCCATAAGCTCAAGACAGAGGCACACCTGCTGCCACCAGCCAGACAGAGAGGAGTAAAGATCGGGACTCCTCCTCTCTCTTTCTCTCACGCCTCCTTTATTCTGTTTGATTCTTAAACCATATGCAAACATGCAGTGTACATTACTTTTGAAGTATGATGTACATAATGCCAATATTAAAGTCAAAAATTATCCCAGGGAGGCATATATTGGAACCTTTGGATGTCTATGTGCGGCTCATTTCACCTATTTTTATGTTAAGATTATTTTTGCTATAATTTAGCGCTCACTAAAAGTAACACTAATAAATGTAAAGTAACATTAATAAATGTAATCTGTAGCAAATCGTAAATATACAGTAAATGCATTTTAAATACATTTTTGTACTTGATGTGACGCTTATTATTGGTCAGAATTTCATCAGGGGAAGTTGTGGCCTAGTGTTTAGAGAGCTTGACTCCTAACCCTAGGGTTGTGGGTTTGAGTCTTGGGCCATCAATTCATCAACTTAGGTGCCCTTGAGCAAGGCACCGAACCCCCAACTGCTCCCTGGGTGCCGCAGCATAAATGGCTACCCATTGCTCTGGGTGTGTGTTCACAGTTTGTGTGTGTTCACTGCTGTGTGTGTGCAATTTGGATGGGTTCAATGCAGAGCACGAATTCTGATTATGGGTCACCATACTTGGCTGAATGTCATGTCACTTTCACTTTCATTATTAGGGCATATGCAAATTGTAATTTACTCTCAGCTTTCTGAAAATGCACTTCCATTGGTGGATGGATGGATGAACTGAAAAATAGGCACCTGTTTGCAGAGTAAGTGAGTAAAGAGCAGTGGAGGTGACTGCATTTTTCTCTGATGCTCTGTGCGGGAGAGTTTTTGGCATGAACTCAGGATAAGTTACCCATAATCCTCTTCAGACCTGCAGCTCTGTGAGGGATCAGCTCCTGATGGATAATCTAACACCGGGTTGGTGAATGCTCTTTTCAGCCAATGAATAACATTAAAAATTCAAGCAGCAGAAGAAGGAGACAATGATGAATCTGACCTTATTAATTTTAACTTTGGATAAATAATGCAGGGCTTTCTGTTCAGCCCCTCTCTCTGTTTCTCCACCTCCTCCCCCTGATGGTAGCGCCCCGTCAGATCTCTGATGATCCATTAACATCCCGTTCATCGAGTCTCTGTCTAAAAACAGCCCAGCGACTGCAGGGTTTTTGTGGAAAGGACAGTGAAATCAGGACGTGCTGCTGAGAGCATGAGAGTGTTCAGGTGGACAGATCTTTTCATTAGAGGTGGGAGGTTGTTTTGCCGCTGTTTTCTCGCACACAGAACAGCTGCTGTGCAAACATCTTGTTATTTTACAAATGCGCTGACCTTGCTATGCCATTTTCAGAGTTCATATCTTTTTGGAAAACATTCCAATTAACGTTCAAAGTCACAATCATCAAGTAACAACAAATGCTTTTTTCATTTTTAGAAACCCATGAAATGCTTATCTGCAATAGAAAAGAAACGGAGCATTTTCTTTGTGGAAACAAAAATACAAAATATATTTTATTAATGTTATTTATACAAATTTTATAATTGTACAATTTTTACATTTTATATTTTAAAGAAAATAAGATGTGTTTGTCCATAGAATATAATACATCCGATTTATAATCCGATTCACAAACAAATTATTCTTGGTCCTTTATGGTGAATCAAAAGTATACAGGAATGACATTTATGAACCAGTTCTTTTAATTAATTATTCCTTTTGAAGTTTGCTTCAGCTGATTTGTGGTTATTATATCTATTTAATAACTAGCTATTGAACTGAAGTTTGAGCCCTGTTAATAATAATAATAATTTTTATAGTTAACATTTTTTAAGAACATAGTCAAAAATGTACTTGCATAATATGCAGAATTAGCTGAGAGAATTTCTTTCATATTGAATTAAAGTTGACATTATAGATGAAACATGGCTAAATAAATTGAAAATTAATTAAAATCAAAAATTATTACAATCAGGTGTGAAGGTGTGTATTAGAATATGAATCATATTCTTTTTTGAAAATTTGGAAACATTTCTGAATTTATTCCGCTCCCCATGCAGTTTTTAATTCATGTTAGCTTAATTCACCCTGGTTAAGTCTGAGCTGGCATAAATGTTTCTGTCAGAAGCTTTGAGGGCAACAGAGGAATGTAGTTCACCCTTGACAAATTGGTTGCCGAAAGACGATCCCTTTTGAAAATAAGACCATCAGATTGACGGGAATGAGACAAGCCCCACTGTTTGAGACAGTGGCATAAATAAAATGACAATGAGGAGTAAGAAAAATCCCTATTTCTTGTTTCCTGTTTTGTCCGCTGAGGTTGTCAGTGCTGTTGTTTTGTCCTGATGACCATTTGTGGGATTGGATGGAGGCAGCGGTGCCTGACTTGGGGGCTGATGGTCCACTGATTGCACAGATGTCCCTAAGAAGGCGAGATGCCGTGGAAATGATGGATGACGTGAGTCCTGCCCCTCTGCCCTCGGCTATCAAGCGCTGTCTGGAAAACAGCGGAAAACCTCTCAATCAACGGAGACTGTCAGGAAGTTTAAAATGAAACTAGTTTGAGATATAAAAGATGTGCTGGTGTGTTACCTATTGTAGAGCTTAAACTCTTGCAAGTTTTTACAGTATGTATGCGTAAGATAGAGAGTGCTGGGTGATATGGCCAAAAATATTGTACAATATCGATATTTAGCTTGATATTCATTTACCATTAAATAGGGAAGAAAATGTAAAAATTCACAATTAAACTCTAAAGAGTAGCTTCCTTTATTCCTTTATATTACAAATAAATTGCTTCTTGCGTCAGACCAAGGCTGCATCTCATTGCTAGTTTTACTGGATCTTAGTGCCGCATTTGACACCATAGATCATGACATACTCATAGATCGATTACAAAACTATACAGGTATTCAGGCATTAAGATGCACAAGGATCTGTCTTAGGTCCTCTGCTATTTTCAATATTCATGTTGCCCCTTGGTAATATTATTAGAAAATAAGGGATTAGTTTCCACTGTTATGCTTATGGTACTTAAGTCAATTATATCTCAACGAGACCAAATGAAACTTATAAATTATCTAAGATAACAGTTAAAAATATAAAAGTTTGGATGACCAATAATTTTCTCCTATTAAATTCAGATAAGACATTATTACATTATTAGACAAGATATTACTAATTGGACCCACAAACAGTACACAGAATCTTTTAGATTAGAATTTGCAACTGACAAAAAAAATCTGAGTGTAAGATTTCCCATATTACAAAAACAGCATTTTTCCATCTTCGAAACATTGCCAATCTATGAAACATTTTACCTGTTTCTAATTCAGAAAAGCTAATTCATGCATTGATGACCTCTAGACTGGACTATTGTAATGTGCTGCTAGGTGGTATTCCTGCACCTTCAATAAACAAGCTAAAGGTAGTCCAAAATGCAGCAGCTAGAGTCCTTACCAGGTGAAGAAAATATGATCATATTACCCCAATTTTACAGTCTCTGTACTGGCTATCTATTAAGTTCCATATCAGTTACAAAATATTATTACTTACCTATAAGGCTCTTAATGGTTGATTCCTGTGTACCTAACTAGTCTTCTACCACGCTACAACCCATCATGCTCCCTAAGGTCACAAAACGCTGGACTTTTGGTAGTTCATAGGATAGCAAAGTCCACTAAAGGAGGTAGAGCTTCCTCACATTTGCTTCCCAAACTCTTGAATAGCCTTCCTGATAATGTTTGGGGTTCAGACACACTCTCTCTGTTTAAATCTAGATTAAAGACGCATCTTTTTGGCCAAGCATTCAAATAATGCATCTCATAATCTTGGACTGCAGTTATATCTGATCAAATACACATTATTATTCCTTGGCTTGGGTTAAACAAACTAATTTTACTTTGATGGAACAGCAGCTACGTTAATTATGTCTCTATTTGTTTCTCTGTTTTGCAACTAGGACCTCAGATGATACAGAACTACCAAATTTTGCTATAAGTTTGGTTGCATGATATAATAATTGCTGTTAATAGTGATCGTTGTCTGTTTGATTATGTGTTTAACTGATTTTTTTCTGTACATTTTTGCCATATGTACATAAACGGAGTCACCACTGATAAGCTACTACTAAATATTGTAAAAAACATACATTTTCTGTAAAGTTGCTTTGGAATGATTTGTAATGTAAAATGTGCTATAAAATTGAATTGAATTTAATTAATTTAAAACTCTGTGAAATCCATTTTTTCCTCTAAATTTCTTTAAACAATTTAAACACTAACAACTTTGAACAGCAAATCAGATTATTAGAATGATTTCCAAAGGATCATGAGACACTGAAGACTGGAGGAATGATGCTGAAAATTCAGCTTTGATCACAGGGATACATTACATTTTTAAAATATATACACATAGAAAGCAGTTACTTTAAAGAGTAAAAATATTTCACAATATTTCCAACTTTGCTGTATTTTGGATCAAATAAATGCAGTCTTGGTGAGCAGATGAGAATTCTTTAATAAACATTCAAAATACCATTTAAAATCTTACTGTTCAAAAACTTTTGACTGGTAGTGTATAGGAACACAATAAAATCTATTAAATCAGCAACAATAGTTGCAAAGGTTATTTTAACAAAATAACACACTTCCCCTTTAGACAGTGGCACGTGTTTGAAAGCACTACGTGATATCAGAGCAGATGAGCAGCCGAATTTCCTTCTTCTCTCTCAGTCGGGATCCATAACAATTCTGCAAGTCTTTGACTGGAGCTGCCAGGCTCCCAGCAGAACATCCGAATCCTGACTTATTGACCATCTTCTTTCCTGATCAATATTTAATGCCCCCTTTGACAAGATCACATTCAGCAGAGTGAGAGATTTTACACTTCTTGGCCGCCGGTCCAGCGAAAAGTCGGGATCTCTTTCAGTGTTATTACATGAAGGAACAGCGTCCAAAGGCCTCTCTCTCCTTGCCTCACTGATTCATGTAATTTTGTTTCAGAGATGAAGGAAAACGTCAGAGCCACAGGGTTTACAGCAGACCACACAACCGCAGATCTTTTTCACACTTCATGCCAGCAAATAGGATACTGTACTGTTAATCATGTAAGTGAGAAAAAGTGCTCTCATTTGGATTAAAAAAACCTGTAAATGAGTGTTTTCCTTGCATCACATGAGATCCTGCAGAATAACAGCTGATGAAACTGGACTAATCTTAGGGGAAGAGTGAGATAAGACAGTTTGGCAGTCAATGCATAGCTGACACAACACCTTTTCCCCTCTTTCAGCTATGAATGGACAAACACACTCAAGATAGTTTTCCTAACAATGAAGGTCTATGTCATCATTTGCTCTTCCTCTGGTCACTTGAAAATAATTGCAGTTTATTTATTAATTTTTTGTTATATTTGATTAATTACATTTTCTTAATTATTGCATTTGTAACACAAATAAAAATACATTTCTTTATAGAATGTTTTCTGTAATTTAAAACAGAAAATGTTATTGAAAAGTTCTTCTAAGCTCATATTCTGTTGAAATGTGCCCATATGATTTTTTTTCATAATTTATATATATTTTTAAATTTTATTGTACAATCCACAAACCATATGAAAACATGAAAACATCAACTTAATTTTTCATATGGTTTCATTTTTAAGTTTAATTGGTGTTTAACTGTACCGTGAAATATTTTCATTGAAATATATATATATATATATATTTGATGTTATTTATTAATTATATTCTGATCAGAATATAATATAATAAAATATAAATATAATAAAATAATGAAAACTTGGTTGTCATTTATGATTTGTAAAGGTGTGGAGATGTTCATAAACACCATTAACAATAATAAGTAAAAAAAAAAAAAAAAAAAAAAGAACTAAAAGAAAAAGAACTAAACTGAATTTAAAAAACGGAAAATCAACAAATACTGTTGTAATGTTTATTCATGTAACATTATTTTGGAGCCAAGACATGCACCCCATATGACAGATTCAAAGTTTTGCAAAGAGAAAGTGTCTTTGCAGAGCAAAAATAGATCAGCTCAAATTTTGAAGCAGAAGACTTCAGGACACAGCGATTAGAAAAATATGCTCTTTTTCAGTCTATTGAAGCATGAGGGTGGTGCCACAGGGAGGGACACTCCAGTCATTTAGCCAAAAACACGAGAGACCTGGGCATCAGTCCAACCTAAAGACTATGAGACAGATTCAAGAACCAGACACCGGTGGAGAATTAAAAGCTTATCCTGTGGTGTAATGGGCGGTGTGATCCTTGTTGGGACATCCAACTGAAACAAGCTTCTGATGGTCTTTTTTGAGTTGGTGGACCGTCTTGAATCTGCAGTAGAACACCAGCTACCAGCTTTCTAAACCCAGCTTGACCACCTTAATCGGGTTTGACCTAGTTTTCCCACAGAGAACAGCAGGAGAGCAATGAGCTGTAGAAATGTGTTCGTCTAGCTCTTTCAAGGAGGTGTTTCATTAACAAACACGCTGCTGTACGTGACACTGAGCTGTTTTTAAACATTCACAGCCGAGAGAATAAACCCATACGTATAATCTTGTTCTTTCCACAGCTGCTGTGTGTCATCGTGTCATGGACTGTCTGCTCAACTTTAACCTTTCGGTCTGTCACCATGTGTGCTAGCGATATGAGACATATTAAAACCCTTCATATGTTAATGTATTCAATTAAATTATTTCATTATTGTAATAACAATAATGTGTGTGTGCGTGTTTCTGCGGTAGGATGTTTTGAGTACTGATAATTAGTTTGCTGTTGTTACAACATTTACAATATTCCTGTTAGTTTCGTTTTTCTTAGTCGCTGCTTGGAAGTATGCTGTCATATTTAATGTATGCAAGGCTGGGATTGTTGTCTTCAGACAATTAAATCGGCCCTCTCATAATCACCTCTGACCAAACGGGAATGCTGTTTTTCATGGCTGGAATTAATTAAACTCGCACCATGGGACAGGATGACACAGTTTGATAATATATTTTGAGTGATATGGGCCATTGACTGCCTTTCCATTGCTCAGGAACAATAATGAGGCAGGCAATAATAATAATAATAAAAAGAAGAAAAAACCCCAGAAATATCTGTGGATCCATTCACGGCACAGATTGTTTGTGGGTATTAAATTGTGCGTACATTTATGAAAGCCGCTGGAAAAGGAGCCCATTGTCAAAATGTTTCTCAGCAAATTGCTGTCACTGCCATTGTGGCTGGTTTGATAGATTCTGTGTTTTTGAAATGAGGCAGAATAGATCTGGCTTGGTCTACTGTCCACTGCAGGGATTTCATTCTGGACATCTGAAATGCTGATTGTTTTTGGCACATGTAGCTAAGGTGACAGCTCCAACAAAAAGCTTGTGTCATTTTTATCAAGGGTTTTATTTATTTGCTCCTTTAAGGCATGAAAAGGGGCTCTGAGAGCGGCTGCAACGGGCAGCAGTGAGCTTTGCTGATGCTGCATATTCAAACACGCACAACTCCCCAGCTATTTTCTTCCCTCAAATAAAGAATTAAAATAAGCTCCTTTAAAGGCTGATTTCAGATATCAGCACTCCCACGGCATTCCCTGGCTCAATGCCTTTCCTGTGGTTTATGTATGAAGGTTGAAAAGAGGACACAAAGCTGCACGGGAACCACTGTGTGTGTGTGTGTGTGTGTGTGTGTGTGTGTGAGAGAGAGAGAGAGAGAGAGAGAGAGAAAGATTATACAGACCTGAAGAAAAGAAAGTAAAACTATAGAAATGGGCACAACACAAACTTGCTAATTAATGGTATTGGCTAGTTTACGTATATATATTTGTAATTTTAATATGCTGTAATTTGCCCGTGGTTTTGTAAACATTTAAAACCTTTGATGTTAAAATCTAATATTTGTTCTCATAATGTTATATTTAATGAAACTTTAATGGTGTATATCAGAGTGCTGTCCTTGTACTTTTAACTGAATGTCTTCTTTTATGATGGCTGTTGTTGTTTATTAAATATTATTATTCAGTCAATAATATTTTATATAAATAATAGTCTTTAATAATAGCATTACAGTATTGGGAAACTGTGTGTGTGTGTGTTTGTGAAGGTGATTTAAGTTACATGGTTTCGCCATTGGATGGCGACAAGAGATGTAAACAAGATGTAAAGAAGGAAGTTATTTTTATTTTGAACTCTTCCGCCATTGAACATGTTATCTGTTCTTTTAAAAGACAACACTTTCCCCAAAGATGAGTTTTATGGCTTTTCATGATTTCACTGTTATACACGCTATTACTCATCTTCTAAATGAGTACAAAACTTTTTTCAAAAATGCTGCCGGGGAAAGAGTTATCTTATAAGATGCAGCCAACAAATGCATTGAAAAGCGCTGTCATCGGAAATGACCCTTAACGGAGACTGTATTTTCCGGTATATAAGTCGCACTTTTTTTTCATAGTTTGGCTGGTCCTGCGACTTATAGTCAGGTGCGACTTATTTATAAAAATTAATTTGACGTGAACTGATTAATTGACAGCGCCCTCTCGTGGCTGTAGACGGTAATGTTTTCTCTTGGTTCTAAATAAATGCGACTTATAGTCCAGTACAACTTATATATGTTTTTTTCCTCATCATGACGTATTTTTGGACTGATGCGACTTACTACACTATACTAGACTACACTATTACTTACTATACTGTACTAGACTATATTCAGGTGCGACTTATAGTCCGAAAAATACCTTAAGAGGAAAGTACGACAAAGATACCACTTTCCTCAGTGGAGTGCAACAATGTTTTCTGTTGAGTTTGAAATTGAGCTGAAGAATGAATGCTGTATCAGATAAAGGTAATTTCTCTCATATAATACTCGATTCTACATAATACAGCAAGGTTTTAATACAGTAACACAATAAGCTTTTAGCAACTCAACATTCCTTCGTTACTAATTCTAAAGTGATGTTTTCAAATTAATAACGAGGCTTGGGCTCAGCTATTATACTGTCAACTTGAGATTTTGATCCGTGGTGGTAGGAAATAGTTCTGCACAACAGAGGGTTTTATAAAGACACTCCATTGTTGTTTCTTACGTATTTACACTCGTGCCGTCAAACTGTTATAGAAACACATTTTCACACTTGTAGCTGTGCATTATGGCTAAATCACAGCTGTGCCAATATATTGCTCATTTAGGGGTTAACATCAATGGAAAAAGGTTCCTTATATTAGAGGTAGACTGATGTATCGGTTTTGCCAATTAATCGGCACCGATAGTTGAATGCTGGAACAATCTTTTAACGGCAAAAATCCATGAAGATAGTTTTCTGGGTTGCGTCCGTTGCTGGAGCGTCTGAGAAGGCTGTGTTTTCATAATACATTATACAGTTCAACTAGTGGTTGAAATCACTGACAGCACGTGCTGTTTGTTTAGACATGTGATGCTGCATGCTGAACAGTGTGAGAAACTTCAGACCAGGATTTAAATGCAGCTGACAGAAAATCCTAGTTTTCCATTAAATTACACTATATTCACCCGAGTCATTGTTAAAATACATAATGAGTTGTATGAGCATTTTCATCTAAACGTTTGTCTTTCTGTGGCTCTAATGAAGTCTTTATAATTCATTTATAGAGCTATAATATAGATCACTCTTTCCGTTTGCTCTGTTTTTTAAACACAGACCTTCAAACTTACACTATCTATGCCTCATTGTTCATTCTTGAAATAAACTTTTTTACTTAAAAAAAAAAAAAAAAAAAAAAAAAAAAAAAACTATTGGTTAATTAATCAGTATCGGCCAAAATCCACTATCGGTCGACCTCTATTTCAGATTATTAAAATGTTCCTTACACACACACGCGCGCACACACCCACACACCCACACACAAATAGGTTATTTTGCAAACTGTTCACTGAAAGGTTCTTAGAGGAACCTAAAATGGTGGTTGTATAGCATGTGAAAAAAACTATTTTAGAATTATATTTCATATAAGAGTACATACAAAAGCAATGTGTTTTTTTTCATCTTGTACTGTAAATGTTATGTTTTAAGACTTTTTCATCCAGCTGTTTTGAGCACAATAATGTGTGCTTTTGTTAACTGAACCCTAAGAGATGTGACTAAATTGGGGTTTGGTAAACACTAATAATAGAGGGTTATCTTTACACATACTGAACATTGAAAATATGTAGTTTTACACATTCCTAATAAGCGGGAATTAACATTGCAACGCCACTGAGGATTTATTTGATGTCTCAATACAAAATTAACTCAGCAGAATAAGCATCAGGCTTGCTAAACTAACCTATGAAGCATTTTTATTATCAGGAGAGTAAAGTGGATCGCATCTGCTTCAGGGCTGCTTTGTACTTTCTGCAGTCGGGATGCGTGATTGATGCTCTTGCTGCTTCCCGTGTGTGTTCCGTGTCGCGTTTGCTCTGAGGAAGCTATTGATTGGGAAGAGAGAAATCGTTCAGGCTGATAACAGTAATGAATGAGCTGGAAGCTCGCTTTGGAAGTTCAGCACGGCATCATGTAATGTAAAAAAGAGATGGATTGGAAGGAAAGAAAGATGGGAATGTTGTGTCTGAGTAGTTTAGTGGATTAGGCTTATTATAGACAACACTGTACATTCAGAATTAATATTTAAAGAAAAGCACCTTGCACATCAGTCAGATCTGATGATATTTAAAAGCACTATTGTCATTTGGCAGCAGACTGCAAAAATAATGACCAAACGGGTGCTCAAACACTGATTTTGTGTAATGATTACACCGAAGCTGTTATATTAACCGATCCAACACGTGCTACAGTGAGCGTAAAAGCTTTGGAGAGAGCATAACTTTTTCAAATTAAACTGTTATGAGACCTTAATTATTTCATTGGAATGGGGTCAAGGATGAACTGGAAAAATGTAATTATATTAGATCAGCCAGAACTCAAAGGTTATTTGGCCGCATGGCGCAGCTGCATAGCCAATGAAACCGCTCATAAACAAACCTGTGTCAACTCAATAAAGGTAATGTGAATCTGGGCAAAAAGAGGATATTAGCCAAGCACGTTTTAGAAACATCTCATCTCTTGATAACCGTGCCGTGGTTTGGGAGAGGCAGACGTTTTCCCGGAGAACTTCTGCCATCACTTCTCTCCGCCAGCACGGCTGTTTTTCCCTCCCAGAAGGTCGTTTGGTTAATGCACATTTTGATCTTCACAGGCTCTTAACTGCTTTTTAATCAGTGATTATTAGAGATGTGGAAGGCTGTGCAGGCGCCGGAGTCCCCAGACGCAGAAGAGTGCCTGTCAATATGTCATGTCAATTAGCCCACCGCGAGACGGCCCCCTCCACAGCAGATCTACTCCAACACTTCCCTTCGCCTGCACGAGGAGGAAATGATCTCATCGCTGGGTGTTCGGAATGACTTACTGCTATTTCTGAAAGTTAGTAGTATGTCGTGTGTATGCACACTGTTGCTTTTCTGTATGTGAGGAACATCTGGACGACCCACTGTTGCAGAACACGGCCTGTGTAAATGATGTATAATACAATACAATGAGCTTGACCTGACCTTTTATTCCTACAAGATGTTAATGTTTATATGTAATATATAAGTATAAAATATAATTATTATATTTGATATGCTTTTTTCAGTTTTCAGTACAAACATACACTCAAAAATGGTTTTGTGGCACTGTTTTACACAAATATGTTTTGTTAAAAAAAACCTAAATATATTTAGTTTTCTGCCAAAACACTACTGTGCATACCTGTCAAGTATCCCGTTTTGGCCGGGAAAGTCACGTATTTTACCCTTCTTTCCCGCCGTCCTCCCGTATTAGTATTTTCCCGTAAATCTCCCGTATTTTTTATTTTTTTTATTTTAACCTGCGTTATTAATAAAATAATAATAATAAAAACATTCCCAATCTGAGCTCTGTCACTAGTCTCGCGATAACTGCCACCTGTAAGTAGCCTGTCGCGAGGGGTGTGTGAGGTCAGGTGACATGAGTTATAACGCGGGGAAAAACAACAACAACAAAAGATAAAACCGAGACGGATGATGGATGCTACGATAAAGAGTGAAGGCACACCTGCCAAAGAACCAAAACCCA
Source organism: Carassius gibelio (assembly GCF_023724105.1). NCBI lineage: Eukaryota > Metazoa > Chordata > Actinopteri > Cypriniformes > Cyprinidae > Carassius > Carassius gibelio. The sequence goes on along the minus strand of NC_068405.1, from coordinate 19,523,087 downwards.
TGTGTAAATACCAGGATAAATGGGACAGCGAATTTACTTTTTTAAAGAATGCAAAGTCTGCAACAAATTTGTACAACAACTCACTAAAAGAGTAAAAGAAAAGTTATGTGAAATAAAAAGAAAAACTGTAAAAGAAAAGCAATATGAAATGAAAAGAATGTGTGGAATGAAAATAAAATGTAAATGTAAAGACAAGCAATGTTAAATTAACAGAAAATATGCAAATAAGCCTTTAAATAAATGCTCTTCATATATACCCTTTTGTGTTTTCATTTGGGCTATAACACCTGCCTTAAAATGTAAGGGATACTGGAGCTTTGTTGGGGTGGTGGGACTGCTTGCGGTGGGCGCCGGAAAATTTCCCTTATTTTCAAATTCAAAACTTGACAGGTATGCTGTATTGTGCTTAACCAATTTAAACATTTTTTATTTTATTTTAATTTTTACTTAATTATCAATCGTTAAACTAACGTTAATGGTTTAATATCGTCATTCAAAAAAAAAAAAAAACCGGAAGTGACGATTTCCAACGCATTTGCTGATGATGGCGTGGAGGAGAGCAAGAAGTACCAGTCAGGTAAGAAAATCTAGCTTTTCTTGTGTTAAGTCAAAGTCTTTAATTTCTCTTAGAGTTTCTGTTTCGGGGTACTTTTGTTTTGCAGTCTAATAATGTGGAATCGGTTAATTGCACCGTTAATAGATGATTTTGAGCGGTTGGGAGATGTGAAAGCGCACGACTCCCTGTAACGTATTTACTTTAGTAACGTTACTAGGGCTGAAACAATTAGTCGACATTATCGACAACGTCGACAGTAAAACAAATTGTCTCGGTAAATGTTTTTGAGTAACGTTACTGCGTTCACACCGCCGGTGTCGAGAGCGTCAAAAATCGCTCTTACCGCTCTGCTCACCACGCTGCAGAAAGATTCGTGAGCGCTCAGACGCTCTGGCGTAGATCGAATGCTTATTTTGTATTTAAAGCGGCCGTAAAGCAAACAAGCTTGTTGAGCTCGTGCAGACTCACCACAAGTTGGGTACGTAACGTTATAAGTTAAAGGTGCTGTAGGGAACTTTTGTAAAAATATATTTTTTACATATTTGTTAAACCTGTCATTATGTCCTGACAGTAGAATATGAGACCGATAATCTGTGAAAAAAAAAAGCTCCTCTGGCTCCTCCCAGTGGTCCTATTGCCATTTGCAGAAACTTTGTAGCTCCCGGTAAAAACTAACCAATCAGAGCTGCGGTCCGTAACTTTGTTTGTGTTCAAAATGTAGAAAAATGTATATAATAAGCGAGTACACCATGAATCCATTTTCCAAACCGTGTTTTTAGCTTGTCCTGAATCACTAGGGTGCACATATAATAAGTGTTTATATTCGGACTATTTTAGATTTCTTCGGGATACCGCGGCGGAGTAACCCAGTACCTTTGTGATTCTTCAAAGACATTAACAGAGAGAAGTAGTTCCGGTGTTCTGTCGATTTGTCCTACGCTGTCAGATTTTCCTACCTCCCACCAAAACAGTGGGTAGTACAATTCCACAACGAAAATTCTACTGTAAAGTTATGGTTTATTAACGTCTACACCTACCACAACCCTAATCATACCCTTACAGTACTGCAAATACAGTAATTATGTGTTATATTCGCGGTTGTAGCTAAAAGGGATACAGTTACAGGAAACTAACAATAAATATTATTTTCTACCGATTAGATTGCGTTTTTATTAAAGTCTACAACTACCCCAGCCCTAAACCTACCCTTTGAGTAATGCAGATACATTAAATATCGTTGTTTAGCATGAGACAAAGGACGCGATATTGATGTGCGCGTGCGCAGTAAACCCGCGTAGGAAAATTTGACAGGGTAGGATAAAATGTCAGGACACCGGCTACGATGTTCTTCCGCAAGACGCAAGCAGTTCTGTTTATTAACCGCTAGAGCGTCAAAAGTTCCCTACCGCAGCTTTAACCTCATTAAATATTGTTGTGGACGAAGTATTACGATCCTTTACCTAATAATGAACAAAGTACTGCAAAAATACTCCGATGCAAGTAAGTTAAAAGTAAACTGGGACTACAGTGCTATTATTTATTATATCATTAGATTATTATTCCTAACGTAATTTTGTGTGCCAAATATATTTGTTTGTATAAATTAATTGTATAATACTAATAAATAATGACTTTCAAAAGCGTAAGTAATTACCTTTATTTGTTAGAATATGTATATTTTGACTAATTGCAAAAGCTGAATAATCAATAAATGTCTAACCATGAGATGTCGACCGAGTTTGGAGACCCCTGGCTCAGCACAGTGGAAGTATTTGAAGTTTTGTTTATGAATTTGGCGGTGTGGTGATACAATGACTTTAAAACGGACACTACTCTGAGCTGTTCACATTATACAAATGCTCCAGATATGTAATCAGGTTCACCCTTTTGGAAACATGACACTATTCAACACTCACACAAATAAATCATTTAATAATTTGATCACTGAATTGTTTTTTTTTTTGTAACACATTGCACTTTGTGTGTTTACAGATTTGTGCAGAATTTGAGGCATACAGAATTACCATAGGCCCATTAGAATCAACAATCTTTGCCAAACTGGATCCGGACTGCAAAACTTATGAAGATGTTTGCATACTGAAGAAGAGTCCTTGGAAGAATACTGAAACCCTCTTGGTGCCCACTACACAGGTAAGAACAACTGCACTCAACACAACCTCGTATTAAAACATTATTGTCTTACTGGCCACTGAGTTTTAGGGTTATGGAAATTAAAAAAAAAAAAGACAGATATAACAAGATAACTTAGGTTCATTGATACAATAAATACACAATATTTGGTATTGCTATAAACTGACAGATTATGATTGCATTTGCTTCCCAAAAACAATTTATTTTGATGCAAGGCAGGGGTTGGAGTCCAGACCTGCTCTAAGAGAGAAAGTGTTGTGTGGAGTTTAACTCTAACTTACCTGCCTGGAACGTCTAGTAAGAACCTTGAATAGCTGGTTCAAGTGTTTAAATGGCTAGATCACCTTAAATTAAACATGTCATTAATTACTCACCCTCATGTTGTTTCAAACCTGTAAGACCATCATTCATCTTCAGAACAAAATTATGATATTTTTATGAAAATGTGAGAGCTTTCTGAGCCTCCTTAAAGGCTGGAATGGAACTGAAATGTTCCCAGACCCAGAGTCATAGTAAGGACATCAGTAAAACAGTCCATGTGACATCAATGGTTCAACCATAATTTTACAAAGCCACAAGAATATATTTTTGTGCAAAGAAAACAAAAATAGCAACTTTATCCAACAATTCTTCTCCAAATCACATATTCCGCCATTATGGAGAGTAACAAGAGGCATGAACATTGCTTTCCTCTGCGTGTAATCGAGGCTCAGTGCATGTGTGTTCTAGGTCAGCAGCACCACGCGCATGAATTATTTACGCGCTGTTGATAATGGTGGAACATGCGATTTGGAGAACAATTGTTGAATAAAGTCGCTATTTTTGTTTTATTTGCATAAAAAGGTATTCTTGTACCTTTGAACCACTGATGTCACATGGACTGTTTTACTAAAGTCCTTACAATGTTTCTGGGTCTCAAATACATATTCATTACAATGTTTCAAAATACATATTCAAAAACAAAGAAAAAAAGGAATCTTTAATAAATTGTATAGTTATTTGATCAGGCAGGCAAAAATATCAATTAATTTAGATATTTAATATTAGATTTTATAAATACATTTTAAAATGTTTATCAATAATATATCTTATTTTAGATTATATTTCTGCGAGCGCTTAATCTAAAATGTAATTTATTTCAGAGATAAATTGTCACATTTATTGCACATTGGACACATTTAGCATAGTATTTTATTTTTATATTTTGTTGTTAGTCGTAAACTGAAAAAAATGGTGTATAAGCTATTTTCGCTCAGAAATTGCTAGTAGCTAGTTTTCAAAAATACTTATAAAGAATTAAACTTTTTGATGTAGTAATCAAGCTTATGCTACACACACAAAAAGTAGTGTAGAAACTATTTTTGCTTAGAAAATGCAAGTTAAAAAAAAGAAAGAATTACCAGTAAAACTAACTTAAGTTAAACATCACATTTTGAAGACTGAAATTGCAGGCTATTTCATTGTGAAACTCCCATAATCTTATAATCAATAATACTTTTTTTTTTTTTTTTTACAGTATTTTTTGTTTGTTTCAAACTTTTTCTTAATATTATATCAAATAATTGTTTTTATGTCATCTGAGAGCTATGCAATTTCACATTCTTAAATTACAAATACAGTAGTGCTGTCGGTTACCCAGCATGCTTTGCAGCTGTGCAAGTTCTGACCAAACTGCTCTATGCTAAATCAATCTGCAAACTGCTTCCATCTGCTTTCATAGAGTTTGTTTGTATCGTGAGCGTTGAGGACGCGTCTCTATGCACTTTTATGCTTATTTACCTTAATGTGTTCTAAACATAGACCTGACACACTCACCCTTATCAAACATATCGTTAATTGCCAATTAAGCCTGAGCTTCAGACTGATGCTTAATTACTGTTAATTAAAGCCGAGTTGGCTGGAGGTCTGCTCGTCTCCCACAGACCTGTACCGCTCATAAAAACACGCCGCAGCCGATCTGACTGTAAAGAGCATCACGAATATTCACAGAGAATCGGACACGCCTCTAAAGATGAGCTCCTGGCGGGCCGCATATGTGCGGTTAGCGGTCTGTAAACTTATATGTATCGTTGAGCGCAAACCGCAGGAGCAGAACCACGCTGAGCTGACAGAAAACCCCTCTCGTGACACCTGCACATGCAAATCCCAGCACCGCAGGCCTGTAGAGACCATCTCACATGAGCTCAGAGAGCGACTTTTAACACTGAAACTCAAGGACTAGATGTACAAACCATATCAGGGATTCTACAGTATAGACATGATTATTAACGCATTGATTAAAAACACAGCAGTTCATTCACTTGGAATTGTTTTTCACAGAACATGATGTGTACTCCATAAATTGCATTATGTGATGCGAAAGGCATTCGATTTTTGGTTACGTGCATATTTTTGTGCTTTACAAACACAATCAATGAAAAGCAGATTAGCAATTTTTGCTGACTGGGTGTCATTTCAAGAAAAGCTAGATGGGAAGCATTGGTAAATGTGACGGCAAAAACAATATTTAGCTTTTAATGAAGGCAAGCTGTTTGTTTTCTCATATATTGGAGATTAAATCTCATCAAGCCCCTTTGCGGTTTGAATTCTATTATTCGAGTGTACAGTAATAGAGAGCTGGGGGCGAGATGAATGATCTTTATCTCTGACAGAATCATATATTTGACCTGTCATCTCGTCTAAATGAATGATTCTATAGGCTTCACATCTGTAGTTAATACCATTCAGGTATTTTGGTGAACTCTAAAAAGATGAAACTTTAATAAGGCGCGTTTGACAGCATATATATGAGAACCATGTATTTTTATCTATCGATCAGAAGAAATATTTCTGAAACTAATAAAGATATGTTTGGCATTAGGATTTATACCTCGGCGGATTATTTGCTGGGTTATTGTTCGGCTTAAGCAAAATGTGACTTTCTATTATACTACAGCGGCTAAGCACAGCTAAAGCCTTAATATCCATTTATGAAGATATTCATTTCATATTCAGCAAAATTCATGAGGTAGAAAATGTTATTATAGAGCCCATGAAAGCCAAAATGAGCCAATTGTGAAAAAAAGTTTGCATATGGGTCCATGTGTGTGAAAGGCTCATCTGAACAAAAGAAATTGTGGTCATATTATTCATTATTATTTTTTAATGAATTGTATAAAGTAATTGTAATATTTTAGTTTTGTTCACTTTATATCCACTGATGTTTTATAGGGCTTTTGTGAGAAAATGTATGTCTCATTTCACACAATAATTATTTATCTTAGCTGGGAGGGTTGGTCTTGAATTCTTAGGGGTACAGTATTTTTAATTTCTTTTTTTAGGAAGATAAAGGAGAACATTGCAGTGCTGTAGAGGACCCAATATGCATTGAGACTGGTGTCAAAATGACCTAAATGTACGCTCTAAACTTGGTGAAATGGACAAGTTATCAGAAACTGCTTCTGAGGAAAATAGTTACTTTCTGCATGTTTATTTTAGTTTTACACCTGTGTAGTCCAGTAATAGGAGCCCTGCGTAAAATAATCACTGTTGCTGTTTGAATTATGTTCATAAAGACGACTTTGGTGACATTGAAATACACTGAAAATAATGTTTCATTCATCCAATTAAAATAACTGTGTGCTCAGGAAAGCACTGAACCAGACAAATAATCTTAAACCAACTTTCAGCCAGAAGGTCAGTGACTTACGCCATCAGTAATGAACTGTGCGTCTGCTGACTAATAATTGATCAGCATCATGTTTATATCAGAAAAATAAGGCTCAACATCTGCAGCCTGCCCAGGAACTTTGACAGATCCAAGCACCAGGGAAGTGTTTTGGGTATTTTTCAACCACATGAGTCATGACATCCTGTCTTTAGTAGATGGAAGACCTGCTGGTATTTGCTACATGAAGACAGAGATCTGGTTGTGACAAGGACAAGGCAGGCGTGACAGAGACGTGAGTTGAGACAGCTGCCTGATCACGTCCCCATTGGAGCCAGACCTGATAGGACAAATGTGGCCAAATATAGGTCAACTGACATATATGTACATTTATATATAGTTTTATAGGAGTTTTTTTTTTTTTTTTTTGCAGGAAATTGACAAATATTTCCTTTTGTCTCTACTGTCACAGCTCAAGATCCTGGTAGTGTGCAGACTCTTGTGGTACTGTCAGCATTGTCAGGGGTCCAGTGCCAGCTGAGAAACTGTGAGATGAATGAGGATGATAACAGACCAATCTCTTCAGGTAATACAGACCTCTTGTTAAAATCCATTAAATTGTAGCAGCTATGATGATAAATAGATTCACCAGCTACTAAGCACATCACTGACAGCACCCATAGAGATCACATTCTCATTTACATGTCCTTTATCATCATATATAGAGTGTGCACTGCATTTACTTTAGCTGACTTTATAACTCAGCCTTGAGTGGCCTATTACTTAACTCCAGGTGTTTATGTAGTTGAGTGCAATACCTAGAGATGATGGGATAAAAGATGCTGGTCTCATAGTTCCTTCAAAATGTTGTTAAATGACACATGAAGGAAAGTAAAAAAGAATCTAGAAAATGAGACTAACATCAATAACCACAAAACATTCACAATTGAAATCAGTGAACAAACATCTTGGTTTCATTTTTAATGTTTCATTTTTACATTTTTCTTTGACAGTTGAACATTACAATAGTTTTCTTTCCTCACTCGGTTTCTTTCAGTTGTTTAAATATTATTACGTGACTGGATCTGTAAATCTTTTGGAGGCTCCAACGTTTGCCTCCGGCCACCAGACTACACCAAGTAAAACAAGTCATCAAACAAAACAGTTTACATCTTTAGCAGGAAAAAAAGACACATTTACATCAGAATATACATATCAGATCATTTAACATTAAAAATCTGCATTTTATATATATATATATATTTATATATGCGCGTTTGACCTAAAACAGCTTTTCAGCTTGAAAGAAATCAGCAGCTCCGGGTTTCAGGTCAACAATTTGTTTTTTCAGTGTCTTCAACTGGCTGTATATTAAAATACGTCAATATTTCAGATAAAAGGTTCGCTATGTCCTTGAAATGAAATCTTGAGCGCACCAGTAATAGATTGCTTTTTGTTTGGCTTCTTCTCGACCTGCGTTCAGGACGCCAGGGGCAGAAAAATAAAAGCAACATTCACTGAACAATTTTTCATACATCAAATCTCTGTAAGGTCACTCGTGACAGCTAGCATGTGCAAAGAGAAAACCGTCGTTCTTTTTGTACACAGTGCAAAGCTTCCTCCGTACACTTGATCTGCTCTGAATAAATTAAATCTCACAGGACTGAGGTATGATTAATTAAAAATGTTCACTTTCTTCAGCCAAAAGAGAAATAAACCGTTTCGTTCAAGTACAGTCCACGACAGGTTCCAAAATCAAGAGGAACGTCCTCTATTAGACAACATTAACAACAACAGGTAACATAGTAAGTTTCTTTTTTTTTCTCAGGAGTATAAAAGTGTCAGAATGTGAAGAACAGAAGAAAAAGTCCTTTCGTTGATCACTACACACAGTGTGCTTTGGACGGGAGTGGTGTTTTGGAAACTCCACGGTGAACGAGGGAAGTTTCAAGTGCATGAGTATGCTGGTAACACACCTGTAAAATGATTCAGCTCAAGTGTATACAATAATTTACGAAATCAACGTATTTTTTTTTTTCACCATCATACGGTCAATTACTTTAATTTCACCCTTTTTTTTTTAATTGAAACAGCATCAGAAAAATATGCCTGAACTGATTATATGTAGTGATGTATATTTACATTTCTTTCTCTTATTTGAAATCACCATGTTTTAATGGGGGTGGGGGGTTACAACACACATTTTTTCCTCTCTCTAAAGGACAACAACAATACACAGATTTATATATTGATATATATATATATATAAAAAGGACCATAAAAATATTGGAGTCCTCTCCCTCTGTATTGCCCAAAAATAAGTCATTATGATCAACAATGAGACGTCACAATTAAAAACTACTAAGATTATTTTCTTTTCTTTTTTCCCCAACAGATGAATGAAATGCTGTCTTTCAGCACTGTGTCTGTCCATATGCGCAAAAAGAAAAAAATTACATGGCACTAAAATTGAGGGGAAAAAAACGCAAAACTGACAATTGCAACTGAAAAATTCACTCATCTAAGTGTGTTTTTCTAAAAGCCGGTGTCATTTAAAAGGCATTAAGAAAGAAAAAAAGCATTTGGAAAATAAAAATGGGAAGAAGCCCTGCAGTGACATGAGGGTTGAATAACAGTTACAGCAGTTTTCTGAGATGATCTTATTTTTCTTGTCCATTCACCAATCAGAACCTGTAGTGCTTGAAGTCTTTATGACATCAACTGTACACGAACCAATCAGAGACTCCGCCTATTTTTTCAGGGCCTCCCGATGAACTCTGGTGAATCAAAACCAATCGTAGTCTTGTTGAAATTATGAATGGAGCAGCACAAAAAAAAAGGAATCAGAATGAGAGAAAAACATGCATACCTCCAATGAGATGGTGCTGCATGTCCCGTTAGCTTTCAGTGGTATCCATTTGTAAATGCTGTGGCGATCAAAGGACCCTAAAAGCAGATCATGAGTAAGATGCTGAGCACAATTATTGAAGCAGTATGAAAACAGTGATTCTAACTCTAACACTGACAGATTCAGACAGAATAATTTAGACGTTTCTCTTTTATGAAGAGTCTGAGATTCAGTCTCATGTACAGAATCAAGAATTCCACTTTAACAGAACATTTATTCACAAATGATACTAATAAAAGTGCCAATGACATCTGCACTTTGACTGTCAGTGACAGCAGACCCGCTCAGGATAAAGCATGGCTAGTTGGGCAGCAGCAGATGTTTTGGATGCGGTTTGTCCATGGCACAGGAAACCACTGTCCAGGCTAAAAATATCAACCAATACATTTCTGTCATTTAGAAGATTTTCTTGTTGGCACTACACAGATTGATATGAGCTTCTACTATGTGTGATGCCATAGGCCTCCAGTATTTGCAAATCTCCATGTATCTTCAAATGTTTGATTCTTCTTCCGTTTCAATTACTATGCTACAGATATAGCTGCATCAGAGTAACTAGGATGCCTTCAGACATAAGGAAAACACAAGAAGAAAAGCATTTGTTCTGATTCCTCTTCCGTGGCGCTGATCAGTCCTGAATAAACAAATCCTGCCCATTGTCAGACTGCGTTTGTGAACTTACAGACCCACACGGCTGATTTAGAGGGCAAAACGGCAACCTGTCAACAAGCTTTTCTGAGAAACACAGCCGCTTATCGGGCCTGTCATCGGACTATTGTGTGCATGGTAGGAGCGGATCTGTCTAATCCATACGAATAAATCAAAGTCAGTCTCACACCCGCTGCTTTAGAGGGCAGGAAGGAAAGGCTTTCGTAAATTTATATTGGCTTTTCTGCCAGGTTTCCTCATTTTAAGGATTGCGTGGAAGGACTTTATTTCATTGTGGATGTGTGTTGATACTATGAGAGAGAGAGAGAGAGGGGCGGGGGTGTTCCAGTAGGTGGTGAACTGGTGACACGTGTCAGAAAAATAAATGGAGACGAGCATTTTAGTTCTGCGTCATTTCCCGCGTTAATGTTCTGCACTGAGACTTCAAGAACTACACACACACATCTATCAGTCCAGCTGAATGAACACACACTAAAATTTGAATTAATCAAAGCACAAAACGGCACTCCGTCAGAAACACACTAATGCTGATGAATAAAGTTATGAATTCATGCAGTGACATGTTTTATTTAGATGCCAGGAGGCAGAAATTAAATCTAAAAGATCCAAGTTTCTGCTCACTTCAGTTTCCAACCAGCAGTTAATATTCCTGTCATTAGTCAGTTGTCTTTATACACAATAAACAGCTGTTTAAGAGCAGTTCTTCACCAATTTAGCCATTAAAATAAGAGATTTTCATTCAAATAGTGACAAACTACAGCAGCAGTCTCTGAAGTAAATGTCTTGCTCGAGGGCCTAACAGTCATAGTTAACAGATCAGCCTGTGTAGAATCAAACCTTTTAATTACCAGCTAAGATCTTTATCCACTCGCCCACATCGCTCCTGTTGTGATCAGAGAGCATAAATTACTCCTCTTCATTACTGGCTCAGAAGTTTAGCAATAGTTCAGCCAAAAGAAAGAAATTCTGTCATTTCCTCACTCTTTTTGAATCCTCACTCTTCTCATTTTGCTTATGAGACATGCAGGAATCAATGAAAACGAGTACATTTTGTTCCTCAATCCAAAATTCAACAACCACTGTATGATTTTAGAAGACTCTGAATATACCACACAATTCTAATGGACCACTATTATAGCACTTTATCAGAAGCTTTCATCATTCACTGAGACACCAGACTACCAGCACTATATCTCTAACATGCTTTACCTTTCATATACTGCAGATGAAAACTGGCCTCCAAGCAGACCACCCAATAGCAATAAAGCAGTGGAAATCTGCTGCAAACACTCGCATAAATCAAAATATGTGCTTCATTTGGTTAAGCAACTTATTTGTGAGAACGGGTTGAATAATTTAATTTCAGTTTGGCACCTCATTATAAATGCTTTCTTCTTCAAATTGAGATCCGTGCTGACACCGAGCAGCAACCTGACATCCATGACATCTGCAGACAGAATCCGTGCGCTCCCTGACAAAAGCCAATTAAAAGCAAGTTTTGTGCAACGCAGGGGCTTTTGTTTGGAGACGGTGTCAAGAGCATCTGCTAGTTACAGGGACATCTGATTTTGACAATTTGCCCATTTCCAACCACTGCAGCTTTTTGCTTCCTCTGAACTGTTTGTGATGCTTTTATTCCCCAAACAAAACATCAGCAAGACATGAAGTGTCAGTCTAACGGAGACTTGTGTCTCATTGGGGTATTTTTGAACATGTGGAATGGAACTAATTCCTCTGATATTCTTTTTTTTCCCCAACTCTGCATTTCTAAATTGCTGCACTGACACTAAAGCCCTTGCCATAAAAAGTGAGCCACAATGGAGGAACAGCCAATCAGACTCTGATTTCTCAGCTGTAGGTTGAATATAATTAAAAGAATGATGGACAGAAGACACAAAGTGAGAACTTCCTCTGTACTTTCGGATCTCTTGGACACATCAGCATGACTGAGAAGTGTAAGAGAGCTCTACTCACTGCGATACTGTGATTGAACCCAGAACCCGGCTGAGGGCTGGCAGCACTGATGTAATTTCCCACTGCTGAATCCTGACTGCTGGGGCCATACAAGTCTGCCACGGGTCCAGGACTGTTTGAACCAGGGAAACCTCCAGGCCGTGGAGGGTTAGCACCTGTGCAAGACACACATCAGATTACTGATAAATCATATTTCAGTCACTAACATGGCCTCTAAGGTGAAGAGATAGAGCTTCTTTCAGAGAGTGTACCATGGGACAGAATATGTACACTACTGTTCAAACGTTTAGACACAGTACAATTTTAATTTATTAATGTAATTGACAATATAAATGATCAATTGATATTTTACTTGGCAAGGATACAATAAATTGATCAAAAGTCAATGCAGTGACACTGCTAATGTTACAAAATATACACACAGCCACATGCTACATTGTGCATTAAGCAGGTCTGATCGAAGGACAGGGCAGAGACAAACAGACCTTCCTGCTGCGCTGTGAGCTGAGATTTCAAGTGAGTGTGAACACGCATGTAAAGATCCAGCTTCCTGTGTGACTGCTCATTCCTTACATCTCTCCTCATAGTGACAGACTACAGTTGGAGCTGGAGAAACCCCCAACATCCGTGACTGCTGACACCACAGTTATAAACCAGATAGAGGACAGAATGCTTACGAGGCACAAAGTAAGGTAAGGACGTCACATACTGTACTGACCTTTGTATTAGACTTACTCATACCTATTTACTAAAACCCCCTCACATTCATCATATTACTATCAAAGATGGTCTGACTGCAGAAGGTTCATAAATAAATATTTAGTTTAACTAGATTTTTTAACACTGGTTTTCAGTTAAGGCACATAGATTGTGTTAATGATGACAGACATTATCAACTAACTCTCTGGCTGCCTCTGAGATCTGAGTGCAATGGCTTTCTCACTTTCACAGTCATTTTATGTGTGTAATGTAATCTTTATTCCATATAATTGTTGGATTCTGTAAAGGTGAGTGCCGTGCTTTCTCTTGCTTTGCCAGGAATAGGATTTATGCTCGAAATTAAACCCTGGGGCTAACAGTCACTGCTATTAGCTTTAATAGCTAAACATGACTTACATTTATTGGCTTTGACTGGTAGCTTAGCAGCACCCATGCTAATTAAACCTGCCGGCCTGTGATTACGCAGCATGTTTCTGAGACACAGGTGACTCATCTGTCCCGCTCCGACTCCCAGCGTTAGGGTTTTAATCGATGTCACTCTGCACATCCTTTGGCGGGATAAAGTGTTTTTGCTGAACAAAGGCATCAGTATTGACCCATGAAAAACCCACAATGCATTGACTTTGTCCAAGTTGCCACAGCAACAAGTATATATGAGACATTTGGACAGACCTTCATTCCAGGTAGCATGCCTGTATTTAATAGCTCTATCTCAAACCGTTATAAACACATACTGTAAAGCAATATTAAGGTCATACATTGCAGAAGTAAAAGATTCCAATGCCAACACAAAAATATAGCTAAAGGATGTTTTTTTCTTCTTCAGAGAATCTTAAAGTCACGGAAATGGTGTTCCCAACTATAATATGACACAGAAAAAGACAAGAAAAATTATAAAGTTTTTTCCATTAAATGATACACAATCAAGAATGGGTTTAGATTTAGAATTTGTACTTTGAATCCAAAGTTAGCAGCCTCAGAATGAGCACAGGTTAGGCTCGAGTCCAAACCCACATCTACGTGATCACTGGTGTAAAGCAAGAGAACTACCGACATTTTTCTTTTGGCTGCCAAATGAAATGAGGCAAAAGAAGTAGGACAGAAGGAGCCGAATCTCAAGGATCCATGACACCTGGCCAGGCACAAACCGTGGAGCCACAATGATTAGGAGACTACTGCAGATGGGCAGCACAAAGCGCATCTTCACAACCTCTTTCACCAGGGCAAGACAATGAGGTTTGACATGCATCAGTTGATCCTAGATTAAAACCATGACTGGAGGATTGTTTTAAATCTGTTACATTTTTTCTAAACAGCCAGTCATGCTAAACTTTTCATTCCAATGACTTGCATTTATACATATGCAATGTGGGAGACAGGAAATACAGGCTCAGGTGAATTTGGCTGTGTTGGTGAGATCAACCACGCAAATTTGTATCATGATACCCTATATTACACTTCATACAGATGTTGCATGAGTTTACACCTGGTGATCAGGTGATTACAAGGGGCAGCACTAAGTGCAGATGTAAATACATTTTAAAATGTCATTTCTGTTAACAAAGCTACTTCTCATTTATGACACAGATTCAAATGTATAGTATGTATAGTACATATTTCTACATAGGTAGGACTGATTTCTTTGTACTTTAACTTGCAGTACATAAGTGGATACACATGGTAGGGTTTTAAGAAGGAGAACAACTCTCAGCATGCAGTGTACCCAAATGCTTGAACACTCATTTAAATTTGGAGTGAGAAAAAATGAAGGAGTATTTCCCAACACATCAGAAGAAACGAGTGTTGAGGCCCTTCCACACTAAGCATGAAAAAGCGAAATGAATATCGGATGCGATGATGTACTGGAATAGAACAATAGATTTCTATGGATGCTCCCACATTGACTGCGAACATTCCCGCACTGCGTGACTGCGAACATTCGTGCGTGAGTGTTATGAATCAGAGCACATTAACTATTTTTCTACACATGAAATAGGAAAGCAAATAGACATAATTATGACAATATTTTAAATGTGTTTTCTATGCAGTTCATGGTATTTTTATAGCAATAAAGGACAAATATAAGCAGTGTAGCATTACAGATAAGTTTGTTTCGGGTGTAGAACCTTGTTTATATTAATTTAATACTGAATATTTTATCAGTGAATTATGTTAAATCCATTTATGAGATGCATATATCAGAGGAAAAATGCATTGCTGGTCGGTGCCACCTATAGTGCAGGTGTGAATTTGCAGAAAACAAACAATCGTTTAGCTTTCAATGTGTATTCGTCTGCGATTCGCCTCATTTTTTCACATCGTGATCAGTGTGGAAAGGCCTTTAGAAGCAAAACATGTCTAGGACAAAATATGCCATACACACCTGAGCTCTTATAGTGATCCGGGCTTGGGTGGTGCTGGGAGGGTGAGTTGCAGGTAGAGGTGACGTGCTCACTTTGCAGCATCTGACCCGCATGGGGCCCCAGGGTGGCATAGTCGGCAAAGGAGCAGGGGACACCCCGCTGGTCACCGGGCCCAGAATAAAAGCCATAATCGGGGAACCCTGGGAAATACGCAGAGTAGGTGGAATGACATCATTGAGAAAAGAGGCGTTTATGATACACAAAGATGAAGTGACTGAGGCAGTGACGTATGTGTGACAGGAAACAATATGAGGGTGAATGATGACTGTATACACACTTATACTCAATTTGTTAGTAGTTACACAACTCTATCTGAGAGACTCTAGAAAAGGTCTAAAAAGAAACCTACGAGTGAAAAGGTTAGATACGGCGAATACAGTGATGAATAAAATGTGGTTCAACAGAGCTCCTTTGATGTTCATTGGCAAATAAACATCAAACAATGAGGTTAGACATTATTTGCAGACATGAAGATGCTTTACAATGGATTATTATGAACGCCTCAGAGAACGTCATTTGACGGTTCCAGCAATGCTGACATTTATAGCTGGTATTTTCAATCCAACGTATGGGTTTGATATACAGAGGCCATTAAAAGTCTTCATTGGCCTTTCAGAAACAGAAAGAACGATCCATTCAAAGAAAGCTGGGATCCACCACACAGGCTTTTCATCTTGCATCTCCCCTGCTGCACGTTTGTTTTTCATTGGGGTCTGGGACCTGCAGGAGCATCCTGGAGCCGTGCCGAACATCACAGCGCTGATTATGCCCTCAACAGCTGCCAAGAGTAATCTGAAGCTCCAAGTAGTTTCTCTGTCATCAGCTTTGCAACTTTCCATCACCGTCCGCGGTTTGTGGGCAAAACGCCTGCCTGTCAAATTACGCTCAAGTGTTTGAAGAATGGCACCACTCCAACACTGCCTGCTTACTGTAATACGTGACTTGAGGGATCGTATTGAGGAAATGTATTCCTGTAATGATTCCAATTACATCTCTCAATGAACTCAAGCTTCACGTGTAGGATTCAGTGAACACACAGTATAAAAACATGTATGCATATAAACATGATGTAGGAATATGACCCTGATTTCTATGAAACTGCTGAATTTAAAGCGTAAACATATTAATACATATTATAAAGGAACAGTTCACCCCAAAATGCAAAAATAAATTACTCTCCCTTTTTGTAAAAAAAATAAAAATAATAAATTATTCTAAGTAACACAAAAGACATTTTGAAGTATTATTATTATTTTTTTCATCCAGACAATGGGTGTCATTGTGGTCTAATATTGTTTATAACCACAATGACTTACATTCTATGGGTAAAAACATTACCCATTCACATTATCTTCATTATCTTCTACATTTTTATCTGAACCATTCCTTTAAACAAAGATTTGAACACTCACAAATCAAATTCTGCAGAAGTCTGTGGCATTTCCTACAGAGTTCTGTGTGGGACACACTGGGGTTGTTCCAGGTCACTGCTAGGCTTCCTGTTAGACATTTCTGTTCAGTCTTTAGGCTCTTTCTCTCCCTACCCTCTACTGTTACTCAGGACTAAACCGTCTTTCACGCTCGATCTTAACTAAAAAGAGACCACAACAGCAAAACAAAGGACAGACACCCTTTTCTTTTCGTAATCCATTTTTTTCGACGTGCATTCTAATCGCCAGTCGTCCTTGAATTTTAAAGTGTTTTTTTCTGCTCCTCGCTAATTAGACAAGCTTCCGCTCTCTCTTCTGCACTCTCTAATTAGATCTTTAACAACAAACAAGAGTCGACCTCTACTCAGACTCCTCCATTTGTTAAATGGCTGTGCAGGGCATAGGATGGCGAATGTGCAATGTCCCCCTCCCGCGGCATCTTCGCACACATTCCGCAAGTCGCAGATTGCCAGGACACCACAATGGTGGTTTCCTGTTCCATCTGCCTAATTCTGCCGATTACAGGATACTGGGAGAGGCAGTACACAAAGCCGACATTCACACACACAACGGATGTACACAGCTGCTTTGTTTATGCTGACATGGACAATTAGCCCTCAGCTGCACAAGGCGCTCAGTGGGGAAGGTCTTATCTAATAAAGGCAGGGAAAATTACCTTTATTGTTCAGGTAGATTGCCTCTAATGATAGTGCCATCAGTGTAAAAGGATATGAATAAAATGAGGCTGAAAAGAGCTCTTCAGTTGGATGGCAAGACAGCAGAAGCAGCCATCTGGGAGTCAGCCGCTGCCTGATTATCTTCCTCTGCTCATTTTCTTTTCAGAGCATACAAATGATTTACTTTCACTTGAGCAAAGGTGAGAAACAGAGAGGGATCGGACAACGCTGCTCTGACATCAAAGTTAGAGGAATAATAGCTTTCCTCTGATCTTTCTAAAACAACACATTCTCTCGCAGCATGTTGGAGAGGCAGCGAGGGTCTCCTCGGGGGATTGTGACGATGTGGGTGCCTGCCGCAGAAATGTGTTTAGTCTGCGCGGCACAATATGTGTGCAAATTAACGATCTGCTAATGAACACCAATCGAATGCTGTTTTAGTGGTATGGACATCTGCTGTAGTGCTTCATCAACAACACAATATTACAGCACATCACCAAAGCTTGATAATTCAGTTGGCAGCATGCTAAAGCTGGAAATCTCTGTTAAAGCAGTCTGGGCGTACAAGTTAATGAGAACAGCAATACCACTGCATGTGCCATAAATGTGCATTCCAGTTTTTAAAAAGTTAGCAGGAAAAACAAAACAAAACAAAACAAGAGAGAATCATTCTACTGTCTTTAGGTAAATTAAAACAAATTGAAGTTTAAATTGAATAATTTTGATCAACTTTTAGATGAAAACAGTGCCCCTTGCATTGACTTAGTGCTGGGCGGTATGACCAAAAAATTATACCGGTTTCACAAGATATGACTTTTTTTTTTTATATACATGACCGGGTGTTAACCACATTTTCTACTGATTGAGAGAGGAAATATTGCAGTAGATTGACTTAGAATGCCCTACTTTATTTTAGTGACTATGACCCATTAATACATTAACCTGGAGTCACTCTCACTTCACTCCTTAAATCCTGATTTATAATCACGATATGGATAAATTCAACATGAATCTACACTCATGAGCGGCTATACAGCAGTTTTGGCTATATAATCTTTTTGTCTCATGCAGTGCACTGCCTGCGTCTGAGTAACAAACTAAGTGCATATTAACAGAGAAACTGTGCTCATATTTATCATTCCAAACAGTCAATAATCAACAGGTGCTTGGAAACGCTGTTTTGTACTCATTTACTAAAAAGTCTGTTGCAGTACAGCCAGCTAAATGTGCTGTTTCTCTGCCGCTCACTGCGCAGAACAGACACAGAGAGAAGCGATACTGCACCAGGAGACTCCGATCTCATGCTCGAGGGGCAGCATTGGTAAAATCTTCCAACTGAACTATAGCTAAGGTTTATCCAAAAAGTCACTAGTTTTGTCAGTATGTACCTTTCATGTAAAAAAAAAAAAAAAGTTTGAAAGTTACTAAATATTAGGGTTTGGTAAAAAAAATAAATAAATAGATATTTCTATTTTAATCGATTCTCATTTGCATGAAACAATACTGATTGCCATTTTCAGTTAATTGATGGAACATGGAAGGGCACCTTCCATCCAAATCCAAATCATAATAAGCATTGTGCGTTGGTACATTTAATATGAAACAAATTTTAGATTTAAATTTATGTCCATTGTATTGCAGTTTTCAAACAATAAGTGGTGTTTTGGCGCTGTTTAATGTGGAGTGACATCGTTGGAGCGCCTCGATCAACAGAAACTGCAACGCGTAGCACACATGAACTGATCAGATCTCCTCACATTAATAATAAACAGTTTCATTACATAATAAACATGACTAAACATCTAAAGGGTAGGTTAAATGAAAGAGTACAACTTTGCAATCCGTATCCAGTCTCATGTAATCTCTCATATAACATTCATCATAATTGTTACTGTTCTTTAATCTTTTTATAAAATATAAAATATAGTGCTTTCCATTTCTATCCTATCCATCTTCACCCTCACCCTTAGTGACACATACAGCAGTGTCCTCGCCACTGTGCAACAGTGAAAAGGGACCCCTCTCAAACAGTGTAGCGCTCTGAACGTTGTTTTAAGTGACACACCATTATTGTGGAATGATAAAAATTAATATCATAAAATAAACACCGGTATTCGGTATGAACTGGTATATCGCCCAGCGCTACATTGACTCTTGCAGAATTGACATTTCATAACAGTTTGCTGAAATTGCAGTAAATTTAAGAAAATGTTTGCTATGTACGCCATCATTTTCCACCAAAACTGTAAATTTTTTAGTTATTACTGCAGAAAACTTAATTATGATGAAAATGTAATGTTAATGGGTAACAAATGATAAGTGACATCAATAAATAGATAAAAATTATGTATAATTTAAAAAAGAGAGTTACATACGAGAATAATTTAATATAAATACTAAATACAATCATTAAAGAGATAGTCCACCAAAATCAATGCCATTCCAAACCCCTCAAGAGTATAATTTATCTTTGGAACACAAATTAAGATCATTTTGATGAAACCTGAGAGCTTTCTGACCCTACATAGAAAGCACTGCAACTGACACGTTCAAGGCCCAGAAAGGTAGTGACGACATCATATTAAATCTATACAACATCAGTGGTTCAATCTAATTTTTACCAACCTATGAGAATACTTTTTTTGTGCCAAGAAAACAAAAATGATGACTTCATTCAACAATTTCCTCTCTTGCGTGTCAGTGTCCACTGCACGTTCATGAGAGTATCAGGACGTATGTGGGGCTGCTGACACAGGAGCCAGCGTTAAGTGCTCATTGAATGGCTTGATCAAACCAGCAGTCTTCTGCTCACCAGTCCTGACCACTACAGTATATTACAGCACTCCACGGACAGTACAGCAGAGTCTGAGACCTGACGGGGGCCTAGCATTGAAATCCCATAATGGCTTCAACACCTGACTACAACTACTTCAACTCCATGGCAACTATAAACACTTCAGCTCAGCTCCTAGTCACAGTATCACTGTCGATCGTATCTTCAGCCCAATTATTAATATTCCAGCTATCAGCGTGAAACAAAAGACCCCTTCTTCCATTTGTTTCTCTTTTTTCACTGTCTCTGTAGTCTAATTGGATGTAATTACTCGTCTGCAAAACAAATGAGTGGGTCGGTGTTGCCGTGGCGACCGGATCAGCGGGCCCAGCAGTGCGAATCGTTCGCCGAGCCTCATTTCTGATGATAATTACCCCTCTCCCCTCTCTTTCACTCTCACCATCTCTCTCCTGAACAACAGAAAGAACTCGTACGAAGTTACTCCAGTTGTCACTGTCCTCTTGTTTTCTTTCTCCCTTTTTTTCCCTCCGTAACTGCATGCTGTCAGCAGTTGAGCAGTTTGAAAGAACTGAGAGTCCCACTTAAAAATTAATTTTATTTAATAATTTAAGCATAAAAATTTAAATAAATCGTTTTTTGAATGGACAAATTAATAGACATTCAAAGATGTTTAATTTGGGTTTTTAAACAGTAAATTATTTTTTTAAATATATAAATAAATAGACAAATGTAAAACTGTTTAAAACGTGGATTAATAAACCAATAAAAAGTACATTAATACATCTTTTTAAATGCACATTTTAATTTGCTTTTTAAAAACGTATTTGGTAATCGCTTTTTTCTCCCTATTTGCCAAATGCTTTTCTTTGTCCTTTTGTCAATCGAGTAAAAATAATGCCATGGACGGTACACACGTATGACAGATTCAAGCAATGCAAAATGTGAGGGAAATCTGAAAGTGTTTGGAAAGGGATTGTGGATGATTTGATAAATAAATTCTCCTCTCGGTTATCAGGGGCTGGCGCAAAATGCAGCTTCGGCATCTCACAAGAGCATGACAGACTTTCATCGCTGGCCAATTACATAATTTCGATGTAATACTTTTTTTTTTTTTTAAAGCTACATTTTAACAAAATAACATTATTAACCACAGGACTGTCATTGTCATATGTTTGCTATTCACTGCATAATCGTCTGGGCTGCTTTAGGGACCTTCAGCAAATTTACCTCACAGTACAAGACGAAGTTCAATAATTCATTCAAATTAATGTTTGCAGGGATACAGCAAAAACAACAGTAATACCAGATTTACACTTTGCCAATGTGTTATATTTAAAGGTTCTATTTAAATGTTAAAAGTAATTTCATTTTAAACACATCAGAATTGTCACTCAGTTCAGTTAAATTTTATTTATAAAGCACATTAAAAAACAACCATGGTTGACCAAAGTGCTTAACAATATCCAGAAAAACTCAACACAAACAAGTTTGTTAGACATTTGATATTTTGTCGATTGAATTTGTCTTCATACTCCTGCTGTAATAACGTATAGCTTTTCTCACGGTCCAATGACAAAAATATTTTAAAAATATTTATTAATGTACTTTACGTACTTATTAATGTATGCTTTATTTTTTTATTAATCCATGTATTAAAACATGAATTTAGGTTTTATATTTGTCTATTTATATATATTTTTGTAATTGTTTTATTGTTTTAGCAAACTACATTTAAAAAAAAAATTATTAAATAAACATCCTTAAATATGTCTGTTAATTTACTAATTTAAAAAGTGATTTATATACATTTTTAAGTTTGAATTATTAAATCAATAAATTGATTCTTCATTTTATTTTTAAGTGGCACTCTCTCTGTCCTTCATAGGGCACCTCTCTATGAGTGGATAACGGCTCCCCTTGTTTCCACTTTTACCAGATCACAGAAGTGACCTCAAACTGCCTCTCTCTCTCTCACTAACACACACACACGCACACACACACACACACACACACACACACACACACACACACACACACACGTCAAACAGTTTAAGAGCTTTCGATCACATTCACAATAAAACACAGCCAGTGTCTTTCCTCTGCCACTTATGCAGCTGAGCTGGTTAGGAGTGCATCAGCGAACAAGTGTTTGATTATCCACACACACACACACACACACACACACACACACACACACACACACAAATCCCTGGTGGCCATTCCAACAAACCACTTCATGGTGGTTGTCAGTTAGTCCGTCATATTGGCCCTCAAATTAGCTTTGAATTTCAGAGCAGCTGTAATTAGCCTCTTCATTTCCACCTAAAGTCAATTTAGAAAGAGGAAAAAACACCCGTGCCTGGATTTAGCTTTCACTTTTCATTTAAAACTGTCCTTTTTGACCGAAAGGCTGGCTAATTAACATCACTAGAACCCTTTTCCATAAGTGGCGACATTTAATAAATAATACATATTTAATGTCTTGTCATTTTGGTGCTCAGAAAGGCTTTGCTAATGAATTTTAACACATGATTTATTCGGGCATTTTCTGCCGTGCTCTCAGGTCTCTCTCAACGCTTTTCTCTGGTTGAATGACAAAGTAACCTCACAAATCCAGGACGGTAGATCTAAATTAGTGACGGCTCAGTTACAAAGCTTTTGACACTGAGTGTTATGATTTGTAGATGCACACAGCATGAAGACACCCATCACCTCATTTTATTTTTTAAGTGGCAAATTTTCAGCAAACTGAAAGTTGAGAGTTATCTAGAGATCAGATTTGTTGGGTTATGTTTTTTGTGTTCTCTTAAAGTGTTCTAAAGTCCTACATTTTAAACAATCACAATGTTACATGATTTAAAACTATACTACACAGACAGAATATTAGGGTGCTTTCACACCAGCACTTTTGGCGCGCACCCGAGTTCGATTGATGGCAGAGCTTGCTAAGTTTGGATGATGTGAACGCTGTCTTTTGAACTTAGGTGCACACTCGTGAACCATACCAGAGTCTGCTTCAAAGAAGTGATCTGGGGTACGGTTCATGTGAACTCCAAACCACGGAAGTGAATCACTATTAATTATGTTAATGTGTTACTAAGCAACAGTGTAAACAGCTGCTGGATTGATGACGCAAACAAAATAAGGTTCGGGCCGCTGATCATTATATATGACTGGATCGCTCATCGCGTTCTAAACTGCATCAGACAGTGAAGCCACCAGAAGTGTTCGATCCGTCATCTTACGAATCCCTACCGGCAGAGAGCACCATTGAGTTACATTCAAAGCGCTGACTTAAAATCACGCAATTTGAAGCAAATCAGTCAAATGGGCTAAGTTTTTATGGTACATATATGTAAATTAATGTTTATTTCAGATGTTATCTGCTGTGTTTACTGTCTTTTTGGGCAGGATAAGCAATATATTTAAACCGTTTAGGTGGGTGTGTCTGCTGCGCACTGATGACACAGGTAATATAACACACAAAATATAGCCTATTTCTTTATGAACATAATTATTCAGGAATTATTAAACATGAACATATTAGTATCAGAAATGGATTTGAATATATTACGATGAATGATACAATTATGTGGTAAATATTGCTCTGTAAGTAAATGAAAAGCTTATTTTACTATCTTGGAAATAAAGTTTTATGTCTTTAAATCCGTACTGTATATAGTCAGTTATTTATCTGAATAAATTCAGATTTCAGAACGAACACTTTGTCGTTTGTTTTATTTGTTGAGGTCATGTCTGTCTGATGTTTATCATGTTCATGATGTTAGCTACTGTAACGTTAATGAACGTAGGTTTTTAATAAGTAGGGGAAATTTTAAACAACATTTAAAAAAATAACCGTTTACATGCCTAGGGTGTTTGCAATGTAATAATGTACAGAGATACTTCAGATTTATAAATGCTGACTTGTAAGGTGATGTTTTCTCATTAAAATCATACAATTTCCAATTAATTGCAATAGAAAGTTTACGCCCACTAGGGATTACCAATATGGCGGCACGGCGGCTTCTCTTTCAAGACATCATGAGCAATCGACTTCTATATTATAGATCAGTGGTTCGGACCCAAATAAAATAATATGAACGCGGTCCAGCGGGGTCAAAGGGAGTAAAAATATTCATAAAATCAAAATATATATTATACAGGGTCCCCGCGGGTCCTTAAAAAGTCTTGAAATGTCTTAAATACAATTTTCGATTTTTAAGGTCTGAAAATGTCTTGAATCCTGGAATTTTCCATATGAATGTCTTAAATTTCATGTGGGGTCTTAAATTTCATGTCCGACTCGTCATTTTTATTTATTTTTTCAACCGCAATTTGACCAGCACAACATTTGGGGGCATCACTTCGTGGGTGCAACCTGCATCATACCATATGTCACATACGAGTAAGTGATTGATGAACGCGTAGCGCTGATGGTTCGCCACCACGGCATTTTGCGAAATCGCAAGCATGGGCAAAGACGATAAAGCTGTGGACAAGACCATGATTGTCAGGTCTCGCTATCTTGGTTCTCAGTTTTTGAGCACCTCAATGGCAGAAGACTTGCTGGAGCACTTTAAGGTAAGACTCTAAAAGTAACATTTAAAATGATTTGAATATGTTAAAATGTGTTTTTGTTTCCTAATGAATATTTGGGACAAAAATATAGATGCGTCCCAATTCTTGGATTGATTTAATTTTTTTTTCGAATGCGTTGCAAATTGATTATGAGCTTAGTTTTTGCAGATGGCGCTCTAGGCTAGTTTTTAACCGAACACTCAAATGCTCACGACGAAGAGCGCTCGTGCGTTCTGCTGAGTCTGAGAATGTAATTGATATATTGCTTTTATGACGCAAGATTAATGTAAACGCCCCACTGCAAACACCCTTGTACTTCGCTTCAACCTTTTCTAACTTTATTAATTATTATTTTATAGTAGGTTCAAGTGGTGTGTGTAAGGCATCTAAAGCACGCAGTGGCATCTGCTGTTAAAAACTAAACTAAGAATCGATTCGAGAGAGAATCGCAATGCATTCAGAAAAATTGGAATCGATCCAGAATAATTTCTCGATTCAAAATGCATCGATATATTGTCCCATCCAATCAGTTAAAAAAATGTTGTGGGTGGGTGACATCTAGGCATAGGACTACTGCATTATGGATGGAAGGCAGTGCTGTAAATAACTTTATTGTATAAAGCATTCAATATGCATTATGCTTCTTGCATATTTTTTATGTGAAAAGTAAAATTTAATTGAATTAAATAATGTAGCCCAGTTCATAATTAGACTCCAAATATCTGTTTTGTGCTTCTCAATTTTAGGTTAACAACGTTGACACTGAACCCTATCACATAGGCCCAATTCGTGAGCATTCACTATTATGGCTTAACTTGTTTCTCAAACATTTTTTTCTTTCAAATCAAGGACCACTTAGCCAATAAAAAAAAAGAAAAAAAAAACTTGACATATTTGGATTAATGAGCATCCCTAATGCATGTACAAATGCAGGTCATTTTAGTCTTCTGAAACCATGGCTAACTTCACCTGCTGATAATGTGCATGATTAGAAAACAAGTCATGAGAAGTGAATTGGAAATGTTCAACGGTGTCACAGTCCATGTCAGTCATTTTTGGTTGATGACTTTTGCTCACAGACCTCTTTGGTAATCTGGCATGCCTCCAGTGGTCCCCAGACCACAGTTTGAGAATCACTACTTTAGACAAACCATCTAATCTGAGTGAACATGAATGAAAATTTTATCATTCTTGAGGTGGACTTTGTTTTGATTTTATTTTTTTATAATTTCAGGAGGGCACCAAGGAACTTAATTTAAGGAACATGCTTTCTGTGTCAATGGATGGACCCACAGTAAATTGGAAAGTCATGGATCTCCTACAACTGGAACATGCAATAAATTTCTGATCCTGATCTTTCCTACAATTGTCTGTCATTCATTAGGTCTATGCATAGATTATTGTATGTGCTTGCATTTATCTGTGTCGGAAATGACATAGAAAACACTAATCAGACCCTGAACAACATTTTCTTGGGGGAGAACCCCCAAACCCAGCTCAAGGCTATTAGGCAGCAACATTTAACCATAATTTAGATCAAGTATGATGAAATGGGCTTTTGTAATGTTCTGGGGCTGTCTTCCATGTCTTTTTCAAACTGCTATGAGGGGCCAGAATTTAGAAATTACCTGAAGTACCTTAAAGGCTGATAGTTTAAACATAGTCAACCATGTCAGGGTTGTAAGGTCAATCAGCACTTGGTATAAAAGTTTTTGTGACCCTTTGACCTGTCTTGAGCGTGGCTGTGGTGAGTTGTGCCACACTAATGCTTCGCCACATCAATCTGTGTTGTCGAACTGAACATTTTCCTGTATTTTTGTTTAGATAAAGTCTTAAATTTTCCCTTTAGAGGACTTAAAAAGGTCTTAAAAGTCATTAAATTTGCTGTTAAAAAATGTGAAGATACCCTGATTATAGAATATATATATTATTAGTGTTCCTGTAGCTCAATTGGTAGAGCACTGTGTTTATTAAGCGCAAGGTTGGGGGTTCAATTCCCCGGGAACACATGATAGGTTAAAAAAAAATAATAGCCTGAATGCACTGTAAGTCGCTTTGGATAAAAGCATCTGCCAAATACAAAAATTTATTTAAATTTAAATTTATATTATATTAAACAGATAAAAACGTTACAATTATACATTAAAACATTTTTATTTTTAATCATTAATACATTCATAGTCTAGACTTTTTAAATTAGTGTCAAACTGCAAAAGACTCTGGTGCGACTGTTCTTTACCACTTTAGAAGGTATCAAAACTCAGGCCTAATTCCTTCATAAAAAAAATATGAATGGACACAGTGGCTTCAGCTTTGCAGATCTCAGCAGAGCAACCCATTCTGGGACTGCTGTAACTTGCTGTAACTTCAGGTGCTTTTTTATTCAATTTTAAAGGGGATTTACATCACGTGCAGTCCAGCAGGAGCTAATGCAGTGGGGAACCTGGGCCTGTAGTTTAATCTCACCTCATATACACGAGCCAAAACAGCCCTCCACAGAGATGCTTTTCAAGGCTCACAGAGCTTGTTGGGATGAAATGGATAATGATCTCACATAATGTGAGGTATTTTGCCAAACAGAAGCAACTTCATGCCCGGGCAAGCGGCCCACTGTACCAGAGCAGAAAGTAACAATATCTCATCTACTCACTCAAATACAACCTTGTAATACTACCATGCTTCTAGCTGTTAATTAACACAAACGGACCTGAACCCATGCTGTGTTTTGTTCCAAAGTACCAAAAGCTCTGTGGAAAAAAAAAATGAAGACCAGCAGATTTGGTAGGATACTGGGGTTAAATGCAGCGTCTGCTGGCCACTGAAAAAGCACTGGCACAGGACTGCTTATTCAAAAGAATATAGTTCAACACTGACACTCCCACAATACACCAGGGCACAGGAAACTGCCTCCACTGCACTCCATCTGCTGAGCAAACTCATCACTTTCCACTGATCTGTCAGTGTCTTACGACAACTACTAACTCACTGGGGAAAGAGGAGATAAAGACAAGAGGAGATATGGAAATAGAAGATGGGGGGGGGGGGGGGGGGTGAACTAAAGAAGTCTTTTCAGCTTTAATGATCAGGAATAGATTGATGGCAACCTCTGGAAACACAAGCATCCCTTGATCCTCCTTTGAGAGACCACTGCTTGCTCTGAAAGGACAGAGAGATCCAGAGGGAGATGTCTCAGCAAAGCAGGAAAGGACGAGGCACATCAGTTGCAGACACATGCCGCCTCTGCTGTGCACAAGGGACATGAGCCTCCAGAAGGCTGTGAGGTTCCCGTGAAGGAGGCCCCAGTGGAGCCAACAGTTTCTCCCTTCACTCTGTCAGGTCCAGGGAGACAGACCTCCACCTGAATCACTGAAACTCTCACTTTACCAGGAAACGGCAGTAAAAAATAGGACTGCAGAATTTAGATGAGGGCTTGAGTGCATTTGTGAAAGCAATTCACCAACACAATTTCCTCTTAAGTGCAGTCGTACTAGGCCAATAAACTCCAACTGAAAAGGAACAACTGCAGTGTGTTATCAAGTCTTTGAGATGTTTAGTCTGTAAGCTGTAGTATAAAGCTCTCATGTTATTGTTGGAGCACTATTACTGTTGAGACATGACTGACTTTAACATTCTCCAGTGCTCTAAACTCTATTGAGCGTAGGAATTAAATTGAATTGGCCATGAGCCACAGAAAGATGAAATGCAATGACAGTAAAAAGGTTTCAAATTAAAAATAAGTTAAATTAAAACAGGATGAAATACAAACCAAATAGAAATTTCTATAGTTGACATCAATTCATCCTAAAACATGGAGCTTTTTAAACATTTTACATAACTTTCAAACAAGGTTTTATAAAGCCAGAATTTGAAGCTTTTCTAGTTAGTTTTATTTCCACTTCCTTGTATTCAGATTAGAACTGAAATTCTGAACTGAACTCGACAAAGAGTTGTAAGGATTCTAGATGATCACCTGAGGTGGATACACTCCTCTATATAGCGCTACAGAGGGACTAAAACAAACACTTTCCAGGCCACAGTAAAGTTCAGGTTCAAGATTGGATCTGCTCTGGGCAGTGCCCTCTACTGATTGGCATTAACCTGGGAAGGTTGCTAAACAGAGAACAGTATCTAGCCAGTCACAGCAGAGAGATTCATCATGTGCAACAAGGATGCAATGGAAGCCATGAAATGACAGATTAGGGCACATGACGAGTGAAGATGAGTATGTGTGTTTTTGGTGGGGGAGAGCAGTGGGCACTCAGAAAACAGGCGGTAAAGAGTGTTTGCCTGGCCCTGCATTCTGTAGGTACACCATGTAGCTGCTACTTCCCCGGGTCACCCTACCTGAGCCTCGAGCTGCCGCTGCCACTGCTGCTGCCGCCACAGGTCCGTATGCCGTCGCTGGGAAACCTGATGAGAGAAGAAAATGATTTACTAGAGCTCTTCATCTCAATCAAATTTACAGCCACATGATCGCAGCAGAAAATCTCTATTCACACTAATGCACCACATACGGGAGATATGTTACATCATCGTTCAAATAATGACATATAAATCAAAAGAACTCAAATATAATTACTCGTTTAAAGTGGTGCTAGAAGGACTGATCTACAGCTTCTCTATTTCCTGGCAACATTTTAATTACAGATAGCACAGAAAACATTGCCTAAGAAGGGACCATCAGCTTTTTCTAAAAACAGTATTTATAAAAAATATTACTCCACTGGGAGGACAAATGTACTTGTTTGCCCAAACACCACTAGAGGACTTAACACAGCGCCTGTCTTCCCTCATTTGTTAGTAGAGCTGACTGAGATGCATCAGAGCTCAATCCATCAGTGTGATCATTTGTACAGTGGACATGGAGCGTGAGCGGACAGAGCAGAGCTGAGAGCAGAGGATTGAGGGATTAATTGCTTGCAACTGAGTGCCTATTACCTCATTGAGAAGCATCAGAGGACATGCGGTTCTCTTTAAGGTCCATAATGGCAGGTAATAATGACTGTGTGTATGTGTGTGTGTGTCCATACAGCTCATCTAAATGTGCTTTTTAGAAGTTTATGAGAAAAACTAATCAGCCGTGGTTTCTACTCAATACTGAACAACCAGGCAAACTCTGTTGAATGGCATTGTGTTTCACAGCATGCAATTTGTTTGTGGTAAACAGAGACCGCTGAATATCTACATATTTAACAACAGTCACGAGTTCAGTGTTCAAACTATTTAATTAAATATAATCAATATGATTGAAGAAGCCAACTAAAAACCCACCAGGCCAGAGTATCTACGGCTCCATTATTTCATAACCCACAACCAGAAGGTAGAGTAGCTTAGTACGTAAAGATTTGAGACTGGCAACTTAATGTTAGTTGGTTAGATGGGGTAAAAAAAAACAAAAACAAAAACAGATTAGTGTTAGAGAAAATGTGCCATATAGCTAGAATACTAGCTACATTATTATAATTAATAATTACTTATTAATAAAAAAAATTAAGAGATAATGAGCCATATAGAATAATAAAAGGAATAATAAAAGGAAAATTAAACAACAATTTACTATGAACAAATGAAAAAAATATATATATATTTTAAATAATAAAATTAGGAGTTAATTGGTTATATGGCCTCTGAAAAAAAAAGAAAAATAATTTTAATACAAATTTATAAAATTAAGAGATAATATGCCATATGGCCAGTCAATAAAAAATGAAAAATAGCTGACATATGGCTAACCTAAATAAAAAGAGGCAAATAAAGATGGAGAATATATATATATATAATTTCAAAAAATAAGAGAGATCATACTAAATGCATGTTATTTTTTATTTAGTACTGTCCTGAGTAAGATATTGTACATAAAAGATATTTTCACCCCCCAGCTCTTAATGCATCTTGTTTCCTTCTGGAGCATCAGTGAATGTTTGAATCTTTTTAAATAGTTTTGTTTGAGTCCCTGAAATGTCCTCAGTCTGAAAAGATGTATCTCAAAATCATACAGTCACTGCTGGAAAGGGTTCAAATATGCAAAGATGCTGGAAAACTGAAGAATCTGCAGGACCTTAAAGATTTTTCTGAAGAACGCTGCTCAGTTTAACTGTTCAGAACAAACAAGGGACTCATGCACAACCATCACAAAACAGAAAGACAGTCGAGGATCATCAGGTGACCACACACAGTATAAAGAACCAAGGTTTCCCAAACTTTTGAGTGGGGTTATTTTAATAATTTCAGCAATTCTTTTGTCTTGTGGACTAAATGTTAATATCTTTTATGTACAATATCTTACTCAGGACAGTACTAAATAAAAAAATAACAAATTAAGTATGATCTCTCTTATTTTTTGAAAATTACTCATATTTTCACAGATTCTGCAAGGGGTGCCCAAACTTTCGATCCCCACTGTGTGTGTGTGTGTGTGTATATATATATATATATATATATATATATATATATATATATATATATATATATATATATATATATATATATATATATATATATATATATATATATATATATATATATATAAAATGTATCATGATGTAGGCATGTGTATAATAGCTCAGTTTGTGCAGCACGAAAAAAGAAAAACAAAAAAAGAGCCATAAAAGTAGCAAAAAATAAAACCGCTACAGATTAAGGATGGTTATACATAATACCAAACCTCTGTGGTCTCTATGGTTTAAATTACGCATGTCATTTCCTGTTTCTTTCCTCAGCTTATTAATCTCTTTATGAAACACAAATCAGTATGCTAATGCTAATGCTAATGGAGGTCACGCGTCCCTGCCTCTCTTTCGCTCTGCTCACTGTTGCTGATCACAAGTGTCCTTCACCAAAGTGTCACAAGTTATTTGTGCTGCTTTCTCCTCCTCGTCTCTTTCTCCCCACAGCATCTTCTGTGTCCCCCAGCGGCCTCTCTCCCTTCGTCAAAGTTAACGCAGGAACAAAGTTCTTGCGAGAGATTAACTTTGCCGGATTAGGTGGGTTAATTATTAGATCTCGGAGGCTCATTGTTTTGTGTTTCCGCCGTGAGAGGCTGCTTGAGAGAGCTGCTGCAGCATTAAATCAATTTCATGGGCTTTTCATTACAGACGAGATAACACCAACATTTAGCATTCAGCTTTACGGCATTATTTGAATCTGCTCCAGCGAATGGGCTGTTGGGAGAGAAAAACCCTGCTGAGCGGGCACAAGGACACATTGCTCTCCCTACTTCCTCCAGAGCCCCCTGGGCACCATGGGGAGCGCAGAAAGGGTCTACCACACTTAAAGAGAGGAAGACAGACATTGACAAGAGGAGGAAAAAGAAGATGATAAATTTTGAGAACCTATAAGAGACCTGAAGAATACTGCCATAATAAGAGCTGGGAAAGGCAGCAGCCTTGGCTCTCTTTTCATCTGTGCAGCGAGTGACCTGTTGTTGCTGGCCATATCAAAAACATGATGCACTGTTTTGCAAAAGCTTTTCATGTGATATCAAAGGTGGAATCTCAGGAGCCTTTGACACAGGTGGTGTCTATATGAAGAACACAACAAGCACACATATAAACACTTCTTTGCTTCCTACACGACAGTATAAACACTCAAGGTTTTTGTGCACAGGTGTCTAAACTTAGATCAGTTTTCATACGCGAGAGGTTTTGACCAAAATGAAACCATTTACTGTGCTGGATCTTCATTGTGAGAGACTTCTGACGTTTGATTAGGGGACAAAAAGTCATTTTGCCAGGCAGATTAAAGGGCTCAAACTTTTTTTCTAAGCCCTTTCATACACCGTTAAACTTAAGGATGAAGGAGGTAGTAGAAATCTCCAGAAAGATCCCTGGACATCACAAAACCTTCAAACGTCACCAGCCAGCCACGAGTTTCACCTGCACCATAATGAGAGATGATTTTATGGTTAGGGGGACAGCCGTGACTGTACGATCTCATCTCAATGATCTTTCTGTTTTGGGAACATATGGGCCGTGAATCATGTGTGAAAGTGTGTGTGTAATGGAGAGAAGTATAGTTGCACCGCTCTGAAGCAGATGTCATGGAGGTGACACGCATTTCCTGCCGCTCATCTAATCATAAAACAAAACCACTCATCTTTCGACAGATTGGACCCTTGTGCAAGAACGCAATCAAGCAGGCCGAACTTTGTTGTCAAAAATAAATCATTCCTTGCCCAGGCACAAAAGAGCCGAAGCGCTTGGTCTGTTTCTAATGGAAACGTTTCCAGGATGATTGTTTTTGCAGACTTTAGGTGAAGATTTTTAATGTGTAAAATATAGCTGAGAATACTTTACATTAAAAATTGTTTTATGTGAAATATGACAAAAAAATGATATGAAATATTCTAGAGTTTCTGGGTAACAGGTGTCAGTGTTGATCAAGTGAGGACTTGAGGAGCTCAGGGTGTCAGCAGGAAGGACTCCGCCCTTTAAATGAGCAGCCTGTCTTGTTAGCTAGAAGCACTTAGTATCAATTAGCAAGGCCACCTCATTATTACCCAAGTAAACACTTCTAATTTGTTATGCATTTTAATGGCCTTCACCAAACACTTAAGAAACATCTTTAGGCATTGAAAAAAAAAAAAAAAAAACCTACTCCAGACAGCTAGAAAAGACATTGACTACTAGAGCAGCATAGCTCGGTATAAAAATCTGTGGGTTACTTGAGAAGGTCTGAAGAGCTTTTATGATGAGAATGAGTGAGAGAACCCTGCAAAAAAAGAGCCTCAGCTGTTTGTCTTTGATCTATCTATCTATCTATCTATCTATCTACCTACCTACCTACCAAATATATGGGTGAAATAGATTATATATTCATTAAACATATAGCTTGTGATGCAGCAGACATTGATAGGGCCAGAATGTGTCTCCTCAGTCTACTGCGGGATGTGTTAATGTCCAAAAAAATTAAAGAAAGAAAGAAAGTGAAAGTGAAAATGAAGTGACATTCAGCCAAGTATGGTGACCCATACTCAGAATTTGTGCTCTGCATTTAACCCATCCGAAATGCACACACACAGAGCAGTGAACACACACACACACACACTGTGAGCACACACCCGGAGCAGTGGGCAGCCATTTATGCTGCGGCACCCGGGGAGCAGTTGGGGGTTCGATGCCTTGCTCAAGGGCACCTAAGTCGTGGTATTGAGGGTGGAGAGAGAACTGTACATGCACTCCCCCCACCCACAATTCCGTCCGGCCCGAGACTAGAACTCACAACCTTTCGATTGGGAGTCCAACCCTCTAACCATTAGGCCACGACTTCCCCATTTTTAATAATAATAATAAAAAAAATGAGGAGATGGACTTGGTTAACAAGCCCCGTTTGAAGTCTGGCGCCAAGACTCCAGACCATTTTCAGGTATGACCACTAAAAGGTAAGTTACACCAGTTATTATTTAATCATCCACTTTAAGATTTATACAATAAATTCACTTGGCAATGTATTAAAACAGATTACCACGCATTTGCAACCGTAATATAAAACAACCATATATTAGTTGTCACCAATCTGTTTCTCTTTACAGATCGAAACATTCGGGTACTCCACAACACAAACAAACATGATTTTACCGGGTCCTTAGACTGACGCGCAGGTGCGAGGCCTGCTGATGACATTAAAAGCGATTGCCTTCAGAAACTCTAATTCGCTAGCAAACCATCTAGTAACCAAGCTATGGCAACATGTAACATACTTGCTACATTTTCCTGCAGAGACGCACTGTTCACCATGATGGTTTTTAATTGCTTGAAATATCATTGGAAACACTTCGAAAAGTAAAATACAGTGAACTGCAACAAGTTCAGGGCAAGTCTGTCATATTATGAGATTATTAGCTACTATAAAATAATGTAACAGAATCTTTGTTCGCCCATGTTTTAGCGAGTTGTTAAGGGAGGAGCGCATCCACAATGGATCAACACAACTAGCACAGTTAAATTTGCTTGCGCATTGTGTCTTTTGTGCAACTGTACGTTGTAATATTGTGTTTATTTTATGCATATAAATCAGATTTTTCTCAAATAGAATGCGTCTATATAGATGGTTAATAGAGTGCTTCAGTTTGCTGGTGATCATCTTTAGCTCAGCGCACGTTGCTCAAACAGCAGCTTACAACATTAATAACTATGATTGAGATTGCCATACAGTATATATATATATACACATATATGTGTGTGTGTGTATGTATAAAAATAAAATTTTATAGAGAATATTACTGTAATAAAAAAAGCTGTGAATTATTTGGGTTTATTTTCCATGTTTCAGCACTTTGTTACAGGAAGAGCCAAGAGCGTGTCCATGACACACCTGGCTATTCGATTGTAGCGCGGGTGCATTGCAATATTGGAAATAGTCTACTTCTGTTTTAAACCGTGAAGGCGAGCCAGTGGATATCATACGAACAATGTGCAAACTTTGTGCAAGTCAAACTTATGCTAGTGAACGTCTTTCACCATGATAGTTAAAGTAAAAACTGATGGCACTTTCAGCATCTGACGATGCATGCATTAACAACGCATATTCTCTCAGAGACGACGAGATACGAATCTCCTAATATGTGGTATATTCAACTGTTGTAATTTAATTCTTTAATGTTTCTCTTGTGGCCCGAACATAGTGAAAACAATAAGAAACGCATTTCTTGTTGAAAAGGTTGTTTTTGGAAATCGGTGCATAAAATAAAGCTGCTCTTTTGCTTCATTGATAAAGTGTTACTGAAGTTTAACAAGTTTATTTAGGCTATAGGCCTATAATTCATTTTAGGCTATGATAGACCTGTTTTAAAAGACATTTTTAAAACATTTTCAGTGAGGAGTAGCCTCAGCTAATAGCCTATTTTTATTTTTTTTCCTCAAAGGCTGCGAGTCACAGCCTGTCAGTTATGCAGTGATGCGCTATGAAATTGTTATGAAGCAAATTAATTGTAATATTTAATAATAAAAGTAACCTTATAAAAACAGCCAGAAAATAACTATTTAAGCATTATTTTATTTATTTGTAAATGTTTCATTTATGTTGAAGTGTTTAATACCTTTTATTGGTGAGACTTTTTTGTTAATCAGGCTCCCAAAAATTCTGTAAAAATGTGGATTTAGATTCATCAGCCAACATATCGGTTATCGGCTTACATAATGAACTATCGGTTATCGGTATCGTCCAAAATGTTCATATCGGTGCATCCCTAATTTATATGGACGCCATGATGACTGAGGGAGAGGAAGGAGTGTGGATGACTGACCAAGTGCTACCAGGCTAGAATGTGCACCCACTATGCTGATAGCGGCATAAACTGGGACAGGATGGGTGAATAATGATTGTATATGTGTGTGCGTGTTCATAAATGCATGCCAGTGCTGCCGCTTGCAGCAGCGAAGAAGGTCACTTCTTCACATAGATGATCTATATAAATGGTAATATATATATATATATATATATATATATATATATATATATATATATATATACACATACACACACACACAATTTTGGAGGTAAAGTACTACAATACTTCATTCTCTTTCATTTTACTTGCCATAAAAAATCAGGAAGCATTTTAAAACTACTGCGAAACAACAACAAAAATAGCCAAAAGATGCACATTACACAAGTATGGGAAAGCAAGAAACACAGACACTACATTCAAAATTCAACGCACAGTAGAGATGATTCAGAGACAGAGCATCAAAAAAAGAATAGGGGCACAACGGCTCTCCCAAAGTCTCCTTACAGATGGCTGATTTCCATAATGACAGCCGAGACGGAGAGATCACTGGGTTTGTCAGTGGCTCATTCATGATCTCACATGGATTCAGACTTGTGCGAGAAAGAATTACTGGCTTTAAGTTGTGTGTGTGTGTGTGTGCACATGTTCCACTGCTGTCCTGTTTCATGGTTCATTTCTAGTTTCAGTACTAAAGAAACAGCAAGAGAGAGACAGATGTTGCTGTAGTTTGATTTTATGGTATATCAGTGTCAGGTGCCGTCACATAAAGATGAGTAACTGTGCAAGAGTTTGAGGCACACAACAGATCAGAGCACAGACAGAATGTGTGTTTATGTGAATTGGACTGTCAGTTTGTGTTTTCTTGTGTGTATGTGTATCTTTTTATGAGTCAACCCTGTCAAATATAACTTATGACTATTCTGAATAGAAATGTTTGAAGAACTACTAAGCTCTGTGAGGAAGAGAAAACTCATGCATCCCTCCACACACACACACCTCTCAGTAATATTTTGATGTGTGTTGCTACCAATAACAAAAACAAAGACAAAAATAGCTAATTATTTTTCAATTTAACTAAAAAAAAAAGAATTTTAAACAGAACAAAAACTACACTGAAACTACAAATATGCACTACAACATGTTGGGGAAAGCCCAGCGTCCATCAAAATATCCATCACACCCAGTGAAGAAAAACCCATTAGCTCTGCTCATGATATCAGCAGGCAGGTGGCCATCCACAGGACACTCATATCAACACTAATATCTGCCACCAGCTGCAGAGAAATGTGCTCACCTTCATGCCTCTAACACACACACACACACACACTCGCTTCACACGTGTGCATGTAACAAGCTCCCACATTATGCTGAATTACATGACAGTGTGCAGTTTCATAATCAGACAGATAGATAGACAGACAGACAGACTCACCTGGGAACTGATAACTGTAGCTAGGAGAAAATCCTGTGTATCCACGACCGTATGTTGCCACAATGTTTGGATAACCTACAAACACACATATAGACAGAAACAACATCAGCTCGATAGGATGAAAATCATGCTTAACCTTTAACCTTGGACAATCAGGAACTAGTAATTAGACATGTTTGGATGAGGCTGTGTATATGTAACACTGGCTATGTTTACATGCAGAATTTTTAGTTCAATCAGACTGAATTCATTCCAATTGATGAATCTGATTGTAGTTTTTACATGAACACTAAATAAATTGATCGGGTTGATGTGCACGTTTATGTGTCATAGGTTCAAATCAGAATAGATCATTTTTCTGACATCCGCACACTGCACAAATCTAGAGTTTCTCACTGTTTGCACATAACAACCACTGTCCTACATGGTTTCTTTATTTGTTTTTAAAAGTATAATTAATATTTGTTAATTTATGCTTTATTAAAAAGGAAAAGCTGCACGTTCCACGCATCATATGTCATTACGCTCTTTCTGTGTCATTGCACATGCAGTTCTTACAGTTTCGGGGTTCCATCCAAACAAGTGTTTACATGCACTCTCAATCGTATTAGAAAAGGAATAAAACACCCCCTTCAATACGATCAGAATTTAATTCCGATCAAGCTCAGTCAGATCGATTAAGGTGTTTACATGAAGGCTTTTCTATCCGATTGAGCAGTCAATCCGTTTGCAAATGGATTATTTGGTTGCATGTTAATGTAGCCACTGTCACAAGAGCAGCAGCACTTGAAAGAGAGGATGAACATCACAACAGTATGTTTTCAAGCACATGAGCACTTTAAATGAAGTGGCAACTTCAGGGAATTTCACTGCCATCTGTTTCTCTCTGATGCTGCTCTGCAGAGAGAAAGTGAGTGCTTCTGATACGTGTTATTCTTGGCCTTATTTTCTCACATTTTCTCTTTGAAATTTACATGGTGTATTAATTTCATGTTTTTCCCAAAACAAGAATGGGAAACAGCAGTCACCACTGCTCAGTAATAAATCACGACACACAGATTTCAGAAATCACTCCAAACACACCTCCGTGCAGAGCTGGCATATGTGCACTTATGATTTCCCAAACCTGTCACTAGTCACTCAATATCAGTTGACAGCAATGAAAACACCTTTGACAGCTCTCACAGAATACACAACTAAAAAAGGGTTCTTCCAGGGAGGATGTGGACACACAGAGGAAATACACGACTCCAGGAGCTCACCACATCTCTTCCACCCTGCTTTAGTATGTGTTTGTTGTGTGGTGTGCCTAAAAAAAGATGTAGTATTCTTAAAGAGGAGAGAAAACTGAGATGAGAATCATCAGAAGAAAAGAGCTGAGAAGAGACAAAATAAAGTGCGTTGAGACAAACAAAAATATACAGGAAAAGATTAGAAGAGACCAAAAGACAAAAGATGAGAAATGAGAAGAAAACTGAAACAAATATGAGAAAAAATTAGATAATAAGATGACAAAATAAGAAAGATAGATGAGATTAAAGGGGAAAAAAATAGATTAGGTAAGAAAAAACTTGAACAAAAGGATAAAAAATTAAAACTGAAGAAATGACAACAAGAAAGAAAAGAAAAAGCAGAATGAGATGCGACCAGAACTGAAGGGAAAATATAAAAAAGGACAAAATAAGAACTTATTTTGGAGATAAGACAAAAAAAGGCAAGAAAAGGAAAAAAATGTGAATAAAGTTACGACAAGAACAGAAGAAATTAAACACGACTGAAAAAGAAGGGATGAGACTTGAATTGAAAAGACTAGATGAGACAAGATGAGAAGAGACAAGACAAGAAGAGGGAAGTCTAGAAAAAAATAGATCAGACAAGACAATAACAAGCACAAAAAAATCTTAGTGATGAGAAATTATGAGAGACTATAAGAGAAGACATGAGAAAAAAGTAGAGTTGTAAATGAGACTAGATGAGACAAAGAACAAGATAACAAAATGAAAAAAAAATGGATGAGTTAAAAAGAGGGAAAAAGGGAAACAGCATGAGAGGCAGAAGATGAGCTGAGCTAACATGTCTGTGTCTCAGTGCATTGTGGGTAAAAAGGAAGGGTCCTCTCCTGGCAGCTGCTATATCAGGCACTGATTTGCATTATTAATGTTCAGGCTAATATACCTATTTTATGGCTCAACAGCTCAGATTCACTTTAAAATCAATTATACATCTGCGGCAGCTGAAGCAGGCAGCAGCTCAAATGTGTATTAATCTCAGCAAACATACACGCGGCGCCTGGCTATAAAGATAAATGACACGATTAGCTGCGGTAAACAAACGCGTGAATGCAGCAGCTTTAATGAGATTTGGCGTATTAAAAAAAAACTTACAGTTCCTTAAATAATGAGCCCTGATCTCCAGCTTTTTTTTTTTTTTTCATATGCAAATTGTACTAAGTTCTGTCTGGTCGTCCTGTTCACTCCAGTTTCATTTAGATAAGACCAGAGTTAATATTTTCACATGAGTGCTTCGTGCTCTTGTTCTCTCTCTCCCTCTCCCATTCCTCCTGTCTTCACCCTCCTCCACAGCAGTAATCCATGAGAACTTCTAGAAAGTTCACGCTTTGTTAAAAGTTGAGTAAAAGATTAGAGATGTATGTACCTCATTTCAGCCTATATATTAAAAATAAGTACACAATATGGTCAAATTTAATTATATTATTTAATAATATTTTAAATAATAAATGTTTATCTGATTAGTCCAGATTTACCCTGTTCCAGAGTGATGGGCGCATCAGAGAGAAGAGGCGGATGAAGTGGTGCACCCATCATGCCCAGTGCCTACTGTACAAGCCTGTGGGGGCAGTGCTATGATCCGGGGTTCCTGCAGTAGTTCAGGTCTAGGTTCACCAACATTATGTGCCC
Source organism: Carassius gibelio (assembly GCF_023724105.1). NCBI lineage: Eukaryota > Metazoa > Chordata > Actinopteri > Cypriniformes > Cyprinidae > Carassius > Carassius gibelio. The sequence continues at coordinate 19,482,981 of NC_068405.1, read as the reverse complement.
AAAAACTGAGGTCAGCTGACTACCTGCATATACTGAATGACCAGGTTATTCCATCGATGGATTTTTTTTATCCCCTGATGGCACGGGCATATTCCAAGATGACAATGCCAAGATTCATCGAGGTCAAATTGTGAAAGAGTGGTTCAGGGAGCATGAGACATCATTTGCACACATGGATTGGCCACCACAGAGTCCAGACCTTAACCCCATTGAGAATCTTTGGGATGTTCTGGAGAAGACTTTGCGCAGTGGTCTGATTCTCCCATCATCAATACAAGATCTTGGTGAAACATTTATGCAACTCTCGACAAGAATAAATGTTGTGACATTGCAGAAGCTTATCTAAACGATGCCAAAGCGAATGTGTGCCGTAATCAAAGCTAAAAGCAGTCCAACAAAATAGAGCGTGTGACTTTATTTTTGGACGGGCAGTGTGTATCTATCTATCTATCTATCTATCTATATATATATATATATATATATATATATATATATATATATATATATATATATATATATATATATATATATATATATATATATATATATATAGTTCAAAAATTTGGGATCAGTAAGATTTTTTATTTATCTGATCAAAAATATAGTGAGCGATTATTTCAATTTCAAATATTGGTTTTCTGTTTTAATGTAATTTAAAATCAAATTTATTTTTGTGAACAAAGCTGAATTTTCAGAATTATTACTCCAGTCTTCAGTGTCACACGATTCTTCAGAAATCAGTCTAATATGCTAATTTATTATTAGAGCTGGAATCAGCTGTGCTGCCTCATGTTTTTTTTGCAGAAACTGACACTTTTCTGGACACTAAATTTTTTTTTTCTGGATTCTTTTATGAATCAAAAGTTACAAAGAACAGCAATTATTTAAAATGTAAATCTTTTCTAACAATATGAGCCTTTACAACCACTTTTTATCCATTTAACACATCTTAGCTGATTAAAAGTATTCATTCCTTTCAACAAAAAAAAAAAAAAAAGCACCGACTCCAAACTTTTGAACAGTATTGTATATTGTAACAAGATTTGCATTTTGGATAAATGCCTATCACAGATAAAGAAGTATAACAAGTTCCAAAAAACATGAAGCAGCACTATTGTTTCCAACATTGATAATAAATCAGTATATTAGAATGATTTATGAAGGATCATGACACTGAAGACTGGAGTAATGATGCTGAAAATTCAGATTTTTATCACAGGAATAAATTATACTTTAAAGGATATTAAAATACAAACTGTTATTTTAAATTGCAATAATATTTCACAAAATAACAGTTTTTTTTTCTGTATTTTTGATTAAATATATACAGCCTTGAAGAGCAGAAGAAACATTGTGTCATATAAAAATATTAAAAAATCTTACAGATTCCAAACTTTTGGCAGGTAGTGTATACACATTGTTATCTCTATACATCATTATTTATTAGTATAATGCATCTGTTTGTCTCTTTATTTTAGTTTAACTTCATATGAGGACATTATATTTTAGTGAATTTCTCCGAGACTATACATGGCACAGTTTTAAGTCTGGATGTCCTGTACAAAGCACAGTCAGGGCTTTTCAGAGATACTAAATGTTTCACCATGACCACTCCCTCCTTGGTCTTCAGAAATGCCTGATATTAATTTAGTGACACTCTTATGGAAATATGATAATATTTTGTAAACTAATTTTTAATCTGTGTCATAACATTACAGGAAAATGTTATAGGGTTTCAAATCAAAATATGATGTTAATGTTACAAAACAGGACGTTGATTTCATACATGTCCTCATATGAGGTCACCGGGACTAAAAGCATGTTTATCATGCATTTTGGGAGACACATCAAATGAACAGAGAAATAAATTATATTTCAATAATGCTATGCAATATTATATATTATTTTTAAAATCTTGTCAATTATTACTCCCATTATTACACTTCTTTTTTCATTACATGTTGCCTAGATTTAGTTTATAGATGCATTATATTTAATGAGGAAACCTGTTTACAGCCATTTTACATACATTTTGCATAAAGAAAAATGGTTTATCAAATCATTATGTTATAACATAGTTGAGAATTATCTTTAAACAAAGCTTGGTAAAAAAAAAAAAAAAATACTGAAAACTAAAAATGTATTTGGGGATTAAAAAAAAAAAAATATATATATATATATATATATATATATATATATTTTGCCTATGCATGTTCATGTCTTTTTTTTTTTAGTCTGATGTCCTCTACCAAGAATGTAGCATAACTTATGATTGAAACCAAATTTTTTTTTATGTTTTATGTAATTTTTTATGCTCTAAACAATGTAATTACATGAAAAAATGCATATTTTTTACTAAAATGTTTTGCCGGGTCTTAAAAGGTTTAAATAAAATTAATATAAAAAGAAATATCTAAAATGAAAAACAATATGATAAAATCAACTTATATGAAATCTTACATAACTGAATACATTTTGTATTGACATCAATGTTAACTGAAGCTTGTGTATTATAATGTCTATATTAATATTTTTCTTCTATATCTGTGAGTGTTATTAATGATTAACAGCACTGTCTCCTGTAGCTGATGGGTTCTTCTCGTTTAGTGGCGCTGTCATTAGCGAGGGCAGAGGTCAGGCAGATGGCTGCACTGAACATCAGCCTCATTTTCCTCTTCATTTGAGTCATTAATACAGACGTTTATCTGCTCGTCAGGTATGAAGGATCCCACAGCACCTGAGCTGAACTAACCAGACATGTTCACAGACAGAACTCTGTCTCTGGTCTAGCAGCCAATCACAAGTTATCATCTAGCATCAGTGTGTGTGTATGTGTGTGCTCATGTGAGACTCACTCAACATGCCCATGCCCAGCATGAAGGCATCCATGGTGTGCGGAAGACTTCTCGCCCTCCCCCTCGTGCCTGGAGGAAACATCACCTCCTTTGGTTGGGCCTTCTTACATTCTACCTGTGGACAGACAGACACAGAAAGAGAAGAGCTAAGTGACAAAATTGTTGTTTTACTAAATTTGCAATGTGATAAAAGTATATAGACCATGCGAATTCTAGGACCCTATGAAATCAGTTTTATTGTTTCTCAAATACTGTGTGCTTCGTTTTCATTTTTCTGGATTCAATTTATAGTTTTAATAAAATTTAAAAAATTTAATTAATAATATTTCTAACAGCTTGAGAAAAGCTGAAATCATATGCCCTAAGAATCCAAGTTGAGTAGATGGAACTATCTTTAATCAATGTTTTTTTTCCCACTAAGTTTCACACTTCACTCTATGATTGCCTTGGCCAACATATCATTTCAAAAAAGGCAGAATAATTACGCATCTAAAAAAAAAAAAAAATGTTAACATTTAATTTTTGTTGTTAAATTCCATTCAAGGCTACAGAAAATACAACAATGATTACAAAATACTTCACAATGCACAAACATACAAACACTATATTGATTTGTGAAGGATCACGTGACCCTGAAGACTGGAGTAATGGCTTCTGAAAATTCAGCTTTGCCATCACAAGAATAAATTATATTTTAAATATATTAAAACGGCTATTTTTAAGTTGTAATACTATTTCAGAATATTACTGTTTTTATTGTGTCTTTGATCAAATAAATTCAGCCTTGGTACGCTTGGACTGGACTTTTATTCTAAATATATGCTAAAAAAATTGCATCATTTTCTGTGTTTTTTTTTTTTTTGGATGAAATATGGCTTGGTCTTGACAGGTGACAGGTGACCCATTGTTTAGAAGAGTCACTGGACCGTAAATGATGCATAAAAATATTAAATTTTTGAATTTGAACAGAGCTCGAGTCATTTCTCAAGCTCCGTCAGTTTGACTTCGGTGCACATTATTGGCATAACAAACAGCGATACATCTGTTTATCCAAAGCAGTTTTAGACAACTAAACTAATGCAAAAATAAACTAAAAGTCTCTCTGTTTTTCTGATTCAACCCTGTGGTCTTCTCCACACCCCTCCCCCCATCCTCACGTTCCCGCTCTCTGATTGACAATTTAACCTCTGGAGCTGAGCACATGAGCGGACAGCAGACAGCAGTCCCTGCCTGAGAGACAGAGGAATATTCCTCCAGAGATCTAGGAGAGGGAAGACAACATGTCTCTAGCAAAGAGGAGAAATAAACAAACACACAGGCAGAAAACATCAAACCCAGACAAACACACACACACACACAGACGTTTGCTCTCTCTGGTGATATGTGCATAACCGGGTCAGACAAGGAAAGGCTTTCCTCCTGACAGGCCTAGCAGGCAGAGGATCCTATTTACCGAGCACATCTGCATGCTTACAGGAGTGTGTGTGCGCTGACAGCGCCTCTACGGTAAGAACACAATGCATTTGCACTTGGCTGAATCTGTCCTCTGCGTTGATCGACTCGTCTGCCTGCCCAGGGCCCGTCCATCTGTGTGGGAGTGTGTGTGTGTGTGTGTGTGTGTGTGCTGCTCGGCCCTCCTGAACACACACGGCAGATCATCTCCCACCGAGACTCATGCAGATGCTGCTCAGCACAGCTGGACACACACACAAACGCACGGTTCTGCTGAAGTTCAACTCGCTGTGCCATCAGCGCTGCTCTGAATACATGAGATATTTCTGGATTTGGCCGGTGATGGATATTTAATATTCATTCTAAATTAATGAAATCTAAAAAGGTTCGTTCCACACTCTGAGCCCTGAGGATGCGGCGTGGGAGATATTATAAAAATGTAAATATAAATGTATTATAATTACAACAGAAGGAGGTGAGTGTGAGTGACATCACTATGAGTGACATGTTTAACAGACAATTACAGAAGCTCAATATGGACTTTCTATCTTCTGTGGAACACAAAAGGAGATATTAAAGGTTCATGCTGCTCTTTTTCATGTAATTTCAATAATGCATAAATCAAGCACAGAATGTGCATTTTTGGATGAACTAGCTCCTTTAATTCAACAGCTGAGAGATGTACTGATATGTGTTTTGGACAACCTGTTGTACAGCATGTCTATTTCAACAGGTCTAATTCTGGACGGCACTCATCTAGCCAGACATCATCTCGGAGATAAACATCATGGGCCATTATCTGCTCACACACAGACACACAGCTGCGGTCTCAAAAGGGTTTCTCAAACTTTTTAAAATTTAAAACTCACAGACATATTTCATAAGCCCAAACTTCATACCCTAAAGCTAAGACCTATAGGTGATAAAAATAAAAAAAAATCTCTGCACACACACTTAGCATAGAGCTGTTTTCACAAGTCTCATCAATCTGCTACTGCTTTTTTAATTCCATTACTTTTTACTATCAACACTCAAATAAAACGTATACAAACACTTAAATTTCACAAAGCATTTTTATATCAACATTTTAGTTGTATAATTATGTTTCTACTCCAGTTTGTTGTTGAATTATAAACATTTAAATGGAGGTATACAGTATATTAACCTCTTGTAGCTCAAACTGCACCACTACAGAACTAATTCAATTTCACTATTTCAGTCAATGATTTTGGCCCTCTAAAAATGTCGCCTTTCTGGTATTAGATGAATATTATCCCTACAAATTTGTTTTTAATAAAAAATAAATCCATCTGACAAGAATCAAGAATCAGATGCACAATGCCTCAGAATAACACATTCATATAAAACATTTCCAAATCCATTTGTGAAAAGAACAAAATGAGGAAGAAAAAAGCAACTGAAATCTGCTCCTCTCTGTGCTATAATTGGTCAGCAGCTGCCTGAACAAAATAGACGAGTCAGATAAAACTCACACCTCATTTTCCACTATAAAAAATCTAAAATTCATGTTGGATAATAAAATCTACGAGCACTTCCCTTAAACCAGTATGAGTCCATTTACAGGCACTACTGGTTCCTCTGATCCACTGAAACCAAAGAGTCCCTTTTTTAGGAAGTTTACCAGTTTAATATGTGGCAGTCTATTATTACAAAATCAGATTTCTGACTTACCTGCCCCTAATGGCCCATTCACACAAAGGGATGATAACTAAGAAGTTTTAATATTCCCTTTAATTTTATAAGAATACGGATATCATTGGAATCTCTTTCAGAACAATTTTTTTTCCAGCAGATGAGCTGTTAAAAACATTGACAGCCAATCAGAACGAGTCCAGCTTTAAAGAGCTTGAGCATTTAAAGCTGCAGGCAAAATTAACAATTTTTTGTTAATTTTAAAATTAACAAAATTAACAAATCAACAGTGTTTATCATTTGATGGTGTGGATGCTAATAGTATCTTTATAGTCATGGCTATAATTATAGTTATGTGAACAAAACAAGTATAAACGAATAATTTGGCTGCTGCTGACTGGCATGTCAGACAGTTAGAGACTGCAGGAACAGGAGAAGAAACCCCTGATGCTCTGAAGAGAGACAGCAGGACTCATCAGACTTAAAAAGCCCGTGAATTGATGGAGAAACCTCCTCTCGTTCACCCCTTCCTCTCTCTCTCTCTCTGAGATCTCTCTGTCCGTGTGTGGTAGATGGACACCTGATGAGATGTTCAGCCAGGCAAACAGGTTCACCATCACCTGGTGTGCGAGACGAGGTTTCTCTGGGTCAGGGAGAACTTCATATCTCCTGTTCTCTTCGACAGGCTGTAAATAACATCTAGTTATAGGAAAGTAAAGTCTGAACAGGAAGCTTAAAGGATTGTGGCGTCTCAATTTTCCAATAAATCATATTTTTTTTTAAAGAATCACTTAATGATAATAATTATATGTTGTGACAATCATCCAAAATGCTCCCCTATAAACATCCCTATCCCTGCATCCCTACAAACATTATAAAAAAAGAAACTTATTTTTTTATAACTTAGTTTATAACCTATTCACATTTTATATTTATAACGTCGCATCAAGTCAATGTGTGTGATTATAGAAATGAGAGATTTTTTTTTTTATCTAGTTTTGATCAAATCGCTCACCTATGGCAGTATACTCTGGTTCACCAAGTGTGAAAACAGCCTCAATCTCACGTGTGCTCCACTGGTCAACAAACTCTACTATTACACTTTTTTGCCTTCTATTAATGGTGTCCATGCTGTTCTTACACAGTCACAGTGAACGGACTGCAGGAGACAATCAGGACAGAAATCTGAGGCCCTCTGAACAATAGAACCACATGATGGACTATCAGAGAAAAATCGATCGCATGGCTCTGCGCTCACGGATCTGTCTCTGGGCTCAGGAACAAACTGTCTGTGACGGAAGAAGATCTTAAAGGGTACGATATTCTGTGCTACCCCACAGCTGTCCCATGAGCCCAGGGTATACGCATGGACAGTGCGCAGGGATGAGTATCAGTGTGAGGAGACCCCAGCCAAACCGATCCTTTCCACCACACCGCTCCTGTCAACCACAGCACAGAGCCCAGCAGGGGCGGCACAGAGCCAGGGGCCCTTTCTCTACATGCACAACATCCTCCCATCAACTCATGCTTCTGCTCAGTCAGGCATATATTTGTACGAAGCATTCTTCAAAACAGACAAAATGACTATTTAAATTAGATTTAATTATGCTCTACTTTTGAAAAGTTTGGGGTCAGTAAGATTTTCTCATGCTTATGCTCAGCATTTATTTGATCAAAAATATAGTAGAAACGGTAATACTGTCTTTACTCCAGTCTTCAGTGACATATGATCCTTCAGAAATCATTCTTATGTGCTGATTTGCTGCTCAAGAAATATTTATTATCAATGTACAACAGGCATTTTTTTTTTTTTTTTTATATATATTTGTGGAAACCGATACACATTTTCTGGACTGTTTGAGGAATAGAAACTTCAAATCGAAATCTTTTATACCATACTTTTATAAATGTCTTTATGAGTTTAATATGTATAGTTTATTAACACTTATTTTAATAATAGAAAAAATATATAATTTTATAATAAATCATTAAATTGTTTACAAAAGTTCTAAAATAGCTTCACATAGCCAGGATTAGCAGCAATATTGTGGCCATCTAGATATTTTACGCAACATTTAAGATGGGTAAAAGTAAAACTCATTCATAAAAATGCTGGAAATGTACACAATCTCTTTCAAATTTGAACCTGACAAATTCCAGTGACTATGCAACACACACCAGATGTTGCATATACAGTCTATGGGTGACCCGAATGAGGCTGAGACTAGGTATTTTCCATCTAATTTCAGGGGAAAACATTTATTTGCAAGCAGAAAGCTAACACTGGTGGCCCATCTGCTGGTTCTGCCCAATACTGGGTGGCCTGTGGGGTGATAATCCTGATTTAATGAACTCACCGTGTGCCAGTTACCTCTCTCTCTCTTTAGCCTCATCAGTCATGATGCAAGCATTTATAAATGAAGGAGAGAGGGGAAAGTTTCTGACTCTTGTTGACTGATCAAAACGTTTTCACTCACACACACACACAATTTCACGCTTTCTGGCCACTGCCCAACACTTTACACTGTTTACACACACTCAAAGCGCTTACAACCGCATGCCGTTAGGATTCTGCTAAATGGGAAATAAAATATTAATCCCTCAATCACCTTCAGAAATTGAAAACGGGCAAAGCACTTACCATTTTATTATTGATTTCGTGAAAATGAATTTCACAGACTTTCTCTACAATGTCTTCATTCTCGAACGTTACGAAGCCGAAGCCTGCGGAAAGAGAGACAGAAACAGAGGAAGAGTCAGTCGTGTGCCTCTTGAACTCAAACTCCGACAGATTTGGGCCTCCGTCGGAGGACAGAGCGTGGGGAGTTCAGATCTGAACGGACATTGTCTTTTTTAAAGCCGATGCTGATGAAATCTCTCTCACGACCGGGCAGATGAGGGGGAAAATGGACAGCAGAAAAGCACAAAGACTGTTAATGAGATTCATAGAGCCACATCTGAATTTCATTAAATGCGTTCCGCAGTGCCTTCATTGAAATTTCACCGTATAACAAGCTCCCGTTTTAATGTAAATGCAGGGCCGGAGATCCCTGAATCCATCTCTGACCGTGGGATTGTCTTCTTTTCATATTTATGAAATAAGAAGTTTAACCCTTTCAGCTCATCCAGGCTTAACAAGGATTTGGCTGTGCTTTTATTATAATGAGAGAAAGTGAAACGCTTTTCTCCGCCGCCGAATCTGCGACTCACGAAGGGAAATGATTTTCTATTCCTGGGTGTTAAGAGGAGGCCAACGGTGAGAACACAAAGGAAAACAACCAGAGAGGAAGATAATCACTTTACTCACTGTTTGTTTATAAAGACAGGATGCTCTTTCAGTGGCACAGCGCACACAAACACCATTCTGATCATTTCACAAGAGCTGTGTGCTACAGAGACTCGCAGAAAAGCAGAGGATTGATTGAATGAGACTGCAAAAAAAAATAAAGCTAAAGTGTGTTGAGATGCTGCTAATGGCTGGTGTTTGTGTATTTGTGTAGTGCAGCACAGATCAGACAGACCTTTAATGAGTCATGTGCTTTCTTCATACTGTACACTCTCACACCTACACTACTGTTGCCAGTTATGAAGAATGCTATTCCTAAACTGACTGATGAGGAGGGGGGAAAACACAAATGACTGTACATAAAGATAAATAAAAGTTAAATAATAAAGACTTTTTTCTATTGTATCAAACACACAATGATGCATAAAATATATTTCAAAATTATTTCATTGTTTTTCCTAAAATTCATGAAATGAAACGTAACTGAGCACTACATCAAATGCTCTGAGCAATCAAATGTTTTTTAGTTGCTGAGAAACAGAGCTGTTTTGTATGTCCTGCACATACAGAAGGAAACAACCCCAAATCTCTTGCCTTCCACACAAGAAAACTACTGGAGTCATTTTTCAAAGGCAGAGCTGTATTTTGTTCTGACCCTAATTCATATCTCCACCTTTTGAAAGATGAAAGATCTACGCAGGGCTATTCTCTCCTCTGGCGGTCAGCTGGGTGTCAGAATAAAAGTGTAAGGGTCAAAGGTCAAGCACGGCAGACTGTAGCAGCATGTAGACACACCAGAGATATGAGGAGATAACAGCCCATACGACACAAACACACAATGCTCAGAACTAGAGGAAACACTCTTTTCAAAGGACTGAAATATATAGTGTTTGACGATCATTTATAGCCCATTATTTATGCAAGGAGGTCAGCCAACTGCAGAATGGCCTGAAGTCATCCTGTTGGTTGCACTGCAGTATGCGGCTTTAAAAGAAACGGATCACACACGTCATTGCTCATTTGCATTACGATGAACTTTCGCTCATGTCGCTTCAAATATCCAAATTGCTTTTGGTCTGAACATCTATCTCTCTGTTCTTGTAGAAGCAGCTTTTGTCAGTTTGCTAATATTGAGAGCAGAAGTGTGTGTGTTTGTTGCCTGGAGGGTGATCTTGAAAATGAAGAAGAAAAGACCGCCGACAAATCAGCCATCAGGAGCCATTTGTCACTGCAGATTTCAGACGGAGAAACACACATACACCTGCGCTCTCTAGAGAACTCTTACGTCACAGTGTGACCACAACACCCAGGCGCTGCTAAATCTGGACAAGCTCCCGGGCTTCAGTGCATCCTGCAATTCCATCAGGAGTCTGGAGGGGGCAGTGCTGTGATAACTGAGTCTCTGGCTCTGGGACAGTCTGACCTCTGTGTTAACAAAACACCCACTCGCTTTTCACACACTATCATGTGCACACACACACACACACACTGCATAGAGTCGTCCAAGTCTCAGCACACCCTGTAGAGCCAACACTTTAGAGAAGAAACATATGCTCATCTCAGCTGAGTGTGGCGTTCGCTCCATTCCCTGGTGTGGCGGCTCCCAGAGCTTCATTCGTTCAGACAGATGCGAGAGAATCTGGAAAAGAATTGAGGCTGATGTCTCTGTTTTACTTAATGATGATGCAAACTCATCCTGCTATGGGACGGAACAAGACAAGCCTCTCTAGTGTCAAACATGCAGACGCTAGTCTCAGATTTGGATCATCTGATGCATTTTGTACACTAAAAAACCTGTTTAAAATGGCCAACTATAATCTGATTGGCTGGCTTTACTTCTAGGAGTAAGGTGCACAGATTTTCATTGCTCTCCTGAGAGAACAAACATGCTTTCAACACCAAGTATTAATAAGATATCAAGAGTGTAGAGCAAGTAATCAAGACATCCCTTAACTAAACTTAGTTTGTAAAATAATTCTCACTTTGGGATGGAAATTGTGACGGCAAAATCTACAAACATTTCCAGTGATGTCTTTGCTGTTGTTTACAGAGATTTATGATAAATAACATTTATGATAACTTCAACTTCTATATATTTTACCTTTATTGTAGCAGATCATCATGAATATATTAGCCAATATCCAATATAGAATACTCATTTTAATATTAGTTTAATATTACTTAGCCTATATATTGTTACAGTTTTTACAATTTGTTTTCTGTGAGTGTTCATGTAGTTTTGGTTAAGAAACACAGCACTGACTTTTCTCTTAATTTTACATGTAGATTACCTTCAGATGCCATCAAACACTAATATTTGAATAACCCTGTTAAATATAATCTTTAGCAAATCTCAAAATGCATACACATTTTTATACTGTGATGTACGTAAGGTTGTGACGCTTAACAAATTTACAATGCCTGATATTAGTTTTTGGTGTATTTCTTTTTTTATTTTTATTAAACTTGTGTATTATATTTGTTATTTACATGAACTATAACTTCATCTATGACTGTGGTCATTTTGGTTTAAGTAGCTCTCATTACAGGACAGAGGACACGGCCCACCACATGTTTCCAACAGGATGCTAATGATTTCTCCCCATGCAGTGTAATATAAGACAGATCATCTTGTGTGTGTAATGGATCTCCATACCTCCATAGCAGTGTTTATTAGATTACTCTCTGCCATCTGACTATACTTACAGTAAACTCTTGCTATTAGTCATGTCGAGTGTGTGTTTTTGAGCGTCACTCTGATGTGCTTTAACAGATGTCAGCTCTTTCGTATCTTAATGAGCACACTGGCCAACTTACGTGTGTTTCTGTAAATGTTCTTGGGGGGCTGTTTAGCATCAAGCTCAATTTAAAAATCCCCAGATGAGGGAGAGAGAGTCTACATTTTCAAATGGAGTCTGACAGCGCATGAACTTTATCTGCTGCCACTTTCTCTCTGCCTCATCTTAAGCGAGCAAATTATGGTCTTCTGGAACTTTCTCTCTGACATGCTCTACTTTAAATACATCTAACCGCCAGCAGCACAATCTGCTTTTATGCAAAGATCACTTAATGTCTCATTGATTTCGCATTTTAATGGATTTAGCGCTGTGTGGCGAGGAGGAAACCTGGTAACCTGAGAGAGGAAGATGAACGTGGGCTGATTGCTCTCAGATAGCAAGTGTGAGATGCGTTTTAGTCGGAGCGGTGCTCTGAAAATGGCTGCTAACACCTCTTACCACCTGCACCAGCGGACACGGAGTGCTGGAGTCAAAGCAGATTGTCTAAGGTGAAGAGAAAGTTGTGAAGAGAAAGAGAGAGAGGTGTTGATTGTCCTTAGAGCCGCAGGGACACTGTTGGTCTTAATAACCGTGGATGGCTGTTGCTTTAGCCATCTGCTGTGCTGAAGAGGCCCTGGGGGGTGAGCGCAGCAGGAATCATGGAGGTCATATACTGCAGGACTGAGGGGTCAACAGCACTGAGGACAGAGCAGAACTGGTGTTGGGTTGCCTTTCGAACCACACACACACTAACGCAGGAGGACATTTGTTTACTGTATGCATAGTCTTACAAAGCCAGATTAACCCCTTACTAGTAACCCCCCTTTTTTGGCATGGAGACCGAAATTACATACCCAAAATAAAAAGGTTTCTGCTCATGATTCTTTCTGACTAGATACATAATCAACCTTTGTTCACAAAGCTGACACTTTAAAGTTTACTGTTCAGGAATCAGAATCACTCAGACTGTTATGATAATAGAGATATATAAGCTCAAACATAAAAACAAAAATAAAAATATTAAAAACATATGTTTTAAATGTATTTTAAAAAATGTTGATGTAGGAAATGAGTTTGAAAACACAGTGTGGCTAAGGCCACAAGTCTTCCAAGACTTCATAAAAAATTTCATAATCGAATCTGTAAAACTGTGAATTTTATGAAATATTTTCTAAGGCCATGTCATGTGTGTTTTTAGAGAAGGCTAATCAGATTGATTTATGGCCCTTGTCATCTCTGTAAGATCTCACATGTAAACATTCCTGTGCTCTTTGTGTATGTTTCACTGTTGAAAACTGCCCGAATCATGATTGTATTGTTCTCACCAAATGGTTCTTTCACACCTCCGCCAAGTATGACACATTATCCGCATTATTCTTTTATCATTATTCTTTTGTTTTTATTCCACCTTTATTAGCCTTGATTGTGGTTTTTCAGGCTTTACAAAGCAACAAAGCAGCGATCTCACTTCAGTCTCTCTTTGCATTTAGCCCTTATTTATCAAAAGTCTTACTATAAAAATACAACAAAACATTTTCTTACGACCTTACGTGAATTATTGAGACAAAAATGCATTATGAAGAAGAAAAGCACCTGCTATTAGTAGCATTGGTGCTAACGTTAGCATCAAGCTACATCTGACAATTTATGAAATTATTAGTACACTTTTACTCAAAACTCACTTTAAACCCCGATCGAGTGTTTATAATAACTTCCTTTAGCGATCAGGGGTGGAATTTGGTCGTTTACTGTTGTAAAAATATGTTATTTGTAGCCTTTTTCATCGCTGCACAAGTTAGCATTTCCGATGTACATTTTCGATTTTTTTTATAAAAACGCCCCAGATCTCAAGAAATTCTCATACCAAGCTTTACTATCGTAATCGCGGGTTTATTATTCGGATATTTTGTGTGTACAGAGGTGTTTCAGTGTTGTTTTGGCCAGATAACTACCAGGAAGTGTGCAGGAAGCATGTGACACGATGGGGCGGTGTCCAGATATGAAACTCTAAGATTGACGTTTGAAAGACCCAATCAGAGTCTGAGTCACACACCGCACGAGCTGTGACTACTGCACGCACACACAGATCGCTGGGAGAGGCTGTTTATCATTTGATCGCGTAAATCCGTGGAAAATGAATAGAAATGACGATTCTGTCTGAAGAAATATGAAGTAAACATCAGTAAATATATCCATATATCTCCGCAAATATGCATCTTTGGTCTAAAAATCCTTATTGACGCTGTTCAGTGAGTCTTTGTGAACACAAATAAACCGCTGCTGACGTGACTGAATATGAGTGAGTTGTGAATTTCTATTCAAAATGTGGCATAATACGGATTTATTATTTTGCACTCCTGACATAAATCACTAAATATCGGTCACTGCAACAATGTTTTATCAAAATATTGGTCAAATATCGAAGCTTGAGTCTTTGAACTTTCCATTGATGCACAGTCAGTTTGTCCAGATGAAGTAAGACAGTGATGTTTAATGTGCTGTGAAAGTGAAACAATAATAAACTGGGGCCGTCAGCGATGTTTGCACGTAAAGGGGTTAATGTCTGGTTCAGCTCCTGATCAAGAACCATAAGCAAAATTACAGATTGCTGTTTGTTATTAAAACAATTCTAAATAAAAATTAAACAGTTAAAGATTAAGAGTGAATTTAGGCATCAGAACATTATAATGTCAAGTATTCAACACTTAAGTCCAGTCCTTGAATATAATTGGCCCGTTTTTCTGTAGTTGCGCAGTGACTCTTTCTGATGGTTACATTAGCTGGGTTTCCATCACCCTGCTTTTATGCGCATTTTAAAGTATCGCATCCGAATCGAGTGATGGAAATGCTGAATTTTGAATAAAAATGCATTAATTCGCAAATACATTTTTACGCTCGCTTGAGGTAGTTTTTGACTTGTGCGAAAAAGGGTTAATGCGAATAACGGGAGATGGAAATGCATTTTGTGAATAAATTCCTCCAAGCGAATTGAAAAAGTCATGTGACTTTGCGCTAAATCCTGACTAACCAGCGGACCAATCTTTCCACAGCATCTGAAATCTTGTTATGCTCGAGGAAAGCCTGTCATCAAAGCATTTCTGTTTAGTTGCCTCCCAGAACTGTTAAACGACCTCCGAAAGCAATAAGCGCATTCATTGCGTTTCTTCTGCATATTCTAATCTTCAAGTAATTTATTATATAGTAAAATTATTATATTCAGTAGCTTTTCATACTTTTCTTAGTTATGTATAGCCAGTTAATCAAGAAGTGACGATTTTGTTCTCGGACTTGTTGGATGGAAACGCTGCCTGTTCACAAATGTTTTGTGCGATATTCCAATTTTGCACATAAGTTAAATTCGCAACTTTGAATGGAAACCCAGCTAGTGTAATGCCAGAAGACGGCAACAAGTAACTGTGTTTATCAGTCAATTAATCAAGGAATTCACTCAACAACACTAATTTCTTATTCATGAACGAAATAAGTGACTGTTCTTTTTGAGTGAGTCACTAAATCATTCACACAAACTATTTGTTCTAAACACTTGAGCTATTCGGGAACAAAACAAGTGGCAGTCTTTATGAGAGTGTCATTGAATCGTTCACAAAAACAAATAATTCAAACACTGATTCATTCAGGAATTAAACAAGTCTTTAGGAATAAATCACTTAAGCACTCACTCATTCAATTCGTCAAAAACTGCCTAAATCAAATACTTTGGGCAGGCACTTCATTTTTTCAATAAGTAATGCACTCTTCAAAATCTTACCAGAAGTAGGTTATCTGGGAACATTTCGCCTACTGTTTTAGGAAGATCAGTGAACGTCAAAGAATCAACTCAATTTAGCTCAAATATTTAATGAAGAAAATGATTAATTCAGAAACAAATACTGTCTTTTACTGTGGCTACAGACCGAATAACATCTGTGCTGATGTTCAGTCTTTCAGAATTCATGCTTGTGTAATATAACTTGAGTATGAAAGTATATATTTTTAAAGTTTAATATTTTTGAGATTTGCTAAAGATTAAATGTTATAGTGTTTTTATCTATCTTGTATCTTTGTAGTCATTAATTCTCACTTAAAAAGTGATATAAAACTACAAAAATAGGTGAAATGAACATGAACTATTAAATATACAATCTCTGGATAAACCTTTAAAACCTGTTCACACTAACAGCCTGCTGTGCAACCGATCAGAGAAAGCCTGGTCCTAGTCCTAGTCCTGAGAAATAGCAAGCAGCGGTGGTCACCAGCAGATCTGGAGGTACATGACCTACATGTGTATCAGATTGACATGTGCTGCTAAATAACACCCATGACCCTCTCTGTCAATCTAATCCAGAAGACAGGCAGCCACAGCACTGTAGGAAATAAATAAGACAAAAACAGAGTGAGCATCTTCTGAGGAGGAGCAGAAAACGGCTGCAGATATAAATTAATAACGTGGCAGCAGACAGTTCCATTCAGAACAAAACGCTGACGTAACGAGTGTTTTGTCTGAGGATGTCGAAAGAGCCCAATTACTATGAGAAAGAGAGAGCGAGTCAGATGATTTATCAGTGTTGTTACTCTGGCATGTAACGACTGTTTCATTAATAAAAACAAAAGCACAAATCAAAGCAATGGGGCTCAAATAAATCCCTGCGATGTTTTCCGAGGAATCCTCTGCGATGAGCTCCTCTAACCCCTAACAGCCTGAGAGTATTAACTGTGCTTTTGGCCGTCGGCTCCATTGACTTCATCAACATCAGACCTGTGGCCCCTACAGCCAATTAAAAGGAGAGAGAGAGAGACAGAGAGAGAAAGCCTTGGGTGTTTTTTCACCTGAAAACCCTCCAGTGAATCCAAGCCATTAAAAGAGGATAGCTGCATCAGCTCAGATCAGAACGTAGATAAATAACGGCTTCCAGAGACGTTTACTCAATGCATACACACAAACCCAGACACCCACCAACAAGACATTGTCCTGTTTCACACCGATGCTTGTTTTGAGCAGTGGTTCAGTCAGTATATGATGTTTAAAATCAATGCAAAATGTCATTCATGGGATAAACTACTGTATTTTACGTATACGCAGATGCGTGTTTTTGTGTATCTAGGGTGGTGGAGGATGGAAAGGTAAAACCTAGCTGCTTCACTACTTATTTACTGTATGCCTTGCTTTCAGGAAATGTGTGCTTGTGTGTGTGGCCAACCTGCTTGCAAATTTCCTATTAATTTAATGATTAATTTAGTTTATCTTTACTTTCCATACTGCCAGTTTGAATCAGCATGTTCCAGATTCTCTCACTGAAAGCTACATGGTTGAACGTGACAGTTTCAGGGGTTTGAAAGAGTGACAAAAATGAGTGCTGCAAATTAATTTTTAAGTAAATTGAACTTGGACCATCTTAAAAGGTGGCTTGAGCTCAGTTTGTATAATGAATAACTGTATAAAGGAAATAATGACACACACTGAAGGAAATGAGAAACTTATTCTTTATCTATGCATATGACAAAATGAGCATATTACAAACACTTTCAAAGGTCTTTCTTAAGGCTTAAGGGTTTAACCAGACCACCTTGCAATACCTCATAAAATTGATGACATTTACAGATATAACACTTGTATATATGAATGTATGTATCCTAAGGCTGAGAGTAGATTAAAAAGTAAGATGAATGCAATTTTTTGAAAACAAAATTAATCTAACACCATTATCTTATATTTGCCACTAAACGTATAGGTAAAATCAAAATGTAGTGGACAACAATATTCAATGCTTAAAAATAAAAAAATAATGTAATTAGTGCTGTCAAAATTAGCGCGTTAACGCATTCGATTAATTTGAAATATTTAACGCGTTAAAAAAAAAATAACGCAATTAACGCGGTTGCAGTTTTTTTTATTTCCAGTTGTGGCCTATGTGTGTTCAACGTGCAAAGAAATATGGATAAGACCAAGGAAGGACTTTTAGACGGAAAGTTTCAGTATAAAACTCTGCCGGATTACTCTTCAGTCTGCCACAAGAAACATTACTCTTCATTTAGTCTGCCACAAGAAACAGCAAAATTAAAATCATGAACTCAAATGTCATTGTTTAAAAAAAACAAAAACAATGACTGTAACAGTGCGTAAATCAGACCTTTCTGTAACGCTAACGTTAATAAGCTTAAACGAAAATAAAGAAATAATTGTGTAGCGGAGAATTTTTTGTACACAGTGCCGCGAACTGTCAATCACTCCTGTACGCGTGCATCACTGTCCTCCTCAGCTGCAGCAACTTGCGCTCTCTCTCTTCATCAAGCTTTAAAACAAAAAGGGGACAAAAAGATCATATTGTCTTTGTGCATAGGCTATAGATTAATTAGATAAATGAATATCTAAATTTGTGCCTTGCCGTCTACTGTATTTTTTTAGAACTTAGAAAAAAGATGCTGCAGCCAATGAGCAGCCAGCGGGGGCTGCAGGACGACTCAACCTCCGCAGACAGTTTTTAATGTTTATCAGACAATAAATACTCAAGATTTTGCTTTAGTATAACTCACAACGAGTTTCACACACCTTCTCCGGCCACGTTGAGTTGTTGACACTTAACAGTGGGAAAAGCGACACATGCGCTATTCACTTGTATAACTTAAGGGTGAATGGGTAATGTAGTTTCTGCTCTGGGTGGGATGAATTAGGAAGCTTGCATTGTGAAGGGCGCTCTGAAAATCGGCAAAAAGATTAAAACCTCTATTAAAACAGATGTCCAAATGAGCGTACCGGTACGCTACAAGCACGTTCTGGGCGCACGGAGAGGTGGCGGTACGCTCAAGAGCTATATTTGGAAGTGGCGGTACTGAGTACCAGTGCATACCGGCCCACTTAAAGCACTGGCAATGACTATACTTTGGAATTTTTTTGCAGTCCACTTAGAATTCAACATGGAAATCATTTTAGTTTTTTATTGGCATTGATTGTTTTGAAATTCAAATGCTACTTACATGCCTGTGTTTTTATTTCTGTAATAAATATGGCTTTCAAGCCAACAGTTAATTTGGAGGATATTGATGGTTTATTGCAGGAATGTTGTTTACATGAGAAAATCTGTGTTACAAGTTAAACAAAAATTCCAATAAACAATCATATTTTGAATTTAAATAGTTTCTTTGTCTTGAGTTTACATTAATTATTTACATTTTACATTTACATATCCAAAAAGTTTCAGTCTTTTATTTGCGATTAATCGCAATTAATCGCGATTAATTTTAAAAAATTGTGCGATTAATTAGTTAATTTTTTTTAATCGATTGACAGCACTAAATGTAATATAATGTAAGTATGTAAGTATAGGTGTGCATAGGATTTAGAATCGTCTGCTAAGAAAGCATCTGTCAGGGTCATGAATGCAAAAGCAAAATGCAAATGTGTGTATGTTCTGCAGGTGAGGTGCCTCACAGAATTCTAGGAAACTATTTTGTCTGTGTCTCAATGTAGGTCAGCTAACAGCACAGGCCATCTATTCCTGTGTCCTACTTCCAGACACACATGGCCCTACCTCTCATTTGAGCAAGTCCCCTTCCCAAGAGCATGAGCACGAGAGAAGAAAGGAAGGAAACGAAAATGAGGGAAAGTAGCAGAAATTATATCTCAGTAGCAGCTCTGTAACTGTATATTCTACATTTACTAATGGTGAATGTACGGTAGTGATGTTTCTGTGAGGAAGTGAATGTCCCTGCTATTAGACTAGCTCACAGTCAAACATATGTTTATGAAAATGCCATTTCCTCTGCTGCATGATGTGCCTTTGATTTCCAACTCCGATTCTACAAGATTGACTCTCCTGAGAGCAAAACCCTCTCCCGCATGTCCCAGACCACACAGATTCCCCATCTGACACTGTCATTCCTCTACAGCGCAAAGACAAATATAGGCATCCTTAAAAGAATGTGGAATGGTCGGGCTCCTCGCCAAATGCACATTCACAATTCTGATGAGGTTCTTTTGGGCTGGAGACTCTTTTGAATGCACAGCTTTTGTGAAGGTCGCCGGCAGCTACAGATATCCAGCATGTTTATTCATCTGAGATGAGAGGCTGATTTAAATAAAACACAATATGTAATAAATTAACGCTTTTATAGAAGGGAGATGATGAACAGAGAGAGGATCCACTGCATATTAGTTGATGATATTTTAGAGGCTATGAATAGCAGAAGAGAAAGAATGAGAATAAGAGGAGAGAATTGGAGCCTTGCGTGAGAAGAAATCAAATGAGAGAAAGAGGGGAGAAGAGAGGAGATGGGGAAAAGAGGATAGAGGAAGGGAGGGGAGGACCAGAAGAGCAGATGAAGAGCAGAGGAAATAAGCAGATGTGAGGAGAAATTGAGAAGATTTGAGACAATAGAATGAGACAAGGGGAGAAGTGATGAGAATAAGAGGAGGGGAGTGAAAAAAAGAAGAGAGAGTGATGAGACAATGAGAAGAGGGGAGAGGAGAGATGATAACAAGAGGCAATAAAAAGAACACAAGAAAATAAAATGAAGTCAAAGACAAGAAGAAGGGAATATGAGATAATGTGACATAGTGGAGAAAAGACAGAAAGAGGAGACAGCTGAAAAAAGAGAGAGGTTGTGACAAGTGGAGAAGAGATGAGAATAAAAAGAGGGAAGTGGAGAAAATAGGAGAGAAAAAAACTAAGGAAGAGCAGAATACTCCATCTGTGCATTCAGTCTTTCTGTAATTGCATTAGAATTTCAATGGTGCTTTTGAAAAGCACTGAGCAGGAGCAGCCCTCCAGATGAATCAGACGGCGCTGAACATTTAAAGTGAATCGCATGCGCGCTCAACATAAAGTAGCATTGATTAAACTTAATTAGGCTTTTGGTGGGCACTCAGACTACACTCTGTGTGTGTGCGCGCACCGTAGCTTTTAAAAGGCACACAATGGATCAGTTCATCTGTAATGAAGAATATCGGTGCTGGCACTCGTGTTTGTTCGAGGGAGACGCAGAGATGAACCTCTGACACAGATAAAAGGAAGCAATAGTATTTAAGAGTCGTTAGTTTACATCAGTCTGTCTCGTACTAAACAATACCGACGATTAGAGCAAGAAAACCTAAATTAATTCCATTTGGGATGACCAGAGCTGAGCGGAGCCAGCATAGGAGACCGATGGGATGCCACTGGTTGTTTGAATTCACAGCTCACTGGGTTTTTTCGGATCCCCGGTGGAGTGTAATTGGTATAATTCGCTGGATTAATCAAAATGCGGAGGCCTGGAATTGGGAGATGCTCCAGCGTGCCGCTCAGCAGAGTGTCTGGGATTTGGCCAGGAGGAATCAACTCTGCCACAAAGCTCCGTCTCTCTTACATAGTCTATTTTATTCATTTAAACCGATCTGCCTCTCGCGTATCGAGATTAGTCAGCGCATCACACGTATACACACATTATGGCCTCCGAGTTACACACAGAACTTATGATACTTATAAAAGCAAACAACACAAGGGCCAAACAATACGATGTTTTCTCGTAATCATGAGAAGTAACAAAAGCTCTGACATACGACCGAGCGAGATATTCATGTTCAGTCTGAGATTCTCCTGCAGTCTCGTATGAAGCACATTACTGACAGTGAGAGATCTGCGGTGTGAGAGATGGAAATGTGAGATCACTCGAGTGTCTTCAGTGCTGGTGTGTGTGTGTGTGTGTGTGTGTGTAGGCTTTAAATGCCAGCTCTGTCAGGGATCACACTCTTTTCTTCACCGGCAGAGAAGACAGGAATAAATAAATAAATCTCTCACTGGTTCATTCCACACTGCCTTTGGAGATTCAATGGTCCCAACAAATGTTAACACCGTAAAAATGAATAAACACTCCTTTGTTCAAGTTTTAGTATTGGTCTATAGCATTCAAGTACTTTTCAATGAGGTAAATGCGGTTTCAATTAGGAACAGTGAGTGTTTTTCTTTTTTTGTTTGTTAATAATATTGTTTGATAAATAATGATATACACAGCTATTCAAAAATAACTGTTAAAATAACTGTTTTAGATTTAAAAATATTTTAAAAGGTATTTATTTCTGCAATGGCAAAACTTTCTTAAGCAAAAGTTTTACTTAATCGTTTAATTACACGGTAACAAAGAAACAAAATAAAATGTAACCAAAAAAAAAACCTTACCGACTTGAAAAGTTTTATTTGACTCTATATTCAACTTTTTTTTGTCCAGCTTGTTTGTAATTACAGACCTCTGTACTGACTCTGCAAAAACTATGTTCTTTTTAAGATGTGTGTGTGTTATTCTGATCTCTGGTCGATGCAGAAATGTGCAGATTAATAAAACTCAACACTCTTTATTTATGCTTCTGGGCCCCTGAGATCTTAAAACACAAACAAATTGACAAATAAAGGGCTGGATCCTTCAGAGACAAATAAAGAAAACAAACCTGCAAGGATCCTGTCCTGAGATCCTCACACACACACAAATACACACACAGCACTTTGAGCTAAATCACAGCCAGATGAAAATGCTGAACAAATCCAGAACTGCACGCAGTCTCTCAGGTTCAACAATTAGCACTCAAGAGGGACATTTCTGCTAATTAATTCTGAATGTGTAATTAGTGGGAGAAACGGAATATTGAAGAGGTGAGAGAGAGAGGTATGTGTTTAGAGTGTGTTTATGTAGCCAGAATTCTCAGGTTATGCATAAAACACACAAAAGTACCAACAGCTGACTGAAATCACCATACCATGTAGACTCAAACATTTGCATAACTCAGCTAGGGCTGCACAATTGAATTTCCAGTCGTAATTACAATTATGGATGGCACAATTACGTAATCGTTCAAAGTGGCAATTAATCGTTAAAGTCCACTTATGTTATTCTGCATGCTTAATCAGAAATTATAGTGTATATAAAGATATAATAAAATATTAATTATATACACTTTTTAAATAATATTTTATTCAGGAAGTATGCATTCAATCGAAAATGTCAGTAAAGACTTTTACGTTACAAAATATTTCTATTTCATATAAATGCTGTTAAAAGAATCCTAAAAAAAGGTATCATGAACGAAAAAAGCAGTACAACTGTTATAATAATAATACTAATGAATGTTTCTTGAGCAGCAAATTGGCATATTAAAATAGGACTGGGCGATATATCGAATATTAGTGTTCTGTTCTCTGTTCTGTCATGAGATCTCGACTGTATTGTTTGCAATTGTGATCACTGAATACATGCACTAACTCGACAGCTGATGTTTGAATAGAGAAACATAGGATATGGTCATTTGGAATTACTATTAGGAAAGTTCATTGTTATATTTAGGCTACCAGTTTTCATAATATAGACATAGAGTGCAAAAGTATTTGGTATTCGTTTATATATAAAGAAATACCTTTGTGCTTCAGCAACTAGCTCCCCATCTGAGAGGGTTTTTAGTGCCAGTGGGAACATAGTTTTCATGTCACAGAACTTCTCTTAAACCAGAGACAGTAAACAGACTTGTGTTCTTAGCTAAAAACTTGTGCATGTGTTTTATATATATATATATATGAGAACAAAAAAAAATATTATCCCAGTTTATTTTCCCCAGTTGCAGTTTAAATTGTGAATTGCATGCACTAAAAAAGTTGAAAGAATGCACTTTCTGTTCTTGTTTTGCACTACTTCAGTTACATATACATGTGTACATTTAATAAAAAGCAGTAAGTGATCACTTGGTCTACATTTTTCTTTAAACTGCTTAAATTAAATTAGCAGTTCAATCTAAATAGTTTTTGTATGTTTTTTTAATGGGGCAAAAGAAAATAGAGTTTTTTTAATTATTTAAATGCGAATGCAGACATATCAAGATATATATCCGATATCGTAAAAATGTTGACAATATCGGGATATATATATATATATTTTTTTTTTTTATATCGCCCAGCCTTATATTAGAATGATTTCTGAAGCATCATGTGACACTGAAGAATTGGAGTAATGACAGCTGAACATTCAGATCCGTTATCACAGAAATAAATGGCAATTTTACAATTTTAATTTTAAATAAAATTTTAAATTGTATTAATAGTTCACCATATCACCGTTTTACTGTATTTTGATCAAATAAATAATGCCTTTGTGATCAGCAGACTTTTTTCAAAACTGTTTTCCACCAAAAATTACTGACCCAAAACATTTAAAAAGAAGTGAATTTTTCCTGGAAATTCAACAAAAATTGTTTGTACACTAATGTGGTAAAACTAGGGCTGCACGATATTGGGAAAAAATGACATTGCGATATTTTATTTTTCTGCGATATATATTGTGATATGAAATATAATCTAGTTTTTTCTTACAAACAAAAATGTGGTGAGCACACTTAGATTGATTAATATGCGCGAGGGAGAGAGAGCAAGACAGCGCTCGTGTTGTTTGAAGACGGTAAGTGTGAGAGAGAGAGAGAGAGAGAGAGAGAGAGAGACTCTCTCTCACCCTCTCTCTCTCTTTCTGCCCTAGTAAACTGACAGGACTTAAAAACACATGCAAATGATAAACTTTCACTCTATGATGGTTTAGCTGTGCAATTAATCTGCAAATCACATTCGTCAAAGGCCGGGGAGCAACTGGCCCATACAGTTAATGAATAATGAATGGATCAACTACGACAGCCTACATTGCACATCCTGCGATGTGACTATCGTGGATTCGTACATCGCAAAATGGGTGCTTAAACAACACATCGTGCAGTCCTAGGTAAAACCAACCATTGCATACTATTGCATTAAATACATTTACATTGTCCTTTAGAAGATGCTTTGAGGACAATGGGAAGCAATCAATGAGGACAAATGAGGACAATG
The DNA here is from genome assembly GCF_023724105.1 of Carassius gibelio. Classification (NCBI taxonomy): domain Eukaryota; kingdom Metazoa; phylum Chordata; class Actinopteri; order Cypriniformes; family Cyprinidae; genus Carassius; species Carassius gibelio. The sequence goes on along the minus strand of NC_068405.1, from coordinate 19,458,134 downwards.
AAAGCAATCAAAATCAACAAGAGCAATGATATCCAAGTGCTATAACAAGTCTCAGTTAGCTTAACGCAATAAATACTTAACAAATTAACTAATTAATCTCATTTTATTATTTTTTTGTTTTTATTTTAAATTTGGTTAACACGAAGCAAACCATAGATTTCATAAGAAATGTATTTAAAAAAGCTTGCCATTTATACAAAGAGAGCTTCACATTATGAGATAGATCCTCAAACTAACAGTAAAAGCTATACTTAATATGAGAATACAGAGGCAATAACATTGAATGGATTGCAGTAACGTCACACCATTAACTTCAGCCCTGTGAAATCATCCTGATACTCGTAAAACTGTCTCCACCTCTTTTGTTTCAGATGGGTTTGTGTGTAAAAGCCCTAATCATCTCCTCTCCTTTTAACGAGGCTCTTCATTAGTCTGACCTGCAGACTTTCTCAGAGACACACACACACATATATACACACACCCTGTTACCATGCCAACCACATGCTGTTGTCACTCTTGGCTCTGAACATCTTTATCAACTTCAGCAAGAAGGCTTTTGGCGTGGAGAGCCCCACAATTGACGTCTTATCAGACCAATCCCTCCGTGTAAAAATAGAAACTGTGTGTACGAGATCTGCATCTATCTCTCCATGGCATTCACACAGCATAGAAAAATCTCTCTTTGTGTAATGAGCCGTCGCTGGTGTGACAGAACAAGGCGCGCGCACACACACACACGTTCAGATGTTAATGGTGATTTATGGTGTAAGGGCAGGTATTCATAAAAGTAAATGGTCTTGTAGGTGGAATGTGTGTGTGCGTGCTGCTCAATCATTTTCAAAATCCTCCACATAGCATCTTTCCATTTGTTTGTCGCAAACAGCATATTGTCCATGTCCTAAATATTTCTGTTTTATTACTTTGAAATTCAATTTGTGTATGTTGATCATAACGTACTCTAAATGCGCACAAAAGCTTCCTCCACAGTTCACAAAGTCCATTTACAGAAACCAAGCTTCATAACTATGGTTATGACGTCCAAAAAGCATTTGTAGACTGACAAAATAAATTAAATAAAAAAATAACAAACACTTGAGAGTCGTAGGAAAACACTAATCTAGGTTAGACAATAATAATGGGGTCACAGAGAAAAAGAAAATGGTCCTGAAAAATTTAATTATTTTTGGCAGAAGAACCCTTTATTAACTGGGTAAGTGGGCTTACAAAAAATGTAAGTATAAAGCATTACATATGATCCCTTTACACTAAGGAAAAAGCTCTGACATACATCACTGAAGACCGTTTCACCATCACTGAACACTAAAAGAATCAGATCTCCTACAGGTGAGCAGAACCTGCCCATGGCTGTAGATGTGTGTGACAGATCTGTTGAAGAGGAGGATGGAGAGGCAGGTCTTCATCCTTCAGTCCATCAAACAGCCCTTGACAGCTCTCTCTGGTCAAAAAGAGAGAGGGAGAGAGAGTGTGTGTGTTGTACGCGAGTGTGTCTCTCTGATAAGGGCCAGTGGGCTGCTTTGTCCTCTAGAGATAAAAGACCTGAAATGAAATCTGAAGACTGAAAGGATGCCGGTCCGCCCCAAGAGCTTAGAGCAAGAGAGAAGGAAAGAGGGAAAGAGGAAATGGTCTATAGAGAAAAAAAAGAAAGAATGCACACGCATGCGAGAGAAAGGAAACAAGAACGAAAGACAGTCTCAGGTACTTGTGGAGAGTTTCACAGCTTTTCAATGGTCTATTGAACGGCAGGACCAGAGGCTTCCTGTTGAGTGGATCTGGATTAAACAACTGCTACATGAACCACTCTCAAGCATAATGATTAAACACCAACGGTTCTCCTGTGAAAAGATTGATGAAAGCTAGACATGTGAGTGTAATATCACATAATCGTCATTTTAAACTAGAGAAGCAAAGCAAACTATGAGTACAAATATAAATCCTTGTTTGAACAGAGAACAGAGAGAAACAACAAAGAACGACAAAGACAAACGATAAAAACTCTATAGAGAATAATAATGTTATATAGAGAATAATATGCAAAAAGAAAGATTGATAGACAATGACAATCTATATATAGATAGAATGACTGATAAACAAAACAATACTATAAAATATTGTATAAAATAATAGAATAGAGAGAATGACAGGATAATATATACAGTACATAGTAATATAGAGAGAATGACGGAATAATCTATAGAAAGATAAAATGATAGCATGATAAAATACTCTACAGAAGGAGAATGATACATATAATATTATAATATAATATTATTATGATAGATACTGTGCACCAAATGATAGAATAATATAGAGAGAACGACAGAACAATATATAGGAAGAAAATTATAGAATAATAAAAAGAGACAGACAGAGATAGATAGAGAGATAGAGAGATAGATAGATAGATAGATAGATAGATAGATAGATAGATAGATAGATAGATAGATAGATAGATAGATACTGTAAAGAGAATGTTGGTACAATATAGAGAAAATAATAATAATTAGAAAGATAGAAAATGACATAAGGAGAACAACAGAAGGATATATAGGGAGACAGATCAATATATACCAGTACGTGAGGGCTTGTGTTTATGTCTATTGTTTTCAGGTGTGATGTTTCTCACTATGCACATGAGAAATGAGTCATTCTACATCCGCACACACAAAGGAGGGAAAATGAGTTGCAAAGGAAGGGATGGATGGAGAGAAAAAATAAGAACAAAGGAGCAGAGCAGAAAAGACAAAAAATGGTTTTGTAAAGGGACAGAGAAGAGATGTGACATTTACAGAAATAAAAGATGAAACCGGGATGAGGAAAGAGAGTCTCCTGGGAACACTGCTCTAGAAGATACGAGGGGTGGATCGCTTTGGGGGAAAAAAAAGTGTTACAGAGAGAGAAAAAGAGAATATTGTGTGTGTGCTTGCGTTAATGTAGTGCAGACACATATAAAAGCTGTTCCTTCAACTCTGACAGCAGTGAACAGCCCAGCACCCGAGACCTCCCCGCTTTCAAAGAGCTCTTCCTCTCCGTTCCCACATCTCACACACACATCAGAGAGTCTCTGTGATCTGCCGTGATTCCTGACACAATGAAGGAGTCAGAGGGTGGGAACGCTCCGAGAGAGATGGGTGCACGAATACACTGACTCCGGAACACATGGTAAAACATGCCCTGCTGCGCCGAGGTCAGCTTATAAGACAAACTGGCAGATCTTCCTCACCTGAGCAAGAACCTCATTCAATATTCATGATGGGTCTCCGCCTCTCCATCACTGGATTTAATAGTGGCTGTGACTCAATTTTGCTTTGCAATATATGATTGATTTTCTCTGAATCACTCTTACAAGTAAGAAAAACAGACGAGTGGAGAGCGTCCTCGTCAAAATGTAAATGACACTAAAGGGGATCCCAGAGACTACATATGCATATATAAGGCCCGTGAGCCCGTCAATCTAATTCGAACCCCTGACAAGCGTGCGACAGAAGCAATCGCGCAGGAGAAACCAGATTCACGTTCAGCTCAATTAGAGCTGCGTCACCATCACCATGCCAACAGCAATCACTGCGCCGATAAGAGATAGAATGTAAGAATGATTGACAGCCTGTCAGCTCAGCTCATCTTTACAAAGTATAACTGTTATCAACAAGACAGAGTTAACTCTCTTTCAAAAGACTCATACGAGCTGGTTTGAAGATGCAATTATGGATCCAGAATTACATTCCTAGGCAAATCAAGACTGTTATAAACGTTAAATCTAAGTATGTAAGTGAGAAAGTCTGTTAGTTAGCGATCGTCTGACGGCTCTGAGCAGCATAGCAGAGCTTTACTTGATGGAGTGAGCCAAACTCCTGACGTTTGGATCTGTCTGTCAGAGTTCAGGTCCAGATGAGCTGATGAGTGGTGTCCAGTCTTCCTGATTCACATTCATCTGACGCGTCTGTCTCACTGAAGACCTCAGCGATCCAGCTCTCTCAGAACTACTCAGAGATTTCCAGCTCCTCTTGTGGGATTGAGATCTGTGTTAAACGTTCATTTATTGTTTCAAGTCAGATAGAATAAAATACAATTTTTGACTGTACAAACAAGGGCTGTCGAATATAAAAGTAACTAAAAACATATTTAACACCAATATATTTACTTATTTCAGCTAACAATCTTATCTTATTTGACATCAATACACATACATTAAACTAGCTATTAATTATTAATTTATTTTATTTAATTTGCATGCCATTTGTTCGCCTTTATTGTTGTAGGACAGTGTAGATGAGAAGGCAATTTATCACTAGCAATTTATCACTAATTATTAAATCATTTCAATTTTATTAAAAAAAAATTCCTGAAGGAAATAAGCAACGCTGGCCTTCTTTTTCTTCTTTTTGCTCAGATTTAAAACTGCTAAATATTTTAGATTTTCATATTTCATCTGGTTATCTTCCATTAATGTGATACTTTGGCATGACTTTAAGGACAATACTTCCAAAGAAGTCAAGGAATCAGTTGCTGTCAGGAGGTGTGTTTCTCTCTCTTGGCTGCTGGAGGGAGACAGCTGTTAGTAATGCTCACTGCATTAGAAATTTATAAGATTCGCAGTGAAAAGCTGCCAGCACTTGTATAATAAGAAAACCGTTCCCCGCAGACTAAATGCACATTTCCAATGCCTAATATTTACAGTCTCCTTGATCAACAGACGGACAATGGGTTTGCACTCAAAACAGACAGAAACTATTTATAATTGGGCAGCTGTGTAGACCTGGATGATGTCACGACCGCTGTACCTCCCAGTGCTGAGGCCGACCTCTTTAGTACAGAGAGCTTGTTGGACAAAAACTTTCAGAGGACAATCTGTGATCTAAGAGCCACTGACTTATCCGAATACAAGTCCAGCTCATGTTAAAAAATAACAGAGCAGGCAGAGGAATCTTTTGGAAACATTCCAGGCTTCTCAATGTGAAATTTACCAAGAAAATGGCAGCAGATTTCCTGAATGTGTCAAAAAAATCTAAAAATATACTGACTCATACTTATACCGACGTAACCCAGGTCGTATACATGTAGCTGAACACGTAGCCTGGACATCGCATTTGTCTCTCTTAATATAATGTATTTCCTCCCAAGTACACAGAGTAAATCTTTCTGATGGCATATCAGGATTTTTGTGGACAGGGATTTGATAGGGCATATTGGACAGGTCAGTAAGTTATTAGAAGATATAGCACACACATTCAGAATAAGCCAGGAAAGTAATATGTTTGCACAAGGATGTATTTGATAGACCGAACACACTGTGGACTCAGCATTCCTCAACACTGGCCTCAATCTGAGAGAGTTTAACCCGTGTTAAGGTCCCTGATTCCCTCCCACAAGTCTGTATATTTACAGCACATACATTAGCTCCCGGAGATTAAAAGGTCAAAGGTCACAGTCAGTGACAATTGAGAGGCAGTATTTTCATTCCAGGAGAGATGACAGGCTCCCCGACACAGCCCGCCTAACTCTCTTCCTGTAAGATCACACCACCAGTTCAACTGTAACAGGAGCTCCACAGGAACTGGTTAGAGATACAAAACAAACGTCATGCTGATGTTAAACTAACTTAAGCCTGGTTTTTCTTTTTTCTGTTTCAGGGTATATATATATATAAAGACCCTGAAACAGAAGAGAGAAGAGCAGGCTTCACTCACACACACATCTTTAGTTTGACTTGAGTTTAATTTTTTAAACGGTCTGACAAGTTTTTATTAAATTAAATTTTTTTACATCTCAAAAGGCTCCACTTTTAACAGGAGTGTGTAGACTTTTTATACCCACTGTATATGTTTGATGAATATATTTGAACATTTTAGAGATGGTAAGACAGCAAGAGAGATGAAGAAAGAAAGACAGATTGTTTCTGATAAATGACAGAGCTGAAAACGTCCTGCTCTTGATTATAGATCTGAACATCTTGTTCTCTACAAACAGTCCAAACAGAATATCAATGACAACTAACAAAGCACACACGCACAAATAAATAATGTTATATGCCACAAAGTTATCAGAGACAAACAGACAGCCACACACACACACACACAGGTTGGGGACTGTGTTGAGTCCAGGGAACTCCGATCCAGGTAAGGAGATTACAGACACACACAATACCACCGTCTGTTCGTCTTCCAGGAACAATCCGGTTCTCTGGAGCATCCAGGAAACACACACAAAACAAAATCTCTTCCATGGCCAAAAATTCCTAACTCAGCCCAACACCTGCTCCTCTCTCTCCCTTTCTTTTCTCTATGCCACTCAACAATAAAAGTCATAATTCATGCTCTCTATTGATCAAACCGAGACGCTGTTACTTTTACTTACATCATTTGAAAATCACAAAGTTCCAGCTGTAATCAGACGCTCGTTCAGAAGCCTGTTGAGCAGGACCATCAGCATCCGTGACGTTACACCAGCTTTCATCATCCCGGCAGACTTTTATATTCAGGGAAATTGGGTGAGCAAAAGCAGCCGAACTTCTGCCATGGGAATTACAGGTGTGACTCCGCTACTGCGTCTTTTATTGCGATGAGAAAAAATGTATTCTTTGAGAAAAATGTGCTTGAGACAGATGAAAAAAGTGGTAGCGATGCAAAGGAAAACGTTATTGTGTGTAATATTTAATGCACAATGATGGGAACCGAGCTTTCTCTATCAGCACCGCTTTAAAACTTGTCCTTCTATACGCAGAGTCTAAATAAAATCCTAGACTAACCACCCCTTGCCAACATCACATCAAAACCACCTTCTGTCAGATGCTAGCAGGGTGTTTGACAGGGAAATGAGGGTTTGGATTACACAAGTGTTTTAGACACCACACTGAAATGTGTGAATTTCTGCAGTAAACAGAGGACCAGAGAGAGATGCTGCATTCAAGTCCTCCTGGGAACTTCTTACTTAACAGTTTGGAAGTAATTATTGCATGATATGCATTTCAAATGATTTTGGTCAGAATAAATGTCATGCTCTGGCCATTTTCTCTCTTTTTTCACAACCAACTATCCAACCATCTATCGATCTACTGTACCCATCCATCTATTAATTTACCCAATTACCCATCTATCTGTCTATGGTCTATCTATCCAACTGTCTAATCCATCCATTCATAAATCTGTCAATTTATCAATCAATCCATCTATCTATATATCAAATCATTAATCTACCTATCCATCCATACAAACATACATCTGTCTATCCATCCAACTATAAGCTGTCTCTATAACTATCCCTCTAGCCACCTGCATATCTATCTATATCCATCCATTCATGTACTGTACATATCTATTCATCCATCCATAAACCAATTTTTCCCACAATGCAACAGTCTCCAAATTACCATTTCAGGTTTTAGCAGACTAATCAGAATACCATCTAATTAAGAATATGTATTCAAAAACATAAGAACTTCCATTATTTAAAGATGCTTTGTTATTAACAGCTGTCTGACTTGCACAGGAAATTTACATCTCTTCACACATAATGTCACAAGTTTCAAGATTACTGTTAAGTGTAGCTGAAAAAGTATTTTTCTCTTGAACATAAAACCAAAACCCTGACTGTATTCTTATGAAAAATGCAACAACCCTACCAAAACATTCATTGTTTCACAATGTGAACAATATCATATACAATTGTAAAAATAACATGCTATAAAGTTAGTTGGTTTGATGGCATGTTATTGCAAACACAGTGTGTGTTCTGGCAGAGCGAGGGCTGTATGGCCTTTGGGTATTCACTGTAACGGCACACAAACGGCTCACAAAAGCAACCAGCAGAGCCCTGATGAAAATCACACCATTACATCTGTAATTAACAGCATGAAATCCTGCCACAAAACCCCTTCAATGTCTGAATAACATCCCTGATCCATGCGCCCACAGGATAGCCAATGCACGTTCCCACAATGCACTGGGGCAGCAGGACTGATGGAGCTTTGGAGCTCAATTTCCAACACAATCATCCTCATTTCAGCCTGAAAATGCCAGAGAGATTCTGCTGCAGTCTCTTTAGTGAAAGGAGAGAGAGAGAGAGTGAGAGTGTAAGAGAGAGAGGGAAAGAGGGGAATAAAGAATGGAGGCGGACAAAGAGCGTCTTTTAACACCAGTTTAACAGTCACCTGGAGGGCATGAAGGACACGAGAGAGAAAGGAGACAGTAGTATGAAAGAATGTGTGTGTGTGTGTGTGTGAAGGATATGAACTCTTGCAATCTAAAAATCACAAACATTTACTCTCTTTATAGCTCTCTTTTTTTCTCTCTCTGAAATGTTCTGTACTGTACTCCCTTTCTTAAGTAAATACAAATTACTCCTTTTAATATTTCGCCATGCTTTATTGGCATAATAAGGTATAATGGACCATCAATCTTCACATTTGTAATGATTACAAATGTAAAATCTTAAAATGAAGAACTAAAAAAAAAAAAGACAGAAAATGTTTTTGTTCACGGATTAGTCCATTTTTAACCCACATTTTGTGGCTGGCATCTACGTACCATTAGTGAAAGTACGTTTCTTTAATCTGCATATCAATGTGATAGTGAATGAATAAAACTAATTTCTTAAAACCTCAGAATTACCATTCAAAAGTTAGTATTTTAGTAGGGTTAGAATTCATGTAGAAATTTACACCAAGATCACCACAACTAAGTCCGTAAATGTCTCTCACACAGCTCTGTGCATTATGCTCAACATTAGAGGATACTGACATATATTTTGCATTATCAAAGTCTAATGGTCTTACCTCTATGTCTGTTCGTAGTTTTGTCAAACATTAGCATGGCATCCTCTACCTGAAAAACACAAAACACATTCATGGGTCAAAGAACATACAAAGACCAAAGTACTCCAAAAAAAAAAAAAGAGGCAAGAAAAAACTTTTGAACAAAAGTAGAGTCATTTGAACTCTTTGTATGATTCCATTTAATTATTATCCAAGATCAGCATGTATAAAACATCATGGTTCGGTAAAGTACAAACATTAATTGATGCTGCAACCAGCAATGAAAGGGCCCTCGCACCCGGGCTCACTGCCACCCGGTGGCCATAGGTACAGCAGGCTTTTAAAGTGGTAAATATAGGAGGAATATGTAGATCGGACAATGCATGTTTGAATTTCCTGTTGCGAGTAGGTGGTGCTATAATTTTAACGGAATATTGGCGTTTAGATGTGTTCAGGCCAGGACTATTATAAAACGTGTGAAGACTGTTTGAGCATGTTTCTAACATGTTTAGCATGCAATGGCATATTTTGTGTTGCTAATAGTGCTTCACAGTGTTAAACACGGCACTTCCTATTGGCTGCAGGTGGCGGTATGACTATAACTGAATCTTGGCAAGTAGATGTGTTCAGGTCAGGATTCTTCATCAAACATGTCAAGTTTCAGGCAGATTGGACACTGCATGTCAGTTAAATCAACTTCACTGCATTAAGAGCATGCTTTAACACTTATGTAAGTGTGGCTAGCATGTTTTAGTATGTTTTTAGCAGTTGCCAGCCAACTGAAAACTTGATGACGCTTTTTAATACGTTCCTAGGAGTCCATAACAGTGTTAACCATGACACTTCCTGTTGCTAGCAGATGGCGCTATGGCTATAACTGAACATGGGAATGTAGATGTGTTCAGGACAGAACACCTATCAAACGTGTGAAGTTTGGGGCAGACTGGACATTGCTTGCCTAAGTTACATCAACTTCCTGTTTCATGAAGAAACATCAAACTTTGTCAGGTCGCCAGGGACACGACAGTCGCAATTTAACGTCACAAAGGCCTTATGATAACCCTCACCAAATTTGAAGATGATCTGATTAAAACTGTAGGAGACTGGAAATGGCAAGAACTGTACAAAAATTATACAGGAAATTCAAATAAAGTACTTTCTGCTGGGTTTTGGATTTTGTACCAAGATACTTTTTTGTAGGTAATGGTGTGTTACGTGTGTACCGTTTTTTGTACATGTCACTAAAACATAGATCAAAGTGCACTTTTGACATTTAACAGGAGGCGCCTTAAATTAATTTTTCCATACTCACTTCTGAAACTCATATCAGATGTGAATTTTCGCCTGTTCTTATGCGTGTGCTAAGTTTCATGAATTTTAGAGCATGCTCAGGCCCTCAAAAATGCAATTCACTTTGGAGGAGGAGGAGGAGGAGAATGAGAAAGAGAAGAAGAAGAAACAGAGCAATTCTCTGGCCCTAATAAGATGACCAGATCAGTAATCAGATGTCAAGCAGCACCTTTTGATAACAAACACTTCCATCATAACTAAAGGTTTCTGTGGAGTATTGCTCAATGGGACAAAGGCATGACAAGAAACCTTTGTATGATGCAGGCAGATTCTTAAAAGAAAACACAAAGAATCTGTAGAGACACACCAGAGTCCAGAGTAATTTGCCCTTCATGACTCACACATGAGAAAGAGAGGGCGAGAGAGACAGATACAGAGTCAGTCTCAGGGGGAGACAAAGCGGTCCATGTGTCCGCGCACTGCCTGCCTCCTGGATACGGTCGCTAGGTAACATGAGGAGTTGTTTGAGTGTAAGAGACAGACTGTTCAGCACAGCGGGGGACCCCAGTATGAGGCCAGTGGCTAGAAACTCACACACATACAGGGGTCGTGGCGTGTCTTCAATAGAGGTATTAAAATATCATAGCAGCTGGAGTCAAACCTGCTCCGCCCACAGCCAACCAATACATGCATTCAATGGACCTTCTGTACAGTACAGCGCTTCCAGCTGGAGCAATGTGGGGTTAAACACTCTGATGATGGGTGAAATGAGAACAGACATTTCTCTGAAAATATGGGTTAATAGCTGCATGCAAGCCTGAGCCTGTTGCTCTCACAGCAAACCAGATCTGACAACAGCAGACCAGACCATATCATACTCTACTATACCAAGTCTATTGCATATCACACATATCACATTAGACCAAACCAGACCAGACTGTATCATACCCTACTTTACCTGTCTAGTCTACTCTATTACCATATACCATATCGTACATCATATCATAGCAATCTAGTCTAGTATATTGCCGTTCATACAGCAAACCATTTACCAGACCAGTTCAGAGCATCCATAATTTATCATACAAGACATGTCTAGTCTATAGTACCATACAATGCTTCTCCAGATCATATCATATATTATATCAGATCAGATCACATCAGTCCAGTCTAATCTATTGTAGTTCATATAATATCACATATGATACCAGACTCTATCAGTTTAAGTGTGCTGTATACTGTCCTGCACACACACAACAGCAGAGGGGTTGTGAGAAGATCAGAAATGCGTCACACACCAGTAATGCACATTGAGCTGGTGAAATCAGTGTAGTAGTGCTGCAAGTCTTTTCTAAAGTGTCTGTCACTGGACTGCTGAAATGCCTCTCTGCCTCTATCTGATGGGAGGTTAAGGACCTCTTCTCACTCACACACACACTTCTGCTACTCCTGAAAGGAAAGCTGAAGAGGCAGACAGAGCTCTTATCGCTCTTAAAGTAGAAGAGAAACTCTACTGGACTTTCTTACATAGAAATGAAGGAGAAATGTCCGTTATCAGCAGCTAAATGTTAGAGAAGATGCTTCCCTCACACAGGAGTAAAAGCTGCTCATGTTTCTGTCAAATACATCAATATGTCTTGAAAACATCTGCAGAAGGGCAAACACATTCATACAGGTGAGATCACATTCAAAACACACCATACAGATGGGAATTATGAATAATTAATCCCAGAAACTACAGCATTAATAAAAGAACAGAGGAGGAAGAGATTTTACAGCGCAGGACAAACATTCTGACAGTATGATCAAACACACTTAAAATCTCCACACCTTTTGACCAATGAATTTCCATGATTCAACCATGACTTTTCCAGTCATTTATGATTACTGAAGGATTTTGAATAATTATCTACAAATTGCAACTTACAAAGAGCAATTTCTAGAATACTAAGAGCAGAACATAATTAGAAAAACTAGCATAACTAAACTTTTTAGGACTGTATTACCAAATTAACCTAATAACTGAATACACACATATTTTCTTTGAATTATACACATACTCACAAGAATGTGTCATTTGAAAGGCGAGCTCTGAAAGACTGCATATAACAGTTGAGTCACATGCACTCTGAAAATGTCAACTCTCTTTCTGTGACTCACAATCTTTCATGAAACTTTCAATTATCAAATGTGAAGCATTGTCCTTCAGTGGCCCCTGTGTTCAGCAGAGTTAGCACAGAGATGTTCATTTCCATGCAGTAAAATTGCGTCGTATATCACCGCGTCTCTAGGATCTCGTATCATGTACGTGGACATACAATCTTCCTACCACCAGAATTCACAACATGCACACCCGGCTTTATTCTGTTTGATTGGTCGGTTCATTTCAAAATGTTTCCAGAGGTTCTTTTGTTGCAAATGTACATTTCATCTTTGTAGTAAAATTTTAGTTACACACTGCCATTTGTAAATAATAATGGTACAAAATAAAATATTTTGTCACAAAATAATAATCAAATAAAAACTACCGTGTTCTATAAATGATTTAGAAATATTTTAGAAGTATATAAATAATACTAAAACAACACTGCCTGACGCTACAGGCTGGGACCACACATGCACAGAGGATTTCTACTTCAGTTTGTATTAAATTTAGATTAAGTGTATGTGTGGAAAGGGAAAATCCTGGCTTCTCCTCTACCTCTAAAACTCATTCACTCTCTGGGATTGCAGCTCAAACATCAATAATTCACCTTTCTCAAAGAGAAACACATTTATGATTTGTATTTGAAATGGAGTTACAGCAGATGTAATCCAGCCTGACCGGGCTGGATCTATTTCAGAGAGGCCCAGGAGAAGAGAGCAGAGGAATTCCCTGTATTACTGGCTCAGGGTGAGAATATAACGCATGAGTGAATGAGCTCTCATCTGATCTAGGATCAGGTCACATCAGAGCTCGGCAGAGAGTGTGCCACATTTCCACAGAAATGCACTTCCTATGCGTGCTTGTACTAAAGTGTGTACATGTGGAACACAGCACATTAATGCGACTTCTACATGTAGTTCATATATTTTTATTTTCTGTTTTCCTGTTTTAATGGGTAAATTAAATTAATTCATTAAAAATAATGTTAAAATAAGCCCTTTGAAATGCATTATTTTTCTCAAATTCAGCTTTATTTTTACCAAAATCTGTTTTCCATTAATTTTCTGGATTCCATTTTAATGGTTTCGTTAAGTATTAATAATGAAACGCATCTCTAAAATGAAATTAAATTACATTAAAATTAATTTATTATTATTTCATTTTATTTTTTCCTCAAAAGTACTGTGTTGTGTATAGTGGTCGACTTGGCAATATATCGGCCGATATTTGGCATTTTTTAAATAAGTTTTTTTTTTCAGATACGTTTTTCTGCTTGGTCCGACGTGTTCGAGGCCTGACTTTTATTTTGATGGCACTGAGAACAGCAGCGCCTGAGCGAGTACAGCTCACATTCTCCCTCTTGTTTACTGTCGTCATTAACAGTTCTGTTTAATACAGATAGAAGTCTGTCTAATAACCAGAAAGGACAGTTAAACAAAGGAAATAATTTATTCAAAAAGTATCATAATGATTGCTTTTATATTAGGCCTATTATAAATGCCATTTTTGCCACTTGATATTCACAGCCACTAGTTTATATCATATTTTTCATATATCAACATTTGATTTAAGTTTACTGACCTACTTTTGATGCGAATTTTTGTAAATTCTTTGACGTTCCACATTATTCAGTAAATTCCATTTTTATGACTGGATTGCGTGATTCTATCCATGTTTTCGATCTCATGAAAATCATAGGGCCCTACTTCTACATGAAACTACTTGCACAGAACATTAAAGTAATGTTTACTAACGGTTTCTTTCTTTCTTTCTCTCTTTTGTATGTTTGTCTTTTGTTCCATTTCAGAATAAAAGCTGTTTTGTGTCTTTTAGTACATATATTGTATTCCAACATTCAATTTGAGTCTGTGTGAGTACATTTTCAAATCCCGTTGATTTTGACTGCTTGCTAGAGAAAGGCTCTAATGATGCATCACAAGATGGACATTACAAGTGTTTTCTCTCTTGTGGGAATCAATACAGAGACACTGGAGACTGATTCTCTAGAAAAATCTGCTGACCATTTTATCCGCCAAGTCAGATGAAGCAGAAATTACAGTTCTGCGAACAGACTCTCAAAAACATAGATGAGACAGATTGCATTCAAACTACAGCTGCTGCAATCGGTTATTATGATAACTAATTTATCTTTGCTTAAAATAATTAATTACTAGAACAGATTACAGAAAAAAAGACTGTGATTTCCTCTCCTTTCATAGTGTTAAGAAACATCTGTGGCTCTGCAACAGACATGTAAATATTCATGAGCCCTTGGCTCTTCATCCAACCAGGGCAAAAGATGAACTGATGCATATTCTATAGCAGACCTTGGCATGTCCATTGTTACCAAGCTGCGGAAGGTCAGGGAAGCTCAGAGCGAGGGGATGTTTGACTGGGACGGGAGGGGGTTGGGGGGCAGACGAGTTCTCTCAGAAGGGACAGGTCTGTAGGCAGAGACCTACAACAACATCCATCAGAACGTCAGACAGATCTGCCATGGAGGACAATTATGGGTCATTTTGTTAAAAGGCGTTTAATGTATCGAGGCTGTGCAGAAACTCACAAAATCCATCACATAAGCTATTGAATAAGTGAAAATAATCTCCTTTTAGGTACAGAAAGGTACTTGGAGAAACGAGAAACACTTTTGTCCATGAGAAAATGTTATAGCAAGTGATTGCATCATTGGTACACTTTGCTAATCAGGATGTCTTTTTTCCTTTTTATAAACACCCCACCCCCACTCTCTCTTTCACTTATCTGCACACTAATTATATTAATCAACAGAAAAAGCGGTTAATAAACCTGCTAATTGGTATGTAAATAAGATCCTCCTGACACTAACCGTGCCACAACAACTTTAATTTAAATAAATATAAATATGTCAGTATTCATTTAGCTCGGTGACGACTGCCAGCGAGCGGCAGAGCAGCCGATATCAGCCCTCCCCTCCTCCCTCCAGCCCCTGCAATCTATTCATCTCATTTTTCTTCATTCCTTTGCAAAAGCGTCTGACAGCATCCAAGAGACTGAACCGTCTCCACCAGCAGCAGCCAGTAAAAGCACATTTCCATCAGAGCTGACCGATCGATAGCAGAGCAAAGAAACAGAGGGAGACAGACTGAGAGAGGTGGAGAGAGACTGTGAGAGAGACAGACAGAAAGAGGATAGTTATAAACAGGGGTTTGAAAAAGTTAAACCTTTATTTTTTACTTTTATATTCAATAAATATTGATATTTTTTATGGAACTGGCATCAACAGCATTTTACAATAATTTTAAATCTATTAAAATTAAAAGTAATATTTTAATTATTAAATATTAATAATCACACGTAAATTTTGTATATATAAATATGAAACTAAATATAAAAAAAAAAAAAATATATATATATATATATATATATTTTTTTTTAATATTAGATTTTGAACATTCTTGGTAATAATTAGTAATGAAGGTATAAAGTAACCAAAGCAATCAATGTGTTAAGATTAGCATGAAGACTTTAATGCAAATAGGAAACGCAAATACAAACTGAAACAAATCAGCAAATGCGTTGGAATTTTGACTGTGATTTTACGCGAGCACTGTGCTGTTGCGCCTGTCTGTTTGGATTTCTCCACGAGATTTCTGCCACACATACTGAGAGCCTGAACATGTCTCTGTTAATTTATCATCCACCATTTACATTTAGCTGCAATAGATCTAATTAAACCTGGATCTTTCCACATCGGATGTTCAAGTAATGGCTGCTGACTTGTTTGCAAAAAAAAAATTACACCTTAGATCTTCCCATCTGATAAGATCACTTAAAAATATTGTGTAAACAGGGTAAAAGAGATTATCAGAATTAGTGAGCAAAAGAAATGCAAATATATAGCATGGTAAGGGGAATGAGAGAGATGGAGATACAGAGAGAAACAAATGGAGAAAGAGAGGGAATAACATCTGAAAGAGAAAGATGAGAGAAAGGAGCGAGACAGATGGAGAACAAGAAACATGGATGGGGAAAACAGATGGAAAGAAAGAGAGAAAGACATAGACGGAAAAAGAGATGTAGAAAGCGGGAGAGGTAGTGAGGAAAAGAGAAGCAGAGGGAGAGAGAGGGGCTTTCTGTCATTTTCTACGTAATGAGAAAAGTAATGGCATTTTTACTCTTTTCTCTCCAGACTGTGATTGGAGGTGAGGGCCACACAGAAATTCACATCAATCCTCTTTCTCTCTCTGGCTCTGGTCAAAAGACAACAGAGCTGCCTATTTAGGGAACAATTTCAGCCAACATAAGCAGACACTTAACATGAAGACAAAACCGTGCAGCCCCAGAAAACACGAACATAATTTAAATACTGTTTTATTTTTATTCATCAAAACAAATTCTGAAATTAAAATGCATCTCAGATATATTTCTGAAGGATCATGTGACATTGAAGATGGGAGTAATGGCAGCTGAATATTCAGCACTATCCAAACACGAATAAAATGACATAATAAAAAATAATTAAAAAAGGCAAAAGATTGTTTTAAGAAAAATATTACTTTAAATGTATAATTATTCAAAATATTACATATCAAACAAAACAGCCTACACTACCTGTCAGAGAAGTACTCAATCCAAAATAAAAATGACCAACACAATGATTTTGCTGGTAATTTAGAAACAAGCAACACTGGAAAAAAATAGTGTTTAACTGTAAATTAATAACTAAATTGAGATGTAATGCAACAGCCAAAGACTTACACCTGGTGCATGTGCACATAGAGTGCAACACTAAAACTTAAAATAATAATAATACATAAAGATACATAAATTACATATACTGTGATTTAAAGCTAGCTGCCTCCTCTCACTAGGGTTTAAAACAGACCTTTTCTCTTCACAAAACAGATCTGCTTTGAGTGGAATCTCTCTCCACCTGCCCTCTTAAACAGCTCAGATCCTTCAAGACCTTTAAGAGGATCCCCATTTTATCAGAGAATGTAGATGCGTAATAAGGTTCCAGACAAAGCAAAAATAAACTGAATCTCTCCTGTGTCAGTCTGATAATCTGCTCTAAAATGGAAATGCATAAAGAGCTTAAGAAGAAAAGAAATGAATTCAATTACATCTTCTTAATTATATTCATTTTCAGTGTTTTCTTTGAGATTAGTTCCTAATCTCTTTTAAACTCTGTTTCAATAATAGTATGACATATTCCATCATGATAGAAAACAATAGCTAGATGTCAGTCAAATCTTTACTTTGCCCTCTTTCACTTGCAGGGTAACTGTGCCAGCTGTTTTTTTTAATAGCGCAGCCTTTTCTGTCATGGTAGACACCGGAGTTCTTATTTGAATCTGGCAAGACATTGCTGTATTTATTTCATCTTGGATTAACATGACAGCTAGTTTTGTCAGGGGGGTCTTTAAAATGACGGGGAGGAGCCGTTTGTGCCGCTGTAATTCGCACCGCTAATATACGAGAGAGATGTTGCTTTCTCTCCCTTATAGAGCAGAGCATCAGAAGATAAACACAGAGGAGGAAGACCTCTTTCTCTCTCTGTCTTCAGTAGTTTTTTCTCAGCTCCTGAGGCGGTATGTAAGTTTCAGATCTGTCTGTGTGTTATATCACACGCCGTTTGCAAGTGTCACAAAAGCTCTATTTCTGTGCAGCAGAAAAGCATAGGTTCTACAGAATTTCAACAGATAAAATGCTCATTTGTTGCAGAATCTGCACAAACATCTCAACACCACTACAACCTGCACACAACAATGGACTACACTACAAATACTAAAAACCAAACCTAACCCAAAATATAATACATATACACGCTCAAACTACTGTTCAAAATATATTTTTTTATGTTTCTGAAAGAAGTCTCTTCAGAGGCTGCATTTATTTTATCAAAAACACAGTAAACAATAATACTGTGCAATATTATTAAAATTAAACAACTAACTGGGTTCTCTTACAGGGGTCATGAGATGCTATTTCAAATGTTCCTTTCTCTTTGGTGTTACAAACTCTTGGTGCATGAAGAAGATCTGTAAAGTTGACTCTGTTCCCCCTTTGGGCTTGAACTGATGCTAAAACTAAGCACATTATTAACTTTACATTTATTTTGTGCTTGTGGTGTTTGGCCGATCACAAAGCACTGGGTCAGTTGGCCAATCAGAGCAGACTGTGCTTGTCAGGTGGAGGGACTTTGCAGAAAACGATGCGTTTGAGAGAGGCGGGGCATAGAGGACCTACAATAATGTACAGTATTTGAAAAATAATGTGTTAAATCATTATTAAAACATGTCAACATATTCTATTACAACAAATAAACAAAAAAATTCATATGAACCCTTTAATATATGTTAAAATGTCTTATTTCTGAGACAGCAAAGCTGAATATTCAGTAAATTTTTCCAGTCTTCAGTGTCACACGATTTTTCAGAAAAATCATTCTAATAAGCTGATTTGGTGCTCAGGAAATATTTCTTATTATTATCAGTATTGAAAACTGTTGTGCTGCTTGATATTTTGGTTAGGCTTAGTTTGCACTGTATATGCACAAACAAATTAGGGAACATAAGCATGCATTATTATACATGTAATAACAGCCAATATTTAAAAAATAATCAACCACTAACTGATTCTAAATGGTAGATTGTGTAGATGTCAGCATCAAGAAAAGTCAACATCTATGTGAATGAAATCACTCCTTATGTTAGAGCACCACTGATCACCACAGAATCCATCAGATCACATTTACACACAAACACAAAGTATGTGAGATCACAGTCTGCACAGGTGTTAAAGTAAATGCAGGACAGAGATGAGTCTCCTTCCACAGGTTTATGTTGTGGTATGTGGGAGTGTGTTGTCTCTGTACTCATCCTGATAAGATGTAATTCATACCCGTTCTGAGTCCACCACAAGAAGGTCTATCATCCTCTAACTCCCCCAATTACATTGACAACATTACAAATCTCCCACCAGATGACAACTGCTATAACCTGTGTCATTTTCTTTTTTTTTACACCACATGTAAGACTGACGACTGTTAGACTGTGTGTGTGTGTGTGTGTGTGTGTGTGTTTTGCCAGTCCCACCCACTGTTGGCAGCAGTTGAATGGGTTTCAATGTCTTTCATCCAAGATTTATAAAAATACCAACCAAAAAAGGCAGGACAGACGTTCAGAAAATGACTGTGGCAATGTGGGGATTATATTGTTCTCTGAAGCCTGGCAGCGTCCAGCTCTAGACACCAGTAAATCATGAATCTGTTTATCATTTGGAAGCTAAAGACTCTAATAATGATGACAGACATCAAAGGAAAGTTTGAATTTAAAAAAAGCTGAAGGACTAAATAAATGGAAGGAAGGAAGGAAGGAAGGAAGGAGGCGTAATCAGACAAAAACATGGTCACTCAAGAACTACAATCAGCAGGTGATGTCATTCGGGGGTGGACACAGCAGGTAGCCAATCACGCATGGCAGGAGCATTGTCAATCAAGACGTCCAACTGTGCACAATATCAGAGGGCCTACATTACTCCTGTACACTCAGTGTAAGATGGGCCATGCACAACACAAAAGGTATTACAAAGCAAATTAGAACTTTAATGAAAAATATTTTTTACCCTGTTAACCCTCACCTAGATGCCGGCCACGCTGAATGCTTTTTTGTTTGCACATGTCAATATTTATGAAAAGATTAAATAAAAAGAGACATAATCTTGATAAACTATTTCTAATTATAAAAGTCTAAGTCTAAGTCAATGGAATGCTTATAAGGAATGTATTTGCAAAATATGTGTAAGCAGTACACATCAAAACAATAAAAACGCAATATGTACCAGATTCATCATAAACGCATCTACTGCTGTATATCCCGGTTTAATTAGAAAGGCAAGGATCCACTGAACAACATCCCATAGAACACTTTTAGTCCAACGGAACAATAACATTCTAATATGGATGGTTATTCCTTTGTTTACATCTTGTTTCTTTGGGGAGAGTTATTTTTTGTATCCATTATGGAATAATGCTTAAAAAGTATTCTGGCACTCTCTTGTGACAGTTCGTGAGTTGTAATGTATGCTGTGACACACCTGTCATTTGATGGGGGGCGTAACTTAGCAATCAGTATTTACACAAATGTATATTTTTTTCCCTATTCAACATTTTTTATATGTGTGTGTGTGTTTTGTGGGGAATGTGGCTGTATCTGTATGATTACCATCTGTATGAGCACACATCAGTGTGTGATTACTGACTGAATGACCAGCTATCAGTGTGAATGCTGTCTTTATGAACGGCCATAAGAGTGTGACTATTGAATATATGGTTGGCCATGTGGTCACTGCAGTCACCAGGATACAGTACGTATCCAGACTAGATGGTGGATCAGCACCTAGAAAGGACATCTACAGCCCTAAAAAGACAGCAGAGACCAGGACAGCTAGACCTTGTCTCAGACGACCACCGGGACAAGACCACAAAAAACAGATGATTCTTCTGCACAATCTGACTTTGCTGCAGCCTGGAATTGAACTGCTGGTTTCGTCTGGTCAGAGGTAGGGATGGGAACCGAAAACCGGTTCTTATTCGGAACCGGTTTTGTTCTGTGAAAAGAACCGGAACCGTGAGCATTTTCTAAGTTTCGGTTATAAAAACGGTTCTTGTGCAACACGTGACCAAGCGCTGTGAGCAGCCTTGCGCCGGTGTTCTGAATATTCGCTGTTTCCCATAAAGGATGTCACGAACAGAATGACAGACACACCTCTCTGCCTCTTTAATAACGGAGCACATTGATTCCAATAACGCACATTCCACAGACTCGTTGCGCTGTCGCGTCTTTAATTGCCGAACACATTGTTTCCCACGACTGTATGTGCGCTCGCGCCTTTGATAACTGCACATCGTTTTGTCTGAGGCCGGCAACACACTGGATGCGTGGCGCAAGCGTCTCAGCTACGTGGCGTGTCCGTTTTGAATTCGGCTCCCATGTTAACAGGTTAGAGCTTGCAGACTGCCTGCGTGAGACGCGCGTCTCAGCCACGCTGGAGCCGCGTGGAAAACCCGTAAATATATTTATATTTTTGTCATGAAGACAAGAGCCTGGTCTGTCGGCGGTCTCCCTCTATGTCACCCACAGTAGCAGCAGCGGACCAGGCATGATTCTGGTGTGTAAAGACACAGAAAATGCGAAGCAGGCGCCACGCAGCAGAAACACCACGCAGCCAGTGTGTCACCGGCCTGACTGTTCATCTAACAGCAGCGGACTGCACCTGCCGCCACTAAATTACATTATATTTGTCCCATATTGTCATTCATATACATACTGGCTTCAACTTGGACCACTAAATAAATAGACTGCTATTGTTATGAAAGTATGAGGGTTAGACTATTTAGTGTACAGGTCATTTCATGACTGGTAAACAAAGTGATAGAAAATATTTATTTTAATGCATTTTAAATGTTTAAAAATGTGGAAACCACTCATGGCATCACACCATCTCCTGACTGCATTATTATTTGTAAAATAGGGACTTTATGGAGAGTGTGTATACCTGTTTATAAGTTTAACCGTTTATATTTCATTAATTAAGGGAAATTAATTAAAAAAGTGTCTCAGCCCTCAAGGGACTATTTAGCAGCTTATTCCTGCTTGAAAAGCAAAATGTTATTGATAGTGTAAAAAACAACAACTTTGAAACACATGCTGATTGATGGACTAGCATTACTCAACATTACTTACTACCTTCCAGCAATGAAGGTAAAATAGTAAAAAACATAGTTAATTTAAATGAAACCAGAAGCAGAACCAGAAAATGTAAAAAAAATTTTTTTAAAAACCCCACTTATGAAGATCTTTACACTGTAATATATGTTGCATTTTGACATTACCAACCTTTAATTTAAGTTGACAGTAAGTAATAAACAGTATTGAGCATTGAGTAGTTGAGTATTGTGCATTTTTCCTTACCACTATTTCTTAATAATTGTTTAATGATTTTAATGGAACCGAAATAAGAACCGGAACCGTTAGGTGGAACCGGAACCGGAATTGGAACCGGACAATTTCTAACGATTCCCAACCCTAGTCAGAGGAGAACGGGCCCCCCAACTGAGCCCGGTTTCTCCCAAGGTTTTTTTCTCCATTCTGTCACCCATGGAGTTTCGGTTCCTTGCCACTGTCGCCTCTGGGTTGCTTAGTTGAGGTCACTTCATTTACAGCGATATCGTTGACTTGTTGCAAATGAATGCACAGACACTATTTAACTGAACAGAGATGACATCACTGAATTCAATGATGAACTGCCTTTAACTGTCATTTTGCATTATTGACGGACTGTTTTCCTAATGAATGTTGTTCAGTTGCTTTGACGCAATGTATTTTGTTTAAAGCACTATATAAATAAAGGTGACTTGACAACTAAGGAAAATCCAAAATTCAGTATCTCAGAAACATAGAATATTACTTAAGGCCAATACAAAGAAAGGATTTTTAGAAATCTTGGCCAACTGAAAAGTATGAACATGAAAAGTATGAGCATGTACAGCACTCAATACTTAGGTTAGGGCTCCTTTTGCCAGTGCGATGTGGCATGGAGTCGGTCTGTGGCACTGCCCAGGTGTTATGAGAGCCCAGTTTGCTCTGATAGTGACCTTCAGCTCTTCTACATTGTTGGGTCTGGCATATTGCATCTTCCTCTTCACATTACCCCATATATTTTCTATGGGGTTAAGGTCAGGTGAGTTTGCTGGCCAATTAAGAACAGGGATACCATGTTCCTTAAACCAGGTACTTGTAGCTTTGGCACTGTGTGCAGATACCAAGTCCTGTTGGAAAATGAAATCTGCATCTCCATAAAGTTGGTCAGCAGCAGGAAGCATTCCGCGGTTATCCCTATTGCTTGTACACTTTTCCTTCCCTTCTTCTCTCTGTTAATGTGCTTGGACACAGAGCTCTGTGAATAGCCAGCCTCTTTTGCGATGACCTTTTGTGTCTTGCCCTCCTTGTGCAAGGTGTCAATGGTCTTCTTTTGGACAACTGTCAAGTCGGCAGTCTTCCCCATGATTGTGTAGTAGGGATCGGCGATATCTTATCGTTTGCAATATACCGTTGAAAATTCTCCTCACAATAAAAATTTGGCTCCTCACGATAATAACGATAAGTGTAGTTGATGACGTAGTTTTGTGCGCGCATCGTGTGTGCGCCCCCGATTCACTATTCACGTGCAGATGGCGGAAGGCGGACGCGATGCTGAAGAGGAGCTTGTTGTTAAGCGAGGAGCTACCTCCACAATTTGGAACTAGTTTGGTTACATCAGATGAGGAGCAAACTACCGTAATATGAAAAAAAAAAAAAAAAAAACTATCGTAAGGTAAACGATGGAACAGTCACGTTTTGTTTGACAAAAGATATGTTGCCATTCCAAGTGGTCGAAAAAGAACGATTCAAGCAAAGGATGCATAAACTGGACTACATAACGAGTGACTGGAGTTTGAACAGCTGTTGCATCCAGACAAGTTTTTTCCCAGATGACCACACGGGTGAAAACATCGCGAGCGAGTGGCTTGAAGCAGTTTCTTCAAGAATGGAATTTACATGAGGAGAAACAAGAGTGCCTGACAACGGACAGCGGGGCCAATATAGTAAAAGCAGCCACTCTAAACATGTGGACAAGACTGTCTTGCTTTGGCAATTGTCTATACATTGCTATTGGTAAGTTTACTCTTTCTCTCTTGTTAGTGTCAGTATATTTAATGCATGAACACGGAGTAAACATGAGCTTAATATTAACTGTATATATGAATTTGTTTCTGCATTAATAATGTGACTATGCAGTATTTTGAACAGTAATTCATCCCATTAGCTAATGTTTATATTATGTGTATTTAATATTGGCTGTGGAATAGTTGACCTTATTATATCAGGGAATGTTCCTCTCATAGAGTATAAACAACATTTGAAAGCTTACTTTTTCACTCTGGCTTTTGCTCATTTAGAGCTGTGTTAATGGTATGATAGGACATTAATAGTGTCCCTTAGAGTATGAAGTTGTCTGTGGCAAGGTCCTGATTTTGAATGTCTTGATGATTGTGTTATTTTATCTTTTGTACAGCACTGTGGTCAACTTTTGTCGTATTAGTATGTGCTTTATAAATAAATTGAACATAGAACATTAAATGTTAATTTTTTTTTTAGTTTCATCTATTTTCTACTGAACTTAAAAAAATTTCTTTTAACTTTTTTTTTTATTTATTTTATTAAAAAGAAACATAATTACATACTTAAATATAAACAAATTGTTTTGTTGTTGTTTTGCAGAGAGAAGCATGAGGGATACCAGAATTAACAGAGCTGTGGGAGTCTGTAAGAAGATTGTCAGTGTTTTTTCGCACAGCTGGAGAAAAAAATTTATTGTCATTTGTATCGTTATCGCAATAAATACCTGAAATTATCGCCATATCGCCCATCCCTATTGTGTAGCCTACAAAACTAGACTGAGAGACCATTTAAAGGCTTTGCAGGTGTTTTGAGTTAATTAGCTGATTAGAGTGTGGCACCAGGTGTCTTCAATATTGAACCTTTTCACAATATTCAAATTTTCTGAGAGACTGAATTTGGGATTTTCCTGAGTTGTTAGTTATAATCATCAAAATTAAAATAAATAAACATTTGAAATATATCAGTCTGTGTGTAATGAATGAATATAATATACAGGTTTCACTTTTTGAATGGAATTAGTGAAATAAATCAACTTTTGGATTATAATCTAATTATATGACCAGCACCTGTATGTCTGACAAAAAGAGGATGTACTTGACATGCAAAACAATACTTTTTTTCAAATCTTCTTTTTTTTCTTTTTATTACTCAAAAATGATTTTTATTGTATTTTTCTAGTGTTTAAATAAATCACTTTGAAGATGTCTAAGATTCAGTCTATTATTTTTCAATTTCAAAAGTATGCAGTGGTATGTATAATGGCTAAAAAGTTTGTAGCACCCTTACATTTGGTGTCTATTTTGCCTTAAACGGGGTGAGGGGGACTAGACAGTCTCAGAAAAATCTAATCTGGAGGAATCAAATTTTTTACATGGTATCTACTTCAAATCTGAAATATAAACTCATGAGACATGAGACTTTCAACCCATTAAATTTCTGGATTGATTAAGGACTGATTTCATGTATTTGTATATAAAAAAATTCTTCTTTCCAATGATAAATAAATCGTTGTCATGAACTGTTACCAATTTAAGTTAGGTGGGTCATTTTTAGCTGTGAGTCCCAAAATGGGGGAGCAGGTTAACAGGTTTAACAAATAAGTATTATTAAAATATGAATGATAACATTTAAAAAAAAAAAAACATACTGGGGCTCAACTTCAAAGAGAAAGAAGAAAGCCAAACCCCTCTCTTACTCCAAACTCTCTTTTTCTGACTACATCATGTCATGCATAACAAACATCAGTCTCTCCACCACAAAAACATGACAGACATCCCAAGTATCATCTCCAATATATAAACACTGAATAAAAATAAATAAATTACTTCACAAACCGATTCTTGTGAATTATTCACACATCATTAGATTAAACGGCATGTTTCAAAACATCCAAGCGCAGCCAGTTTGTGAATGCTTTCCAGACGTTTAAAGTTGAATCAACCAAGACCAAAGCAGAAAATGTTTAAGATCCTTTGACTCTCTGTTGGCTTTTTTTTCCTTTTCTTCATGAAGAGAAGTCCTCATCTCAAAAGGTGCATGCTAAAAGTGTGTGATTTGCTTGCATCTGGCCCACTTTTGTTAACCTGCTATCAGATGGGGCAGCTTTCAAAGAGAATGATCTGTGGTCTGAAGTTCCTTGGAGATTAATCTGAAACATTATTAAATGCTGCATAAATTGTTAGAGCAAAGCTAAGAGAATGAAAATGAAAAGAGAACGGGTGCCCCAGTGACCTGAGACGGAGAAACACAAACCCCCAGAGGAGCGTTCAGGCTCCAAAAGGCATAATGGCAGAAAAGAGGTTTTAATATGAGAAAAGGATAAAGAAGAAAATTAAACTGTTCTATCTGTCTCTATGGAGTTCCAGACGTATCTCAGTGTGTGCTTTAGGTGTGTGTGTATTTTAGGAGCATGAAGTTGTGTGTATTTGAGGTTGTGTGTTCAATGTAAGTTCATAATAATAATGCTCAGCGGAATCCAACTGCAAACATGTTAGCATCACCATTACAGCAGGCGCCAAGAACTTCTGTTTGGATAACCTGCAGAGAAGCAAACGACTCCCTCTGAAAGTAAGAGAGAGAGAGAGAGAGAGAGAGACAGGCTGGTTGCCAGCCTCCTATTGCATTTGATCAGACATCCACAACACACTGCCAATATGAATGAAACTCATCCAAGCTCATCCTTTCCTTACAGCCTCGGATCAATCCTTCACCACACACCTGACAATATCTACACATGATCCACATGCAGAAGAGAGGATCACAATATTCCAGTATTCTTTTATCTGAGATTAAAGCAGCTTTTCCTTGAGAAAATACTTGAGGCGGTGGTAACACTAAAGCAGAGGGTTTTCTAGGAATCAAAATCATTAATTTTATATATTTCTTTTAAATTGGAAAGATAACACCAAATTCCAGCAGGGAATTCCCAGATATAATCCCTACAGAGGCATCAAGGCCCATACTAGAGCATGCTTTACTTCTTAAAAAGTAAAACACATAAAAAACAAACAAACCAAGAACTAAACAATGACTCAAACAAAGAGAGAGAGGGAGAAGGAAGATTAGCGTGACATGAGATTCTGTAATGAAAAATAAGCTGTACAGTTCTGATTGAAAGGACTAATGGCTTTTATTGATCAACGCCACAGATTTTCTCTCTCATCTCCATTCGTAACTGACATCAGTTTAATTCAACTCAATTAAAACAACCTGCACTCACGATTTCTCTAACACCACTGAACCGGCTCTACCCACCATCTGGCTACATTCCACATCATTACCTCCTCTCCAGTCCAGTGACATCTGACAACAACTGATGATGTGACCATGGAGGACAGAGGTGAGACAGTCAAACCAGCACCAACTCTGAATTCAAGCCGTGACCAATTCCACAGAGTTTGTAACTAAAACACATTCAAGTAAACTAGTTCAAATTATGTAGAGATAAAAAACTGTGACATAACTATCTTGTCACAGCTGATAGGTTCTCTCCTGTATCTGTACCCAATGAACTCAACATTTGGGTAATTCTTCAGGGTAGCAGTTTGCAGCACACTTCAGAAACCCTCCACCTTCCCCAGCTCCACCTGTATAGATCTGCTACAGGGTGATCATGTATGCTATGGGCAATTTTCATGTAATACGTGCAGCAGCAGTATTTCTTACATGCTCACAGCAGCATGTTGTGGATGTACCGACAGTAGCATGTCTCGGTACATCCACAGCAGCAGCGTAGCAGATCTATTCCGCCAAGAACAAATACATTAACACTGTCATGCACATTACTATGCCTATCCCTCCGAGAGTTGTCATGACAAAAACAGATTTATATTTACTAATTAAAGGCCAAACTGTTATCATGTTTTAATGTGAAATGCAATCTCTAAATAATGTTTTTCTAAAGGTTGGCCCCTAAAAAGATCACACACCTTGCTTCAGTACAGCTTTCACGAGGATAAAGCTTTAAGAAACATCTTTAGGTCAAGGGGTTGAACTCATATCTCACTCTCTTCCTACGTCCATCAGGAAGCACTTCAACCCCTCTTCTCATTTCCTGCATCGGCTGTCGGACGGCCATCTGTTCTCTCACACAGACACAGAGGACACATGAAACTCCCACAGCTGTCTGGCCTGATTAAAGTACAGCACAGCATCTGCACACAGAGATCAGATTCATATACACCATTCGTCTGCTCAGCGGCACATCCCTGACTGTTATACTGTGAAATATCAGCTCGTCGAGGAGTCAAAGCAGTGAGCTATCAGATTCTGATGGAATCGGGCCTCCGCTGAGAGAGAAAAGACTCTTCGTCACACTTCCTTGTCACCCCAGAGAAGCGGGGCATTGTGGGACGACTGACATGAACACACCAAATCCATAATTCATGAGTCATGCTGAACAGCCTGGCAAACATGCTGCTCACAGCAACGACAACCCACCACTGAACTGTGTTTCCCGGCGAGAACGCTTCCCCCGTCGGAAGCGAAGCGGGAATTGTGCCGTGCGTCGAGAATGAATGAATATAAGCACAGTTGTTGTAAACTTGAGATCTCTTCCTCTGCAGCTGCTGCCACTGGCTTGTGAAAATCACACTGCTAAATGAAAGTGGACAGAGCGTGACTTACGACTTTTTTCTCTGTTCGTCTTTGCGATTGCACCTTTTTACAGACCTGTGAATGATCAAGAGCATCAATACAAAGAAAAAGACTTTCATCTCCAGACAGACAGAGAGAGAAAGCACGTTGTATCATCAGCGCATGGTAATTGTACAAAGCCTCCCTCTCTTCTCTTTGATTTCCGGCCGCTCTAACAATCTCTTTCTCACACTCTCTGTGTGCTGGAGCTCAGAATCGGAACTTTACCTTCAATACACTTCAGTTATTACGAGCAAAGTCAGGCACTTCCATAAAGGATATGACCAACTCCGGCAACAAACACAGCTGGGGAGACACTAGATGTGAGCTACAAACCAGCGCAGAAATAATCCGCTGAGATCACCATCTCGCTTTCATCCAGATCCTCACCGCTGAGGTCTGATCTCCACCTGACATCTGTAATACGAAGAATATCAAAAGAGAAAAAAAAAAAAAAAAAAGTGTTTTCAGTATCTCATTCTGTGTTGCATCATCACGGACCAGACCTCGGCCTCAGATGACATGCCCACACACCACCAACTTTCATAAACAATTAAATGAATTTTGTACAAATGGAGCACATTTGTGTCAATGAATCAAACTCTGAATCATATCATCAAGTTTAAATTCAGAGACACTATTATAATACTTCTGTCTTCGCTATCTTCACAGGTAGTAACACGAAAAGAGTGCACAAAACCCCTATACCAGCTGAACTCGATGAGCAAATAAAGGTACATATAATATCCTTGAGTTTCCACTCTTCTGAGGATTAGATTCATATCACATTTATCAGCCCCTAAATGTCACAAAAACACAGCAACGAGAACAAGACTGCAGTAAAAACAACCCATCTAAATAAACAACCTAGTCAATCCACTCACTGTATGGTCAATTTCCTGAATGCATTGCACCTCTTCAGTATGGAAAATTGATAGGAAGACAGAAAAGGATCTCCAAAAAGCATCTCTGTAATTTTGTTTAAACACCCAGTTCCGGTGTGAGAAAAGGGCACTGGAGTGTAAACACTCTCGCTGATGGGCCGAAGACTGCCACCACAGCCGACCGCTCTGCAACCATGGCAATTAGGGCTTTTAATAAGATGAGAATATTGCTGATAAGAATCAATTAGAGGCCTTTTAACTGAGGAAGAGCTGAGAGAGTCCCACTCAGCTTAGATCAACACACTCTCAACTCTCACAGGAATCAATCAGGAACAATCAGTTTTCCTAGTTAAAAATATCGAATCACCTCAGAAGCCAATACATCAGGGCTCTCAAACTAGCGGCCCAGAGATATTCCTTAAGTCTGACCAATAAATTAATTTTCACTCATTTAATATTACAATAGACGGTTAAAATACAAATGTAAACACAATTTTCAAAAAGAAAATATAAAAGAACACAAACCTCTCAAAGTGCTGATCAGAGCCAGATGGCACCTAAAGGCAAATCCTCCTGATTAGAGAAAGACCTGTTTTTATCTAGTCCTTCAACTCCATCAAAGGCCAACTTGCATCTTAAGATGGGTTGATTATGTGCAGTTTTTCAGATGTTTTTAGCTGAAGTGCAGAAACAGAACAGGAACAGCCCACCTGAAAAACCTTAATATAAATGTTTTGATCCATTCCAAATTTTTCTTCGATGAGACCTATAAAACAGTGCTGATTCTTAAAAGATAGGGTTGCGAATCTATGCAGATAGTAGTCTTTTGGTAATTATTAATTCAAAGAAGAGTAATTTGTTTCAGGAATCAGGATGCACTGGTCCTGGTCTATGTATGTTTTTGATTCACTTAAAGGAACCGGAGTCATTTGTTCGTGAAGAAAGTCGTTTTATCCTCAATCTATATTTTTACCTAGCTGACCAACTAAATGTTTTCCTATTCTTATAAAAAGGTCACTGTATATATGTCTGAGCTGTGTACACATTTGCAAGCATAGTGTTGTGTTAATGGCGTTTGGATTCAGATATGGTAATTCTGATGAAGGCTGTCAGTAATAACAGCTGCAGGCTGAAAGAAGATGCTGTTAACAGCTCCGGTTTCGCTTTCCTTTCTGCATGCAAACATTAGACTGATGGAGATAATGCCAGGGTATATTTTGCCTACGGTAGTTCACCCGGTCTCATCCTCATTCTCTCCCTGACTCTCATTAAACATACACAAACCAGCCAGTTTACTCAGAAAAAGAAAAGCTTTTTTAGAGTTGTCTGACATGGTTTCCTTTTGTTTCTGATCTCTGAAACAAATTGATTATAGTAAAACAATCACTAAGCATCTGAAAATCCTTCTCTGTGTCTACAGTGTGGAGGAGAGTGCCGTCTGTCTCGCCTCTCCTCTGACTGCTCTTGAAGTGACTTGCTAAAGAGAGGCTGAGGGTTCTTCTTCTGAGAGACAGTGAGTGTTAAATCAAACCCTTTGAGGAATCACAACACCACCCACATAGCAAACAGCTTATCAGAGCAACTCACGGCTACCATTACTGACATGACTGTTACATCCTGATTTAACTCTGCCAGTTACAAGGGTGTGCAGAACACAATGTGAGAATAAACACACCTCACACACACACACACACTATACTTTGCAAACAGAGAGTTTCATGATGACATTCACTGGTCTATGTCTGGTCTAATGTGTTTTGCACAGCTCACAGTCAAACGTTTCTAAATCTTCTACAGATGATGATCTACACTCTTCTGGCATATATGAAACTTCCACCGACCGACAGACAGACAGATAGACAAATATATAGCATAGGCGTGGGTGATATTGAAAAAAACTCACAATTGTTGGTTTTACTATTTTGCAAGTTGTCTGAGCATTACAGCCAAACCAACTTTCATATTATAAAGACAACACCTTTCAAGGTAGCAAAAGAGGAATGGCAGATATTTAAGCCAAAGAGGCCTAAGATATTTTTTGTTTTTATTTTTCAATAAAGAAACACATTTCAGCTACACATAATATACAAATAAAACATACACATTTTCAGATACCATATGTGTATTTAGCAGGAGCATTCAAGAAACTGAATGAATCGCGGAATCCAGTCATAAAAACGGAATTTACAGTTTAACGTGGAATGTCACGGAATTTGCCAAATTTTTTATGAATTAATCAAAAGTAGGTCACACACACAGAGAGCGAGAGAGAGAGAGAGAGAGAGAGAGAGAGAAATTATAAATGAAAGGGGTCATATGATGCGATTTCAATTTTTCCTTTCTATTTGGAGTGTTACAAGCTTGTGGTGCATAAAGAAGATCTGTAAAGTTGCAAAGACTAAAGTCTCAAATCCAAAGAGATATTCTTAATAAAAG
Organism: Carassius gibelio; assembly: GCF_023724105.1. NCBI lineage: Eukaryota > Metazoa > Chordata > Actinopteri > Cypriniformes > Cyprinidae > Carassius > Carassius gibelio. Next base: position 19,426,274 of record NC_068405.1, on the reverse strand, counting down.
TTAAGATTCCCTAAAAAATTCAGATTTTTGTAAGTCACCATCATTGAGATTGCTCTGGTCATTCTCACTTAGCTACCTATAAGTAATGCAGGCCTGAATCCCATTGCACGTTCATATAGACAGTTTTCTAGATGCTACCAAAGCGGTTTTGTGAATAACACTTTTTGAGATCCACACCTGCAACTAAATGTGGCTGTCAATCTCAATAACTGACAGTGTAAATGTGGCCAGAGAGAGAGCGACCAACAACAACAAAAAAAGTCTGAATTCCAGTTCTCTTGGTCCCTGCAGGAGACAGAATCAGATGAGAACATGTGACCTGCTGATGTGTAATTGTTATGAGTGTCTCTCTGCTCAGTCTGTGTGTCTGACCTCTGGCTCAGGTGCACCTGAGGGGACGTTATGTCTGTGAATTGTGCCAATAAAATGGCGTACTGTTGTACCCAGCCCTGTATGACGGGCATCAGGACCCTCTGTTACCCGCTGAGGTCACAAACAGGCCCAGCTCTCATTCCCGGCCATGTGATGATTTCATCCTCGGGCTGAGATGCATCATTCAGTGCCTCTCGGGGAGCAGATGGCAGGATGAGAGGGGAGGGGCCGTTTCCCCAGGAACGAGAGGACCGATCTCTCTCTCCCTCTCCAGAAAGTGAGACTCTTCATCTGCGCTCTGCTTGATGAGCCTTTAAGAGTCTTAAATGGGTTTTTGGCTCTGTGGCTCCACAGGAAGCGGCCCACCTGAGTCCCAAATGACTTTTCTTTTAAATGGCTGCTTTATTATCAGTGCTCAAGTCAAATTTTGACGTGTGGATCATCTTGGGGTTCTTTTCTCACTTTTCTCATTGGCCAAGTTAAGGGTCTCTGAGGAGGACCGATGAAAATCTGACAATGTTCCCTTCTAGAGCTCATTTTCACCCGATCACACACAAAGCAGTGTCTTCGACAGAGCTGGGCCTCTGTTGGTCTAGCACGGCCAGATTTTTGACAATCTGCATAAAGTCTGGTCTAGTTTGCAGCTTGCTCTTGCCAAGAACTGCCTAATTAGACAAGAAACAGCATCTAACCAACATGTCAAAGGACACAGCTCACGTTTCACGCATCTAATATGTGTGCAATGATCTTTGTGGTCAGAATTTATATGTATTTAAACGTATCTAGTGATTATTTCACACAATATACAATTCTGCTTGTGGAAATCTCAACTGAATGTTTTTAAAGCCACAAACCTTAAGTGTTGGCAAACCAAGTGACCATGTGACCAAGATTTTAAGGCAACCAGATTTAATAAACATAGCTATGTCTGAAAGCCAAAGTCACATGAGAGAGAGAGAGGAGAGAGCAGGTGTGTGTAGGTTTTTCCCTTCACAGAACACAAATCTCTCCTCACAGGCTGTCTCTGCAACAGCCTGTGACTCTTTTGATTGACACTTAGCCAAAACAGTTCGGTAATAAGACTATATTTCTCTGATACAAAGACTTTTTCAATATATTTAATGTATGAAATACATTTGGTTTATGTCTTTAAATTCGGTTTGAATTGCATTTATGCATAAGAGACATACTGACCATGCACTTTTATATATCAATGTATTCCTGTTCATCAATATTTTTGGTCAAACTTTCCCCACTTTCTGTGTTTTACCCCTGCCTTGTCTCCAGGCCACTGTGAGAACAGACTGGAAAACAGTATTTTACTGAAGACCAAAAGAGAAGTGGAGCACATTCGATATGTCCTCCCGTACAGGCCAAAGCCCAAATTCAGCAGTGGACAAAAAGGACTGTGGAAACACAAAAGAGCTGGTGCCGAATTTTAATTAGCCACTTAAAGAATGAAAGATTCTGCTCCCAGTTGCCCTTGCCTTCTTAATGACAAGGAACTTTGAGCAGCTTTCCCAGGCACTCCGCCAAAACACTCAGTCTATTCTTTTCTCTCTCTCTATCTGTTCTTTAATTAATCTGCTTTTCTCATTTGTAAGGTTTTGTTCCAGCGGCTTCACTGTTTGTGCTCGGCGAAAGAGAGAATGACTCTTGAACACAAGAGAGAAAACTCAAAAACTCTCTCTCTGCTCTATTGTCACTCATGGCATCCTCTCTGTCAAAACCATCTGTTCCTACAGACAATGGTGTCATGTCTGTGAAAAACGGCCCAATTCAGGGCTTTATTTCATTGGTCGTAAAGCTTAATGTGGCTGGAAGGCTCTCAGATATCTGAGCTATGCAGCGCACCAGAAGTATCCAAGCTAGTACATACTAATGAGCAAGTGTGTTCATTTCATACTGGACATGGTGATCAAAGATTCTTTCAACTAATAATTTTACCCAGAATTGCAGAATGCAAAAAACTGGTTAAAATGGTTCAATAATGACATAAAAATGCCCCATACAATCCTCAGGCTCATGACCAACCACACAACGCACAGGAGGACACAGCAGGTGGATTCACTTCTACTGATAATCGGCATAAACGAGAGCAGAAATCAAAATGCCCTGATCTGCCAGCCTCTCATTATCACTTTAATTAAAGCAGTTTGGAATCTACAGAATTTCCTGTATCGCTAAAGGTCTCTGGGAATGAGGGGAAGGGTCTCCTGGTGTCTGGAATGAATGAAGCAAAGAGCATTTACACAAGGATTCAACACTTTCTTTAAATTCATTTGTTCATGGGTTTAAATGTCAGAATTGTCCAGAGGGCTCTCTTTCACGCTCTCTCTCTCACACACATTCAAAAACACAAATGAAGGCTACTTGTGCATTTTCTCATTTATATTTTAATACTATGTTCAAATTTTTTTTTTCTGTATATTTAAAAAATAATTTTAAAAATGTTTGTCTTCAAATTTATTTATTTTTTTTTTTTATTTAAAACCATATTTTATATTTTATTTAAAATACATGTAAATAAATGTTAATTAAAAATAACAAAAATACTGATTTATTTATTCATTTGTTTATTATTAATCAGTAACATTAAATTGTCTGTTAAAGTCAGCTGACAGTTTCTGACCACTTTGTTCTGTACTTCCTGTCCCTCTGAAGTAACTGCGGCAGCATTCATGCCAACTAGACTGATGATACATCTTTACTCTCTCTGTCTTTCTGTCTGTCTCTTTCCCGGCAAATGTGTTAGCTGTGCCCTTAGTGTGAGTGCAGGGGTCAAATCTTACAGCATAAATCAACACGGTCACTTCAGTCCTTTGTCTCAAAACAAGAGAACACACAGTCCATTCTCTGAGATAATGAATCCTAAATTATTGTTTCTGATGGTGGAGACGGATAAATGCAGGTTGCAAATGACTCATCATCTCACAAAGCTGACACGACTGCAGACAGACCTAAATTATATCAATTAAACATCACCTGACTCTGAATTGGCACTGTTCTCAGACGAGTCTTGTGAAATCTGCAGCTCTCAATGTACTCTCAAGCCCTAAAATGTGCCTCCATTGTTAAAGGCAATATTCAAAGACCCTCCATGCCTATGCTGCCAATTCTCTATTTATATTCCCTATTTTATATATATATATATATATATATATATATATATATGGCAAAACTGTCATAACTGTCATTTATTCCTATTTATTCTGGTGTGTGTGTGTGTGTGTGTGTGTCTGTACAGTGGCCAATTAGAACAGCGCAAACAGCTGTGAATAAACTCACACACAGTTTCACTCTGGAAGACTTTCAATTACACTGGCCAGTGCTCACACAGACACACACACACACACACACACACACACACGCAGTCATCTGGGAGCTCAAACCATGATCCATACTGGAGTGCATCAAACTCTCCTCTCTTATTCCTCTCTCAACACACACATTGTGCAGATTGAGCATAATGGGTGCTCATGTTTTGAGAGATGCTGCCAGTGTGTGTGTGTGTGGAGGCACTAAGGTCAAGCTGGTTAATGAAGCACTCTGTTAGTGCTAACGATGATTACCTCTCCACCTCGCCTAAACATTCATTCCCCATAATCACCACACACACACACACACACACACACACGCTCCAACCTCACAAAAAAAATGGTTCAGGTAAAAGTTTCAGAAACTGAAGACTTGCACCAGTGATCCCCGTGGAGCAGGTCAGTGACATTTCGGAAGGTTCGAGATTTGAGCGGTTAAAGACTTGAGCTACTAATCAAACTGGTCATTTCAACAGAGCAAGGCAGTTTTCCAATATCAGTCTCCTTTAAATATATAATCCTTCTGTCACAGGAACGATTCTGCTGAATCACAGAGGAAGACATCTGTGTCCCCACTTCTTCATCATTTAAAGACGTAGCTGTTCTTTCCTGCTCTGTTAGCTTCTCATCTGCACTCCCTGTTAGTTAATGTAGATCAGCGTCTTTCATCATTCATTGGCTCTGGGTACTGCTGGCAGCGATCAGCAGACTTGTCACTTAAGTGTGTGTACTATGATTGACTCTGGGCACATTTACTGAAGATCAGTAAACACAATCGAGAGAACAGAGCATAACACAATCCGCTCCAAAGGAAAACAACAGTTTATTAATACGGAGCACAGATACCAATCAAGATAGCATTATCATACTGCACACACATGCTAATGTAAAGTAATAAAATTAAAATAAAAAAATATAAAATACAAAAGGTAAAAAAAAAAAAAAGTTTACTGTATATTTATTAACAATAAATATCAATGTATGTAGAGCAAATACTAGCATTGGATGTATCCAAAATGAAGTTGAGTAGATTTATCAAAAAAAAGTTTTCAACAAAAAGACATGAGCATTCTGTCAAATAAAATAAAACATGCTTTCAGAGATGTCTCCAAAATGAGGCATGTTAGATTTAACAAACTTCTAGAGAAGTACCTTTTTCTTCTTAAACATTTCATCCCTTAAAGTATGGCTACATTAGATAGGAACACACAGTTTAAGTGGAGAGGCTGTTCTGTAAAGGTCACACGAGCACTTAGGCAGCAAGAATAGTCAGAAACCATCTCCTTGATTCTCGCTTTTGCCACTGTAACTTCAGGTCGAAGACAATCTAAAGCTTCCCATTTTCTTCACACACCAACACACACACACACACACACACACACACACACACACACACACACATCTACCTACCTGTCCGTGTGATTAACTGTATGACTGATGATTTGATGCACTGAACAGAAAGCTGTAAATTACTCAAAAGATCCATTTGTGTTTGACGTAGACCCTCAGAAGGAGAGAGCAGAGCAAAATAAAGGGTGGAAAAATAATTACTAATAATAGTAAAATGATTTTAAGCATGTTTGAGGAGCCTGTAGTTCATTTTTTACCACTGAACTAAAGACCCAGATTGTATTAACAGCTGTTACAGCACAAAAACCTTGTAAAGAAGCACTAATTAAAGACGTGTTGAATCTTGCCTTCTCTGTCTGTTCAAAAAAAGAAAAGAGCATGATTCTCACATTTTTGACCAATTAAAACCAGTTTTTATATTTTTCAATTAACAAACTGTTAAAAGCACGGAGAATCATCTCTGTGTATACAGAAACTTCTTCTTGGACAGGTGCACATGGACAAGCCGTCTTCTCTGCCACCTGCAGGGATCCGGGTCATTAGAACCACGTGTGTCGAGCAGAAGTCAATAAGCAAAGCACGTGGAAATATACAGGCATAGATCAAGTTTGTTGATTAAAGCCACATACAGAGTCAAATCTCCCTCCTTTAGTTCGCCTCATTTCATTTGTTATTTATGGTGATAACTACAGAAGTCACTAAAGAGAAACTGAAGTAGGGATGGCTTTTTCTGAAATTTCTAACTAAGCCCGTTATATTTATATTTTAAGAGGGTTTGCACAGGGAAATGGACATGAGAGGTGAGAAGAGTCCATTTACAACAGAACCGGAAGGTGATATGAAGAAAAAGTGAACTGTTACTTACATAAAGCAAGTGCAAAATCACATCATCCAAATAATGAATAAAAACAGAAAAACAGCACATCTTAGTGTGGGTTCAGGTTATGAGTAAAGAGAGTTATGAATTCTTTCCTCAGATTGCCTTTAGCTGAGCTGCATTAGAGGGTCAGAGGTCACCACAGACACAGAAATGAAACCTCACCCGCAAAATTCACTATAATTAAAACCTTTCCAGAGTCACAGGGCCACAGACATATTGAAGCTATCTGAAATGTCTCCCTAGGAAGAAGATCCCATGAGAAAGTCTGCAGGTTTTCCATGATTAATTTGATCATAACATTTCAGGTCAGCAAGACTTATAAAAATATAAAAAACAGAATACTCTTATTCACCAAGGATGCATTAAATGACTCAAAATTGACAGTAAAAACATCTATTATGTTATAAAATAGTTTTTTTGTCAATATACAAATGTCAAGCAGCACAACTCTTTTTACCATTGATAATAATAAGAAATGTTTCTTGAGCAAAACAGCATATTAAAATGATTTCTGAAGGATCATGTAATATTGAAGACTAAAAATTCTGCTTTGCCATCACAGGAATAAATGTGACCCTGGACCACTAAACCAGTCATAATTTGCACAGATATATTTGTAGCATTAGCCAAACATTCATTGTATTGGTCAAAAGTATAGATTTTTCTTTTATGGCAAAAATCTTTAGGTTATTAAGTAAAGATCATGTCCCATGAGGATATTTTGTACATTTCCTACAGTAAATATATTAAAACTTAATTTTTAATTAGTAATATCCAATGCAAAGCACTTTATTTAGACAACTTTAAAGGCAATTTTCTCAATATTTAGATTTGTTTTTTTTTTGCACCCACAGATCACACGAATAGTTGTACAAATATTGTCCTATGCTAACATCAATAGGAAGCTTATTTATTCAGCTTTCTGATGATGTATAAATCATTTTGATTAAAATGATTAAGAAAACAGACCCTTATGACTGGTTTTATGGTCCATGTTATACTATCAATTTAAATATTTTAAAATTGTAAATATTTTTCAAAATATTACTGTTTGTACTGTATTTTGATCAAATAAATGCAGCCTTGGTGAGCTTAAGAGACTTCTTTCAAAAACATTTTAAAAAAAAAATCTTACAGACACCAAACTTTTGAAAGAGAGTGTAATTCACAAAAGAAAACTGTGTCATCACACTACCCTCTCGTCATTTCCAGCCCTTTCTTTCTTCTGTGATACACAAAATGAGATGATCAGTAAATTACGACTTCAATTTCAGAGTGATTTTCAAACAAAACTATTGTTTGGCTTCAGAAGAATATGAAGCACAAGTCTTATTGGCTACTTTTATGGACTTGTGTCAATGTGATGTATGTCAAAATTTTGCTATTTGTGTAGCACAGAATAAAACAAAATCATTTTCTTTCTTCTGGAACATCAAGAGTGAGTAAACAAGAGCAGGACTTTCATTTATGGGTGAATTAATTCTTTTAATTTCTCTGTTCACTAGAGACGTTCACATAGCAGGAGACAAATGAAACATGAGGCTACTTAAGGCCAGATACCGTTTTTGAACTGTATGTGTGTGTATGTGAGGTCCTTCTAAGCCCGAATTTTCTGATATTACAAGAAAGAGCTTTGTTTACTCAGGATATTTATGCAAAAAAAAGCTTACACAGACAAACACCAAAGCACACACAAGCGTGTTTGTTCAAGTGTGGCAAATAAGAGGCTTTAGACAAAAATCCTCCTAATCTGGAGCAAGATGTTAATTCATCCACTCTGGTTTAACACTCTCTTTCCAGACACACACACAGGACAGAGGAAGAGGAAAAACAAGGACATAACTCTTTGTCTTTTAAAAGGACAGCCTGTGGGTGGAAGTCGTCTCAGGAGAGGCTCTGAGTTTATGTACCGAAGTACGTGAGCGATCAAACCGTAAAAGGTAGAGGGGAAAAAAATTCTGCGCACTCAGCACATACTCACTTTGAGACACTCACAATGAAGCCAATTAGATTTTCATTCTTGTCAGAGCTGTTCAGACCGCCAGAGTTCATATTCTAAAGACATAAAAACGCTAAACTTTGCAAATTAGAGTTAAGTCATAACTTCGATGAGGCAGAAGTGGATTAGAGCAGGTTAAAAGAATATCATATGTTGCTAAATACACATTAAAATCTATCCACAGCAAAACATCTCTGCTGTCAAACAGAATAATTGTGACTCCAAAACATAAAACTTAGCAAAACAATTTGTCAATGTCACTTCAATGTTGTGACGCTTAAAGGGATAGTCCACTCAAAAAAAAAAACTGTCATTTATTGATCTTCAAGAGGTTCCAAACCTGTTTGACTTTTCCTTCAATATATATATATTTTAAAGAATTCTGGTAACCAAAAAACATTTGGCCCCAGTGTTTCCCATTACTCACTCAGATCCTGGTAGCCCACCACGGTCCAATCTGTCCCACCGCTAGAGTTTCATAATGAACCAAAAATACTTTTACTCTTCTCAAAATAACATAAAATATTTCTAACATTATGTAATCGGTCACACAGATTAAAGGGATAGTTCACCCAAAAATGAAAATTATGTCATTAATGACTCACCCTCATGTCATTCCAAACCCGTGAGACCTCCGTTCATCTTCTGAACACAGTTTAAGATATTTTAGATTTAGTCCAAGAGCTTTCTGTCCCGCCATTGAAACTGTGTGAACTGTATACTGTCCATGTCAAGAAAGGTAATAAAAACATTTTCAAAGTAGTCCATGTGACATCAGAGGGCCAGTTAGAATATTTTGAAGCATCGAAAATACATTTTGGTCCAAAAAATAACAAAAACAACGACTTTATTCAGCATTGTCTTCTCTTGCAGGTCTGTTGTGAGTGCGTTTTAAGTGTAGTGATATCCGGTTCGTGAACGAATCATTCGATTTAACCGGTTCTTCTTGAACCAGTTCACCAAATCAAACTGAATCGTTTGAAACTGTTCACGTCTCAAATAAGCATCAATCCACAAATGACTTAAGCTGTTAACTTTTTTAACGTGGCTGACACTCCCTCTGAGTTAAAACAAACCTTTAGAACAGAGTGTATAACAATACCTAAAGCACAAAAGGCAGATCTTTTTCTTTTCAGAAGCACTGTTAAGAGCACAAGACAATTTATGACTCTTTAACTGCATTGCTCTTTCAGTTGAGGAGCTGCTGTCAATCACCGGTTGGTCATAGCTCTCTGAGATTTCTCCAAAAACACATGGGCCAGACAGATACCTCTGGGTATCACGGGTGCACTGGCCTGTTTCAGGATCAGTATCAGAGCCAGTACAAGATCACCACACATACATACTCCATTTACAGTGTGCTGAAGCCTAAATATCGCACAAACATCTGTTTAATGCTGCAGTTTTGGGTGTATTTCTGTAGTCCCTGTGGACACACAGGCATTCAAGTCATCAGCTCTTCTAAATGTCAGAGAGGGGGACATCATCTCATGGCTGTCTGCAAACCCTGTCACATGAAGAACCAAGAGAATTCAGACTGTCCACAAGAACATCTATCTTATTTTTTAATGTTTTACAAGGAATTCTCTTATGCTCACTAAAGCCTGGCTCACACTACAGGAGTTTTAAAATCATAACCGATTTTGAAATCTGGTTGCACATCACAGACTGCAAGATATCATTAAGATTATCATGCTAGAGGGAGCAACTAACGTGATCTTACGCAGCAGATCACCACCGAATTTTTATTTTATTTTTTATTAAATTTTTGTTTAAACAGAGGCGATTTCACTCCAGTGCTTCTATATCTCCTTACAGTTTTGATGCACTTTTGACACATTATACAGACAGTGGTGTTACTACAAAATGTCAAGAAACAGTTTCCTCTATCTCCACTATCCAACGAAGCCATACGTTGGCTGTTTCGCGGTTTTGCGCATTGGCTGTGAATACTGTCATAAAGCCATCATAATACTGTAATACTGTATCATCATAATTACACAATACTGTAATTATATAGCCATCCTCATCCTGGTTTAAATCATGTTTGATAATAATCGGGGCTGCCCTGATTTGTTTGCGAGCAGATCGGGAGATGTGAGATTCGATCGGTAAACACCTCACATTAGCAGATAATCAGGGTCGGACATCTGGACAGATCGAGGTGCTCGACAAGAGGTTTGCTCCAAATTCTCGGGAGGATGAAATCAGGGCTAAATCGGGCTAAAAACCCTGTAGTGTGAGCCAGGCTTAAGGCTGCATTAAAATAAAAATAAATAATAATAAAAATAAACAGTATGAACTTTTATAACAATTTACAATAACTATTCTCTATTTTAATATATTTTAAAATATAATTTATTATTTTGATGGTAAACTGAATTCTCTGTCTTCAGTGTCACGTAATCCTTCAGAAATTATTCTAATATGCTGATTTGCTGTTTAGGAATTATTTCTTATTTTATCAATGTTGAAAAAAGTTATCCTGTCTTTCACACTTTCAGTTTGTTTTTCTTAATTAGTAAAATGTGTGAGTTGAATCATGTAGACAACAGGTTAAGTAAAAATATTAAAATTCAATAGCTCATAAATATAGCAAAATGCTCCTTTTTATAGTTATTTTTTTAGCTGACTGATGAGCTTATGGACACCGAAAGGTCCATTTATCCATTGCTGAAATTTACGCGTCTTCATGGAGAGAGCAGGTCATGGTTGCTTAGCAATGGCAGATGCCTCAGGAGCGCAAGAGCCCGAAGGCTTTTGGGAAAAAATCAGAAAGCGGTTTTCCACGCATTTTTAGCCGCGATATGTGAACGGCCCCTTAAAGAGCACCAAAACTGTATTTATTGTTTGAATTTTGTTATGAATTTTGAATAATTTTAAAGCTGATACTTTGTAAATTAAAAAGTAAAAAAGCACAAAGCTTTTTGAGATTACTGGACGGCAAGTGCACTTCAAATAATGAAGTTCATGCATTAACAGAACACAGCATGGACAAAGATCTTGTTAAGAAGAAGCCTTATGATTATAAACGAGAACTATTAACGATATTGCCAATATCCACACAGATGACAGCTTTACCTGTTGTAGTTTGTTCAAGTTATGAACAAATAGACTCTGTTTTTCTGCACTTTCTCTTCAAGTCTCCATCATTTCTCTCTCTCGCGCGTTTGTAAGGTGTCTGTCAGCGCTGCTGCGCGGCAGATGAGGACTGTTTAAAACTCTTTTTCCCTGTAAAACTTCAGTGCGCATTCTCTAAATGCGCGAACATAACAAAAGATGTGAATGCAAAACAATCAGGAAAAAGGCATTACATGCAATTTTTTAAGGGATAACATGTAAATATAGGCCTAGTCGCCAGTGGCGACCTCAGAAAAAACTTCACTCGCATTGTAATATTTATGGTCGCAAATGCGACCGTTTTAGTCGCAGTTTGGAGCCCTGCACTCTCACACTTATCAACACTTTCTAATGAAAATAAATGTCTCTTTCTTTTCAAGGGAAGATGTTTACGTATTCGCACTTACTCTAGGCAAATGTATGTCTAACATATACACACACACACTGAAAGCAGATGTGGTATTATATGGGACACGAAATGTGAAGTTATGAAAATGTGCACCTGTAAGTAAATCAGACAGCTGATTTCAGTATGACAAATACAAAAACTCCAAAAGAACGAGGACATCCTTGCACATTCTCATTTATATATATATATATATATATATATATATATATATATATATATATATATATATATATATATATATATATATAAAAATATATATATATTTTTTTTTTTTTTTTTCATACCTTAGACGGTAGACAAAAAAATTCGGAGAAGTGAAATCTGCATTCAGATCCTGTATTTTGGTGGTTTTTAACAGAGTCTGTGAGTCATTTTGTGGTAGCTGGGGCAGTGAACATCTGCTAATGGTCATTAAATCCATTTGGCTGAAGTTATTACGCATTCATGTCACTAAATGAAGCAATACACTCAGACGCCACACAAACGGAAACAGTCATCTGCCTTTTTTTTTTAATTACCGGCCTGCTATTTAGAAAATCTCAGTGCACACTAAACATCTGCCATGACATTAGAAACACATTTCCTGTCTCTGACCCCACCATCGTTGTATCCTCTGAAAACAATTCTCTGTTTCCTCTGAACGGAAGAACACAAGCACCCTGAGGTGGCAGCAGTCTCTCTCTCTCTCTTGCTCTCTCTCGTGTCTGCGGAGGGAGTAATTCTGAGCGATGGCCAGCTGTGTTTCTGTGTGATGTTCTGAGCTGCACTTGAGTGAACTCTCTAGTACACACTTGTGTATGTTTTCTTCTCAGTCCAAGCACACACCTGCTTGAAGTACATCAGTGTTTGTGCTTAATAACGGCTGCTCTGCTTCTATCCCTCCATTACAATAGACAACTAGTATCAAAACCAAAAAGAGCAGACTATTATCAGGACAGACAGAATAGATTTAAAGGGTCTATAGAGAATTCATAGAACCCTGTTATTAGCGACACCTGTGGCTGTGAATTTCACTGCAGCTGAAAACTGTTTTGTGGTGTTCACAGTCAATGCTCACTTCACAAAATGTTAATTAGGCAGGAGTAATGTGGATTAATTGTTGATTTGGACTATTCTGACGGCACCCATTTACTTGCAGAGGTGAGGTGAGCAATTTATGCAATGCTTAATTTTTGAAAATCTAATCCAATTAATAAACAAACTCATGTATATTTTGGATGCTCTGAGCATAAATACATTTTTAGAAATGTTTAATTTGAGTCAAATATTTCTTTAATTTGATGTGAATGAGAGAGAGTAGGGCCCTATAATTTGTGTGATGTGAAAAATGTAGACGGAATTGCAGAATTGGAAATAATGCAAATGTGGACAGAATTGGAAATAATTTTGATTATTAATATTTAATGAAACCATTAAAATGGATTCCAGAACATTAATGGAAAAAATTTAATATTTGTTAGATTTTTTATAAATTTCTAAGTAATATTGTAAGTTTCATGATTTCAATTAATTAGAGAGGCTTTTTGGTTCATAAAGTTTTATTTAACCATTAAAAGAGTCTAGGAAAAATAACAGAATCCATAAAAAATTTAAAAGGGGGAAAAAATGGTATTTGGAAAAAAATAAAATTTAATTTTGGGATTTCATGGGGCCTTAAAAGAGGCTGTAAAGAGCAGAAGTCAAAAATGCTGTTGTTCACAGTTGTCACTTGTTTAGCCGACAAAACACTGAAAACTTCTCTCAGCAGAGTTTTCCCTGAAATCACCACCTGTTTCCTCCTTTCGGTTCTTAACCAACTGCCACAATTACCCAAAACACACACACACACACGCAAAATTAAAAACATACACAAAATCACCCTGAGCACTGAGGCACATAAACCACACACATACAGAGACAACTGAAATTAAATACACACACACACACACACACATGTGATGGCATTTAAGTCAACTAAGAAATTCCCAACATGTCCAGTTGAGACATGTGAATTGCCTGACCGCTGTCTCTCTCTCTAAAGCCTAAAGAACCAGGTTCCCATCTGTGGGAGTCTCAGAGCTGCACAGATACACAGAGATAATGGCAGTGTACAGCCGATGGCCAGTTTATTTAATAAACATACAAATCCACCTGAGAAAGAAAGCCTGAAAGAGAGCCTTTTCACAGGCTGTGGGAAAGGGAGAGAGAGCTGGGAGAAGAGAAAGAGAGGGGCTCTGATTTCAGATGACATTCAATCACACTGATTTGTTTGTGCTCTTAAAATCTTCCATGAGAAGCTAAGAAGAGGAGCCATAAGAAACTAAAAAAGCTTGTCTCATATAATCAAGTCAATCAAGTCCTGCTCAGCCATGATGATTGCAGCCGTCGTGGCGAATATTTACACTCCAATTCATTTTTTTTTTTTTATACAAGCAGACAGGTAATAGTAACAACCAGCAGTATTTCCTTCAGAGTTGAAATTTCCATGACTATGGCAACAAAATCCATATAAATATACAGTCTAACTCCACCCTTATGTCTAACTACAACAATCTAGCCATACCCACAATGCCAAACCCCACCCACTCCAAGCCCAAACTGCACTCATCTCATCCCAGCCACACCCATTTTAGCCCCACCCCCAGGCAGGTGCTGATCAATGTCAGCTACTTGGCTGTAAATGTATGGATATATTACTTCTTTCACTCTGTAAGTTTCAACATCACTGAAAACACAGACAACAGTTTCCTGAATCAACCACACCGCCTTCACACACCTGTGCCCTCATTTCCAGCACTGCACTGTAACGAATACATCCGGAGCAGACACGAGCGAGTCTGTGTTCGCCTAGGCATGGAAATCTGCAGATGTTCATACTGGAATATCAGTAGGGAGTGTTGTCCTGGTCTTACCTTTCCGAACTGTTCAAAATACTGTTTCACATCTTCAACGACTGTGCTTGCTGATAATCCACCCACAAAAATTTTCTTTGTTCTTGTGACCATCTGGTGAGAAAGAGAGAAGAAGAAGAGAGAAAAACATGAGCAAACCAAAACACGTTCAGACCAAGTGGACACCTAGATTACAGACAATGATCTATTCAGATAATGATGTTCATTGGTTTGTTTAAATATGTATAAAAATTTTTAATAAAATTTATATTTATATATATATATATATATATATATATATATATATATATATATATATATATATATATATATATATATATATATATATATAAATAATCTGTAGTGCTGCAACCTAGCTCACGATCTGGTTAAAAAAAATCTCATTAAGATTTATTAAATACCAAGTAATAGATCAAGAATTAGAGAATTTGTATTAACTGATTAACTGATTTACATTAACTGATGTGCATTAACTCATATTACACAATCATATCTCTGTATGAATGAATGATGCGCGGTTCAGTTTACTACACATACTGTTACACACATTGGGTCTCATTCATGAAACATTCGTAAATATACGAGTAAATATCTGAGTGATTTGCGCGTAAAGAGAACTTCCTGAAAACTCTTCTCCTGATTCACAAAAACTTCGTAAACGTCAGATGTGATAGTGAAATGTGTGTGTGTGTTAATGAATTCCAATCAGTCGTAAATGGGACGCGCGTGCACGCTCACTCTCAATTACCATAAATCCCGCCTATTAAATCCGACTGACAACTATATATGAGCATCATATTATGACACCAAACGAAGGATTTCAACATGTCTTCTCAAAAGCGACTGAAAAAGAAACATTTCTCAGCTGCAGAAATTGAAGTTTTATTATCAGAAGTTCATTCAAAACGCCACATTTTATTTTCAAGCGTACTAGTGGCGTATCAGGTCCTAAAAAAGGAAGTTTGGCAGCATATTACAGATCCTATTACTGGCTCTCATAATAAAAGTTAAAAGAAAAACCGTATGTAATTAATATATATAATATTTTTTCAAAATGATGTGTAAATATGTACCCGATCAAGGTGAATTAAAATGCAGCCGTATTAATGAGCAAAACGTTCAGACGTTAAACACACTATTTACGCGTGGCTGGGAGCCGGTGTAGATTTCTTTCGTACCAACTAACATTTGGAAAATACGAACGTTTTAATGAATCCGAAAATTTACGCCAAAACCACTTTACACGCGATTTACACAAAAATTCGTTCTACTCGTGTTTCCTGAATGAGACCCACTGAATCCCACAATGCTCGCAATTTAGTCTTCTCACTAAATGAGGACATAAATACACAACATAAAATTAACTGCCAGTCAATTCATGAGTATTTTACCATTTCATTTGAGTAAAACTAGCGTCATATGATTTACACACAGAAGATATTCACGGCAACCCATCAAAATAAAAGTCTGGTTTAACTTGAATACATTTCGGCAGAAATATATGACTTTTGTCCAGCAGAATGCACATACTACTACTACTAAAAATATTATAACTCTATTTTATTAAGGGATGACCACACAGCATTTCTTCCATGTTTTAATTTTAATTCTAAATCCACTGTTTGCCAAAAAATTAAGTTTTATGTTTATTAAGTGTTATGTTTATGTTCAATAATCTAAAGATAAATTAAATTAATGTGTTATGCCTTCATTTGATAACCAGTTACACAAAACAGATTTTTAGAATTTAATTCAATAAGGCTATTTTAAGAATGTGAATAAATTATGTTGTTTTTTATGCACTCAAATAATTAAACTTGCTTCAACACAGAATTGAAAAAATATCCCTTTATTTTACGAATTGTGCATACTCTAAAATAACAGAATGTGTGCTGAACAGAATGCCAACTAAACTCAAATTCACAATTAAAATATAGTGAAGACAAAATACCAGAACTTTCCAAGTATAGGTCTCTGCAGGAAAGTAATGGGAGTTACCAGATCAGGGTGTTTTTAGACCATGATCCCATAGTGATGGTAGGTTTAGGGGTGGGGTTAGGTAAGGGGGATCATTTTGATTGCATGAAACACCCAGCAGTTTGAAAACACCCACAAGGTCATAAACGCCCACTTTTGCTCTGCAGAAACCTAAGTGTCGAACCTTCTATTCCATGCTTTTGACTATCACATCATCTTGATTTGTGGCCTTTTTTTCAGTATACTTTCATGTTTTAAGGTCAAGTTGAGGTCAAAGTTCTGACAAATTATTTTTTGGAGATCATCTTCCTCTGAATGAAACCTTTAAAAGAGGCACAGTGTGGATTCCAGTCTCTCCAGATGCACCTTCCCAAGATTTTTACAGCTAATAATGCTGTTACAAATCACTTTTCACTGATGCCAAACACGTGTTTGGCACCATTAGTGCAGCCATCCATTCAGTTAAACCTCTGACATGTTTACTTCTGCTCTGACACACATCCAGATGCTTTTCAGCTCCAGTCACACTTAGAAACAATAACAAATCCTTCCTTTTCCCTCAAAACTCAATTAAGGGATAGAGGGAAGGAGGGATGCATTAAAACCTTGATTAATTCCTGAGCAAGCACAAAAGATTTCTACAGCACACAAGGAGAGGTGACAGGAGGATGAGCTAAAGTGCACCCGAAGAGAGAGAGAGAGAAAGGCAAGAAGAATCCAAACACATGCAACTTTAGCAAATTTAATAGCCAAATAAAAAATGCATTAAAGATAATGCAATAAATTACATAATTTGTCTTACAGCAAAAACAGTAATATTACTAGTTTAAAATAACTGCAGACATTACCCCAGTCTTCAGTGTCACATGATTCTTCAGTTAATATCAATTATTGCTGGTGTTCAGTTAATAATAATGTTTATTACTTCTGAACGATTGTAAACCACAGTTTTCACAAAAATATGAAGCAGCAAAAACTGACAAAAATAAAAATTGGTTCTTAGACACCAACGGAGCATATTAGAATATTTCTGAAGGATCATGGTCACACTGAAGATTAGAGTAACGCTGCTGGAAATAAGATACTGGCATTATAGGATCAAATCACATAACTAGAAAACAACTTAACAGTATCTTACTTTTTTTTTATCAGTATCTATATAATATTTAATCATTTCAAACTTCTGAGCATCAGTATCAGCTGTAAATGTTCCATCTGTAGTCCCATCTAGTGATTCTAGTAAAAAGAAATGACACTACACCTTTAAATACTTCATAAATCTGTATATTCTGTCATTGAATGTACAGTAACCACATCCACCAGCCAACACACCAAAAAAGAGTGAAGATGACTTTGAAAGTTCAAGCATATATGTGACTGTCTATCTACCTGTCTATTTGCATCAGCACCAGCAGCTTGTATTTGACACTCATTCAGGATGCAAATCAATCCAGTGGCCAGAGATCAGAGCCTTAAACAAGAGCACATCCACCTGGGGTTATCAGGGTTGTTCAGCCTGGATATTTAGCAGCATCCCTGTTCTTATCAGCACAGATCTGTCTAATGGAAACAGCAGCTGGCCCTGTTCCTGCACTACCAGCAGCAGTTTCATCTGCTTCCTGTGACACATCGGCTCTATGTGAGAGGTGTTTCCCTTCCCGACACCACTGCTGCCCTGTCTATGGATGCTTAAGTTTTTAGCCAGCTCTTTATGCTCTGTGACAGGCCTGCCCACAGGGCTGATGGGATTTCTACAAGCACTGCAACAACGCAATTACTTTCTCTCCTGCTTTCTCCGTGGTGACAAGCCGACACGACTGCCTAAATCCTCCTGGAGAAGCAAGAGACAGACAGCATGGTAAAAAGACATCGATAGAGGAATAAAGTGAGCTTGCATGTTACACAACTTACATTATTCAGAGCAAAAACATAAGGGCACCAGAGTCCGTCACCATAATGCCTCTGTGGCGTTTCTCTCAGGGACATACAGGAAGAGGTTTGTGCTAATATGATGTGGTCGCTTATTTGTGCAGAATGTGCTTCTGTCACTTATTAAAATGAGATCTGAGTTATGAAGATGTATTCCCAGCTCAGCTCGAACAGGCAGGAACACAGACGATGGGCTCCAGGGAGGAGCTGGAGAAACGGAAGAGACGAGTAACTTTCCCACCGATCTGCGTGCACACCTGCTGGTGTTTTAGAGCAGTAAGGAGAATTCAGCAGCATGAGCGAGGACACTCGGACACTGAATGACCTCTCTCTGGTTCCCAGAAGGACAGCGTTTCCTCTCTCTTTCAGTGCAGCAGTGAGTGTGTTCGACTGTGTGAGATCTGTTGCAGGGTCATGGCTGTTTCTCAAGGACATTTCTAGTGGCTTTTTTCCTGACAGATTTTAAGTGGCATTACAGTATACTACGTCACCACAGTGAATTGCTGCATTCAAGTAAAACAGGATGGATCTTCCAATAGCTTTTAAAATAAGGAGTTGAATATTAATGCAAACAATTAAGTAATTTACAATCATAATGTTAATTTTACATGAGACACAATACACTATTCTAATTTTAACATTATTTCTTCTTCAAACATTGTTCTTTAAAGAAAAAAAAGAATCAGCTGCATACAAAGTGCGCATATCTGGTTTTCGACCACTGAAAATGGATAATATTCAATAATCTCCATATCTCTGGGATTACACAATGTAGGGCCTTGAAATGTAAGATTCCAAAAAATAAAAAGTTTATCTAAAACTAGAATAAATAGCTTTAATACTACTTATTATTTGGCATTTGAGTTATAGGCATGCAAACCTTAAAAAATTATAATTTATGGCACTCAGACAGGTATGTTCAATGCAGCTGTCAACACTTTTTGTTCCTCAGACATTCCTCTTTAAAAGAAAAGTAGTATCATATTAAGTAGTATCGCTCTTACAAGCAAAAATTTTGTTGTCTGCATCAACTCTAGTGAAGTATAACCACACTTTGGAACGTTTTACTGTCGCCGCCATTGTCACTCTTTGTATTAAGCAGGAGTTTTCGTACTGTAAGGGGCTGTTCACATATCACGTCTAAAACCGCGTGGAAAACACTAGGCGCGCCACTTTCTGATTTTTTCCCCTCAAAGCCTTCTGGCATATGCGCTCCTGAGGAGTCTGCCACTGCTAAGCAACCATGACCTGCTCTTTCCATGAAGACGCGGAAATTTCAGCAATGGATAAATGGATTTGCAGCACTAAAAACTGCTTGCAGTAGCACTGCTACTAAATTAATTTAAAAAATCCACATACAGCTATCAGCTGTTCTTTCATCTTGGCTGAGCTTTCAACACTGTTACGGAAAAGGTGAGGAAGTTACATGACCTGCGGTGCACTTGCGGCATTATGAAAAGTTGAGATGTTTTTAACTCGATGTGGTGCACGCGCCTGGAAAAAACGAGCTTGTCGCACAGCGTGCGTTTCGCGACCACGTCGCTTCCATTATGAGCGTGCATACCGTGCGCCTACATTTGATATAACGAATAAAATCCATTTTAATACAGAGTTTCGGTACCCATCCCTATTTATGACTAATCTTATTCTTATTAATTTATTTTTATACACTTCATTATTTTTTTTTTAATTCATTTGCCCTCGTAATCTTCATTCAAAAACATTAACCCTCCCTCCCCTTCAAAATGACTCCTCTTCTCTTCTGGTCACGAGTTAGGGCGCAAGGGTGGAGCTAGTGACGTGAGGGGTAAACGCTGGGATAAACAACACTTTATAGAAATCAATGCATTGACCAGTGCTGACGCAAGCCATGGGGGAGTACACTACCCTTAAAAATGTAAAGGATATTAGGATATTACCACAAAATTACTCTTAGGACATTGGAAACTATTTTTTTATGAATATGACAACCTGATGGAGGACGCGCTCAGTCATTCAGGCAGTCTCTCGCTCTCTCTCGTACACTGTTAGGTATGTTTTGTGCCATTAATTGTCGTCATCTTCCTCAGTAAATAAAGATCTGGCATTCTGATCTGCCTCCATTTTGTTAGCAATGCCCCAACTTCCAACATTACAATCAATTCTCGAGGGACGAAATCAAGTCCCATTCTCTCATTTCAGGTGCCATTTCATTTGGATAGACATCACAGTAGAAAAAAAAAGAAGACAAATCGCTACTTCTGTTTCGTGCCAACTTTAAGACTTCTTGAGTTACAGGAATGCAAACTTCGGAGAAAGAAGAAAAAAAACGTGAAAAGTGTCGTTTCCCCATTTTTTAATGGTCCCCATTGACACTTAATGCAACAAAGATTGCTAAAGTCAACCAATTTTACTAACAGACCTACCCATCTATGTGTAAAAGTAACATTATGATGCTGCCATCTTTCTGAAGTCGCTTTTACCCCCCGTGATTTGACTCTCAGGTGAAAATTGCCATATTGACCTTACTTTAAAAAATATTGGATTACTCTATAAATATTCATCCATGACATTTAAAATATTGTCTTTCATCACTATACATATCTATATTTCTTCAGAAAAAAACATTAGCAAAATCAAAAATATGAGCAGGTGAAGTTTTTGAAATTTGATTGATATGACACAGAATGACCCTGCATTTTTTGTTAGTTTTGTTAGAAAAGTTAGTCATACAAGATTGGAATGATATGGGTGAGTAAATGTTTTTTGGGTGGACTGTCCCTTTTAGTTACAAAGAAAGCTCTCCTGAATCAGCCTGAAAAGTGTTTTGCTAAATGATAGATTATGGAGCAACTATGGGTTCCAATCTTAAATCTTTAACATATTAACCTGAAGTTTTATAACAAAAGGTGAAAAAAATGTGCTTTGAAATATTTCAGATTAAAACGGGACATTCGATAATTAAAAAAAGAACCATATCATGAGCTCTCACATCAGAAGAGCCGAGATGTCCCAATAGCCTCTCTATGAGACACTCACACAGTTCCACCATGACTCGAATGAGAGCTTTCTCTTTCTCTTATCCTCCATGGCCCCTGATTTAGTGAATGACAGTATTTGTGGACAGCTGATTACAGTTGTCTGACTTTGGCTTCATCTCTCAAACAAGGCCACTTGAACCAGAGGGGATCCGTTCAAGCTGAGACCTCTTTCCTGTGAGGAGCTTTTCTTCATCCTGCTTCCAATCAGAGCACTTTCTCCCTCAGCTTTTGTGCCTTCTATTCATTTCCAAAAAGGAGTGATTAGAATGTGGCTGCAGCCATCAGCGATCCACGCCAGCTCTCACTTTCTCAATGGTGATTACAGGGTGAGAAGTCCACCTGCCCCTGACACCAGATTGGCACACGCACACGCAAACACTCACACACACACCTGAACTTTTAAAGCATTTGTGGTAATTCAACATCCTACCAGTCTAAAGTTAGTTACTGTGAGATGTTTCCGTGATAAGGTGTGGACTTATAATAGCATTACTGCATCCATTATGGATTGTATATAATGAGCTGTTTTTATGAATGAATAGAGTGAGGAAGTTTCCATACAAACAGCTCAGTAAGATTCACTCAGTTAACTCCCTTCAGCTGAACACAGAGAGAGAACTGAGAACTGCTCACGTTTATGAACAAACCCGTGCCATCTGTGCACTGGGTGAGCTTCATATGCAAAATTAATATCCAGAGGAAATGTGAAAATGCCACATAGAAACAGTGAGTGTGTCACTGGTATTTGCAGAGCGATAACGCTTGTGCTATCAGTGACAGTTTAACTAAAAATACTCTCAGACTGAGAACGAGAGAGTGATCTATCAGGATCAGTCTTGCAAAATAATATTTTTCATTAGAAAGAAAAATTTGATTTTTTTATTTATACCTCTAATTGCTTCTGGACACTGGAGACCAAATGTAGACTTTTGTTTTTGTTGAGACCTTAGCACTGACTGAAACGGTGTTTAGATTTCAATGGACAACAAATTTGCACTCAGACAAAGTGGATACTTAAGAGTTCTTGGTTTCCTTCATTTAAGCCTCCTGAGCAATGAAAAAGCAACTACTGAGTAGGCTTGCTGTGATAGACCGTGTTGGCGGTGATACCGGTCACAACACCGGTATGTCATTTGCCAACTGCTGCACCATCTTCCACCGTCATTTAAAATTTTCTAGTAATAAAATTAATTTAGTTGAGTTAGAGAACAGACACTGCAATTAAAAACTGAACGCGGCTGCTCAATACACCGTGCCGAACGACTTGACTAGATTTCATTCATGTGAGGAGAATGAGTCAAGCTGACTGACAAGAAGAGTGAGGTGAGACAGAAGAGATGATCGTCAAAGATTTAGTTTCGAAATTAAATACAAAAGCACATGTTCGGCAATATTTTGGATTTTGAAAAGCTGGTTGACTTTTGCCTTTTATCAAAGATGAATTTGGAACTTTTTTTAAACATTTGTTTCTTATTTAATTGGCTCCACAGTGTTTGTTGATTTTCAGTTTTGTATACCTAGGCTATTTAAACTGTGTAAGTTATTTGTTATTTTATATTAGGCATAGTCTATAGAATAGTGTACTTTGATTTGTTTTGTTAATAAAAGTTCTATGGTCTATATACTGTATATGCTAAGTTGAGTTTGAAGTTGTACTGCCAAACTGCTGCTAATTTTAAAGTGAAAGCAAAATACATTTTACAAGCTATTTAAAAGCAAAGGAGAGTGAGAAAAGAGGGGAACCCCAAACCTACCCACTGGTACTATACCGGTACAGCAATACTGGAACTACCAGTGTTGTTACATGTCGATTAAATGGTGGGGAAATTTCCTCACCATCACAACCCTACTACTGAGCAATAAAAGTATCCTCTGGGTTTCGTTGTTACATCAGCTCTCCTTTTAAAATAAACACATCCTGTCAGAGTTCTCCAAAACAAAAAAGTATCCTCAATTACTAATTAAAATAATTAGGGTGACAAGAGAGGTAAAGACACTGAGCTCAAATGTATGATTGGCAGGTAAAAACTCTTAAAGTCAGTTAGCTAGGTTTCAACACTCAACCTTAAAAACATATTTAAACACACAGCACAAGACAAATGCTTACACTAATCCTTGAAACTTTCAACAGCACCTTAATGAACCATTTTTATCAAATAAAATCAGTGCAAAAAATGCAGCCTCTGTGAGTAAGTATTAAAAGATTTTTTTTTATTTATTAAAGGTCTTACCTAAGCTAAAGGTTTTTGCATTCGCAGCAAACTCTTAAGCTTTTATTAATTTTCATTCTGCTCTCTAAACATCAGTATTGGCCATTAAAATGCCCATAACAGTCAACCATTAGCCATTACAAAATCTACTTCAAAAATATTGATGAAGTATTTTGAAAGAAAAAACAGCCTTTGATAAATCCTGAAGGATTTCTCATTGCTTTCAAAGAATACTAATTTCATGATTATGAATGGCTAGCCTCAGGCTGAATTTAGGCATTTGCACTTGGGAGAAGTTAAGAGTTTAACCAAAATGACCTCAACTGTAATACTGCAGTTCTTGTTCTCTCTCCACACCCACTGTCCCGCTGAGTCACTACAGCTGGAGAAAAGAAAGAGAGAGCAAGAACAAGAGAGAGAGAGAGAGAGAGAGACATTTTGCTAGGGATGTGTAAAGCAAGCTGTCACAGTCGCTTCTCTCCCCTCCTGATGCTAGACTCACAGATGACTAGGCACCAAGCTGGCACTGCCATCCTGCAGCTCTGCCCTGTGCTCTGTAGAGCACCTTCACGGCTGCTGAGTTCAGATCAGCTTTCTCCTGTACTGCAACCCCACATGACTCCTGTAACCTCATCACCGCCAGCTTTTAAACAGGGCCCAATGAGCAGACGCACTAACCCACCTAACCTGCCAGATCAGACCACGAGAACTCAGGCACTGAATCACATGGAAATGATTCCACACAAGCAAAGGAACAACCATCTAGGTTTTGAAAAAGCCTAAATGTTTAATTTATAGACAACATAAAACCCAGTACCAATATGGCACCAGTACCTATGGAACCGGTATCCACTGAACCAAATCAGAACGCAGATATCGGTACTCAGTTTAACTCACTATCAGAGTAATACAGTAAAATATTATTTGTGGTTTTGTATTTAATATTGTTTTATATTAACCTTAAAGTAAGGGAAGCACAACTCAGGAAATGAGAGCATCCGAGGAGCATATAAATGCTATGTTTATTTATTTTAAATATTGTTTTGTATCAGTTCAGGCAACGTTTAGGCACTACTACAGTTTTAAAAGTATCAATTTGGCACCGGTATCGTAAAAAACCCAGTCGATACGCAACCCTACAACTAACTTCACGACAGATAAATGAAAAAGGATCAGACTCTGTGGTAGACTATGTAAACAACTGACAAATTTTGAATGATTTTCCAAAAGAAAGGCATCATCATGCAACGTTGACCTTTGTTTATTTCTACATCATAAAAGACTACATACACGCAGCAAAAGTTGTAACTTTTTTTAATTTAACTTAAAACAATCAAACACTTACAAAAATATATATATTTAACCATTTTTGCATTTGCAGAAAGCATTTATTACTAGGGATGGGTTTTAACGGTATTACTACTCTTACGATACTGCTTAAAAGTCTGGTACTTTAACGGTATTCTTATCTTTACTTTGTGTTACTTTGTGCTGTGTTAGGGCCGTTCACATATTGCATTTTTTGCGCGCTCAAGTTTGTTATTTCCAATTTATGCGTGCTCATAATGGAAGCGACTCCTTTTTTTCAGATGCGTCCGCACCGCATCGAGTTAAAAAGATCTCAACTTTTCAGAATGCCGCAAGCGCACCGTGGGTCATATGACAGGAACTTACCAATCTGCCTCATCCTTTCCCGTAACAATGTTGAAAGCTCAGACAAGATGAAGGAACAACTGATCATAGCTGTATATGGATTGGGGCCGCTAAAGGCAGTCGAAAACTGTGCATTTCTCTGTCTGCACATAATGCACTTTTGAAAGATGCTTTGACAGATTGCTTGTGTTTCCGCCCTTAAATGCAAACATTTTGTTGCACTTATGAAAACCAGCGTTGTCTGCATCAACTCTAGTGAAGTATAACCACACTTTGGAACGTTTTGCTGTCTCCGCCATCGTCACTCTTTGTATTAAGCGGTTTAATACAAAGAGTTTTCGTATATGTGTGTGTGTGCGCTGTGCTCGTTCTTATTGTGTGTGTGTGACTGACAAACAGCCTCCGCGGTGCGCATGAGAGATCTCGCAGATCTCACAGACAAACGTCTTAATATCGCAAATTATAAATGTTTGGTAAGATAAAATGTGCACGATAACATAAAGCAAATCTCTTCGCCATTGTCAATCTTTATTATGAAGCAGGAGTTTTCATACTGTGTGCGTGCGCCTTGCTCGTTGTGGTGTGTGTGTGTGACTGACAAACAGCCGTGATTGACAGATCACGCATATCTCTTAATATGATCGCACATTAGAAATGTTTGGTGAGATAAAATGTGCACGATAACATTATTAAGCAAAAATACATAGTACATTAATTTTTTTCCCTCCAGTACCGAAAGCAGAACCGATACCGTCAGATCTTACTGATACTACGGTCTTTCATAATTAAGCCCGGGGCCAGTTTAATACCGGGTTTTGGTACCATCCCTATTTATTACACACATTGCCTTTGTATTAAATACATATATCTACGACAGTTATGTTCAGTTTCAACATCACAAAAAGAGTTTGCACTTTAGTTTTTTGTGCAATAATACACTTTTGAAGGACATGGTACCAGGCACCTGCCCTTGAAAAGAGATTTATTTAACTCTAGAACACACATGTACAATCACTGGACTAGCCAAAAAATACAGTTTGTACTTCTGAACGAATAAAGTTTCGCTCTGAAACATTCCACAATCTCTCACAATAGTCCTTAACAGTCTAAACCTCATCCCACAATAGCCCCATAACACACTAAAGCTGTCATTTGCACTTTGTTCTCTCTTAGACACTCAAAAAGAAATTGTTCATCCAAGCAGGAAATTCAGCATCTGGTCAGCCTCTGGGGAGTCCGAACCACTGAGTTATCCTAACACACACACACTCTCTGACTAACCAAATCTCTTCATCTCATTTTCATGGACTCATTCATTTCTCCCCTCATCTCTCCTCCGTTTCTGCTTTTCTTTCTCTATCTTTTGTAATTGCTCCCAGATCTCTCATTTCTCAGCCATGCTCTGCCGCTAAGCTCTTAAAGATTTAGGCACCTCACATAAACACAATCCTGTTGCACACCTCGACAGAACCACAGGAACCCTTCATCTCTCATCCCTACACTCTTTTCCCCGTACCCCTATAGGTCTGTAAGATGATTAAAAATGTAGTTCTTGCCTAATGAAGCCCTTGGGCTTGTAAAATTGTTGGTCACTTCAGACGAAAAACAGCTCTGTGCAATGCGTTCTCTTTTTCACAGGAATTATGTTTTAATGCAATACTGTGAAAGAAAATACCCTTTTAAACCATTCGAGTGGATGTCAGAAACGGGTAACAGTGAGTACCCATCACTGAAAAGCCATCATAAATAACAGTTGATGTAACGAACCAGAATAAATCAGTAGAAATTGTTCCATCTATCCATCCATACAGATATGATGCATGCAACATTGAATGAGGCTTGATGTTGTGTGTTAAAGAACAATATGAAAACAGGCACTATGAGTCTCCCAGTCTCTCTGACAGGGTTTGATGCATCATATCTGCACTGGTCAGGGTGGCATGTAGGTACACATGCTTAAAAAATTCAGTATAATAGAAGGAAATACAAATATTTGAACTTCAAAAGCAAGCTTATTTAACTCAAATTAGTGCAGATGCTTTTTTTTTTTTTTTACCTTACACACATTGTCATGAGAACGATCTCATAAAACTTTCAAGCACAGCTTAGTCTGTTATGAATAAGCATTGCTAAATGACAAAAAAAGTTAGGTTATGAGTGTAAACTGCACATAGCTCTGTGTCCCTTTGATAAAGGCAATTACTACATGTTTAGAGGCTCTGACATCCTATTTTGCCGAACACACAATTGCTCTGTTGTCCATTATATTAAATGAAATCCTGTGATTACAAACTCTAGAATGCTAGAATAAAAGAGTGTCATATTAAACAGAACAACCAGAGGCCATGCACACATTCCCTTCTCTGCTACTTTAAAAACCAAAATCACCAAATGTTTCATAGTATGCAAATTCAAAATGAATACACACAACTTAATGGTTAGTCATAAAGTCAGGAGGGAAACTTTAACACACTAATAACAAGCCCTTCCCATATTGATGCTCTCACACTGTTACTCACTGAAATTAAACACATACACACAACTTTGTTGTGCACACAGACATTATACATTACCATTCCATAGTTGAAATTCTTACAATGCTTTTTATAGAAATGTATCGTGCTCCACAAAGCTGCATTTATTTGAACAAAACAGGGATACTTTTTTATTATTGTTTGAAATGAACAAAAGGAATAGCATTTGTTTGAAATATAAATCTTTGAGGGGGTGCACTGTGCAGGTAAACATCCATTAGCACATATTGTCACATGTCTACTTCCTGCCTGGCTTATCTGGACTTACCAGGGCTACACATAAACACAGGGAAAAAAAAAAACCATGATATTTGATATTTTGAAAACACATTAAACATCTCACAAACCAAACTACCCAGGTTTTCTCATAGCATCTTATAACCAACAGCATGAGACATACGGATCAATATTAAAAGGCAGTTTGGCAGACGTACTCACCGCAAAAGGAATGTGGTTTTATCATATCTGAAGGTCTTTCATGAAGACTCTGTGTATATAATTATTCTTGGAAAACCAGGAAGAGTTTCAAACCCTCAAATCAAAGTCTAAAATAAATAAGAGACAAAAGAGGAGGGGATCGCTTCCTCTCTCTTTCGCTCCGCTCTCTCTTCATCTCTCCTTCACCGTGCACATCAGAGCAGCTCAGGCCTTAAGCAAAACAGGTTCCTGAGTTTATTTACATAAACTTCAAAATGCCGCTCTGTTTAGGAGGAAACAAAGACAGCAGACATCAAAGTTCTTAAGATCTGACCAGCGCCTCCACGCTGCAGCCACCGCAGGCCTTGAGTAAACCTCCAAAAAGGATGTTTGCTTTATTCCCACCCAACAAACTTTTTTTTTTTTGCTTTTGTCATTTTTCACTGTTTCATCAGTACTGGTGGGGGAATTGTCAATGCGCAGAGGGTTTCCAGACCTCCACACAGACAGAAAGAGCAGAATACATCGTCATCAGCTTTCCACTTGTTTTTGAAAACAGGGGACAAATGCAGGGAAAGGGGACGACCACTGGAAAATTTGCAGAAAGTTGCTGAATAAATGTCCTCATCCAGATTCAGAGAACACAGTTTTTCAGAAGTTACTGAAAGTAAAAAAAATGAAAAAATAAAAAATAAAAGTCTAAAAGACAAATTATAATTTTGTAATTCGATTTAAGCCCTGTTCACAGCAACTATTATAACTATAACAATAAATACACTAGCGTAGCAGGGCTGTACGTTAACCTTTTTTGCACATAGCACCGGTGCTACATAAGTTGAACATTTTGTAGCACAGGCCAAAAAGTTGTAGCACGTATAAAACGTCTGTTATCATCTCTGAAAACAAACACAAGCAATGGAGTTCATCACTTAAACATTGATGTTCCAAAGAACACAAAAAATGCAAACTATCACAAAAATATTTTTAAACAAAACAATCGGTTATGTACAAGCTAAATTTCTCTTTATTTGCTAGAAATGGAAGAGTGCAGAAACATAACACCTCCTACACTTCAACCTAATCTGAATTAAATAGAATGGCAGACATTTAGGCCAAAATAAAAATCCTTGTATTTATTTTATCTTTGTTATGGACCCTTTTCACAAAACTGTCATCAGCATCATAAATTCTTCAACATTTTTCAAATTTTCAAAAGTACATTTATAACCCTATATTTTGTATATTACCTTTGCATCAAATTACAAAAAACCAATTAACGCTAATGCAGTGCTTCCCACAGGTTTGAAATACACTTGCGGTTGTAGCCAGGAAAAAATTGTCTACTACATGTGACAAATAATGTTTGATTTTTAACAACATTTGAAAATCATTTTAATTGCATAGGCTACCATTATATTTAATTACGTACTCATATTATGCATCATTATGCATTGTAAATTATGCAAAATTACAGGAATTAAAAGGCACAGTTCTCCTTGCTTTGTCATATAGTGTCTCTCAGTGAATAGGACACAGATTTTACTGATACTAGTAAAATCTATACATTGAATAACATATGTCAAATCATGTTCAATGACAATTCCTATGGGGAAGCATCCCAGCCAGAAACTACAATAGTTTACTATGCATTAAATGGAAATTAAATTAGATAACATTTATTGTGTAACCAAAATACCAATAACACACAAAAAAAGAGAAAACTAGAATTTTAATAAAAAAATAATAGCCAAACAAAACAAAGGTACTCTTATTTTGAAATGTCTACACTATTGTGGCCTCATACTTCAGATTGAGAGATGAAATATGCTTACTTACAACCATGTAAAATATATTATAAAAAGGTCATAAAGCAGACATTGTCATAATTCATCAACGAGTTCATAAGCAATCGCTTGCTATAAATGTCCGCTATTCATTGAATGAGAATAACTTTGAAGCAGTCTGGAGCGCAAGCCTGTTGAACACGCAACAGTTCCACCTTTTTTTAATGAAATTGTAGCCTTTTGAAGTTTAATAATCAATAGGCTGTACCGTGATTTATGTTTTTCCATCCTCAAATACAAGACATCTTAAAATAATCATCAAGATGTTTGTTTAACCATTTCATGTATTGAATACTTTTTTTATGAAATTTAAGTTTATGAAATTTAAGAGAACTAACCCTGAGGGATTCTGCTTTATTTTCACACGTGCTCCTAAATACATTTTACATTTTGCACACTTCTATTTTAAAGGTCCCCTTCTTCGTGATCCCATGTTTTAAACTTTAGTTAGTGTGCAATGTTCTTGTTAGAGTATAAATAATATCGGTAAAATGCTAAAGCTCAAAGTTCAATGCCAAGCAAGATATTTTATGTAACATAATTTGCCTACAATAAACGACCCATTTGGACTACAGCACTCTAGTTCCTGCAGTAATGACGTCACTAAAACAGTGTTTTGACTAACCTCCGCCCACATGAATTCACAAAAAGGGGGGCGTGGTCTTATTGCGCTCCGGCGGAGAAGAAGGAAGAGCTGCGTTTTTGTTTGCCATGACGTTGGAACGCTGTTATTTTCATCTTGGAGTCCAATCATCTTTGTTTGGGTTTCCCAGGGACACTGTACTTGGAGATTAATGGTTACAATTTATGTTTAACTCTGTTCCCGAAAATTATAATCCACATGTAAAACTATATGCAGCACATTTTGCTGAGGACAGTTTGCTGAGGACAACTTCCTAAATCTAAATCAGTTTAATGCCGGATTTGCACAAAGATTATTCTTGAAAGATGGAGCAGTTCCCTCTTTGTCTGGAGAAGGCGTTGTTTATGGACCACAACCGGTAAGTGTATTTTATTATTTAAGTTGGTGTGTTTAACAGTTTCTGTAACTTATTATACAAAGGGCAACGCTGTTTAGCTTTTTTTTAACTCGATGTTAGGGCTGTGCAAAAAAAACGAATGCGATTTTCATGCTCATCTCGTCAGTAAAAACGCTCCTGTGATTATAAGTACATCTCCAGCACGTGCGTTCTAGCCCAATCACGTTAGCAGGAGGGCAGTGCGTGCTCAGCTACTGTCGAATCACAACATAGGAACCGCTGGCCCAATCAGAACTAGTTACGAATTTCTGAAGAAGGGATTTTACAGAACAAGGAAGTCGTCAGCCCGTTTTTATGACAGTGAAAACAGAGGTATACAGATAGGTGAATTGTGTGAAAAATACTGTTTTTTACATGCGAAACATGAACACATGTTATATTTTACACTGTAAACACAATCAAAGTTTCAAAAAAGCGCGAATAACGGGACCTTTAAGTCACAAATGCGACAAGCACTTGCACTGTTGAGCCCTGTGTTTGTCTGTGAAATATCCACCACGTCTCTGAAGCACAGAAGGGAACATCAGCGGGAGAAACCAGTTCTCACGCACACAGATACAAAACATGTAGGGCAAGGAGAGATATTTCACTAGTTAATCGATAGCAGATGTTTTCATTATTTGGGTTGGATAAAAAAAGTATAAGAGGATAAAAATTAATAAAAGCAAAAATGTTTTTCCAAATATAATTGGGCAGCCGTTAATATACCTGGGCGGCCCGCCCAAGTAAAGTCTGGGAAGCACTGTAATCTGAGGGTATTTCTAATACTGTATCTATGGGAGTGACGGTAAATTTGACAACGTTCTCTCTTCTGACTTTCATTTTCAGTCAGTCTCTCTCTTGTTTTTTTTTTTTTTGGAAGTCATGAAAATATTATCCTGGAGTTTTTCTTTTGCTGGGAATGCATATATATATATATATATATATATATATATATATATATATATATATATATATATATATATATATATATATATATATATATTAAAATTTAATTAATGCATTTAGTACAGGCTTGGGATAATGTGATTTTTGGTTGAACAATTCCTTTAATGACAAGCGGCAGCATGTTTAGTACTACTGTCGCTTTAAGAGTTGCATGCATATGTTTCTCTCTCAACTGTTTACTTTCATTTTAGAAATAACCAACAGTGTTTAAATGTAAACCTTGTGTGTGTTTTGATAGTATTAGATGCAAAACCAATCAGACGTGAAAGACAACTAGTCTAGTATTAGTGTGCGGTGTGCACAAAAAATGATTTCAACTATATTGTTGCTTTGTGTTATTGTTATAGCTGTAATTGTGGACTTTCATCTGTTTCAATTTAAGTCACATTACAAACGTTTAAATGCACTGTGAAAAGTAGGTTTATTTTGATTTAAACACTAAACTTGACTTCACCTGAGAAGGGTGGGAGATGGAGGAGGGTTATTAGAGAGAGCAGGACACGGCAAGGGGAAAATGAGATCAAGGCCTTTTGTCCCTGTTCATGCATGTCGTCTCTCTCTGAGGACCTCCAGCGTGCAGGCAGTGGGGTGGATGCCAACAGAATGAGCTGCATCCATGCATGCCTGCGGACCGCTGTTTCTAGGCTCTGCTCTGGAGGGATTTCAGCTGACAGCTGTTATTAATAAACGAGTGCTGGAGGTCAGTACATTCCTCCGCCTCCTCTCCACCTGACTCCAGCACAGCGACATGTCCAGCATCTCACCAGCTGCTCTGAACACCTCTGCAGGAGCCATGGACACAGAAATGGTCTTTAATCAACAGCTTCACTGACTGGCCATGTGGTAAATACAACCAACATAAAAGTCCATTAAGACCTTTGTGTCAAAATGAATGTGTAATAATCCTTTAGAATAAGTTGGTAACACTTAAAGGGTATATAACATACACAGTTTCACCTAATCTCAATTTAATCTTGAGTACCTAAAGAGCAGTTCTGCATCCTTCATATCTCCAAAAAGTCTTTAGTTTTATCATCTTATTTATAAAAGAAAAATACAGCTTTCCGATTCTCTCCAGAAAAAGCCAAGCTCCTGGAGACATGCCGTCACTGAAATGAGGAGAACACACAAACACACTTGCTACACTCCGTTGCTGCCCCGGAAAAACAAACCGCATCCACTGTTCGTGCAACGCTGGGTTCTTGGGGAAGCTGAACACTGTAAACTTTCCCTCACATCCAAAAACACACTTACTTGGAGCCATTCTCGAACAAATCCTATGCAGCGCTGCAGACGATTTCCCAATGAAGTGCGTTGATCTCGCTCTCCTCTGGTCAACGTGTGTGCGCTCATATAAGGAGTTCCACCATCATCTACGTCATTGTATCCACGATTTAAAAAAAAAAAAAGACGAAACTTGTACCAACCCGGAAGTAAGATTTTCAGCACAGAAATTATTTGTCATTTGTCCAAATTATATTTTAAAAACTTTGGCCATGTTTAGCATGACAATCCTTCTCTTTAGCACTGAATACACAAAACACTATTGTAGCCCCCCTTTAAAAATCTGTATAAATATTTATAAGATACGTTTTTTTTTTTTTACTTGATTTATTGATTTTATATTTTTATAGCTCATGTACTCTTGTGTAACTGGGCACAATTCTCCCATGCTGGGCACGCATTTAAACTTCCTGTTTAATTAAAGTGGTAAACATCAGGTCAAGCTTCAGGAACGATTGCTTCCGTTTTCTACTCGTATACCTTATAGTCTAGACTATTCTGAGAGCACAGAGCAGCTGTTCTGTATCCATTTACCCACTCATCCTCACTAAACACTACTGAGAGTCGGCTGTGGCTAATCTCATCCAGCGAATCCTCAAAACAAATTTCCTGCACACAGATTAAAGCAGTTGTCCTCTCACTTGAGGCCTCTGTGCTTCTACCGGTAAACGGACTCCTGAAAATCCCATTCATCATTAATGTGTGAAAATATATATTCAGGAAAGAATGCAAACTGTTCCCTGAGGACCTGTGACCAAGCTGAACCCTAAACACACGATGTGTGATGAATCTAGAGCTTAAATCTGCAGTAACACACGCTCATATCTGCCTGAAGATGACCAAACTAACTCATACACATCTACATCTTGCCTAAAAAGAGTGATTCAGCATGTAGTGCCTTGTTGAGTTAGACTCACGTAAAGAGTTTCCACTGGAATAACAGTGTTTTTACTGCAGCTTTCAAGAGCCAGCACTCATCTGAACAAAACACACACTCCCTCTTCCTTCTCTAGTGTCCTCTCTTTCTCCTTGATGTATAGCATTCTACTCTTCTCAGTATTAAAGGGGTCGTATCATAAGAAATCTGATTTTTGATGATAATGGCAATTAAATCTGCTGTAACTTTGCAGTCACCTTTTTCTTGTGTTCAGTTAACAGACTGGAGGGTCACAGGTTTTCTTTTTCTTTTCTTTTTTTAAGAAGGAGGGCAAAGTTGTCATAACCCAAACCTAAAGCTGGCAATTTTGCAAAAAATTTAAATCTCAATTTGTCCCGAATTTTTGACTGATCCTCAATTTTTTTTACGATTTTTTAACTAGTCAACTTAATGTACATGATACAAATTACTTTTTCTTTACTAGCCCTTTAGTAAAAGAAAATTATACTCCCAGCACACGATGTCATGATGTAAATTTTAAACAATTCACTTGTTAAATATTTTGCAAAAAGATGCAAAAACTCCAACTACATACTGTACAAACTTGTCGTACACATATGATGTGTTCAGAAATAATACAAGGAAAATTATTTTTAAAAATCAAGGTAATTCAAATTAAAAATGACTGAACGTATATCACCAGTAGACT
This sequence comes from Carassius gibelio, assembly GCF_023724105.1. NCBI lineage: Eukaryota > Metazoa > Chordata > Actinopteri > Cypriniformes > Cyprinidae > Carassius > Carassius gibelio. The sequence continues at coordinate 19,391,494 of NC_068405.1, read as the reverse complement.
TTTAGTAACTATAAATGTTCCTTAAAAACAACAGCAGCTTTCAGTCGGTCACTATGATGCAAACATAAAAATACATAGAGTAGTAGTTCTTTACAGGTTTTTTATTTGATTGCGCTACTTTTACATAGTTTTTTTTTTCCAGAGTAAACATGGACTGGTGTTTGAATGTTAGGCTCACGTCTTTTGCAGTGTCTCATGCATGAAACGTCATTCTGAATACATGGCACTCAAGAAATTCACTCCCATCTTCTTGCATGTTTTACCTATTCCACAGCCCGCGTCCCATCTTTGTCAACACAAAAGCACTTTCTGTGTGAATGGCACTTAGAGCTATATTTATGGCCCTTCACAGAGAGCGGCACACGTGAGCGGTTAATCACGTGCGCCAACATGTGGTTGGATCATTCTTTTCTCTGTACTGTTATCACCGGCATATTTTGGCAAAACAAATTCGAATTAATTGTTAAAATCTGGAAAATCGACCAGCCTTCCCAAGCCTAACCTGCCTTATGCCACAATTACACTTCCAGGTTTATAAAACAGAGCCTCCAGACACACACACAATCTCCTGAGTTGACGGTGTCCTGTGTTGACACTCCGTATCACTGTCAGCAACCACAGCTGTACCATCCACCTGCATCTCCTGTCAGCCCATTAAACACACATTGAGAGAACAGTCAAGCCCCTGTGTTGTCAATCACATCCCCTTAGGCTGAGGTGGTTTTGTGGCAATACAGTGAACATATAATAATGTCATCAGGCAGAGAAAACGATGGGATTTACACTTAATCAGCTAGCATAACTGACAGGCCATTTTCTGTGTATCAATTTAACAAATAGAGAAAAAAATACTGATATCAAGGTGTCCATTTATATTAAAAAGGGACTTGCATTAGATGCATTAGTTATCTATTCTGATTCAAAACCTTGTGAGCTATTTATCCTAAGAGTATTTTAAAGCTTTGTTTGTAGATAGATAAAACTGTTTTTAAATGACACTTCTTGACTATTCTATAAGAACAGACAAGTCATACCACAACAATAACAACAAAGAAGAACAATATCACTGGAATGCCTTTCAGACGGTTTCTTTTTTATCCAGATGATGACTTTCCTGCTGATCCAATCGGGATCCACCACACTGGAAAGAGCTTGAGCATTTAAAACTATAAAAGATGTTGATGTTTGTTCAAAATGCTCCTGATGTTTTTGTCTACTGAAAATCTTCTGAAAAGATTGTTAAACAACAGAACAATCTGTTGAACACACTGTACTTCAATCTCTTGAAACCTCAATTAAATACTGTATCGTACTACTAGGGATGCTACAAATGTTCGGCAACCCAAATTATTCGGCCAAAAATTGCAAAAATATATATATATTTTGGTGTTCGGCCAAATAAACAAAAAGGCAGCAGTGTGGAAGCATTTAAAACTGTCCAAGAGAGGCGCAAAATCATTCTAAGCAACGACAGCAAGAGATTGTTTAGGACTGCAGCGCTTCAATGAGAAAAAAGGGGTGATTGTTGCTGGTTACTTTCTGTTGACTGATATCCCGAAATGGCCTTAAACAATGAGTAAATAAACTGCAGAACGTTATGTTTTTTGCATTGCATGTATTCTGACAGCACTGCACGATCTTGTGGCAGATCCTCTTGTTAACCAGGTTTTCAAATTGTCGTTTGCTCAGTCAAATTTGTATGATTTTCTTTTTACAAGGCATTTGCCGATGCGATACGTGCAAAATATTCATAATGAGACTTATTTATAAATCTGCTGTCAACAAAAAGGAAGCATTGAGGTCTTCCTGTGCATTTCTGCCAAAATAAAAGTTGAGAAAAAGCAAGAGCTCAATCAATGTTATAATGTAATTGTACTGTTGTTCTGTATAAGACAATAATAATGATAATCATTAAAACAGCTCTGCTAATACATGTATTATAACATTCACACACAGTATTCAAACTAGGATCTGTTTTTTTTTAGTTTGTTTTAAAAGTATATTCTCAACAAGGCTGAATTGTATGGCTCAGCAAGGGGGAAGTCGTGGCCTAATGGTTAGAGGGTAGGACTCCCAATCGAAGGGTTGTGAGTTCTAGTCTCGGGCCGGCAGGAATTGTGGGTGTGGGGAGTGCATGTACAGTTCTCTCTCCACCTTCAATACCACGACTTAGGTGCCCTTAAGCAAGGCATCGAACCCCCAACTGCTCCCCGGGCGCTGCAGCATAAATGGCTGCCCACTGCTCCGGGTGTGTGCTCACAGTGTGTGTGTGTGTTCACTGCTCTGTGTGTGTGTATTTCGGATGGGTTAAATGCAGAGCACAAATTCTGAGTATGGGTCACCATACTTGGCTGAATGTCACTTCACTTCACTTCACATTTTACAGTAAAAAACATGCCTATTTCAAGAAGGGGGTCTGATGTCTGAAAATATTATTTTACTATTTTAATCAAAATTGTGCTTTGTTTGTATAGTGTTTGCTAGAATGTAAACAAAAATTCAGTGTTAAATATCTTTAAATTGTTGTTTTGTAATTGATATATACACATACTTTTTAAAAAGCAAGACAAAACAGTAAAAAGCACGATTTGACTATTTAATTATGCAATGGTGGAAAAAAAAGTAATGTTATACAAAAAACAAAAAAAACGTATTCGTTATACGGCCTTCAGCCAAGTGTTTCTTTTTGTACGGTTTCGGCTTCAACCAATTTTCATTTATTTAGGTCTACTGTTATAAACTCCTTGCACTATTCGTGTAGGTGCTACTACCTATGAAAAACATTCTATTTTGGTCATTTATGAGGTTCTATTTCAGTTTTTATGCTGCTTTAGAAGTCAGCTGTCTATGTGGGCAGGAGACAGAGAGGCAGCTCATTAGGTTTTGGAACAGAGCAATGGTCTAGAATTAGAGAATGATAATGAGGGTTAACTGCTTGTGACGACGATGTTACGATTTTATTCTGGGACATAGTCACACATCTTCATGTAAAAATGGAGTGTGGTCCTGGGTTGAGTGGAGACAAATGATTTCTCACACACACACACACACACACACTCAGCTGGTGCGTCACACGGAGTAAGAAAAAAAAAAAAAAGACTTTTAAATAATAATTAACTGGGCCATTTAAAACCACTCTGCCCCACACAGCTAATTACCCCGGCCGACTTCTGCCCTCGCTTTCCCATTGTGCCCCAGAATAGCAGTGGATTCAATGAGCTCAGCGGCTGCAGTATGGACCAACGTCATGCAAGATTTCGTGTGCTTATTCTCATTGCTGGCCCAGGAGAACGACAGATTGAACACAGCTACCTGAACAGCTTGAATGCACGCAAAATCTCTGCCACTTTCTGATTCAACATTTCACAGATAAAGTGATTCTGCCCTCACAGGGCAACCAGCAGTGAACATAAAACATTTCTGCACCTGTTAAAACTGGTCTGAGCAAATAACCACCTTGTTAAGGTAACACAAGGTGGATATAAAATCAGAGCAGCAGTGACCTTAAATACAGCAAAGCAAAGAAAGCAGCTCTTCTAATGGACCTCAATGGAGTGAAGTTTTCTCCTGCAAATGACGTCGGCTGATTCATTCCAGACCCTCTGAGTCAAATACACACAATGAGTTAAAAATAGAGATCCTCACTTCCTGCTCCCATTAGCTCTGTCTTAGAATAGAAGCCCTACGTTTATAGAAATGCCAACACAAAAGAGAAAGACAGAAGCGATGAAAGTGTTCAGTTCGGGCTGAAAACTACAGAGCAGAAAACACATGATTTTAAAGTACTGTATGAAAACCTGCAATCATAACTACTGAACAGTAGACTGGCATGAAGTACAAAACTTCAATTTTAGAGGCAATTCAGTCATAACACAACTAGACAGTGCTAAAAACAGTCCCTCTTGCCTGTAGGTCACTCAGTGGGAAGAGAAACCATTAGTCAGAGCTGCATGAACTGAATGTAAAGGTCAGCGTCAGGTCACCGGAACACAGTCTGGAAGGGTGTAACTGGCTGTAATTAAACTGATCTGGATAGGATACACTACCCCACCTAAAAAGACAGACAGTGAAAGCTAAAAGATGTTAAAATGTCTTTTATATGGATTAAGAAAATCCCATGACAAGAGTGTGAACGTGAACAACCCAGAAAAAGAGATAGCTAGCTGACCTCTACCCTGTCCAGCGGCCGCTGAAAAAAAAAAAACTTGCCCCGGCCAGCCCGTCAGAACAAGCATCTGGATCACAGTGCCGGTCTAATCAGAACTGATGAATGTGGGTCGGCTTTAATCTTGCCGTGTTGAACTGATTGAAAGGCAGACTCCGCTTTGAAGTGGAGAATTCCATTAGCTTCCGGCGCTCTGATCCAACCAGTCCGGGAAAGCCATCGCACACACATATGCACACACTCACTCTTCTCCACCAACAGCACTCCCCCACCCCCCCAAAGGCAACTGTAGAAGCCCATTTTCACAGAAAACAGTGAATATCTTTTTAAAGAGCATCCATATGAGAGAGATTCTCAGTCTGTCCTGGCTGTCTGGGCAGCGGTGTGGCATCCTAACCGACTTCAAGGGCTCGCCTTCACTTTGATCCAGTCAAATACGACAACTGGCTGTTAAGGGATCACAGACAGAGGAGAAGAACTGAGCAAAGAGCCAGTGAAAAGAAGAAAGCAAACCACCATCTGGGCTGCCCACCAACTCTTTCTCCTCACACACAGGCAAACCGTCAGAACCGTCTGCTCTATGTAACAAAACAGACAGTACCTGATGTTACCAGCCAGCCATATATTTTAATCTCTTTACGAACCACCTCAAAATCTCTTCATGCCCAAGTATCTTTATGTCCAAATAGCAGTTTGGCTTTTAAACACCTGTATGTTTATTTGTGAATGAGAATAGTCAAATGCAGTTTTTTTGTCAAAGCGAGCCAATTAAGACAGCAGGCTTGTAATTTAATGTGAAGGGGGAAAATTACGCTTCTTCTGCATGAAAATACATTACAGTTCAAAAGGTTGGACCCAAAACTTTTACATAATAATTTATTTTAAATATCTATATTATTGCTTTCATTTGCTGATATTAATCAAATTAAATTAAAATTAAATTAAAAGTTTTAAATTATGAAGTGGTGTCAAACTGGTATCGAAAAAACAATCCAGGCTTCTGTACATAAAAAATCTAACGTTTAAAGCCATAAAAAGTAGGAGTGCTTCAACTGATCGGCTACCAATCACTATCAGCCGATAATCGTTTAGGGATGTTTGATCAGCAGTCTCTAAAAAGCCAGATCTCATAAACCGATCTAAAGCTGATGAAGCGCCTTCAGTGAAAGATTTAGTATGACAAAGGCACCAGTAGTCTCTGTCCGGCACGGGGAAATAATTATAATACTGAAGTTGAGGTGCAATTCATATTTCTTCATTATATAACTTCTAAAGTAATTAGAAAACCTTCTGCAAGACATAATTTCACAAACAGCACGAGTGAATCATCACATGCTCTCTTCCTCTCAAAATGCCAAATGACTTCAAATCACCACACATTGAGTCGTTCTATAAGAGAGCCGAACGCAGCACAGTTTATAAAGGAATTGGTCACTTATCACAACCGAGGCAGAGTTGTCAAACCGGACGGTTTTTGCTTAATATACGCGAACGGTAATTGGCCGGTTTTGGTCTTTTTTCGGACGATTTTTCAGGAAGTGCGCCCGCGTGCACATACTACATTGTAATCATTCGCTATGTCATTTGTGTGGAAGTATTTTGAAATCTTTGCACAGGACACGGGCAGCCGTTCAGCACTGGAAGTGCATAGCTACATGTTTGTGGCACAGATAGCAGGAAGCGATCAGCCAATGGTGTACTGGCGCACAAATAAGAGTCCCTTTTCTGTGCGCACTAAAGCTGCGCAAGCGTATCTGTACCGGTCCACGCCCTGAACACGAGTGTTTAACCGTGAAGAGATGTTCAGATCAACTTCTCACGTGTTGGATGAGAAACGAAACGGACTAAACTGTGACAAAACGGAAATGTTTTTTTTTTTTTTTTTTGTAAATTAGAACTTGCATACACGTTTGAAAGCAGAAGTAAACGTCAGTTTTGCATTAGGATGATTATTTTTTTATTTTACCTTAAAATTAAATCGACTTAATTTGATTTAGAAATCATGTGCTGTACCACACTGAAAAAAGTGTTTTATTCATCCAATTAAAAAAAATTTAGGGAAATGATTCACATCTATTTTTTTAATGTAACCAAGGGAGTGAAATCGGATGCGCTCTTTTTCTCAGACGCTTGCAGAAAAAGGCCAAAACAAAGTTACTGGGTCAATCTTTTTGACATTTCCTTGGTTGGTGGATGCAATGGGGACCTGATTATAGCACTTAAAACCTGGAAAAGTCAGATTTTCATGATATTTCACTTTTAAATGTTTTGCCACTTGCTGCAACTGTTTTATGCTGTAAGCCAGTGGTTTTCAACCTGTGGTCCGCGGCCCACTATTGCAGGTGGGCCGCCAATTATTTTCTGTTCATTTCCAGTCCATTATAGGGCTGTGCGATTAAAAGAAAACGTCATAAAATCACGATTTGAGCGTGCGCATATGCCTAACTCCAGGTTCACACACTGTCTGTGATGCGCCTTTTTTCTGAGCCAATGTTGATGGATCAGAGCGTTCTCACTGCGGTAAAAGGCTAGAAATAAAAACGTGCGAAAATAATTCATGTCTAACACATAAGCATAGAGTGAATTTGTTAGTGAACAGGATGCAGTTTAAGTGAGAGGAGACACGTTTTAAGTGTGCACACTCTCTCCTCGCAAAGCAGCGTGTATCTGAACAAGCACGACCGGTTTTGTGACAGAGCAAAGGAAATCTGCTGCGAACAGAGAGATTCACACTCGTGCATTATTTTAATGTGCTTTCGCGTTATATTTATGCGCTCTCACTGCTGACCGCATACACATACTGTATACACACTGCAAACACCTGAGGCACCGCTACAATTAATGAGCTCTATGAACAATGCATGGCAAAAAAGAAAAAAAATTCCCTGTATACAGGATTTTTTTTTTTTTTTTTTTTTTTGCCACAAGTCTATATATTTTTTTACATCTTCACTATAGTGATAATTTTGACTTATGTCTGTTCTAGAGATGTTACAACTTTTTGATAAAGCTCTGATTGGTTTTCTTTTGGAAATATGTTTCAAATTAATCCTGAATGCATTTATGACTGTAAAAGCACAATTGCAAAATTGATCAAAAAAAATCGCGATAGTTTTTTTTTTGTCCATATCGCACAGCCCTAGTTTATTCAATAAATATAGTTTAAAATCTAGCTTCTGAGTACTTAAGTTATTAACCCAACAATAGCGGGGTCAGTTAATTTTTTTGAAGTGGGCCGCGCAAACATATGTGTTTGGTTGTGTGGGCCGCGAGTTGAAAAAGGTTGGGAACCACTGCTGTAAGCTATTGTGCAACAATTGCATGAGTGCAAAACAAAGCACTGCATGATTGAAGATTTAGGTGAGATAAATGTATATTTATATACGTGTCACCTAAGAGGGGAATTCCCCCCATTTTCATAGATGAAATTCAGGCCCTGAATAAATTTCAAAAATTCCTGATTGGAGTATTACTAAAAATAATTCTACATATTAAAAATATGGCTAATAAAGATCAGTATCTCTGATCATATTGATAGATAATGCTTTCTGTGATGGGCAATCGGTGACTGGCTTCAAAAATCCTGATCGAAGCACCACCTACTAAAAAGGTAGAAGCAAAAGGCACTGCAGTTACGGCCTGTCCTCTATGAAGAATGAGATGGAAAGAGAAAGAGAAGCATAATCAAACACTCAGATCTTCTCATTTTGTTGCTGTTTGTATTCAAACAGAACGAAGAGCAGCAATCAGACGGTGCAGTCGAGTAAACAAAGCCTGCATCATTTTGTCTTATATTACCACAGGGCAAGCATTGAAGAGAGAGACAATAAATTAGGACACAAAACTGCAAGGAAAGCAAACCTAAGCGGTCACCTCTGGTGCTACAATCCAGCTGAGAGCCATTTATATTCCCCAACATGATTTTAATTTTAATATTACAGCCAAACAAAACTAAACAGAGTCGGATTATACAGCACTCAACAGAATCTCTCCTCTTTATAGCCAAGAGAGAACTGAAGCTGGCAAACCTCAGGAAAACCGCTTCGGTTTGTTCTTCTTGTTGTTTTAGGGAACTGTCAAGGCTCAAGGGAGAGAGACAGTGCTGAGAGCAGGAGAGAGAGAGAGAGAGAGAGAGAGAGAGTGAGAGAGAGAGAGCTTGGAAATAAAGAGGAAGAGAGTGTGCTGAAGGGCAGGAGAGAGAGAGAGAGAGAGAGAGAGAGAGAGAGAGAGAGACCAGACTGAATTCAAGAAAAAGAGAGAGAAAATGACAAGACTTAGATCAGGAAAGAGAGATAATTTCCTATTGTACACAGTTCTGCTTGCAAACGCTTCAGTGATACAATAGCACAGGTTTTTCATGCCATTAAAGCACACTAAAATTTAACATACACAGGGCTCCAGACTAACTTTTTACACTAGGAGCACAGTGGCCCCCAACTGAAAATTTTAGGGGCACAACCAGAAAATTTAGGGGCGCACACCGTAAATCAACATGCTAACCAAATCTACTAATTTCCACTGTATTACTAATAAATACTTTAATAATAGATGCAGAAATTACAATGTGCCGTTTCAAATTCAGTGTCACATTTTATTCTGCACTTTTGAAGATGCAACAAGGTAAACTGTCAGCACCATCGCTGTCATGACAGTACAAATAGTAAACAAAATTCCATACACTCAGAATAAAAAATGTGCATAGTAAAAAAGTTTGTGTGCATGCTTTATCGTTGTTGTGTGTTTCGTTAAGTTTTAAGCCATTCTTCCTTTGAATGTCGAGCTGGCTTTTGTATTTGGTGAAAGGTAGTTCTAATAATTATAGTACCTCAGCCATCTGAATTCTTACAGCCAGTCTTCTCGAAAATGGTGAGTGTGGACCAGGGCCGGCCCTGACCAATTTGCAAGATTTTACCTGGCGCCTCATGCATATATATATATATATATATATATATATATATATATATATATATATATATATATATATATATATATATATATTAGGGATGTCAAATTTCGATTATTTCCATGATCGATCGTCGTTTAAATTAACGATCAATTAATCGATTAATCGTTAACCATAATACTGCAAAATGCGTCTATTGCAGGCACACAGTCAGCGGTATGACAGGATGTGCAAAAGCCACACACACACACAAAACGCTTTCTCACTTGAATTAAAGAGGTTTTAGTCTGAATAAAATGCTAGTAGCAGGATTATAAAATGAATAGATGCGATTATGATCATTTGATAAAATGAAGAGAGCGCGCCATACTTTTGAGGTCATTTTACTTTGTTGACAGTTTCCAATCCTGCACGGAGAACGCTGAACGCGCCTCTTTAAATGGTTTTGTGGTGCTCGTTGTTGTATTTTAAAGCACAATTGCGATGTTTTCAACTGACATTATTGTATAAAATTATCCGAAATGTGGAGCGCGTGTGACTGCGCTGCACATTAAGTGAGCTACATCGGCGCTGCTGCACCAAAACACACTGTTGCTCACATTAATTTGATCCTGCTGGATTCTGTCCTAGAAAATGTCAGATTTTTTAAAATCCGGCATACAGCGCATTAGATCGTGACAGTGCATGCGTGCAGTCGAGGATGAGCGAGCGCGGATTTGGCTAGATTTATTTGGAGGTTATTGCTCATGTCTCATTCGGCACAAATCGAAATGTTTCCATATTCGCAATGTATTTGAATGTTAAACTATTATTTATAATGTAAACTATGCTTGTACTTAACACGCATTCGCATATAGACGGAAAAGATTATCCTCTTCATATGAGCAAAAACGTCCTTGGCATAACAGCAGAGTGGACCGGTATACTACGGTCTATTTAAACTGAATGCTCCAGGAATGTGTCGGTCACAGCGCCTATGAATCGCTGTTTTGAATCCAGCAATTATTTATTTAGAAATGATAAGATCTGATTATGACAAGTGTGGTATAAAAGCTTTGTTTATTAGAGGAATAATAGGTTAACTGGAAAATGTTACATCGCGACCATGCTTTTGGACCCCATAGTCTTCATTTACGCGGCTTTGTTCTGGTTTGCCGGTTGGTCACGAATTTCCACAAATTCAGTATATTTAGGCATTGTTTCTTTTCCTAAATCTTCATAGTCTAACCCTCTAATTTCCCAGGTTTATTTTATTATCTTTCGCTTTTAATAACTGTTTTCGCATCTCTTACAGTGGTAAAAATGGGAAGGGAAATTAAAGATTTCATGAATTAAGAATTCGTTCGATTTATTAATTTGTTCCCTTATTTCACATAAATCATGGGTTATTTAGGGAACAAAATTAATGAAACATGGACAATTGCCACATTAATAATTCGTAGGAATGAATTAACAAGTTGTAGGAATGAATAGACTACCTGTCCTGTCACTGTGTCCCGCAGCCCTGCAAAGCGCACGATATAAAACAGTTATCTGATGAAATGATTAGTAACTACATTTCTATTGCATTTAATGTTGAAGAACTTTTATGTTGTTTCTATTTTAATGTACTTTAAAGTTTAAATCACATTAAAAGCTTAATTTGTACATTGTGAATGAATGATGATGCTTTTATATATCGTCACCGTCACTCACAGCCGCTCGCACGTGTTGAGTGCGCATGAGCCGCACGCAGCCCAACATTGAATCGGTTAACCGACCATCGATAGCCTTAATCGATTGCATCTCTTATCGACAATTAATCGATCATCGATTAATCGTTGACATCCCTAATATATATACACACACACACACACACACACACACACACACACACACACACACACACACACACATTACAGCAGAACTGTTTCCAACACTCATAATAAATCATCATATAGAATGATTTCTAAAGGATCATGTGATAGACTGGATGTCACATGTGACACTGAAGAATGGAGTAATGATGCTGAAAATTCAGCTTTGCATCACAGAAATAAATGATAATTTAAAGTATAATAAATTGAAAACAAATTATTTTAAGTTGTAATAATATAACACAATATTACATTTTTTCTGTATTTTTGATCAAATAAATGCAGGCTTGATGAGCAGAAGAAACTTCTTTCAAAAACATTAAAAATAGTAATGTTTCCAAACTTTTGGCCTGTACTGTATCCCCCCAAAACTGCACAACTGTAGAGTAAAAAAAAAACAAAAAAAAAAAAACAAAAAGTGATAATAAAAAATGCGTCTTAAAACTGATTGTACAAAATCACAGTCTGGGGACTCAGATCTAAGAACAACTGCTAACATTAAGTTTAAGGTAAAAATAACTGCCATGAAATTATAGTATCTTCTTACTCCTATGCTATAAATTGCTATTTCACTACATCTCTTTACCTCTGTCTTTATCCTCTTCTCTTCTTTTTGGCACTGTATCTATCGCAGACTATGCTCATTTATAATGTGTCATGTAAATTCGGCCTTCCGTCACAATCAGGAAACTTTCACCGTGTCTAGAACTGGCGCGAGCTGCCAGGCCCGTTTCTACGAGCTGTGTGTTAACAAAAGCAGTGCTGTATACATTGGATGCGGCGTCGGGCACGCTACACAACAAATTACCAACAACTGATCGTGCGCGCGCTCTGTTTCTGACGCACTTCAAGCACTCGATGGGCGGGGGAAGATTGAAGAGCCGGATTTTTTTTTTTTTTTTGCTTTATTTGGAAGTGTTTTGAATTAATGGTTTTTAAATAGTAGCCTATTATAAAAAAAAATATGTAAAAAAAAAAAAATCACTCGTTCACTCATTCTGGCGCCCCTATGGATGAGTGGCGCCCTTAGCATTTGCCTATACCACGGGCCGGCCCTGGTGCGGACTTTTTTAGCCACACCAACCTCTGACTCTGAATCATCATCTGACGGTGACACTAGGCTCTGGCACTGGTACACTAGCCGCAGGTCGGAAGAACGAATCAATAGTTCGCTTGCTCATAGCTCAGACGCACGCACATATCAGGTTGTGATGATATTTGTCTCGGTTTCCTTCCCACAGATGTTTACGCCCGCTCAATTATCTCTAGGCCCCTCCCCCTCCACACATTTTAGCCACTTACAGTGGCCATTCCCTATTCTTCTCACACGCATTTGCCGCCTCACAGACAGGCATCACTCAATGAGACGCGAGTGTGTGCAAGTGTGTGTGTGTGTTTGCGTGCGTGCGTGTGCAAATCTACTGGTCGCACATGTGCGACTGGATGTAAAATTCAGTCGCACACTCTCAAAATTTGGTCGCAAAATGCGACCATTTGGTCGCAGTCTGGAGCCCTGATACATACATACATACATACAAACAAAGGAACACATGGAACAAACTCAAAAACAAATACAAACTGAAAAACCTGTGAAATCCAAGTGGAAATCTGTATTTATTTTATTGTTTTACAATTGTTTTGTTTTCTTAAGGAATCCTGTAAGCACTTTATTTTTCATTGATATTAAACAAATTATTTTGTTCACATCAAAATGTTATGACATTGTATGTAGGGATGGGAATTAGGGCTGCACGATATTGGGAAAAATTTACATTGCAATATTTTATTTTTCTGCGATATATATTGTGATATGAAATAAAAAAATATTCTTACAAACAAAAATGGGGTGAGCAAACTTACATTCTAATTTTAAATGATTTAAACCAACACCATCGTGTCAATTGATTAATATGCGCGAGGGAGAGAGAGCAAGACAGCGCTAGTGTTGTTTGAAGAAATTGAGCGTGCGGCCGGGGCTCGCTTTGCGCGCGCGCGCTCTCTCTCTCAGGCCAGTGACAGGTTCAATATAAATAGGCGTCGGGTCTATTTCTAGCATGCACGTGTTTTCCGCACAGCTTGAGCCGCGCCTGAGACGCGCGTCTCATGCAGGCAGTCTGCAAGCTCTAACCTGTTAACATGGGAGCCGAATTAAAAACGGACACGCCACGCAGCTGAGACGCTTGCGCTACGCATCTAGTGTGTTGCCGGCCGCGCGCTCGCGCTCTCTCTCTCACGCGCGCACGCGCTCTTTGGCCCATACAGTTAATGAATAACGGATCAACTACGACAGCCTACATCGCACATCCTGCGATGTGACTATCGTGGATTTGTACATCGCGATATCGATGCTTAAACAACACATCGTGCAGCCCTAATGGGAATCTTTGAAAAGAACCGGAACCACAATTTCTAAGTTTCGGTTCCGAAAACGATTCTGGTGCAACACGTAACCAAACGGTGTGAGCAGCCTTCCGTCAGTGTTCTGAGTATTCTGCATTTCCCGTAAAGGGTGTCACGAAATGAATAACAGACACACCTCTTTAATAACTGAGCACATTGATTCCAATGACGCGTATTCCACAAACTCGTTGCGCTGTCGTGTCTTTAATTGCTGAACACATTGTTTCCCACGACTGTATGTGCACTCGCGCCTTTGATAACTGTGCACATCGTTTTGTCTGACTGTACATCTAACGGCAGCGTACTGCCCCTGCTGCCACTAAATTATATTATATTTGTCCCATATTGTCATTAATATACATACATGCTTGAACTTGGACTACTAAATAAATAGACTGCTATTGTTATGCAAGTATGAGGGTTAGATTATTTAGTGTACAGGTAATTTCAAGAGTTATAATCAAAGTGATTTAAATGTTTAAAAATGTGGAAACCACTCATTGCATCACACCATCTCCTGACTGCATTATTATTTGTAAAATAGGGACTTTATGGAGAGTGTGTATACATTTATAAGGTTTACGTTTATAAGTTTAACCATTTATACTTCATCAATTAAGGGAAATGAATACATGTCTCAGCCCTCAAGGGACTATTTGGCCAACAAGCTTATTCCTGCTTGAAAAGCAAAACGTTATTGATAGTGTAAAAAGCATCAACTTTGAAACACATGCTGATTGATGGACTAGTATTACTCAACATTACTTACTACCTTCCAGCAACGCTACATTCAGTGAAGGTAAAATAGTAAAAAAAAACATAATAATAGTTCATTTACATGGAACCAGAAGCCGAACCGAAAAATTTCTAAAAATACCCAACCCTACTTAGGAAGATCTGTACACTGTAAAATATGTTGCATTTTGGCATTGCCAACCTTTTTATTAAGTTGACCCTAAGTAATAAACCGTATTGAGCATTGAGTATTTAAGTATTGTGCATTTTTCTTTACCACTATTTCTTAATAATTGTTTAATGATTTTAATGGAACCGGAATCAGAACCGGAACAGTTAGGTGGAACCGGAAAATTTTGAACGATTCCCAACCCTAATTGTATGTTACAATTGTAAACTTAAACTGTGAACCTTTAAAGCAGGGTGTAAAATATATATATATGGTCTTTTTATAAAATACATTTTATAGGTATTATAGATTTAATACTTATGCAAGCACATAAATTTTTACCCCCTTTACTCGTATTGCACAAAAAGTGGTTCAGTAACGCTGAATGTTACAGGGTCTGATTATTGCAAATGCAGATCCCACTGTGTTCTGGTTAAATCATTTTTTTTATTTATTTATTGCTAAGGTTTGCATATGGTGGTGTGTCCTTAGTGACAGCTTCCCTAAAAATATATCCCATTCATAAAATAAAAAATATCATAATATATAATCATGCCTTGCGTACAGTATTGCAATATATCACCATATATGTATCGCAACCCCTGTTTTGTGATGCGTATCATATCACCAGATTCTTGGAAATACAAAGCCCTAGACAGGACTTTGGAAAGAAGAGAGAAAGACAGTGTTGGGATCGGTAGACAAAAGAAACAGAACTGAGATGAGAACATCAGAAAAGAACAGGGCGTCAGGACTGAGGGAAACAGAGAGACAGTGCTGAGAACAAGAGCAAGTGACAGGACTGATGGCAAGTGAGAAAGGGGGTGAGACAGCTAGAAGCATTGTCCTACACTGTGTATTATGGCTGAAGAGAGAGATAAAGCGAGTGAACACAGAAGAGTGCAGCAGGGAGTCTGGCTGCTTTATTGCAAGATATTGGGTCATGCCTCTGTACACATTTGGGAGCATGTTTGTGAGAGACAAACACATCTGTGTTTTAGCCCCTGCAGTTGCAGCATATCCGTCAGCCATGGGCTCTGACTCCAGGCTGCTTTGAATTAGTGGTTCCGTTCTGGTCAGGCTTCTCAATGACAAAATAACTTGTTAAAAAGTCATTAGATCCCTGATCCACTTCGCAATGAGACAACACTATTATAATACAAACTGACTGCCTTCTCAGGTCACCAAAAAACAGCAAACAGCCATAAATTACTTAAGGCAAATTTACCAGTCTGTGTTCACGGAAACATGCAAAAATAAAGCACTTGAGTCAGTGTCTCAGGCGGAACCAAACAAAACTAATACTACCAATTAAACTGAAAACATCAAATTAAACAATGACCTTCAACTGTCCCTGATTACACAAACAGCGGTCTGACAGATTTCCCAGAGTAATTATATGTGTTTTTATATATAATTGGCATATAGTAGCAATTATTCATTAAATCATTTGATTATGTTACGATTTTAATACTGTAATTCTAAAATGAGGCTCATGAATTCTAATCAGAAAGAGTGAACACTGTTTCTGTGGTTCTCTTTTTTGTCTAAATAGTCTTAATAGTTTATTCCACTGTTTAATGGTGGGGAAGTAGTAAGGCTACATTTAGAATGAAACGTTAGCATACTACTTTTTTTAAGAAGGTGTGAGAACTAGTATGGAATATGAAATGATAAATTGTAGTTTGCCACACTGTTGTCATATCATTTCACTATAGTTTTTTTGTTTGATTGCTTTTTGCTTAGCATTTCTGAACCAATTATTTTTTAGATGAATTTACTTGCATAATGTCATCTAAAAATTCTACAGATGGAAAGGTTGAGTGGAGCACATTGCATTCTGGCATGCAGTATCCCAAGTATACTACAATTCAAAAGTTTGGGGTTGGTAAGATTTTTGATGTTTAACCCATAAAGACCTAGAACATTTTTGGGGCGCCTGACAAACCTGCACTTTTCTTTGTTTTTTAGACCAATTCTAGTAGTCAGCATCAAGTGCCATACATCATTATAAAGACGAGAACTTAAAGTTTAAATCTAACTAATTTAAAGTCCAAATTTTCCTTTTTTTTCTCCAAGAATGAATGAAATTACAGAATTTTAAGAAAAAAAACACAATAATTGGGTGTTTTTTACCGTTTACTCAAACAGAAACTGATATGAAATTTTTTCATATATCGGCATTGGCCAATATCCGTGTTTTGTAGCGCCAATTTAAAGTCAGGCACATCCACAGGCAGCCCCGTGTTATTGGTGTGGTGGAAAGTGCTGCTGGCGCAAGTGAAGGACCCCAAGCCAAAACTTTTGGAAGATTCAACAACAGGTAAGGCTTAAATTCTGATATTTCAAAGTCCTATGTACATATATTACTATATATTATTAGTTAAATATGACGTGTTGCTCCACTTAGTGAAAGAAAAAACAAATAGCATAGAACCGTCGTGAATGGCATAATGCTACAGCTGGTTAAAGGTTTGCTTACTTGCAGTTAACTTTAAGGACTGTAGTCAAAAACTATAAATACACACACACACACACTTTTTTATACATAAATTGGATGCAAAATTTACTTTTGTTGTTGTTGGAACATAAATGTGTGTTGGAAGTGTGTGTAAACATCCATCCTATAATGATAAAAATTGTAAAATCCCCTTTCTCAAATCAGTCTGTTCTGAGATTTCTGTCAGAATGATAGAGTTCTGCTCAGGTCCCACTGAAGATGTAAAGGGTTAACGTTACTTTAATTTTGAAGGGAACACACTGATCCCGATCTGCCTAAATGCGTCTATGTTTGCACGAATCATTCGGGATTGAGCTTCATCTACAGAGAGATGTGAGTCATTATTTAGCTTTTTTTGCATTCTCAGATTGCAAATATTCAAATAGTTGTCTCGGCCAAATACCGTCTGATCCTAAGGGAAAGCTTATTTATTCAGCTTTCATATGATGTATAAATCTCAGTTTTGAAAAATTTACAATTAAGACTAGTTTTGTGGTCCAAGGTACCGTATTTTTCGGACTATAAGTCGCACCTAAGTATAAGTCGCATCAGTCCAAAAATACGTCATGACGAGGAAAAAAACATAAGTCTCACTGGACTAAGTCGCATTTATTTACAACCAAGAGAAAACATTACCGTCTACAGTTTGTTCATGTCAAATTAATTTTGATAAGTCGCACATGACTATAAGTTACTTTAAGTTACTATAAACTATGAAAAAAAGTGTGACTTACAGTCCGGAAAATATGGTAAGCAAGTTTTGCGGCTAAGGTAAACTGTACTGCTTGTCAACCCACAAAAGAGAGGGATCAGCAGAGCTCATTAGCATTTAAAAGCAAAATGGACTACAATGGCTTGCTAAAAACAGAGCGCATTTTGACGGTAAAAAATTTGTTTTTTACACTACCATTGAGAAATTTTAACTTTTATCAAATGGGCATCCAATACCCCTTTAAAGAAGCCAATTATGCTTACAAAGACTGCATTTATTTGATCAAAAATAATGAATGAATGAAATCATTCTAATATGCCGATTTATGTTTATGTGAACATTACAAAACACTTTTTCAGGCCATTTTTGGATGGAAAATTATGACACTTTTGATCAATTTAATTACATTTAATGACCTCAAACATATGAACGGTAGTGTATACTGCATTTGTGAAATGTGACTGGCTTATCTATGCACAAAAGAAATTACATCTGCACAGTGCATACTTCAAAAATAGTAAGTAAAGTATGTAAATAAAGTAGTATGCCATTCAAAACATACCCAGAGTGAAAGAAAAAGGAATGAAAGCTTTACATTTAAGAGTGAGACAGTGACTTAGGAAGCATTTCTAATTTATATTTCAACAAGAGCTTATCAGAGTATCTCTGGATGGTGGTGGCATCTCCACCATGATTAACCCTGAGACAGAGAAAGAGGAAGATATGAACGAGTGTGGAGCTGGAGGTTGGACTGACAGGCAGAGACAGACAGTGACAGCAGCAGTGAGACTGACACCCTAAAAAAAGAAAGATAGACAAAAGAAAAAAAAAAGAATCGTAAGTGAAAGCTCAAATCACACAGGAGGAGGCACAACACAACGGCTGATTCTGTCTTCCAACAGAGACAGAAAAACATAAAATAACAAAATAAACTGTGAAAAATGACAGAAATTAGTCTGAAAATGAGGAAACAAAAAGTGGCATCCAAACACTGAAAAGACAGAATCTCTTCTCAGACACACAAATGCTTCATCCCGTTTACTGCAGCGCTTGTTTAAAAAGTGCTTATATCTCAAGAGTTTTAGCTGTGGAAGACACAGAAAGATGGAGACGAAGCGCTCTCTCTCTAGTGTATAGTTGACATTGTGCTGGAGTAATTACTTGTGCAGACGCCTCACCACAACCACACAAACCCAGCTGACAAGTGCAGATGTAGACTTGACTACTAACAAAACTTTCCTGATTTCCACGGAGCACAAAAACAGAATCGTACGTGTGTGATAGTCCCAGAAAGAAGTGTAGCTTAGCTTATAGTGATGTCTCAGCATCTGCAAAGTTTCATGCCAGATTAAAAACTGCATTCCACCCATCCACAAAAGAGTGATATCAGCATTATATAATCTGAAATAACCGTTTACATTCTTTTTTTTTATATTTTTCCCCCCTTTCTTTTGCCTACTTTATTGTCGATTAGGGCCAAGTTAACTACAACAATTACATCCTTTCACATACAGGAAGTTCATGAAACTCTCTATCTGTGTGACTATTTATGTCCAGTGCAGTGGATGTTTGCACTAGGAAAAGCTACATAACCTATGGCATCCATAACTAAACTGTAGGAAAAATATGAATGCCAATCATTTGCCCATCTAGATTTTATTTCTGTATTATAAGCATGTTAAAAGCTTTATTAATACTGTACATTTTAATCATGCCAAGAAAGCTTTGCTGACTCTGACTCTGACTCTCAGAGACATACAGAGGAGAAGACAGACAGAAAGTGTCTGAACTGCAAAAAAGATGCTTCCAGCAAAGAAAATACATAGACAAAGCATGCACACACACACACATTTACACAGAGCACATAAAACAGCAATGGTGTCCAGAATCCATTCAAAACACACACAGGCCTGAACATGACTATCGCTGAACTGGGCAGCAGAATCAATAGATCCCCTCACAGAGGGCTGCCATCTCACAGCCGGCCCAAACAGCAGCAAACAAACAGCTCATGCACACACATGAATCAGAGATCTCCCTGCCTGGATTTTATAGCTCCTTTTAAATGCTATTGTGTCCACTGCTACATCATGTGATTACTAAAAAAAAGACTCAGGAAAAGTGTAAAATGAATCCACAAACAAGTGAACACTTCCTATAAAGAAAGTGTGTACTGATTATACGCAGAGTAGTCTCAGCCTGAGCCTCATTCAGATGAAAACTCTGAAACTCATTTAAATGTAACCTTGTATTATACAACAATAAATATATTGATAATGCTACAAAACATTGTCATTTTCTTTTGAACTTTCAAATATAAAAAAAAATTACTTCATCCAAATATACGGTTTAATTGCACTATTTTTGACATTAAGGGGGGGTGAAATGCTCGTTTTCACTCAATATCCTGTTAATCTTAAGTACCTATAGAGTAGTACTGCATCCTTCAAAACTCCAAAAAGTCTTTAGTTTTATTATATTTATAAGAGAAAGATAGTCTGTACCGATTTTTCCCGGAAAAACACGAGTGCCTGGAGGCGTGACGTGTGGGCGGAGCTAAAGAATCACGAGCGCCAGTAGGCTTTTGCGTTGAGAGCGTTTGGAAGCTGTGACATTACCGTGAGGAAAAAAACATCCAAAACAAACCATGGCTAACAGTAAGATTCAGCATATATTTATGATCAATAATCAGATCCAGAGGCTGAAATTTAACAAGAGCAGCAGCAACGACGTCTCTATGTAGTATGTATTGAAACTGTAGTATGTATTGTAACTAAAGTATGTATTGAATTTGCTTAGCGGTTTTGGAAAATGACTAAGTTCCACTTTATGTCGTCTTTTTTTTTTTTTTTTTTTAAGCTGTACATGTGGAAAGTGCAGTTTGATGACAACATTGCATGTTGTTTACTTGATGTGCTTACGCATCGATAGCTAAGTTAACAACACAGAGATATTTGAAGTAGTTTTACTCACCGCCTGCGGTTCCAACACACGATCGTGACCCTTTTTCATTGGGACTGCATTATCCTTATGAAATAAACAATGTGCAAATCCGGCATCAAACTGGGCCTTGTTTGTAAAACAAGCATCTTCGAAATGCAGGGAACAAACAAAAACACTTGCACAACTCCGTTGATGCTCTGTAAAAATAAACTCCATCCACTGGTCCCTTAACGCTGTTAAGAGCGCGCGCTCTTCCGGTGCCCTTAGGACCCATATAAGGAAATTCCGCTCCATCTAACGTCACACAGAGCCATACTCGAAAAAAACTTTCCGAAACTTGTGACAAACCGGAAGAGGTATTTTTTAATTTTTGAAACTTTGTCCATGTTTATCATGGGAATCCAACTCTTTAACAGTGTAAAAAACCCAGTATGCATGAAATAGCATTTCACCCCCCCTTTAATAGGATTTATCCTTTGAGCACCAAATCAGCAAATTAGAACCATTTCTGACATATGACAGTACATTTTAAATTGTAATATTTACAAAATATTTTTAGATAAAAAAAATTTCTTATAAAAATGCTTAAAAAAAACAAATGAAAAAAAACAGCTAAACAGCTTTTTTTTCTTTTTTTCTTAGTGGCCAGAATACGCTTCAGCATGAACCAAACCATGCTGCTCATCCATACTCTTACTCTGTGAAACTACAGGCAGGGAAAACCAATAGTTATCTCCATCTTGACTGTGCAGCAGATGTTTGTCTTTTCCGACAGCATGTTTAATTATGTGCACATACCATGAGCCACAGATCAACCTCAGTGCTTTCAAAAACAAATTAATCCCTGTCCTGATAGGCAAACCCACAAGCTGCAGGACCTTCTGTACATGAGCAACCAAAGAATACATTTACCTGAGGACACAGCAATTTCCTGCAACTAAATAATCCCTCTGATCGGCAGCTCTCCTTCATCGCTGGAACACAGACTGGGGCTGGGCTCTATCTGTCATACTGTCTCTCTCCATGAAGCTCCTCATCTCTGTCTGCTCATAGGGAGAGGAGCTGTTGGGAGCTCATTCAGAAGATTTGTTCACTTGAGGTTCACAGCTGCAGTCCACTGTGATTCCTCACAACCAAGGTGTTCCTTAATTTATGTAGAAGGTTAACAACATTTGTTATCTTTGTGTCAGCAACTGTTCTACAAAAAAAAAAACTTTTATGTTTTAAGCTATTAGCCATCATAAAAATCACTGTAATGCTTAACCTCAAGTGGCTACACTGTATGCAAATGGTTGAACATCAAAACAAGAACATTCACATTACAGTCAACAAAACCGCCAGTCTATAAGCTAGCAATATTGACAAGGATAACTGGTTAAATCTGATTTGAAACCCTGAATGCAACTAAACTAGCTACAGCAGAAAGCAGAAAGCAGAAAAAAATGGCAGTTCAGAGATTTGGATTGATTTGTAGCCTAAACCTGTTGAACACACACACAGAAAATGTATGAGTGAATCAGACTGGAGTTTACAGAGGGCTGGAGACGACCTGATTCTACATCGATCACTCAGCCATAGTTCTCCAATTCTCTCAGGACCAAATGAGCAAACGTCCAGCCAGACTAATTAATCCGTTAGACCAACTGATTTAATTAAGGCAGCACTTCTGCAAGACAGGAGAAAACTGAATCTTGTCTTTTGTTTGAAGAGAGGGAGAGATTTTTAACAGCATGTAGAGAAAAGGAAGGAACAAAATGTTTCAGATGAAGCCTGAAAACATGGACATAACTTGTGAATGTTTTATTGAATCCAGACTTGAAATATTATTTTTTATATATAGAGAGAGATCATATATACTATAATAGAAATTTAACAAATATTTCATATGAAGTTTTAAAATAGTTAAGTAAAGCAATATAAGAACCAATGTGATTTCACAGCAGATGGTGTTTCCAGCATAATACAAATTATAATAAATAAATAAAAAAATAAAGGTCTAGTCACATGACTGAATTATGCATATGAGAGTGCCTTTCCTTCATGTGAAAGCAAACTTCACAGAAATACAGCATCATTCACTCAAACAAAAATGAAATGGCACAAAACGAAACCAGAACTTGAGCTGAATGGGTAAAACTTCTCAACAGGCCTCCATGAATCTGAAACCCATGGTATGGGAACACAGAAATTACTTTTCTTTTGATTTGACAGGAGACTTGTCAAAGACAATCATACTGTGGCTCTGCCCAGAGCAGCCTGCGATCTATTCATGTCTCTCACAGCACAAAGAAAAGCCAATGTACAACAGAAATCCCCCTCAGAAAAGAAATAAGTCTACAGTGAGCACAGAACAAAAGCATAAAAAAGAGAGACTGAATGAGAAGGCGAGTCTCCAGTTGTTTGTTCAGTCCCATGGTCCATCACCTTGATCTGGGCTGATTGAGCAGCTGTGTACTGGACAAAATCTTGGCTTAAACCCCCGTCTCCATCTAATAAACCCAAATCCAGCAGCCGGATATCAGCCTCTCTCTGTGTGCCCTCCTGCTGTTGTGGAAATGTCCTGTTATTGCTGCTCTCTCTCTATTGATCGGGGTGTAATTGCTCTAAAACTCTGTTTGCAGGCGCTTCCTCTTTCCATGTGGTGTTGAGGGCATACTGGGGTTTCTCAAACATCTTAAACCACAAGCCAAAGTCTTTCCCAGAGATATTAATGTTCTAGACTGGTTCTCTGCATGATACCTCCACTTAGACAGAGCACAAGGACTTCTTAAATGTGTCTTTAAGCACATTTATCCAGTCTGAGTGGACCATCGAACGCCAACAGTCAGTCCAATGAAATCAGCTCCAAGATGAGCCCTTCCTGTGGAAAGACTGCAGTTCCTGTGCCAGTATAGCATTAAAGAGATTGTAAATCTCAAAATTTTAAATTCTGTCATGATTGACTCGCCCTGATCTTGATTCCAAAACTGTACGACTTACTTCCTTCTAAGAAACATAAAAGAAGATATTTTGAGAAAAGTCTTAGTGTTTTTTTTTGCCAAAGGTCACCAAAACTGTTTGGTTATACACAATCTTCAAAATATCTTCTTCTGTTTGTTGTGGTGGCAGGAAAGTCATACCGTTTGGGAACAAATTTTGAACAAATTATGACTTTTCATTTATTTTTTGGTGAACTATCCCTTTAAGATGGCTGCATCAGAAGAGCTACAAACAAACATTTCACAATGAGAAAGACAGAACGAGTCATGTACATTGTGAGTCACATTCAGACAGTTCCAAAACACATCTCCACTAAAATAGCACAACACACTGACACACACCAGATGAAAAGGCCCACAGCAAGATCACAGCAGAGGAGGAGGAGATGACTACTGGAATAAAAATAAGAGACAAGAGAAAGAGAGATGCAAATGAGAGTTACCATACAGTAACCCTGTAACCAAACAGGCAAATCATCTCAGTCTCTGCTTAGCTGATTTTACATTGCATGCAAATGTTGATCCGGCAAGAGGACACAACTATAATGCAGCCCAGCTCAGACTGGGATGGCACTGCAGTAGTATTAAATGCATGAAGTGGAGTAAAAAGTCAACTATCTTGTCTAGATTCATCGCACACCTATTTTCATCTGAACAGCCTTTATCATCCTGGTGCAGCTGCGACAGGAAACTGCAGCATCTTTTTAAAGCACAATGTACATTTCAACACTGTTTTGTCTCATATATGCATCTTATGATAGTGACGGTACAACAAACTTCCTCCATGCATTGCTAATCAGTAAAACAGCATGACTTCACCCACGTCGAATCTGTGCACTTTTTAAAAAACATATTTTCTTCACTAACTGTATATAGCATAGTTCTGAATGAATTTAATTAAAGTAAATATGGATTAAAGAAACACTCCACTTTTTTTGAAAACAGGCTCATTTTCCAACTCCCCTAAATGGAAAAATGAAAATTTGCGATTATTCTAGGCAAATATGGCTAGGAACTATACTCTCATTCCGGCATAATAATCAAGGAACTTTACTGCCATACCATGGGTGCAGCAGGCGCAGTGATATTACACAGTGCCTGAAAATAGTCCAACAGCGACTTTGCTATTGCTGCACAAACTAGCTGGGGACTATTTTCAGGTGCTGCATAATATCACTGCGCCCGCTGCACTCATGGTACGGCAGTAAAGTTCCTTGATTACTTTGGCTTTAGCGCCTCAGTTTAAGCGGCAAGTAACCCATTTAATCTTTCTCTTAACTACTATAGTACATAATGAACATGAATTAACATCTAAAGGTAGGCTATTTTATAAGAAAGCCTACAGTACAACTTACTGAAATGTCTTGTGTAAAAGCTCATTCAGTGTTTCAAACTGCGGAAAATGTGTAAAGCTTGTAAACATTGCAACGTAATATACATTTACATCAGAATAAATATTCAGTCAATAAGCTCATCAGCTAGAAAAACAACTATAAAGAGGAGCATTTTGCTATATTTATGCGCTATTGCTTTGTAATACAGTTGGATCTCTATAAATTAGAATGTTGTGGAAAAGTTCATTTCAGTAATTAAACTCAAATTTTTAAACTCAAACTGAAGTCTTTGGTTCTTTTAATGATTTTGGCTCACATTTAACAAAACCCCACCAATTCACAATCTCAACAAATTAGAATATGGTGACATGATAATCAGCTAATCAACTCAAAACTCCTGCAAAGGTTTCCTGAGGCTTCAAAATGGTCTCTCAGTTTGGTTCGATCAAAACTCGTCATATCGCACACCACTTTGTAGACATTTGTCTACAGTTGTCGTATACCTCGTGTTAAGCCAATCCTGAACCACAGACAATGTCAGAGCCATCTTACCTGGGCTAAGGAGAAGAAGAACTGGACTGTCGCCCAGTGGTCCAGAGTCCTCTTTTCAGATAAGACCAAGTTTTGTATTTAATTTGGAAACCAAGGTCCTAGAGTCTGGGTTGAAAAGCTCATAACCCAAGTTGCTTGAAGTCCAGTGTTAAGTTTCCACAGTCTGTGATGATTTGGGGAGCAATGTCATCTGCTGGTGTTGGTCAATTGTGTTTTTTGAAAAACAAAATCACTGCAGTCACCAGTTTACCAAGAAAGTTTGGAGTATTTTATGTTTTTTTCTGCCGACCAGCTTTTTGAAGATGCTGATTTTATTTTCCAGCAGAATTTGGCCACTGCCCACACTGCCAAAAGCACCAAAAGTTGGTTAATTGACCATGGTGTTGGTGTGCTTGACTGTCCAGCAAACTCAATAGACTTAAACTAATGTCAAGAAGAAAATGAGAAACAAGAGACCAAAAAATGCAGATGAGCTGAAGGCCACTGTCAAAGAAACCTGGGCTTCCATACCACCTCAGCAGTGGCACAAACTGATCACCTCTATGCCTCACAAAACTGAGGCAGTAATTAAAGCAAAAGGAGCCCTTTCCAAGTATTGAGTACATGTACAGTAAATTAACATACTTCCCAGAAGGCCAACAATTGACTAAATATTTTTTTTTTAATTGGTCTTATGAAGTATTCTAATTTTGTGGAGATATTGAATTTTTGCAAAATTGTTCAAAATTTTGTGAAAATTTTAGCAGAAATCACCACAATTAAAAGAACCAAAGTCTTAAACTACTTCAGTCTGTGTGCAATTTGACTTGAATTACTGAAATAAATGTACTTTTCCACAACATTCTAATTTATTGAGATGCACCTGTATTTTACTTATAATCTGAAGAACTTCTTTCTTCACAAAGAAACTTTTGTGTAACCTAAAGGTGTATGACAACATTTACAGGAGCCCAAACACTCAGTGGCCAAGTAATGCTTATTGTCCATGATGTATATTTCAAGTTGGAAAAGACATTTAGTTCCCACTTTAAGTGAACCTTAGTTCCCAGGTCATCTACAAGATGGATTAAAGTAGATAAAGTCAAGAAAAATGAGACAAACATGACAATATGATTGAAATGTTAAAATGTAAAAATATATATATATATATATATATATATATATATATATATATATATATATATATATATATATATATATATATATATATTTTATTTTATTTTTATATATATATATATATATATATATATATATATATATATATATATATATATATATATATATAATTATTATTCTGTGGTTTAAGTTTATTTTCTTATAGGAGCCAATGGCTCCTTGCTCAATTTTTTTGCTTGGAGCCCTGGCCCCTTGTGTCAGATCGCTAACCATTAGGCCTCAGCTCCAACTGAGCTCATCCACTACATTAATGTTCTCCTACGCAATCTATGATACCTCTTTCATAGACATTTCACTTCCGACTGAACAACTGCACCCTCCCCACATCACACGCAGTTACAATATTTTTTTCCCATAAGGTGAGAGTGAGGTGTCCAGATACCGTGATCCCATCAACTCAGCATTGATTGATTGACTTTTCCCTCTCGATGATCTTGGCTGCCTTTGCTAGATATCGGATTGTGTCTTGTTTTCTGTGAAAAGTCGATGGGCATCCTGTCTGCTTGCGGAGCCATTTTTAAAGTGCATTTCTTTTCTTAACTAAAACCCACATGAGCCAGACACACACACTGCTGGAGGGCTGTGTTTACACTTCAGGGTGTTTTTTTTGCTTTTTTTTTTAGATGGAAACAGAACTGAGAGTTTCACTTGAGAAACTGTAACATCATGCACACACAAGTGCAGCTGCAGGAGTCCAGTTTCGTGGCAGCCTAACCAAAAAAATGACTCAAAGAGAAAGGGTAAAAGCAAAGATGAGAGAAATAGAGGTCAGCAGTCATTTTCTGGTGAGTTTAAATGGCAGAAAAATGGCAGGGGAAAAAAAAAACAGGAAGAAAGGAAAGTTTCTGAAAAACTTCGTACACAATGTCCTAGACATACTGCGACATGCAATAAAAAAATATTTTCCAAGTTAATCAGTGTGTTTTTACTAACCAGCTGTAGGGTTGGGTACCGAAACCTAATGGCAACAGAAACAGAGGACACAGAGGTGTGTGTTTATCGACAGATTGTTATAATATCTGTATCTGTGCAGTTCTTTGTCATAAACGCAGTTTACAAAAGTTTACGAGAAAGAAAACGGTTTCCCATCTAACTTACTCTTAGGTTTTCGATGCGTTCCCCACTCTTCACACCACTGTTGTTTCCTTCAGCGAAAATCTAGCCCTTAACACATACTTTATAAAATGAACATGTTGCTATTTTAATTAAAAAATGTAATATTTAATATAAACATATTACAGTGCATCTGACATACCATACAGTCATTCAGAGAACTGATTTATGACAGTGACAGACAGCACTCAGTCAATTCACTAATTTTAACTAAGTATCAGATTGATTGGACAGAGATACAGTAGAAACATTTCAGGGCTCCAGACTGCGACCGTGCATTCTTTCACACGGTCACGACCACCACGTTGTTCAACCCATCAGCAATATCATAATTGTTGCATATGAGAAACATCAAATGAAACTGAAAGTATAACAAAATGGCGCTACTCATTTGAGCTACGCATTGCTTCAAGTATAGAGCCTGGTTTATAATCTATAAAACAGCCATGTTGTGAAATATTATTATAAATAAAAAAAGTTTTCTATGTTAATATAAAATGTAATGTTATTCTTGTGACGCAAAGCAGAATTTTGTTTTCAGTGTCACATGATCTTTTAGAAATCATTACAATTTATTTGACACATGAAACATTTCTGATTATGATAAATGCTGAAAACTATTTTGCTGAATTTTTTGCTCAGTCAATTTTGATTGGAAGGAAGTTGCAATTGAAATTTAAGTTTATACATTTCTGGCTCTAATTTCAGTAGCATGGAAATACAACTGGGCAGATACTAGGGGTGGGCGATATCTCGATATTTAAAATATATCGAGATATTTTTTAAACACGATATGGATTTTGACATATCGTATATATCGATATATTGTTTATATTCTGATTCCGCCACTTTGCTTGTTTGCCTTCCCTGTGCTGTGCTCGCCCCCGCTCACTCGCCCCCCGCCTCCTTGCTTTTGTCCCCTCTCACCTCGCGTGTAGAGAACTAGTCAAAAAAAAAAAAAAAAAAAGACAACTGGCTCCATTATATGGAGATACTTCAGTTTTAAGGCGTAGGGCGAACGGCAGGCAGATGTCTACTATAGGGCCCAATGAAACGCGGACGGAATCACGGAATCCAGTCATAAAAATGGAATTTACAGTTTAACGCGGAATGTCACGGAATTGGTCAAATTTTAAATGAATTAATCAAAAGTCGGTCATGCACTTACATCAAATCGCGAAATGGACTAATATCTGCAAATATTAACCCGGAAAAGTCTATTTAAATATGAATCCTGCATGTTCTGCGTGTCTGTGTCAACGAATGGAGCAGAAGCGCGTCTTCATTCTTTAAACACGGAAGCTCGCATAACGCTCGCGCTGATTTCATTGTCTTTCCTCTCTCTAAATAAAGACGTGAACACATGAGGAACATCTCCAGAACTGCACTGAGAGTCACTTCATGAGCATCTGACCGTTTGATTTGAGTAAGACTAGCTCATATCACATCATAGACTGTGGTATCACATACACAGAACTGTAAAGGTAAACCAGTCAAAATAAAAGTATTTGACAGAAATGTATTACTATTGTACAGCAGAATGTAGATAGCCCACTACTACTACTATTAAAATGAAACGAACATAATTTTATAAGGAATAATCACACAACATTTCTCCCATGTTTTATTTTTAATAGTAAATCCCCTTTGTTTACCAAAAAATAAAGTTTGCTTAATTTTAAATAATTAAAAGGTAAATTAAATGAATGTTTTATGCCTTCATTTGATAATCAGAAAAATGTAAATACACAGAATTTCTGAAGGGAAAAAAACATTTCACATAAGGCTATTTTAAGAATTGTTTTTAACTAATTAAGTTGTTTTTATGCATTTAAATAATTGCACATGCTAAAACACAGAATTAGGTAACAATAAAACATATGGTGAAGAAAAAAATAAAATGTTTCATAGGCCCCTTAACATGTAATATTTGCCATATTTGTTTTTGCAGTAGTTTTTTGGGGGTTATTTTTCCTGTAAAGATATATATCGTATATCGAGATATAGCAAAATATATCGAGATATATTTTTTGCTCCATATCGCCCAGCCCTAGCAGATACTTTTATTTTAATTGTCATGAAATACAATATCACACAGCATTGCAAGCCGAAGTACGTGGCATGAAGTAGCTTCACATTCTTTATAATGTACTGCATGTCAAATAGAATTTTAAAAAAAAGTGTCAGCCCAGTTGTATATTCACACTACTTAAATCAAGACAGAAATGTATAAACTTACCCTCCAACCACATTCAATTAAAAAATGCAAGCACAATTCTTTTAAAACAAAGACAATTTGCAAATGAATGAGTTAGTTCTTTACAGCAAATTGGACAAAAGTCTATACAGTCATCGCCAAATGTTTTGGCAGAGACATACATTTTGTATTTTGCAAAGTTTGCTGCTTAAGATGTGGTGTTCATTCACATTGTTTCTAGATTATTGTGTAGAGTGATCAGATGCATTTTAACTCATTGCTAAAAGCTTAATTGGGCAAAAAATTAACTTTTCACAAAAACACATTTCACAGCTTTTTGATTCAGACACATAATGACCAGCTAATTTGCAGATTATTATTCTGCCAGCAGGAGGCACTATCAAAAGGAGAGACAGAGGTTTTTCCAGCAATGGCTGTATACAAAGCAGCGCTGAGCTCACAAACGGCGATTTATAAGGCATTACTCGCAAGATGGAATAAAAATGACATTGAACATTTTCTGAAAACAGTCGGTTTTCCTTCTTAAACACAGTGATATAAAAACACCCACCGCGGTTTTTGATTTTGAAACTTGTAGTGCTCATGTTTATTCAACAAAGTCAAAGCCTTTTGGAAAATCTATTTGTGGCGGTCAGTTTTGATATTGTGGCGGCCCGTCACAAATAAATCAATGTATGGGAAACCCTGGAGTACTAGTGAGGTGAAATCACTACCATACTAATTAGATTGTAAGAGCAGACTGATTGCTATAAAAGAAAGGAAGAAGTGTTTCTAATCATTGTGTTCTTGTTCGCAATGGTTACCTTCAAAGAAGCACGTGCTGCCATCATTGCGTTGCATCAAAATGGCCTCGCATGCAAGGAAATTGCTACAAAGAATACAGCACCTGAAAGAACCATTTACCGGATCATCAAGAACTTTAAGGAGAGAGGTTCGACTGCAGTGAAGAAGTCTACAGGACATCCCAGAGTGACCATCAGTGCAAAGCTTGCTCAGGAATGGCAGCAGGTTGGTGTGAGAGTGAATAGGACTGTGACCGTCACAGATATTTACCACCATGGACCAACTATCCCCAGTAGCGTGGTGTTGATAAACATAAATTATATAATTAATATTATATATGTATAGGCTATATATATAATTTTGAAACAAATAAAGGAGGCTGCATCTATTTAAAAATGTGCATGTTTAATTTAGCACTTCTGTCAGCGAATACGCAGCTTGCAAAACACAAAAATAAATAAATAAATAACAGTTAAACATAAAATTAGCCTAAATAAGAAAGTTTAAATACACCCTGTCTATAGGACGCGAGTGGCGAGGCGCGGAACAACAAAATACTACAGAACTTATTATAATTAGTAGGGATGGGATTCGTTAAGGTTTTAACGTTATTACTGCTCTTACCGATACTGCTTAATGGTCCGGTACTTTAACGGTATTCTTATCAGTACTTTGTGTTGGGTGTGTGTTTTTTTTTTTTTTAAGAACGAGTTGAGAACAGCATTAACATTTCTTAATTTTTTATGTAAAATTAATTAAAACAATTATTTGTAGTGCAAGAAACAGTCATGTTTGAACAAATAGCTATTGTACAAAAAACAAATGAACGTAAAACAAATAAAATAAACTATATTTTTCTGCTAAAGAAGATATAGTGGTACAAAGCAACGCGGGTGGGGCATGTAGGTAGGCTGCAAAAGGACTCTTTAGCCATTCTTTTGAAAAAAGATACATACTGATTTTTCTTTATTTGGATTTTTTTTTTTTTAAAGTAGAAAATATATTGATTTCGTTCTCTCATTTCTCCCAAAATAAATCAACAATTTCTATGTAAGGTTAGCAAACCAGGGAGATTTTACATTTATTTTAAAATGACATGAACTACTTTGATTCAACATTGATTTTAGCATACTTACCTGACGTAGATGGGGCAACAACCAGAGACGAGCTAGCTAGGCAGTCGAAAACTTAGCATTTCTCTGTCTGCACATAATGCTCTTTTGAAAGATGCTTTGACAGATTGCTTGTGTTTCCACCCTTACAAGCAAAAATTGTGTTGCACTTATGACAACGAGCTCTAGTTAGGGTGACCAGACGTCCAGAAAAATTCGGGACAGTCCCGAAATCTAAACTGTTGTCCCGAATCTGGCCCTAATTGTCCCGAAAATTATACTTAAACAAATCTTGAGTAGTTATTGTCTGATAAACATTAAAAACTGTCTGCGGAGGTTGAGTCGTCCTGCAACCAGCCCCCACCGGCTGCAGCATCTTTTTTCTAAGTTCTAAAAAAATACCATAGGCGGCTAGGCACGAATTAAGATATTCATTTATCTAATTAATCTATATGCACAAAGACAATAAGACCTTTTTGTCCCCTTTTTGTTTTAAAGCTTTATGAAGAGAGAGCAAGTTGCTGCAGCTGCGAGGAGGACAGTGATGCATGCGTACAGGAGTGATTGACAGTTCACGGCACTGTGTACAAAAAATACATTTAAGCCAAGCGGCAACCTCGCGCTCTCTCTCGTGAAGCCAATAAGTAAGTGACTAAAACTGCAATTCATCGACTGGCCGCTTGAGGCTGGCTGCAGAACAGAGTCAGTCCCATAGACTCCCCATGTTAAAATGCCCAACTTTACAGCAGAAAAAAACATGTTTACAGCCTGGTTCAAAAAATGATTTTGGTCTAGATTGCTAATTTTGCCCTTCATGACAACTGTGAGGGGGGTGAATTTTTTTATAACTGATCCGTTTAAATTATATTAAACCTTAAAGTTCTGCATAATTAAGGGCGTGGCCACTTGAGTGACAGATGGATTGCCGCTGCTGACAATGCCGTCGCACTAGGTGGGCGTGGCTTCAGTAATCAGCTCCCGCCTTTTTGCCCATTTTTGATTATCCGGGAGAGTCGCGCGGTGATGCGCTGCCAAAATGGCGACGGCCCGCTCTGCACACTTTAGACTTCAAAACCGCTATTGAGGAGTCTATGGGTGACATCACGGACACTACGTCCATATTTTTTTACAGTCTATGGTTTAAGCTCATTAGCGTCAGCGTTACAGAAACAAACCCGCACGTCTCTGCCATTCATCCAGTCACACAGCGATGCGCAGAACATGCAGCATCTCCAACTTTTCAACCAACTTTTGCGGCTTAACATTTACAGATACTGGTCCATATGGAGATTTGATTTGATTAATTTATGCTAACTTTGACAAATTCCGTGATTGTCCATATTAAAATGTAAGTTTAATTTTCATGACTGGATTTTGAGACTGTTCTGCTTCGCGGAAATCATAGCGCTGTATGCGTCAAGAAGAGGGTTGAGCGGGTACTCGGTACCACAGGTACTTAAAGAAACCTGGTAAACCCATTTTTTTTTGTACCGACTTGTTACCGAAGTAAGTTTGACAACACTACAAATAACTATAAACTATGGCAAAAGTTCATCAACATGTTGTATCCTAAAAAAATAAATAATTTGCGACCAAATCATGTGCTCATGCGACCAACAGAGAAAGTTGCAAAAGAGTGACCAGTGGGAAGAATGAGTCTGGAGCCCTGTACAATAAGGTTTAGTATCTTGTTTGCAACACTAGACTTCTCTAGACTACCTTAGATCTTGATAAAGCCAGGAATTACCCTGAAATGGAACAACTTAGCCATAAAAGACATACATTTGTGTCTCACATGAGTTCTAATAATCAAGGACAACTTAAAGCTGCGTGGTGTTTCACGGTGAACACATGCTAATGTGGCAGACATGAAACCGTTAATCATGCTGGTCAACTCTTCTGAAGACACTCCTGACTAGCTGCCATTTCATAACAAGCTTTCAAAGCTCTTTTAACAACATAAGAGGCCACAGTCCCAATGGCAATTAAAATTAAGTCCAGGACATGCCATGATCTGTTGTGATATCACATTGTAACAACGGCAGCAACAAATGTTGGCTAGAAAAAGTCTCGGGAGACAACGAAAACGATCACTTTGGCTACCAAAGACAAGCCTGTGTCTGAGACTCTAACATCTGCAGGAGAAGAGAGGATTCTCAGACAAAACAGCGGGGAAAAACTCACCTGCAAGTGTAAACGACATCACAAGGGAATTACAGCCCCAAAGCAGAATTTCACTACTTAAAGTTCTCATTGAAGCCACCACACCTATCCACACTCTCATTCCAAACACAGCGCAGATGATAACATTTCCTTTCACCTCAATACAAACCTCACAAACTTCAAAACTGCAATAACACAGGACAGCTATAAAGAGTCCATAAACAACAGGAGACCTGCAATCATATAAAAAAAAGTCTCACTCTCTAGCGGACACAGACCTCACACTGAGAAATAAACATAAGCACTACCGTTCAGGCGGAGTGCAGGCAAGATGTGTGACAAGAACGATTAACTGGCTGCTTGCTTTCTAAAATCAATTTTACATGTACAAAAAAAGCCAGTGCAATGCCAACAGATCTGCCTTAATCCTATTACCTTAAGATGCCCTAAAATCCACATTCTCTGATTCACACTAAAATAAATACATTTCTTTCTGTACTCATGAACTCAGCATCATGTTTGGTTATGAAAAAAACAACAGCAGTGAATTATTGTTTATCAATCTTTGTGGTTTAAGAAAAAAGATGCAGCAGACATGATGCCAAGATACAAGACGGAGAAACCGGCCCGTGTCTCCCAGAAATTGACAATTCAGTTCTCATAACCTGCTCTCTGCAGGGGAGTTCATATTGTTTAGGGGGTCCAAAAAAAGAAAAAAAACGTGTTGCCTTGGAGCAAAATTTATTTTCTTTGTTTCAACAGGAATCCTGGGACCCGAGGGCCGTCTGAGCCGTTCTTTATGTTCCAAAAGAAAAGGTTAAAAGACCAAAACTGGCAAATAAAGAAGGGGAAAGTACTGTCTGGAAATTTTGGAAATACATGCCAATAGACTTTGTAGAAATGCCCTGGATCTGAGCACTCTCCTCCTGTCTGAAAACTGAGCCGTTCAGCAAAGAAAAAAAAAAACTCATCTGTGAGGCATTCAAAAACAAGAAAAAAATCCATTATTGATCTTGTTTTTTGTAGGACACAAAAAAAGAAAGAACCTGCGAGAGTGGACGGCACTTGGGCGGACACTATGAGCTTTGGACCAATTTAAAGAGCAAAGAGGAAGAACTACATTAGCACAAAAGTGATTGACACACTGACACCTAATCAAGAGCACTACCCACAAATCCCTGCAAATCACTTCAGATAGACACACGCATCACCGACTGACCATATCATTGGTATCTCACACTTTGATGATCAGGTCTGCACCTCAAGGGCTAAAACATCATGAAAAATACAAATATGAGAATGCTTAAGCAAAAAAGACAATGTCAAAGTTAGAAAATTCTGACCTTGGGTTGAGCACGTCGAGGAAAGGCGACCTTAGGATCAATCTGTGCACAAACAAAGAAAGAAGAGAGAGAATGATGAGGAGGAAAATGCACATATGAATGTAGTTATCCAGGCCCAATTCATCACAACACATTTTCATACTTTAAGAAATCATCGGTGATCAACTTTCTAAATTACGAGCATGGATGGGTCATACTGGAATGATGACGTTAACTCTTTGGCTTGTCATCTTAATTTCAGTTGGTCTTCCATCTAGTGAAGGTGTGCAGACAGAAGGAATTATCAGAGAAACTATTTCATGCTCCAATGTCACACTGTCTTGCCTCAGCCTTAATACAGATTCTTATAAAGAGGAGTTTCAAACAATCTCATACAGGCAGACGTAGTCAAGAGGAAAAACATAAACAGATCGAAATTGGACTCTTGCAGGAAATTACTTGTCCATGTTCAGCAAGGCAAAGGCTTTAGATTGTAGCAAAACTCCTAGTGTAGATTTGAACGTTTGCCTGAGGGCTCTGCAGCATATAAGTGTGTATCATTACAGACACTGCCTTTCTAAATAAAACGCACACCTACTGACTGTTTCTTTCCAGACAGAATTCAAGGAGTCATTTTTTGCCGTCTCTATATGTTTGTGTCATCTATATGTTGGCCATTTAAAATAGGTCAATTCAAAGCTCTGTGCACAGGGTAATTATTCTCTGAAATGACACACTGGTGTCCAATGAACTAAACCCTTTTACTCCCATAACTGACTGAGCTGTGATTGTTATCTCCCCAAATCAGGTCAATTAAAGAGATGGATTTTGTATGGAAAACCTTCTCTGTGATGAATTTCATGTAGCGATTCGTTTTAGCAATTAGCCTAAGGCTTAACCAATTCAACCTCAATTACTCCATAGAAACAAGCCTGTGTGAGCAGAAACAATATTACGCTTTGAATTTCAAATCAGTAGAAATTAGGACTTTTTCCATACAGCCTGAGAGCAAACATCCCATTCTGATGAATGTTCAGATAAATTGAAAAACATTTGTGTAAATGCTGGGTCTGTAAATAAATGTTCCAGATCAATCTGATGTAGGTTTTTGAGTTTATGCATTTGCAAATGGTCCAGTAACACTTGACTGATCAGATCCCCAATTAAATCAATAAGCTGCATCTATGGAGTCAGGACCTAAAAAGGTCATCACTAATTAGGCCTATTATTACAAAATATTTTTGCTACCACTGCCGGAATCTTACCAAAGGCAAGCAAAACCACAATAGTCCCAGCCATTCAGTCAGACTAACAAAAAAAAAAATCTTAAAACCTAGCGATAATCTAAATCAAATAGCAGACAGCAGTTATAAGCCAATATGTAATTTAGACTCAAGCACACAATGTGTAAATAAAGTCTTGTGTATTTCCAGATGAAGCAATTACTGAGCTTCTCCCATCTCAGCAGTAACCATTTAATGTGTTAGTGGCCTTTTATTGCTTTCAGATAGAGGCCTAGTTTAGAATGTATTAATAATCTTTTCTTTTTTTTTTTTTTGGTTGATCCAATCGCAAGAGGTCAGCACTAAATACGAAAAGAGGCTCAAACATTTTGCAACTGTATTACTCAAACCCCTTTTGTAAAACAAACCACATTACATTTGAAAAGTACTCTTAGCCGGTTACATGCTAAAAATAACCATACAAACGTGAAGATTTGGAAAAGTCTAAACATATACATGGAAAAAACGGTTTCAGTTCACATGATGCTTAACTATTAGTTTATGGTTCGATTAAAATGTGTGTAGACATTCTGCATTATGTAGGACTCATTCTTTAAAATCTGATCACAAGTGTGAGATATTCTTATACCATGTTTAAATAGTGCTCTGAGACAGATCTTAATACCAGGTAAGAGAAAACCTGAAGCAGCTTTCATCCAAAATCTTCCAAAACTGATCACTGTATTCTGAACAACACTATGGATGTGTGTGCTCCAATAAAGTTCTTCAAAATGCCATATAGGTAGACAGCTCACTAAAGTTTTAAAACAGCCCGTTTTTTTTTTGTTTTTGTTTTTTATGGCTGGTAGATGCATCCTCCACCAAAAGTTTCTCTTCAAAAAGACATCACTCAAAGTGTTTACTGTTCTCGTACACTGTACAAAACTCAGTACTGATTGCAGGAGACGAGATAACAACCCCCCACTGCGATAAAAAGCTCACAGAAATCTGATTTCAGCTGAATACAAGCGATACACAGCACAGCCCTGAAACCACACTGCCAGCTGTAATTATTCATTACCGTCAGATTTACAGACAGCGTCAGACACAAGCGTGTT
This sequence comes from Carassius gibelio, assembly GCF_023724105.1. Classification (NCBI taxonomy): domain Eukaryota; kingdom Metazoa; phylum Chordata; class Actinopteri; order Cypriniformes; family Cyprinidae; genus Carassius; species Carassius gibelio. The sequence continues at coordinate 19,354,019 of NC_068405.1, read as the reverse complement.
TTTGGAGCACAGAAGACTTGGAGAATGAAGGCAGCGTGTGGCGTAGTCGCTCCAGGTGTTCGGCGTAGTTTGTCTGACATTTAAGGGAGTTTTTTTTCTACAAACTAAACACACTAAAGAAATCAACGCACAGTGTGTCATTTTCAGAATGCCAGCACACTGACTGATGTAACTACATATTTCTATTATAAATGTTCACACTTTAAACACTCATATTCATATTTTACAGTATCTTCATAGTTTGGTTTGGAATTTGTACTGAACAAAATAAAGGAAGTTTTTATTTTAAAATATAAAGGAATGCAAGTTTATTATATGAGGACATGCAAAAGGAAATATCAAATCCATATAAATGTGAAGTCCATGAGTCTCGGGTGACTGTGAAAGGAAAGAAAGGGGAAATCCAGAGATGTCCCTTCAGTTCAATGATATCAGGAGTTTATAATGATTAATCTCTGAGTCATTTCCCAGATAAACAAGGAAAGGACACATTTCAGCTCAGAGTCCTTGAATGAATGTCAGTCTAAGCACCATCTAAACAGATGCCAGAACTAATTTTAACACACAGCTCTCTGTTAAACAATAAGGATAGGCCAGTTGTTCAGATGTGATTATTTTTAAGAAAAAAATATATATATATTATATATTTATAAATATATACTTTTTTTATCATGTTTACGCAACACTTAAGACACATAAAACCAAGACATGTACAAGATGAACATATCATAAGATTTACAACTCAATTCTGGCCCTAGATTGCAAGTGCCAGTTCAGATTTCTTTCACTCTGGCCCTAGGCCATCCATTTTTTAAGCCTGATATGTAAGCAAGTAAAACTCTGTCCACTCAATTCAACAAAAAAAACTTTTTAATAATGAGGCAGGAAATAAACAAATGAGAAAGGAAATGAAAAACTCTGTGGGAAAGAACTTCATCTGAATGGCATCTGTTTCAGTACACACACACTCTATTCTCACGGTTACAGAAACTGAACATTATGAAGTGATACATACCGTCTTGGAGTCTAATTCGTGGTGTGGTTGCGCTAAGACTTTATCTACACTGGAAACATCTGCAAACGTGATGAAGCCAAACCCTCTGTTGAACAAAAACACAAGACACACTCAAGGTCAGGAGATAACACCACAGAAGAGGCAGAAAAATTGTGACCGCATACAAAGTGCTCTTGTATTTGCTGATACACTCAGTGAAGGCAGGGTTGTTGCAATCATTATGACACTTCTAGAAATTTCCACTTGTTGTGAGATAATCACAACTTCTCAATGCTTTAATAAAGTGTATATATATGAACTAACAAATTATGTAAAAAAAAAAAAAAAAAAAAATTCAGCAACCACTGAACCGTAAGATACTTCTCTAAGAGATCCCCCCCCAGACACACATTTAATATATTTACAAACACTTTTTATTTGTTTGTGTTGTTCTACAAGTCTTAGAAACACCACTCCAGTTCTACAAATACACCATCCTTCCGAATACAGAATATAGCTAAAAAAAAAAAAAAAAAGAATAAATATACAAATCAATAATTTTATTTATTAATCTCAGATTTTCTAATTATTTTCAATACTCTTTCATCAACAGTGCCCACTGTTTTTATTTTTATATGTGCACTTCTGCAGAACCTGATTTTACCTAGTGAGACATGTTCCTGGGACAACATCTTTGTTGACCCTAGAACAACATTGTGATTAACCAATCAGATTTGAAGAACAAGTTTAGAGATTTTGTGAAGTTTACACTTACCATCACTGTTAGGTGCTTGTACATCAATGTCATTCATCTATCATTTCCTCTGATTTTAAGGATCACTCATGGTTAAGGTTAGGTTTAGGTGTAGGGATATGGTCAAGACTACATTTTTGGAGTAAAATGTTGTTCCAGGGTCAACAAAATATGTTGAACTAGGAACACATCTAACTCAGCAATATCAGGATGTGCGTGACTTCTACAGTGACAGATAATAACAACATATCCTAAATAACTCAAGGAATTATCATTCACCACAAAATATCATTTTTATATATAACTTTACATATTACAAAATATAACAAATGGGCTTATTACTGTTTTGTGGCGATATTAGGTTCACCTTATATAGGTAACTCTAAATTACGTTTAAAAAGACAAAAGACTGAGATAACGATCTATGATATTGTTTGTGTGTGTGTGCGTGTGTAATATAATTTAGAAATCACTCAAAGGGAATCTCTCTTTCCGTACAGTCCAGTCCTCCTAACTCAATGTCATAGAATCAGCTTTCTATTGTGTTACTCCTGATCTGCCCTTAACGCAATGTTATACAGAAGAATACAGACAGAACATTGAGAGAGCACGTGTGTTTACCTGGAGCGTTTAGTTGTGGGGTCGCGCATCACCATACATTCTCTGATCTCCCCGAATTTACTGAAATAGTCTCTAAGGCTGTCTGGACACAAACACAAGGACACAAGAGGGTTACGCCGTGTCTACAGTACAAGTGAGCGACGCGCATAAGCCCGCACGCTGCCGTTATAACCAACGAAGGTCGCGCGCTTCACACTTCGTTGATTATAATGAGAGCGTTCAAGTTTTGTCGCGTCGCTCGCTCTTAGAGTCAGATGACTGAAAATCACAATAACCTTGTGAGCAATGACACACATACAAACACCACAGCTCTCGAAGCATGCCATGGATAAATATACAGCAAAGCAAAACAACTCCAAAACAGAAGAAATTCGCCTTACCTGGTGAGGTTTGCCAGCTGAGGCCACCGATAAACATTTTACTGTAAGGAGAAAACATGGTATAAGTGACTCCAGATGTCAAAACGGCCATTTCCGTGTAAATACCTCATAAAGAGCGACCTACGCACAGCTTTAGCTGTGAACCGGCTGAAATGAGCCGTTGGACATGACCTGTCAATCAAAACATTAGCAGAACTGCGCGAGAAAGGACACGCGCTCGTTCGCTCGCGCTGAAAACAGAATCAAACTCAATACACAGACTCGTCCTGTCTTCTTACCCCGGGTCGTGTTGCGAATCATTCGAACTTCCAGAGGTGACTTGACTCGCGTCTGCTTCCATAGCTCAAAGCCCAACCAACTCCAAACACACGCATACACACACACACGGGCACTGCAGCCCCAGCTCAACGAATATTGCCGAACCGGGAGCGTTAGCGTCACACGTGGGATCTGTGCGCGGCTCCCGCCCCTCTCGGGAGGGGCGTGTCTGAAAGCGTCAGCCAACCAATCCGGCAGGGATCTGTGCCTACCTATAACAGGAAACCACGCCCTCTGTTGGTTAGCAGCGTTTGATATAAACCAAGAGTACATTCAGTTCTTCAGTAATAAAGTTTACATTTACGCCATCTTATTTATAAATACAACCAAGAGGCATTTCAAAATAGAAATATATGTTTCAAAACACTAGAATAAAATCCCGTTTTTCTTTGTGGCACAAGCATATTCTGTCATGTGGATGATTGTAGTTTGACTTCTTATTAGTGGCAATGTCATAAAATTAGTGAATGTAAGATATAAGAGAATAGTGAGATATATTATAAATGATCAAATTTGTTTAGATTTCAATGGTTTGTATTAAAAGGTGGAAAGTCCTTGCATTCTTTTGGCACCTAAAACTTAAACTTTTATTACTTGAAATAAAATAAATAAACTTCAAAATATTTAGTTACCTCAAAAACTGCACCAAAATAACTTAAACTTAATTAACTAAACCCTAAAAGCTAATAAAAAAAACATATAAATTGCTAAAACCTCAACTAATATTAAAATGAAAACAGAATAAAATGTTATAGTATATCAATGATAGTAAAACAACACTGGAGTTGTTGAAACTTGCTTGTTTTTCTTACATGGTGTGGATCTTCCAATTATTTCTACTGTTTTTATACTTGATATTGTTTATCCATAAACTTAAGACATCTTTTGATATGTATGTTAATTTTCTGGAAGGGTGCTGAAAAACTTGACACCCCCACACATGCAGGCAATGTATTTCTGAGCCTTTCTTCCCTTTGCTGAGTGAGCATGCAGAATGGATAGATCAGTGTTAGTGTGACATCTGCTGACTTCATTGATATGGAAATGCTCAAATAGGAAGTTTATCAAATGACTGCAGCTCTAGTTTCACTGAACCAGAAAACAAGAGCACTGCTTCCCACTGCCAAATGAGAAGTCTTTAACCAGCCAATAATATCTTTCCTCACTAGTAAACACATAGATCATGCTGCTAATGTTCTAATAAACTTTCTTAAACCCACAGCAGTCCAGAAACACAGTCTGAAATTGATATTCCGACTCTGATATTTGATATTAAAATGACTTCTGCTGGTAAAGGGTACATCGTGGAGAGTTTTAGAAGTAGTAAGAGTGTTTCCCGTATCAAGAAAAGTAAGCTGCACCATGTTATATGAGCCCAATCTGTGAGGGAGACCCACAGTCACAGTGGCATCTGTGTTTGATTAATGAGTGGATCGTCTGCTTACTGAAAGTCTCATTTTTTAATGCTGTGCATCTGTTAGCTGCCTAACAGATCAATGCGCCTCTTTAGGATGATACACATTCATCAGGCCACTCTGGAAACGGAGAGGCTTTTCTTCTTAGGGAAGAATCTTTGAATCTCAAAGTTAGGACTGGGGAATGTGAGAGTACACATACAACAGAATCAGTCGTGACATTCAGCTTCCTCGGAGCAAACCAATCAGACCCCCTGCGGCAGGCAGATACAAGAGCAAGGCCAAATGCAGGGAGCTTTCTGCATGTTTACTGAAGAATGTCAGCAGTCACTTTAAATATTCAGCCCATTTCAGCACACTTTTCCATGATATTTCAAGCAAATCATTGCAATAGAAGTCACCTTTTCTCTACAAAGTGCCTTGCGGTGTAATCTTTCACATGGGTAAGTCAACTGGATGTGTTTCCCTGTTGATTGCCAATAACTCTAGAAGGCAGGTTTTCCAGGGCAGGTTTCTGCTTTTTATTTAATTTTTTCGATTGCCCATATTAGAGCAATCACCATCAGTAAAATATATAATGTTCATGTATATATTAATAACCTCACCTCTAAAAATAAACACTATTTTGAACACTTAGCAACCAGCCATTCAAAGCTTTACACTGAGTGCCATCTGTTGGCCAGAAATAGCAGGTGCATGTAATTTTTTTATTTTTATTTTTTCAAATCTGTCAGAAATTATGGACTTTATAAACTCTTCTTTTTTTCTCTGAAGAAGATATTGTGACATACTAAATAAATTAGACATGGGCTAAAAAAAACGGACATTATTTGCTATGGGGCCTGGTACTCTTTAAAATAGGCTATAAACCATGCATTTAATGTTGATTTTGAGACAAATATGGAGAGATTGATTGTATCCTCTTTCTCTGAGATTTTCTCTCCTTGAATATACTTCAATATCTGCCATGCAGGTTTTTCAGGGAAAGTATAAAGTCATTATAAGCACGAGACAAAAAAAAAAAAAAGCACAGCATTTTCGTGATATCCACAGATCTTTTACTTCTACGGTAGTGAGATGTTTGGCGGCATCAGCATGAGAATACAGAGCACTGGATCGTACAAGTTCATTTGAGCAGAGGATCATAATGCTCTTCACTGCTGGAGTTCTTTCATGCTTTACAGTAAGAGAGCACAACACTGTCCCCACCCTTATCATACAGAAAAGAAACAAAATGCAAAGACGAAGAAAATAACAAATACATCTAATATATACTTCAATATCAAAATACCTGAGTGCAACACAATCTTTCAAACCATCAGCATTCAAGAGATAATCTTAGAGAACAGTACAATATTAGCACCTGTTCACATAAGCAGCTTTGGTTTACTCTGCAATGCATTCTGGAGCAATAACTTAATTCAATCATCATTGAAATAACATCAAATAGCATAATATTAACAATTTAAAGAGAATTCTTCAAAAATGAGGTCTCTAACAAAATCTTCATACAACAAACAAATTTACTGTGCAAAAGGGTGTTCAAGAGAAAATAAGAGAAAAGCTGTGCCATCACTGCATCTCGAACCAGGTGCAAAACCCCTGATCAGCCATTAATCTGTTCACCAGAACCACCTGCAGACATATACAGCACAAAAGTAACGGTGATACCTGAAATGTAAAGATTTAGTAAATAAAAATTAGATGTACACACCTCGTCTCCTGCCTGTTTCCACATGTGCACCAGAGGAAGGCCGTCTTGACTGCCTGTCACCTGATCATAAACAACATAAGTTACGTCTGAATTGTTTTAGAACTTATGAAAATGTTCCTCAACTGTGTTTGATCACCAAGTGCAGAGCTGATGAATTAAAATGACATAAAAAAAAAAAAGGGTTAAGCTGTACGTCATTTGACTATAAATCAACTGTGGACATTCAAATGTACTGGTAAACAACATTTCAAGTAATAATTTTAGTTGAAAGTGCTGGTAAAATAGTTTGAAAATCTCCAGCCTAGTGGAATCATTGAACAAAATGGAAATAATCAATAAATACAAAAGAGAAAACTGAAAGACAAATGTGTTTGCTTGTAATAACCTTGATGATTAAAGCCATATTTGCAGTTAATTCCTCCAGCGCTGTTTTGGCTTCCAGAGAAAACTTCTTCTCTCCTATCAAAGCAAACAAATGGCTTTTTTTTTTTTAGCATATTTAAGTATTTATTATTTTATTTATTTGTCTGTTTTCTTTTTTTTGTACAAAATAACTGTACTTTATATTTTTTGGACACATCCATAAGCAGCAGCACATCTCAGAAACCATTTAAATCATAAACAGGTCAATGTTTTACCTGGCAAAGGAGTGATATTGTCCAGCAGAACCTCTGCTGCCTGGAATGGCAATGTTACAAAGTCTGACCTGTGAAAACAATCCTAAAAATATCAGCTTGAACTCATTCCAAAAACGATAACAGACAAATATTCAAACCAAACGTAAGCCACTTGACCTGATCTGCCTGAGGGTGGCGCTGTTCACGGTGTCATAACCTCCTTGATCTACATATCTGATGCGAGCTGTGCCAAACTCGCTGTCATACTGGATGACCTGGGCTCTCTGCCAGCCACTTCCTGTCACCGGAGCTGCACAGACCACCCCCACTGACAGAGGCAGACAGAAAATAGACTGACTTCCTCAAACTAGATGACAACAAGATATCAAGATTATTTTGAGAGATGACCACATTGCCTCCATGGAACCTAATTATAATTTGACTTGCCACAGTTAGAGCAATATTTCATCAAATTTAGGACTTATACTATCAGAGATGATGTCTATCTGTGTGTGTGTGCGTATATACTGTACATATGTTCAATATTTTCATCACAGATAATAATAAGAAATATTTATTGAGAACCAAATCAGCATATTAGATTGATTTCTGAACCTTATGAAGTTAGTTGCTGCATACTCAAATACTTTTCACAGTGTTTTAACTTTACTGGTATTCTTAAATAAGGGGAATGGTAATAATATAGAAACTAAAAGAAATGTCATGCCAATAAAGCTATGCTGATTCTAAATCTCTCCATATTTTATGGAGGACAAATGCAAAACCATAACACACTATGGTAGAGACAGATGTTGTGTTGTTCCTATTGAAAGCATTTGCTAAATGAATACATGTAAATAATTCATTCTCCACTTTGAGATCTGTGTGTTTCAGTAGGGGTCTATACACAGTACCTTCGACAGGGGTGGGCAGGCTGGGACATCCCGGCTGAGAGTAGCAGAGCTGCAGGTGCTGAATAAGGGTGGGAAGGGCCTGATAAGATGGATGTCTGTGCTGCTGAACGAACAGATGATGACCCGCCTCCACCCGAGAAACGATCACCTCCAGAAACACATCCTGAGGCAGCAGCAGCTATGGGAACAACAGAACACTGCACACGGCTACTCTCACATTCAGGTTTACTAAACACTAAACTGGCACCTGAAGACATAAAGTCAGGATATTTAACGCCACTGGTGTCAAAGTTAGCATGATGTGCCTTAAAGCACCGACTTCCCACTTAAATTTCAGTTAGTCCCTCACACAAAGCTATTGCACAATTTGAGAAAACTTGTCAATACTTTCATGATGTTTCTGTGTTCCAAGTCATTGGAATTGAGTTAACATGAATTTAAGAGTCCTCACCCAGGATGTGATTGGCAGGCAGGGCAGAGGAACACAATTAGTCAGATCCAGATCTTTAAACTTCTTCCTGATGAGTGAGAGAGCATCATCCACCTGCTGCTGTGAGCCTGGATGAAAAAACACAGATGTGTATTAAGCACCGGGCATCTGCATGGAGTGAGGTATCCATCATCATCAATGGAAAACGTACCCTGGATGTGGCAGATTTGAATCTCCTGAGTGAAAGGCAGGGTGGATACATAGATCTTTGCTCCAGAGCTCTGCTTCAGGAAGTTCATGAACTTCCCCTGTTTCCCGATCAATCGGCCAACCAGATGCTGCAAAGGACAACAAGTCTTTCTGTCTCTTATGGAAGTCATGTCACTCATCTTATATCAGCACACACACAATGTATATAGGCCTCTATATTCCCTGTAACATGAGCTCTTCTAATACTTAAAGATCATGTATATTTTCTGTTGTGGTGCATACCTGAACACATTCATACACAAGTCTTTTAATAAGGTAATATTCAAACTATATCAGTATGTGGGTGTGTCTGTGGGCGGAGCTCACCGCTGGCACCTCTATGTCCCAGAAAATGATATGTGGGGTTGGAGGAGGAGCCAAGCTGCTCAGCTGAGTGTCAGCACTAATGCAGCTGTTAACATCTGAACCTGGAGACGAGATCCATGTGGACATTTATACTGCTTTGTTATTGAAGTATATCAAGTCTGACTTAAAAAAAAATAATAATAAAATACATAAACTATGCATAGGAATAAAAAAAAAAGTCAAAAGCCAGAGAGTAAATGTTTCATGCACCTCTCAAGGCCTCCTCCTCTTCTTCTGTCCCCTCGAGCATACAAGGAGTCATTTTGCTCTCAATGCTGACTGCGTTAGCTTCTGTGGGGGTCATCACAAACCCTTGACCTTCCTCAGACAACTCTCTGGTCAGTCCCTCTGCACCGAATGCATCCTCTGAGAAGCAGGATCCACATCCAGAATCATCTCCACCAGAAGATCCTAAATGGCTGAGTAGTTTTCCCCTGAAAGAGCTGGCATCCTGAAGGCATCCTCTTCTGTTGTCATCACAGCTGAATGATTCTTGTGCAGGAAACTGAAATCCAAGCTCACGTGGATCACAGGGTTCCTGGTTTTTCCAGTTCTCTGCTGCTGGGTCTATGACCTGTTGGACCTGAACAGAACTGATCTTCTCCAGGTTCTCCTGGTTCAGGCCTCCATCAGGGGTCAGGTTGCTGCCATTATGACTGTCCAAGCGGACAGGACCTGACTGCTGCTCTGTTAATGTGTGAGAGTCCGTGGCAAGGTGATCTGAAGAGAGACAAACCAGATCAGACTCAAGCCTAGAGTCGTCTTCACTAACTTCTCCCCAGTCTGGATGACTTTCACCAGCAACATCGTCCTTTTCTTGCTCAGTTTGGAGAGTCTCAGGGAAGCGAACAGATACTTCTCCTTCTGGCTCGGGTCGAACTCCCTTGGTGAGGCCTGTTTTGGAAGAGGTGCTGGTAAGGTTTTTGATCTCAGAGGATCCTGAGTTGCTGTGGTGCATGTTCAGATCACTGTAAGAGAAGAAAAACAGAAAGAGTACAGTGTCTGTCTTCACTCTTTTGGAATGCAAATCTGCCTGTTATTTCAATGTGTCTTACTTGGATTGGTCATGGTAAGTTTCAGGGTAACTGGACATAAACAAAGCTTTTAGTATTTTTACAAGCTTCTAATAAACTGTAATTAAAAAAAAGTATAAAACCAAGTATGCATTCTTTAACAGACGTAGACGCAACTCATGTACGTTTAACATTACTGACCTTTCCCCCAAAATACTGGAGTCAGCAGAGGAGGAGTGAACAGGGCTGCTTCTGTCCGAACAACACACGGTCTCTTTACTACAGAGAGGATATGTCGTTGGCCTCCTCCTCCTAAAGCTGTACCAGCACCAGCCCAACAGAGTCAGCACAGAGACGGAGATCAGCGGCCTAAACGACAGCACCATCCTCTTTCCTCTGATCCCACTGAGAGAGACAGAGAGATCGCGGAGGTCAGCTACATCTAATAAGACCATCCCTAGTATTGAGTGGCACTAGACTGTAAGAGGAGACAAAGGAGCTCGAGGGGTATTGAGTCTTGACACCAACACTTCTGCAATAGAAGACTGAACCAGAGCAATCTCATTAGCAGCTCAAATATCCCAGCAACACATAATCGACACACGGAGCGCTGTTAAACACAGCTGTCACCATGACATTCACCACACATCTTGATTTCAGACTGCTCATGAGTATCAGTATCAATATTTTTTTTGTTTACAGTGTTAACAGTTCAATTCAATGAGACGATGTCAAGCTTAAATTAATAAGCTATGAGAATTTCATTATAGCAATAAGTGTTGTGCCCCAATAAAGTACATTAAAAACAATATTCAGAATAAACCTGCATCCTTCTGATCCCCAAACAAACCTTTTTACTCTCAATAACCAAGAGCAGCTGCTTTTGCTAAATGTGTCAATTATTTATTTTGTATATGTAGGGATACAGATGAATCCCACTATCAAACTGACTTTTCTAAAGTTAGTTCGTTGGCTAATCAACTGCATTTTTATTAAATTGCAGTTAGATGAGTTGGAATGAAAACATGCAGCCATCAAATTCAGAGGAAATATGAATTAAGAAAATAGTTTTAAAACTAAGTAAAACAAGTTACAGAGTCTCAGTCATTCTGTAATTTTAATAATATGACAAATGCTGCTTAAGTACACTATGGTCCGATTTAAATAACGAGTTTACTTTTATGTGGTCAAAATGAGGTTTAAATCAATTTTGGTTTAGCGTAAAAACACGCTGAAAGCCAAATGATGCATTTAACTAATCATCACATGCGCCACCGAACAAACAAATCAGAAAAATATCTGCATTTTACGTATTATAACACAAGCTTCTGTTTGATAAACTTTCTGCTCACCAAGGTTCAGCAGTGCTGGTGTGTGCGTGACGTCACGGGAGTGCACGTGTGTTCATGATCGCATAGATCAGGTGATCTAATTATGTAAAATTTTACTAAATTAAAATCTTTATTACAACGTATTTTTGATTATATTATTTCGATGCAAATGAAAAATATATTCTATACAAGATTTGGTACATACTTATCTATACAGTATGCTCACAATGTCAAATGAAGAAACGTTAATTCATGCGTTCATGACCTCAAGGTTAGATTATTGTAATGATTTATTGGGTGGTTGTTCTTCACGCTTAATAAACAAACTCCAGCTAGTTCAAAATGCAGCAGCTAGAGTCCTTACTAGAACCAGGAAGTATGACCATATTAGCCAAACATTGTAGGTGTTCAGGTTTATTACTTATAAAGCTCTGAATGGTTTCAGTTTTTAAAAAAGCTATTATTGCACTATAGTCCTCCATGTCCGCTGCGTTCTCAAAACTCAATTTGATAATACCTAGAATATCAAAATCAACTGCAGGTGGCAGATCATTTTGCTATATACCTCCCAAACTCTGGAATAACCTACCTAACATTGTCTGGGAGGCAGACACACTCTGTCAATTTAAATCTAGATTGAAGACCCACCTCTTTAACCTGGCTTTCCGACAATTACACATTTCTAATATTCTAGGATTTGTTTAGGCTGCATTGATTAGGAAAATCCGGAACCCGGAACACTTCCCATAACACCCGATGTACTTGCTACATCGTTAGAAGAATGGCATCTACGCTAATATTAGTCTGTTTCGCTCTTATTCAGAGGTCACAGTTGCCACCAAAACCAGTCTGTATCCAGATCAGATGGTCACTGCAGTCACCCGGATCCAGTACGTATCCAGCCCAGGTGGTGGATCAGCACCCAGAAAGGACCTCTACAGCCCTGAAAGACAGCGGAGACCAGGACAACTGAGTCCCAGAGACAGATCCACAGTCAAGACCTTGTCTCCTAGACAACCACTGGGACAAGACCACAGGAAATCACAGTCTGACTTTACTGCTGCCTGGAATTGAATTGCTGGTTTCACCTGGTCAGAGCAAAATTGGCCTCCGACTGAGCCTGGTTTTTCCCAAGGTTTTTTCTCCATTCTGTCGCCGATGGAGTTTCGGTACCTTGCCGCTGTCACCTCTGGCTTGCTTAGTTGGGGACACTTAATTACCAGAATTTTCATTGACTTGATTGCACAGAGACTATTTAAACTGAACTGAGCTGGATGATGACATAATTAAATTCAATGATGAACTGCCTTTTTGCTTTATTGACACATTGTTTTCCTATTTAATGCTGTGCAGTTGCTTTGTTACAATCTATATTGTTAAAAGCACTATGTAAATAAAGGTGACTGACTTACTTAGTTACAAAGGGGGTCCGCCAATTAATGTTTGATCACAAATAATTTTTTGTAAAAAAATTTAAACATGGTATAAAACATCAAAAAGTAAATTTTAAAAATAGCAAGAGTTGAGACCCTCAGTTGATACTGTATAATATTACTAGCAAAGCAGATAGCAAATGCTCCATTGCAATTTTAGTTTGAGCTCTGGGGAATTTGAAATGTTTACAGCTGTTTTACAGCAGCAAGAAATGTAGCTAATCACATGTTTGTCGAGCTCTTGAATGCAAAGGCTAATCAAAGGTGTTCAAAAAATCAACAGCTGTGTCTGTGATTGGTTATATTGCTCAATACTACAACAATATGTTGTAAATAGAAACGTTTGATGCTCTCCAGAGCACAAACACAAAAGACAAAATTTGTTTCGCCATATCCTGTTATTACAGTTTTGAACTGGGGGTGCTGTTGACTGCGTGAGAAAATGGACGTGTGATGTGTAAGTGTGAGAAAAGTGTCAATTGCTTGAGACCTTACTTTTACCCTCATTTATTTCAGATAATCTATGATTTGACAGAAAATTTCTAATGTTATGTTTTAGTAAACTTGAAGGTCAAAATTCAAGTAAGTTTATTTTCCATCTGACAGTAAAATTAAAGTATGAATTTTTAATACATTTGAAGTCTAAATTTGCAGAATGAATTTTTTTTTTTTATTAAACAAAATGATAGGTTACTTGCGTGATCCTGGTTCTCTTTCAAGCATAATTTCGGTGTCTCACTATGGCATACGCCCCTTCCACGTATACCTCAGAAGCCCATTCCATTCCATTATGCCAGCCCCAATCGACTGGCAGATGTGACATTGTGTCAGGGTGTGGCACCCTCCCCTTGGTATCAAAGGAGCGATACAAAGTCATCACGACATTCAAAACAAGGACACCTCTTCCTCGCTTCACACAGCAAGAAGGGTGGTCTGGTAAGACACCTCACTTAATGCTATCAGAGAACTGGGAAATGCTATCACTGAGCAGTACACTGCTCTGTGTGTGTGGACTTCGGATGGGTTAAATGCAGAGCACAAATTCTGAGTATGGGTCACCATACTTGGCTGAATGTCACGTCACTTTCACTTTTTTCACTTTCACTTACATGGGGTTACTTTCAAGCTCCTGCCAACCAAAGAACTATAATAGGGCTGGTTAAGTCAACACTCAAGATCCAACACTCTGTACAACATGCGCAAACGTTTGAGCTGTAACATCCAGTTTATAGAACCTTGCAAATGAGTGTTGTGAGAACTAACTCGCTGTTTCAAAGATATCTTGTAGCATGATACAGTAACTCTCTCCAAATACAGTAACGACCCCAGATAAGTTATTGACTGTCTGGGGACTAAAACACTCTTTTCTGTGTTTAGTTTTAATCCCAGTTTCTGTAGATGTTCTAAGAGCATGGCTATGTGATCTCTCGCGTTGTGTCCGATTGAGCTGTCACCAGCCAAATGTCTACATAAGTAGCGAGATTAATGCTTTTCTCCCTGGGCGGAGTTAGGGCTGCTTCTGTACATTTCACGAATACACTTGGGCTGAGGGACAGGCCAAAGGGAAGAACTAGATATTCATATGCCACGCCAAGTAATGCAAACCTCACAAATTTCATGTGGGGTGGATATATTCTTGCATGTGTGAAAATGTGCATCAATTGAGATAAACCAATCGCCCAGGCGCACCAATCACAGAGGGGTAGAGTGGGTGAGCATACTTCATTACTGGTACTTCATTAGGTATTTTTTCAGTGCACGAAGATCTAATATGGGACAGAGAGCTCGAGTCCCTTTTTTCGGCACTAGGAAGCATCTCGAGTAAAACACAGTGACTTTCCTCAGGTGGAACCACTCTTATTGCCTTTTTGTTCAACAGGGAGGTAATCTCGTCCTGAAGAACATTTACTAATCCTTCCCGCACCTGAGAATAAATTATTCCTCTGAACTGTGGGGGACAAGTGGCAAACTGCAGTCTGTAACTGTACTGTACTGTTCTCAGCACCCAAAGGGGCTGTGTGCATTCTTGCCACTAATTTACTTACAGCATTCCGGCGCCATCGTGGGGCCGAGCCGAAAGCTAGTTTGTGTTCTGTACTGTGTATGGGCAAACATTTGGTGCTTGGACAGAGTTTATGTGGCTCACCACCTGCAGCGGAGCGATGATTCCCCGAAGTAGTGTTATGCTGTGTTCATGATAAAGTGTTTAGCAACAAAATCTGATTGCCCCTTTTTCTCAAAATCTAACGCATCCTCCTCCTCTTCCGTGCTGAGGACACAGGGAAGAGGGGTGCATACATCCAGTTGTTCACCTCACAATAGAGCTACCTTGGTGGGCAGCTCCACAGGAATGGATACCTGAGGGGCGGCAACTAGAGCAGGGCTAGCTGACATGAGGGGATCCTGGCCAGACAAACTAGCTTGGCATGCTAACAGAGGCTCTTCATGGTGAAACGCACAAAGAGACTTTCGATCGCCATATGGGCCTGTCTTTGTATGAGATCTTGTTCCCGAATGAGCAAAGCCGTGGATCTCCCGCACTAGCTAGTCTGCATAGCTGCAGCCACAGTTGTGGTACTGAACCAAACAATGAGCTGAAGTGCCGATTGAGGGGTAGGCGAAAGCGGCGTGGTGGCCAACAAATTGACTATATGTACAGTACCAAAACGATAAGCCAGCAACCAGCGTGGAGACTAGTTGATGGCTATCTGAGTCAGGAAAGATAAGGTGCTCCATTTACTTAAATGAGACAGAACAGAAATCTTTATCCAAGTCTTCAGATGTTATTTATTCTATATACTGCATAAAGGTTAAGCTTTTTACCAAAAAATATCACACAGTGATAAACAACCTGGGCAGATATGGACTTTATTAATGGCACATCTGTAACAAATAAATCACATGATAACAATAATGTTTTATAAAGAGGGTCCAGAAGACACAAAGATTTCAATCTTCAGTGCACACTTAATATTCCCTCCATGTTAATTGACATAATGCAGTTAACATGATTGACTGACAATAATTTTATGTTGTACATATTCAGAAATTAACTGCTTTACAAAAAGCTAAATAATAATTAATAATCACTTGTATTTACAGTGTAGTAAATATACTTTTCTATTTTTAACTATAATTTTTTTTTTTACTATATTAATACTATAATATAATTAATACTTTATTTTCTATACAATATAAAGGCTATTAAAAGGTTCAAATAAGCGATTGTACATTTTTAGGGAACTCTCCAGGAAACTAAATTATCCCTTCCACACTAAGAAACAACCACAAAATATGCAAACAAAAACAACTGTAAACGTAGTTAAGTAAATAAAATATAATTGAAAAAAGAATGTCACTTGGTTAATACTTTCATCTTTTAAATTTAAGACAGAAATTAGTGCTTTTAAAACAAAATAATTATGACACCACCTTTAGGCAATGTCTGTGATTTCATCAAATGTAATAAATAAATAAATAAAAACAAGAAATAGTTCTGTTATGAACAAACAAAATAAAAAATACTGGACTTTCTCTCAAACAGTGACAGTGTCAAACAGTGACAGTGAGGCGTTCAGTTTATTTTGATCCTGGCAGACACGCAGAACAGTTTCAAGAGAACCTACAGATTACCGCAAATGGCAGGTTTAGCAGGAGTGAAGAGACACGAAATGAAATACAGCACAATGTATGTCATAGGTCCAGCAGGGGCTCAACCCTGCTGTGCTGTAGGTCTCATACAATCTTTTTGATACTAGGTCTTTTAAAGCTGCCAGTGCTCTCGTTGTTTCTGGACCTGGGTGGCTGAACCTTGGCGTGTGCGTCCGCTGGCTGCCAGACCCATGGTGGTGGACAGATCCACCTTCTCTTTTTCGATTCCTGCTCAATGCAAAAACATGCATATATAAATATACAAAGCTACAAACTAAATAAAGTGTCAAGATGTCATAGCCTAAAATTTAACAGCCACTTAAAGCTTCTGTTCCTAAATTTAATGTATGGAAACTCTGTCATTAATAATTACCAGAGGTGTCAAGTAACGAAGTACAAATACTTCGTTACTGTACTTAAGTAGAAATTTGGGGTATCTATACTTTACTTGAGTGATTATTTTTCAGCCGACTTTTTACTTCTACTCCTTACATTTTGAGGCAAGTATCTGTACTTTCTACTCCTTACATTTTAAAAATAGCTTCGTTACTGCTATTTCATTTCGGCTTGTTTCCATCGCGCCATCCGGATGGAGTGAATTTGATTGTGGTTGGATGAGAAGTATAAACAAATATATTCCGACACCCTATTGGTCTGTACGCGATCCATCGCACCTGCACGTGACACAAATCACATCACAGTCCAGCCAGGACATAGACAGTTTTGGGTTCGTTTATCAAAAAATATATTTCTTAAAAGTAGGGTTGGGTATGGAACCGGTATCCGATCGCCTCAGAGTCAGTCCGCTTAAATTTCACATGAAACCAGCGTCAGACCGGTCTTCTCCCGTCTTTCAGCGCGCTCTTCAATCCACAGAGCAAAGACCACGAACGGAGCAGCGCATGCGCACTTAAACAAACAGAGGACACAAGGTGTGTGTTAATCGATAGATTGTTAGAATATCCATATCTGTGCAGTTCTTTGTCATAAATACAGTTTACAAAAGGTCACGAGGTAGCAGTCGGTTTCTCATCTGTAAAGTTTTCGCTCATCACACCACAGCCGTTTCCTCCAGCGAAAATCTAGCCCTTAACACATATGAACGAACACATACTTTGATTGCACTTACTTAAATATACTTAATTTAATCATACGTACTTTATACATACACTACTGTGCAAAAGTCTTAGACACTTTAGTATTTTCACTTAAAAGAATGGTGTTCGGACAGTTATTTATATATTTTGCTGTAGTGTGTCAGTATAAAATATCAGTTTACATTTCAAAACATTAATTTTGCCGTTGTCAGACTGCTTGTGCATTCAAAATCGCACTAGATTATTATTAAAATTAATGGCAAACTGATATTTCCTATTGACACACTACAGCAAAAAATATAAATAACTGGCTTAAAACCCTTTTTGGGGAGAAAATACTAATTTTTCCATAAGACTTTTGAGCAGTACTGTATTTTAAAAACGACACTGTTGCTACTTTATAAAGAATGACCATACAGTAATTCACAGAACTGATTTAAGACAGTGACAGACAGCACTCATCTTAACTAAATATCAGAGTGAGTGACAGAGATACAGTAGAAACATTATGTGTGGTTTTGTATTAAATAATGACCCAGATTGTGAAATACGTTTATTAGCCTTAGATTAAGGGAAGCACAATTTGCACAACAAGCTATGGATTTATTTTAAATATTTGTAATGTTCTTTAAAGTTATCCATAGTTTTTTTTGTGGTTCTTTTTTTTAAAGTATCGGTTCAGGCACCGTTTAGGAGCCGGTACCGTTTTAAAAGTATTGAAAAGGCACTGGACCCTACTTAAAAGTTATTATTTCTCACTGGATCATTTACCAAATGAGTGCTTTTTCTTCGTCCTCCACAAATTAAGCTACTGTAGGTAGTTCGGTAGCGAGACATTTTAATAAATTAGCGTTTTCGATTGACAATGCGATTGACAATGTTGTGATAAGTAGGCTATACCAACTTTGAAACTCGTTACCCCCCGAACAATGGACATAGCAGACGTATGTACCGAATACAAGAAGCTATCAATCAAGAAAGTATCAGGATTATGATTTCTTTTTCATTTTTAGTTTTTGATTAATCACTTGGATTAATCATTAATTTTGACAGCACTATAATGTTTACTGTAAATAGACAACCATACAAGTGTAATTGTTACTAAGCCTGCACCAATGTTCTTGTCCATTGCCCTCACAGATTCCTGCAGCTAAGCTTGGATGTACATTTACATTCCATTAAGGGTTATTGATGACATACCTCTAAAGTTTGACTTTTTGCACCATAACAATACTTATTGGCAACTAGTCATCATATCTCTAGTCCTTTAATGTATTTGCATTGTACTAAAGTGCGTTCATTTTAAATGGGCATATATGCGGCTGAGGAAGACCTGAAGGTCGAAACGTTGCTTGATTAAATTCCTCTGGAGCAGTAGTTTTCAGTGTTCAGACTTCACTTCTTTATTTGTCTATATCATTTAGTTGTCTTGCACCTGTGTCCTAATTGGATGTTTGGGATGTGCACACCATTTTTGTATTTTCATATATGCGGATGAAACAGGAAGCCTAGTGCATCCCAAATTTTTCAACATGAAAATTTTAATATAACATTATAGTCATTATGGCCTATTGCCTTTAGAAAAATGTTTTTTGAGGCGGTGGGGTAGTACACAATAGGCCCTTGTGGTGCGGCCTAAGCTTTTGTTCTTAATGGCATTTTTTTCCCCTTACATTACTTTTACTTTTATACTTTAAGTAGTTTTTTAAACCAGTACTTTTACACTTTTACTTGAGTAAAAAGCTTGAGTTGATACTTCAACTTCTACATAGTCTTTTTAAACCCTAGTATCTATACTTCTACTTGAGTAATGAATGCCAGTACTTTTGACACCACTGATAATTACTCACCTTTATGTTGTTCCAAACCTATAAGACCTTTTTCGTCTTTGGAACATAAATGTAGATATTTTTGACGAAATCCAAGAGCTTTCTGACCCTGCATAGACTGTCACGGTCAAGGCACTGAAAGGTAGTAAGGATATTGTTAAAATCCATTTGACATCAGTGGTTCAACCGTAATTTTATGACGCTACAAGAATACTTTCTGTATGCAAAGAAAACTAAAATAACTTTATAAAAAAAATATGGTTGAAGTGCTGATGTCCTTACTACCTTTATGAGCCTTGAATGTAGTTGTTTTGCTCTCTACGCAAGGTCAGAAATGTAATCAAAATAGCTTAATTTGTGTTCTGAGGATGAACAAAGGTCATACAGGTTTGGATCGCTATGAGGTGGAGCAATTAATGACAGAATTTTCATTTTTGTTTGATCACTTTAAGTGTACAGGTGCTGGTCATATAATTAGAATATCATCAAAAAGTTGATTTCATTAATTCCATTCAAAAAGTGAAACTTGTATATTATATTCATTAATTACACATAGACTGATATATTTCAAATGTTTATTTCTTTTAATTTTGATGATTATAACTGACAACTAAGGAAAATCCCAAATTCAGTATCTCAAAAAATTAGAATATTGTGAAAAGGTTCAATATTGAAGACTGGTGCCACACTCTCATCAGCTAATTAACACAAAATACCTGCAAAGGCCTTTAAATGGTCTCTCAGTCTAATTCTGTAGGCTTGGAGATATATCGGTCAACCACTAGTTTACTCATGGCGTCATGGATAAAGTAACACTGTCTAACCAACTGTCACCTTTTGTAAATCTCTTCTAAACAAACAACAACTTGCACTGGTTAGACTGGGCCACATCAACCTCAAATATGTTCTGACTGATGATTTTATGCTTGTTTTTGTTTAAAAATGTGGACACAAACTGTAGTTTGAAACTTCTGCACTGCACTTGGTTAAGTCAGTGTGGGAGGGTTCGTCTGCTGCAAAGTAAGAGTTTAAATATAAACTACCGAGCACAGGACAGGATGCAGAGAGACTGAAAAATGGAGGTTAAAACGAAGCAGGAAGTGTGAGACAGAGAACTTAACGCTTACGTGATCAGCTTTTTTCTTCTAGCCAGCTTTCAAAAAGTGACAATCATGCTTGATCTGCGAAAAACATTTCTGACAGAGAGACAGTAAGAGTCTCTTTTATATCAACCTGGTGTATGCTGGGAGGTGGCCAGTAAGGTCAATGCTGAGCTGGCTCTGGACAGGTGGAGGGTATAGAGAGGTGGGTGTGCGCAGACCTTCCTCGCCCATTTCCTCATCTATGCCCAGCAGATAGGTGTCAATCAGTGCATCCAGAAACTTGACAATCAGCTCCAGATAGTCTGGGAACTGAGTTTGCTCTGGAACAAAGAGAAGCTCATGTTTCTGAAGATAATAAAGAATCATATCATCTTCATCCATTAAATGTGTTCATTCTAAAACTCTGGGAAAGTAACTGATTATAGTCAATGTTTTCCTTTGTTGCATATTGAGAGCAAATTCAGTGTCACATACCTTAGAGAGAGGACCACCAAACTTTCAGAGTCCATTAAACCCAAAAAGCTGTGGAGGTAAGTGAAGGAAAAGTAAAAAGTAAATATATTGTCCTCCAGTCACACACACTGACCACTCTTTCAGCCACATTCACAGACTCTGACATCCACAGATCAAATGAAAATCATGTTGACTCTGTTCAATCATCAAACTAAACCCAAAACAATGTTTAGACTCTGATAGCAGTTCTACAGAAGTGTACATGTGGAGTAGAGGTGTGTGCTGCTTTACTTTGCAGATAAGACGTCTGGTACGGAGGTGACGACTCTTCATGATAAACTACACTCTGCACAAGTCCATGGACTGGGTCCTGACACAGCGAGTCCAGGAGGTTGTGACTGAAACACAAGTCAACATACAACAAATAAGAGCCACAGGAAGCGACGTGCAAGACTTCAGAGGAACAGAAAATTATTTTTAAAAAAGTAACAAATATTTAAATTGTATATGCAAACAATTCTGTGAATGAGGATGTGAAACTAATGTTCTTTATTCATTCTGAGAAAGAAAGACATTACCAGTACTGCAAGAACCAGTGCCTGGATCTGTAGGATCTGTAAGAACTTCCTTATTTAGCAGGATATTGGACTCAGACACAGAGTTCACAGGTGGTGAAACGAGATTCTTGGGGTTTCTTTTGAGAGAAAACAAAAACTTATGAATGGATACAAACAACTGAGAATCCTTTCACTTGTTTGTCACCCTGACCAATTTCATATTCGTTTTCAGCCACTCTTCTCATCTTGCGCAGTGTTGTGATACCAGATTCCATTTCAGGCCTCTTCGGCTGTCTGACATCAGGGGGTTAAAACTTTTTCTGGTACCAAAGAGCATGAAAAAATATAAGATCATAACAACCACTAATACAAACTTATCTAATGATAAGACATATATTTATGACATAATGCAAAATGGAGTTACCTACAAACTTCTTGCTGTTGACCTGGGAAGGTTCCCCCATGTCCCGGCTCAAGGATTTATGTGTTCTTGGGCTGATCTGCACCACTATGGGGTACTGGGCCACCAAGTACTGCTCTGAGGCCTTTGGGGATACCCACAGTTGGCTTTCCCGCAGCGTTCTGGATTACAAAGATCATGATTTCTGAACTAAGAGGCAAAAATTCGGCATTTTACACAAGGTGATAGTGTATTCTGCTGTCTAGGTGGTACCTGCAGCTTGGATCCTCATGATGTACGGAGTATTTATCCATGGGAACATTCTCCATGTTAACATCAGAGAGGAGCAACCACTTCCTGTCTTTCAGGCTGCAACGCCTTCACATTTCCTCTGACACTGGACGGAGAGCTATTCAGATGCACATACACAAACGGTACCCACTCCAATGAACCATAAATAACTCACATAACGTCATAAACGAGAGAAGACAGAGAAAGGGGAGATAGCAGTGGTTTCCTTACCACCCAGATATGTTACGCTCTGTGTTCACCTCAAACTTATCACAGTTCAGGTGTTTTCCAACCCAGGCCAACAATATGTGCAGGTTACGGATGGTGCGTGCCACTGTGGTGGGAGAATGGTGTCTGAACCCTGCCAAAACCAAACAAAAATATGATAGTTTCCCAACAAACACATGCAACGTTAAATAGTTTTGCATAAAACCCACTCAATACCTTTCAACAGGTGCCCGACCAAAGCGAAATTAAAGTTGCCATTGAGACAAGCAAAATGGTCCATCTGTTTCCAGTGCCTTTCCAGAGGTTGGTGAATCTCCATAAAAACCCCTTTAGGATTCTGAGAGATAGACAAAACAAATCAGTCAAATATTCTTTAATATGAAAATAGCATGCTACAATGTAATCTTCATAATAATTACCCTATGTTCAAGTGTATGTGTCAACCATGATTAATTTCGTCTGTAACCGAAGTTGGCTAGCAATGGGTGGTGGTTGGAATACGTATGTTTGTATATGTGCTACAATTTGACATGTGAGAGTGAGATATTAGAACCTTGTCATTGAAGACTCGCAGACTATCGAGTGTGTGTAGGTTCTGTTCCAGCAGAGTACAGATTCACCTCATCCAACTGCAGCACAGCCACAGTGACCTAGAACAGGGCTTTGTGTACTGGTGAGTCCTGAGCGACACCGCATAGAGAAACAAGTCACACATTCTCTCACACACACAGTCATATTTAGAAGAACACTGTTATTTGAGACCTTGTTGAGCAGAGGCTGTAGTTTAGTGAGGGCAATGACGGCTAGCTGTTACAGTTATCAGGACCATTCCGGCAGCTCTCCAAACCCTGAGAAAAGGCCTTGCTCAGGATCAGTAGGATTTGTTTAATTTGAGTGTGTGTGACCCGTTTACTGATGCAACCAAACACCACAAGAGCCCTCGGCTGCAGGGACGGATTGTATTGAAATGCAAACCTGCACATTAAACACACACGTCATGAATCTTACTTGAACACATAACAGTGAACTTAAACTTCAGTTTATAAGTAAGTTATTTCAAAATTCATTAATACAGAGCAGAGTTTACATACTTCTGTGCCAGATCGGTTTACTGGTCCAGCCATTTACAACCTGGAATTTCCCTTATACGTGCCTAAAACACAAAGGGAAAACCCAGTCAAAACCCTTTTACACACTTTATGTGATGCTTTACAGCAAGCAGAGAAATATATAGGGAAATGAAACAAACAGATGCATAACATTTGATCCTCATTTTAAGGTTTGAGTATTAAACCAAGTGTTTTAACCAAAAAAACATTTCCTGTGAACACAGAGGAGTTACTGTTAACAGAACTGCTAGCAATTTCTTGAAAGAACACTGCAAAACCATCCTAAAGCAGCCATGTGATCAGCTAGAGACAAAAAAGGAGGAAAATCTGACCACGCCCAAAGCCACGGCCCAAGCGCTCATTATAAAAAACATCTTTTAATGCGCTAAAATATATCTTTGTATATTTAGTTTAGAAACATTACAATTATAAATGATTTTGTACAAAAAAATATATATATTACAAGTACAAAAAAAAAAGTTTTATATTTTAATATTATAAAATGTAATGCTATTCCTGTGATGCAAAGCAGAATTTTCTGAGCTTTTAGAAATCATTACAATTTATTTGACTCAAGAAACATTTCTGATTAATATCAATGTTTTGCTTTTTCATATTTTGTGTGGAAATGGTGATACACTTTATTTTTGTGGATTTTTTATAAATAAGTTTAATGAACAGCATTTATTTGCATTTATCAAATATATTCATTCAATTTGTTAATGCATTTATTAAATTTAAATCATTTTAAATGTCCTCACTTTATTCATCAAGGAGAACTCTGTCAGACTTACAGTAGATGCAACACCTGTTTGGTCTCCTCTGCAGAGCAGAAGAACAAGACACTTCAGATCCATCAAAACATCTCTCTAGGCCAAAAATGTCATCTTACAGCTGAAACTCAGCTGGGAGCATGTGCAGAAGGAGTGGATAATGTTGATAACCAGGCCATGTGTGGATGCCCACAGAGAAAGAGACTCCTTGGCCACCAGCAGGGTCACAACATGGAAGAGGTAGGGCAGGTGGGCTGCAACCTCCGGAGAGTTGTTGAAGGACAACATGAGCATGTACCTGGCCAGGATAGCGATATCATCCCACATCAGGTGCTGCTCCAATGTTGGTGTGGGTGATAGACACATTTTATAGATGATTTTACACAAAATTTTTACACTAAAAATAATAAACATTCAATTAAATAAAGCTTAAAAAAAACTAAATACAATGTTGAATATTCAACATTATATAAATAGGTTAAAATAGTTGAAAAACTTATAACTGCTGCCTTGGCAACTAACTGAAAATTAGTAGAAGTACTAAAATTACGGAAACTAAAACGTAAAAAAAAAATATGTAAAAAAAAAAATATGTACAGTATAATAAATGTATGCTTATTTATGAGTAATTGTAAATATTTAGATCCGCTGTAAGTATTTACTTGACCACTCAGTGTCAACTGTAGGTCAATTCTAAGAATCACATTCTTGGGCGTCATAAGTGTTATCATGGTTGCTAGGGAACCAGAGGCCTGTTCTGTCAATTTTGAGGTAAAAGGTGCCATTTTGGGGGAAGGGTCCATATACCCTTTGGTTAAATGAGGAGACGTTAGATATTATTTGTTAAATTTAACAAATAGTTGTGAGTCTGAATGGTCCAAATGCTATAGAGAGAGAGAGAGAGAGAGAGAGAGAGAGAGAGAGAGCACAATACACAAAGGAAGACAGAAGAAAACACATTTCCTTTTTCTCATTGAAAAAAAATGTTTAAACTTTTTTTAAAAACAAAGGATTGTTCTGACTGGAAATTTTTGAAGAATTTATTTGAATGAATTATTCAGATGTTAAGTTTGTCTGGTTCACAGAACCCAGCTGAGCACAATGAACCAACCAAAAGCCCATGATCACTATCTCTCATGACAAAGTGAGAGAAATAGAAACAGACGAGGTGGTTCAAGAGAGAAAGAACAAAAGCGAGAGAGATAGAAACCAAGCAAACCACATCTGATTCTCACAGTGCTTCTATAATTAGAGCTGCTGTTACAGCATCACATCATGTAACATCTTTATCGTTGCTTTTTACATGTTCATAAACGTTCTTAAAATTTGGAACTCAGCCTGTTTTTCTAGTCTTAATGTAGGAAAAACAGTCTTCTAAAAGCTGAACTCACAAAGTGTGTCCGTGTGTGTATGTAAGTCACCTTGCCAGACACCAGTTTTACATTACCAGAAGCCAAAGCCACTGCTGTGTCTGCCATCACTTCAGCTTTGATGGATCCGAGGCTTTTCGTTGCACTGGTTTTAATAAAACGATCCAGAACTACATCAAGTAGATCTGTTATCTGAAGACACAGGAAGTTGCCATCAGCTCAACATAGATGCTCTCTCTAAACTGTAAGTATAAATCTTTAAGGAAGTGAGTGCTACATAAATACGACTGAAAGAACTGCAAACAGCAATCCATTATGTACATGGTTTCATTATGCAGCTCTTCATAAGCCTAAACACCCCGCAGCAAAACCCAAAATAAAATTCCCTCAAAGCATATGCCACATAAATACAATTCAGTTCTGTTACCTGTCCCAGGCTTCCCCAGATCTTGGCCTGAATGAATGGATACATCTGCTTTTGGTTGATTGTCATGGTAATGAGTTTGTCCAGAATGGCAGTGGCTCATTGGTGCTTGGCATCGTCGCTGTGCTTGCAGCATACCAGGTTCAGCAGCCAGGGAGTAATGTACTCTAAACACAGGTGCTTTAGTTATTGGTTACCAGAACACTTCTTAACTCCATATTTGTCTCTCTAGTGAAACTATTAGCAATCTTAAAAATAATGGTTCTTTATTGGCATCTATGGTTCCTTAAATAACCTTCCAGTTCTTTATTGTGGAAAAAGTTTCTTAAGATTTTTAAAGTGTTCTTTTACACTACCAATAAAATGGTTAAGAATTATTTACAAAGTCACTTTAAGACAAGTCATGTCACTTGGCGGCCATCTTTGAAACACCTCTTGGGCATCCAAGTGCAGCTCCTGGGCCCTATTTTAACGATCTGAAACGCAAGTGTCAAAGCGCAAAGCGCAAGTAACTTTGTGGGCGGGTCTCGGCGCTGTTGCTATTTTCCCGGCGGGATAAATGGCTCTTGCGCCCGGCGCAAATCTAAAATGGGTTGGTCTGAAGTAGCTTCATTATTCATAGGTGTGGTTTGGGCGTAACGTGAAATAAACCAATCAGAGCGTCATCCAACATTCCCTTTAAAAGCAGGTGCGCAAGTTCCATTATGGATTGCTATTATTATGGCGTATTTACCAGGCGCACGCCAGGAGCGGTTCACAGCCGAGGAGACTGATGTTCTTGTAAGAGCAGTGAAAGACAGAGAAGTTGTGATGTATGGGGATGGGAGAAACCCACCCAAAATAGCGTCGGTAAAAAAGGCGTGGGAGGAAATAGCCACAATTGTTTCATCGATTTTTTTTTCCTGGTTCCTGACGGACAAACCAATTTGTCAGATGTCCTTATATACATATATGACCTCAAACATGTCTGATCCTTAATTACTACAATTAGCCTGAATAATTTGTAAGCTAGATTTATGCCTATTTTTTCACATCTTCGTGGCACACCACAATGATTTCCGTCATCTCATGTGTTAATATTTTTTAGTGTAACAGTTTATGATTTGCAAAAATAACTGTTGCATCTGTGTAGATTACATGAGCAAAGTGTATGCGCGTTGTGCACGCTATACATTATGGTCAAGCATGCGCCCTTAAAATAGCATAATGAACAACGCGCAACGCGCCACTGACTTTAGACTAGGTTTTTTCTGGTCAGTGGCGCAAATGTTTAATGGAACAGCAAAATAGCACCAGGGATTGTTTGCGCCGGAACACGCCTCCTTTTTTTGCGCTGAACCGCCCAGGGAGCGCAAGTTCATTCACTAGTTTAGCGACGTGCGTCTGTGGAGGGAAAAGCGCGCTTTGCGCGGGTGCAAAATAGGAATGACACATGCGTCGGTGTACAAAGTCAATTGCGCTGGGTGCAAGATAGGGCCCCCTATCTCTTTGAATGGGAAACATCAAATTCTCCCAAACTGTTCACTAAGCTTGGGATTAAATTTCATATCTGAAATCATCCAAGAAATATGACAACAACTGTGTCATAAATGTTGTTACTTTTGCTCAAATAGCGTTATTTCGAAATATAGCTTATTTCTCAGGCTAGATCAGCCAGTGCGCATGTATCAGAGTGGTGACTTTTTCTATAGCAACTGGGATGCTTCTAACGGATTGTGCAGTGATGTGCTGACTTTACTGATTAGTGATTGGCTCTTTCATTTGGGAGGCAGGTCTTTCTACGATTGAGCGGCCATATTGAGTGTAGCATTTATCCGCATTCAAAACTATACAATTGACATCTTGGGTATTCTATAGTCTTGACTGAAAGGTTATTTGAGGAACCAACAATGGTTCTTCTATGGCGTTACTGCAAAAACCCAACAGTTATATAGGAAACTGTGGTATATAATATGGGAACTTCCTAGGAGGGCTTCAAGGCAAAACAGAAAATGCAATTAATGGTCTGAAATGGCTAGAGGACCTCAAGAGTCTTTTGAGAGTTTAATTGAGGGCTTAATGGGGCACTAACTGGACTTGCTGAAGCCAGAGATACACTCTTCCAGGAACTCCAGGGTCAGTTGAGGCTCATTAGCTGCTAGAGTCTTGCTAATGGACACGATGAAGAGAGTATTATTGGCAGGGATGCAGAGGCCGGGTGTCTCCAGCAGTTGGCCTTCAATCTTTAGGTTTAAGGTGCAAGTTAAGGCACACAGGAGGTTGTAAGCTACAGACCTTTAAACAAAACAGAGACGGATATATTCAGAAATGAATACACTAGTGTTGATATAAATACGTTTGATGGTTTTAGATGACTGATCACCTAAAACTAGGGTCAGAGCTTCCTAGGTTGAGGAGGGCGATGTGGAGAAGTGTTCCCGGAATGTCTTTGGGCCTGATCTTGGTGTGCTGGGGGATGGAATCTGGCTGAGAGAGCTCCCAATGTGTATGGATGTGGATAATCGAGTGAACTATGCTCTCACACTCCTGGTGCATGAAGGTCAACAGCGTGCCCTGGTTAGCAATGGTCAGCATGAACTGATTTTCATCCACTAGGCAGATCTCCTCGATCTCTGAAGCACAGTAGATGTCATTGAGGAAGACAGACTGACCCAAGACTCGTGTTCTTTCGGCTGAGGTCACATGCACTGCTGTACTCTCCACCTGGAGCAAAGACAGAAGTAGACATATTGTGACAAAACAAAAAAAGATGAAACCGAGCTGTAAGAAGAGGTGTTCATCTTTTTTCATAAACCTTAATGGACATTTTGCTGTCTTTGTGGGCCAGTTTTAAGGCATTGTGAAAGACCTTCAGGTCTTCTTCCAGTGCAAGAGTAGCTGTCGGAAACTTCTGTTGCTCAGGTTCCACATACTGTACTCAACCAGCTGTGAGGGCAAGTCAATGAACAGTAACTTCTTGCTGCCTTTGAGACCTGTCAGCAGTCTCTCATGGTACATGGTGTATTCTCGTACCCATGTGTTACAGTTATAGATGTAGATGGCGGCCACATTCTTGTAAGCAAATCCTGGAAAAACAACAAATAATTTGGAGAGGAAGTTTGTCTTGAAGCGGTTGCTCTAACCAGCATGTGTCATGTCCACTACAAGCTCATTTGATTTGGCGTGGTATGGTTAGAGTGCGAGAAGGAGATGGCATATGAATAAATCCCCATTAATCTGTCCCGTCTTGAACCTATGAGGAAGAGGAAAACAGACAAAATGTAAACAAAGTCCTGCAAACCCATCGAATGCTTGTCATAAAAGTTTAAAGGTTATAAAAACAGACTAAATGTCAAAACAAACTGTAATTGTGAATTCCACATGACATACATTGGTTTATGATTTACAAAAAATGCAGTCTAATAAGGTCTTTGTGCATATAACTAGCCTTAAATAAATGTGACAAAAGCCACAAGATGACTTTAGCCACACAGCGGTTCATTTGCATGTCTAATATAAGAGCCCAAACAGAAGTGAAACAACAGACAGGAAACTCATCACTAGTTAATGAGTGTGAGCACCTGCAGCTTCAGTTTTAAAAATACCACTTCTCAAAAAAAGCTCTAGTGCTGAAATCTACAGTGTGCATTCACTCACACAGAGACGTTCGAGCTCTTCAGATAACAGTACCTCAGAACAAACCAGTAACAGACCAGAAAGGTAAGAAACCATTTACTTTGTTTTATCTATGAGGATCAAGCGCCTCAATTTTATTTCAGTACTTTCATAAAATAATGACCCAAAGTCTTACAAAAATTCATAAAAGTTTATAAATCTATAAAGGTTTACGTAGTTTCTAACATACTAAGTTTCAGATGCACACTGTGGATATCTCAAAAATGAATGAAAATGTGTACATTTAAAATATGCATTCTATATGAAGTACTAAGAAAGAAAAATATAAAAAACAACTATATATACATATATATATATATATATATATATATATATATATATATATATATATATATATATATATATATATACTGTTTATATATATTGAATATAATTTAATTTATACATTTAATACATACACGAACATCTGCAATGAGATTTATACACTTGTTTTTGACACTAAATGCTCCATTATTATCTTCAGTAAGGTTTGAATTAGATTACAATATGAAAACAATCATTTGATTTTAAAGATGAATTTCTAGTAAAATGGTAACTATATGAAATATATAAAAAAAATGAACAAAAAAAACCCTTTCCTTTCTCTTATGTCTTGCAGAACCATGATAAGTACCAGAACAGTTTGTTTTGTGTATTTTGCATTGCTCTTCGGATCGGCACATGCTGATGGCCCAGCAAATGAAATCACCACCACCAACACAACGGTCCCAGAAGGCGACAATAATAGTATAAAAACAGAAAGCACATCTATGACAATGGTCACAAATGTGTCCTTGAAAACAACAAATAATAACAGAGATTCATCAAAACTAACATCTTCAAATACAGTCTGCACTCCGGCCACTTCTAAACCTAAGGAAGGACATTGTATTCTCTTTCTACCCACTAATACACACAGCCTGCCACTGATTGCGGCTGCTCTCACAGTGGGCTGCTTGGCATTGTTGCTGACCACGCTGATATGCGCCTGTCAGGTTTGTCACCTGAGAGGAATTATCTCTAGTCTCCAGTCTCGTTACGACAGCATTGACCGACATGCCAGAAGAGAGAAGAGTGAATCACCATGCCGGGATGAATGCCAAGTGGACAGGCATCCAACTGAGACCTGCTTCCTGCTATCAGAGGTCACCACAGCACAAGAGGAGCGTGAAGAGGATCAGGAGAACAAGACTGAGGAGAAGAATGACACAGAGCAGCCCAGCACTGAGCCGCCTGTGATGGACCCGAATGGAGACATCACCCAAGAGAACAGTCCTGAGTCTGATGCTAAAGCACCAGAGAGCCCCGACACAGGGGAGTGATCACGAGCAGACACTTAAACTGGTATCACAACTCCCCCTGGTGGCATTTCAAGTCTGCACCTGCTTAAGCTTCAACTGTTATCTACTGCATATGTCTGAGATATGAAAGTATACAATTCTACTGTATTCTATAGTTAAATTCTAGAAGTATAAAATTCTGAAAATACTGCAATTAAGCCTTTCACTCTCCACATTGTCTCGCTTTATTTTAGGCTATAACAATATTGTATGACCATGTTTCATATGTGTGTGCATTTAAGTTGTCTTTATTGTAAATAATACATCTGTAATTTGTTGTCAAAAAAATCTTTAAACTTCTTTTAAATAAAATCTTTTTAACATCCTCAAAAAAGGGATATATAAACTTGACAAAAAGTATGATAAAAAGTTGGAATATATTTATTGATTTCGTTTTTTATTCTTAAACAACAACAACAAAATATAATATTTATAAAATATTTTCTCTGAAGTCAATCAGATTCATCCAATTTTATGATTAAACTTATCATGTTTTAAGGATGTTCAAATATTTTTGGTAAAAAAAAAAAAAAAAACCTTATTAGAAAATGACTGTGCAGTTTTGTGTTTTTAAGAATAAAAACTGTCTTTATTTCAAACCATGAAACCAGACACGACTTGGTATTTCTCATCTGAATCAAAACTCAGGTAAAATTAAATTAGATAAATCAATTATTATGTCTTTTATTATGTCAGCTATTATGTCTTTTCCCACTGATCCGCCACCACAAGATGGCACCCAGTCAGTAGCAAAACCTAGTCCGAAAATTGTACATCCCTCTGCTCTCATGTCCACCAGGCCACAACATACAGAATTCACCAAAACTCCTCTACAATCTTGTACAATACATTTTAATGGGCATAACTAAGTGTGATAATATTAAAATTATTTTTTATACTAGTGATGCAGGATACTATAGTTCATTTATGTAAGTGAGGATAGCAAAATAAAGTAAACCGTGACAAATTCTACCCAAATATTCTTCATACAGTGGACTACCAGTAAAACTGATGAAAAATTTGCTCTCAGTCCCTCCATTGAAGCTGTGTGTACGGTATACTGTCCATGTCCAGAAAGGTGAGAAAAACATCATCAAAGTAGTCCATGTGACATCAGAGGGTCCGTTGGAATTTTTTGAAGAATCGAAAATACATTTTGGTCCAAAAATAGCAAAAACGACGACTTTATTCAGCATTGTCTTCTCTTCCGTGTCTGTGTGAGAGAGAGTTCAAATCAAAGCAGCTGGATTTCCGGTTCGCGAACGAATCATTCAGTTCACCAAATCGAACTGAATCGTTTTAAACGGTTCGCATCTCTAATACGTATTAATCCACAAATGACGTAAGCTGTTAAGTTTTTTAATGTGGCTGACACTCCCTCTGAGTTCAAACAAACCAATATCCCAGAGTAATGCATGCACTCAAACAGTACACTGACTGAACTGCTGTGAAGAGAGAACTGAAGATGAACACCGAGCCGAGCCAGATAATGAACAATAGACTGACTCGAGTCAAGAACCGGTTGCATCAGTGTTCGGATCACCAGTATCTTTCGAATCTTTCGAACAGTTCGATTCAATAAAACGGTTGAAGAAAACGGTTCACCGGTTCTTTTGTGCTCGACGTAAAGGCGTCATTTGCGATGATTGCTCTTGATTCAAGCCTTTGGTTTACCCGCGCTCATAACACTAGTACAGAATCAGTTCAGAATCAATCACCAAAAGAATCAGTTCAGCTCAGACGCTCTGTGTGTCGGTCTGCTTCACGCTGAATCACACATGCGCAGTATCATCAGGTGGCAAGGAACTCGACCAGAAGTTGAAGTCGGGTGGGGGCTGCCATCTTTTAGCAGAACTTCACTTGCGTTAGCATTCCAAATGGGTCCCATTCATTTTGGCGTCACTTTGACAGCGAATAACTTTACATCTGAGGCGTTTAAAGACTCCGTTTGTCCATGATTTATTTCTAAAGATACACGACAATGTATAAAGGGCTCCATTACCTTCTATGTTACATTATGGCCCCGTATAAACAGTTTATGTAAAAAATAGGCTTAACCACTTGACTCTCTGTCGCATTACCGTACAGACAGGAGGAGAAGCTCGCAGGCAATTAACTTAATATGGCATACTGGTGTTACATTTTAAAATACTATACAAAATAATTAATCAGAACTCCCCGCTCAAGCTCGCCGTCACTGCAAGATTAACGATGGCAGTTTTCACGCACAGCTACTAGAAGATTTACATCTGTCAGACAGGTTGCTGACGTCTTCAAGCTTCGTTTGAGTCTGCGCTTCAGAAACTGAAGTGCTAAAAAGCGGGCTTCACTTGTCTCAATTGAATTCCAATGGGGTCGCTGTGTCCATTTCTTTTACTGTCTATGAGTATCATCAGCTTCAGGAATCGAACGCGTCTGACAGAAACGGTTCTTGACTCATGAACGAGTCACAAAACAAACACAAACACAAAAAAACAAACAAATATACAATCCTCTGCAAAATGAAGCCCCATACAAGTTTCCTGTAAAGGACACATCAACTCAAGCTCCCACAGATGGAGTGTGATCATCTCAACCTAGTTCAAGCTCATTATGATGTTCACTCCAAATCCAAAACCTTCAGAAAAACATATTCATACCACATCAGTCATGAGTCATGGATTTATGATATCAAGAACACAGAAAAATCCATCCTGGATTTCAACGAAATGGTCCAATATCCAACCCACTGAAACAGAACAGTCTCAATCAGACTTGACAAATCAAGGACCTACAGCAGATTCAACGCCAAAAGAAAATTACGCCAATAATGATCTGCTAACTGAGACGGACAAACCAACGCAAAGCATGAGTGGGTGCAAACCAAGTATGACAACTCATATATCTAAAACTGTTTCATAAAAACCCAAGACACTTATTTTACCAACACACAAATCAGCTAATACCGCAATAGAAGATGACATGAAATCTTGCATAGCACCCTCTAATAACTACCCTTAACATAACAGCTTTTTTAGCTGAACAAATTCTGAATTAACCAATTCTACAGACTCCTCAGTGAGTCACAAACTTCCACACAACATGTTCATGTCTTGCATATGCAAACACTTAACTTTACAAATGAGTTTTAATATATTATATATATGTTGAGATTGTATGTTTTTTAAGTGTTTTAATAAAAAAGCTACTTATAAACCTGTTTTAAGCAATGTTTTTTATGAATTTCTAAAACAAAAAAACAAAAAGAACATTTTACTGAATTTTATAATTTACAATGGAAAGATGTAAAAAGGGTA
Source organism: Carassius gibelio (assembly GCF_023724105.1). Taxonomy (NCBI): domain Eukaryota; kingdom Metazoa; phylum Chordata; class Actinopteri; order Cypriniformes; family Cyprinidae; genus Carassius; species Carassius gibelio. The sequence goes on along the minus strand of NC_068405.1, from coordinate 19,319,895 downwards.
TACGTCATGGGGCAATGACCACCTTCTCTAACCAAAGACCTCCAGCTGACTTTCCTTTTTGCCTTGCTCACATCAAAAACCCTGTGATCTTCTAAAGCACATGCCACAGAATCATTGGGAACTGAGTGGGGATTTGTGAACTAAGGGTAGAAACTAGTCAGCACATGTAAAATAAGAGCTGAGTGCAAATGGATTTAGCTAAATTGTCTGACTATGCCATTTCTGCTTGATGCACACAACATAAAGCATCATATACTAACACATAGACCAAAGTTACAATTGAAGGCAGAGGATGTGTCATTACTGTGCAGCATTAGCAGGCTCTGCTAGAATAAATAAAGAGGGAGAGGAAGAAAAAGAGATGGAGAGTGGCCTGGAAAGTTTCAGTAGGTGAACACCAGAATGGGTAATACCATCGCAAGTCAGCTGCGTGTTATAATCATTTGCGAAACAACCACCAGGTGGCGCAAATGGACGGACTGGAAACGGAGATGAAAGGATGAAGTAAAACAATAACATTATAATATAACATTGTAACATCCTTAAAATCCATTTGAAAAGTTAAGAGTTCATTTCAAAATGTGGGATAGTCTTAAGCAAAAGTTTATGCACCAAAAATGAAAAGAAATACCTTTACTCAAAGGTTATTGTGCATGCTATTTTTATTAAACAGGCATTACATATATGGATTAAAAGTTAAATGTTTTCATTCGGTTAATTCTTGGTTAAAATATCTTCAGGTTCCATATGCAGAGCGAAATGAGAATGATCCAGGAATCATTCTTATTAACTCTGCTATCATTCTTGATAACTTCTAACACTTTGCAGTTTTGAATCATACCTTTACTGTGTGACCAAATATGGAGTATTATCGGTTTCAACAGTTTGATCACGCTAGTGCCTCGCACACATATATATTCACTGGAAACCGTGCAGCCGTTCACCGAGGCAATTGGTGCGAGCAGCAGGCCACTTTGGCATATTTTTGCTCATTATGATTTTTTTTTCTGTCAATACTAAAACACGCATAAACTACAAAGCCTATTTTACCTAATGAAAAATAGTTACGCTTCAAATTGGCAACATCACGAATATTGATTGTCTGTAAATATACATAACCTTACTCCGACAACCAACCTAAAAGAGGGGAGTGTAAAACAGAAGTAATATTCGTCTAAGTGCACCAGGACTAATTAATTGAACAGTAAGTGTTTTTATGGTTTATTCATATTGTTATGTATCTATTAGAATACCTTATAATTACAGCAATTTCTCTTATGAAGCTAGATTAATTGACGTTTTTTAAATTTATTGTACTAAATGTGTTTATACTTATGGTTTAGACGATGGGCTTTTTCGTGAAGGAAAAATTGCAACAATATAATTTCTGCCTGTTAACTGAGACATTTCAAGGTAAGTGACCTATTTAAATTAATGATACATAAGTTTTACATTTTACTTATACCTATGGCTTCCAAAAATTATGAAAAAAGACAAATGAGGTGAAATAAGTGTATTGTTGTATTCCGTCCAACAAAGCTTCCTTTCATTTACAGTGTACTTTTGTTCCTCTCTACAAGTCCAAATGAGTCAAAGGGTAAAGGGTGGTAAAATTTACTCACATTATCCGCAAATATTGCCACAAATTTTCTGGAGGGAGTGAAAACTGGTTTAGTCTGTCTCAAAGTGCAAATGATAGTAGATCCCCACAACTTGTGCTTTCTCTGTACATTTGTCATTTAAAGGCCTTCGTGTAGAAATTGTCTTTAAAACCCTTCCTGCCATCTGCACCATACCACACTAATGGAAAAATGGTGTGCACATCATACACAGAAATGAAGCGGTCCTTCATTGACATTCAACCTGTAAGTAAAAGCAAAACTTTAAATTACAGTGCCCTGTGTAGTCAAGTCACCTTTATTTATTTATTTTGTATAAGACACACGTTGTACAATACAAATCTTTCCAAGAAGATATTTTGAAAAAAAAATTTTTGGGTAAATTATCACCAATTTAAATTCGCTATAGCTTTGAACTCATTTAAATTCACTCATTTGTAAAGTGAGTGTATCAATGAAATATCATCACAATTTATGTTAACTGAACTTTTTATTTTTCTAATTCTTTTAAGGTTGGCACTAAGGCCCCGTCCACACGGAGACGCGTTTCTGTGAATACGCACAAATTTTTTATCGGATAGGTATTTCGTCCACACGGATCCGGCGTTTTCGCAAGGTGAAACCGCTATTTTTTGAAACCGGGTCCCAAAGTGGATAAATTTGAAAACACCGTCTTTTCATTTTCGTCTGGACGGCTAATCCGTATATTTTCTGAAACGATGACGTATCAGCCCACGTCTCCCCCCTAGTCAGACACCTCTACGTCACGTAACAGCAACAAAAACATGACAAACACTGAACGATTGTCTTTTTATTAACTAACATTAACACTGATTAATAAATAGCCGCATTTCCACTGTCGGGCCAGTGCGAGCCAGGGCTTAAAGCGGGCCGGGCGGGGCTCATAGCTTCGGACCAGTAGCACCGAGGCCAGAATAGCGCAGGGTTTCCACAGGGGAGCTTGAAGCTCCGCTGCTCGTCACTAAAACACGCCCTTGACACGCCTCTCAGAACAACGTCATGCAACCTCATTATTTCACTAACAAAGAGAAGTTATCAGAAAAATAAGAAATAAGTCACTGGAACATGCGCGATCACAAAACGAACATGATAAAAGCGGCCGTTTGTTTGCATGCTTTGTTATTCAAATTCAAAAGCATGGATGTTTTAACTATTGAATAAGTGATACATTGATCATAATGATTTAATTTTATCAAGACTCAAAATTAATCGCACATAAATACACTTTATATTTTATTTATTTATTTTTAACGCTTATGAAAATAGCCTGCTTATACAGTAGAGTCTGTTTATGTTTATTTGTAGTCACAGTGGCCTATACGTCACATTAATAATGAATGATATCTTTATTTTTATAAAGGATCCCGAACAAAAACATTATTATATTTTTATAATAGGCAACATGAGCTAAACTCTCGAGACGAGGCTTGTGATAGATAATATAAGTTAGTAAATACACGATTGTGATAGAGAATAAGAAGCTGACGTCCGATTTCTTCAAGCGGTCATATTTTCCATGTTTAATGTTAATGCCCAGCGTGCATCGTCTTTTACATCGCTTATAAAAATTTCTGCCCTGTATGGTGATTATAATCCACATTGGATCAAGTTATTTCAAACACTCGCTGCTGACTGAAAGTGAGTTTTGAGCTCAACTTATTTAAATAAAGCGTTTAATGCTGGCGTTATAGCGGCTATCTTTCTGAAATGATCCACAGCACATACGCTCTATTTTTATAAAAGCTCCCGAACAAAAATCATTATTATATTTTGATGATATGCAACGTGGAGCTAAACTCACGAAACAAGACGACAGATAAAATGTTACTTAATAAATACACAATTGTGATAGAGAATAAGAAGCTGACGTCTGATTTCTCCAAGCGGTCATATTTACCATGGTAATGTTAATGTTTATCGTGCATAGTCTTTTACATCGCTAATAAATATTTATGCCGTGTTTAGTGATTGTAATCCACATCCGATCAAGTTATTTCAAACACTCACTGCTGACTAAGAGTGAGTTTTGAGCTCAACTGATTTTAAAAAGTCTTTAATGCTGGTGTTAAAGTTGTTTTCTTTCTGAAATGATCTGCGCTGACGCTCTCCAGACACGGAGAAACTCCGCCTTTGTTCGTAACCCCTCCTCTAGCCCCAGCTGGCCCGCTTTGGCCCAAGGATTTCGTCGGGCCGAAAAAACCTGGCCGTTGGCCCCAAGGAAGCCCCGGCGAGGCACGATCAAGCCCCGGAAGTGACAGTGGAAACGCGACTGGCCCTGGCACGCACTAGCACGCCCGGTCCTAGCTCGATAGTGGAAACACGGCTAATGTATTGTTCCATGTTCGTTTGGGTACCACGCGCATGGTTTATGAGCATAGTCCAAGTCTTCTTCTCTGTTTTTAGTGTATCTCTGTGGCAGAATTACAGCGCCACATACTGGTCTGGCATGTATACTACATCATTTTGCGATTTCGTGTAGACGCGGATATTTCTTGAGACGAGGAAAAAAAAGATCGGATTGGGGTAAGCTCCGTCTCCGTGTGGACGGGGCCTAATTAGTGCTCTACTTGAATCATGAGACAAGCCAGAATCCAAATGTCCTGGTGCTTGGTGACAAGGAAAACTCCTCCCAAGTTTTTATTATTTTAAACGGGGAGGCGATGGAACAGGAGACAATACTACAAGCATTCGATCTGTGTTTCAAACTTTTCTTTGTATATGACATCTACTACCTAAAGCCCTCTGCTCCCATTTGAGAGTTTTTGGAACACACAGTCTTTAATAGTTTCTTCTCTACACTGTCTCCTCCTTAAAAACTTTGTATTTAGTCATTAGTAATCAGTAAAAACTTTATTTTATTGATCATCAGTAGGTCCAGCAGCTAGTATATTTTTTATTATTATTACTTGGTTTTCTGATGTTTATTTTATTTATTTTTTTTATTATGTGTTATGTTTATTTTATTTGAAAGTCATAACATTTGCCAAGTATGGTAACCCATTTTCGGAATTGGTGCTCTGCATTTTACCCATCCAAGTGTACACACACAGCAGTGAGAAGTGAACACACACCTGGAGCAGTGGGCAGCTATAGATCCAGCGTCCGGAGAGCAACTGGGGGTTCAGTGCCTTGCTCAAGGGCACTTCAGCCATGTGTATTGAGGGTGGAAGAAAGCACTGTGTATTCACTCCTTCCACCTACAACTCCTGCCAGCACTGAGACTCAAACCTGCGACTTTCGGGTTACAGGTAGGCCACAGCTGTGAACTGTATTTGCACGTTGTGTGTTTTGAAATGAATTGACACATTTGAAAATGTCAGTTGTATTTTTACACATTCTTGTACATTTAGATAAAATATTTAAAAAAAATATTTGTAAATGTGTTATTTGCATATTAAAATAAAATCTGTAATTTACAACATAGTAGTTTCAAAATATGGTTGGTTTATGTACATTTTAATGAAAATACTGATGTTAATGAATATAAATAATTACCTCAACTGTTGGGTAACTTTTAACCCAACAGGATTCTAACCCAATGGGTTGGAACCCAACAGATGGGAAGGTGCTATACCAACCCATAGTTGGCTTACAAGTTGGGTTATTTTTAACCCAACATTTTTTAGTGTGTACACATGATCATGATGTTTTCTTTGTTCACAAAAAAAAAAAAAAAAAAAAAAGTCTTTACTAAACATTGTGGATAAAGCTATGCTTATGGTAGGCTACATGATTAAAAAAAAACATTATTTCGTGCATGCAAGACTTTTCTTTTTTTTTTTTTTTTTTTTGGGAGCTAGGGGAGAAATTACAATTAATGTACTATTCGCGTTTTTATTGCAGGTGTGGCCCAAGAGCGCTTACTGCTGTTCCGTTTTGTTTTTTATATATCTATTTGTGTATCTGTTGTACTGTTCGCACGACTGACGTTAGGGACTTTATGGTTTTGAACTGCTGTACCCACCCAGCTCTTTAACGAGACTTGCTCGTTATGAACTGTGTTGAGATATTAGACAGGCGTGTTCTATGGGCTGTTATAGCCAACTAACATGCTGGTAGCTGGGTCAGTTTAAAGTAGATTGAACGATCTTTAAGATTAATAATAGTAGTGATTGTTAAATATGTCATATGTCATGTCTGTGTAATACTACTTCCTTTTTGTTTTTCTTTGTAATTACAAATTCATTTGCCAGTTTATATCCACATTTGATTATTTGAAATGTGACATTGAAGCTTAACAGAAGCGGGAGTGTATTTGTTTTCTCTTGGTATGGTTTCTTTTTTTTCTTTTTTTGTTGATCACTTGTCTTAAGAAACTTTGTTAACTGATTTGCTGTGTGGCTTGTCCCTTTCTGTTAAAGTGGGTTTATTATGGTCTCTTATTAACTGTGGGTATTTAATTGGTAATTTGTATGAGATCTATTTTTAGGATGTTTTAAATGAATGATTCTCCTTGTGCAGAATACATTTTGTATACTTTTTGATAAGTCACGTCTTTGTCTTTGATGCAAATCGAATCAGCAGGGTCCTTTCTTTTTGTTGTAATTCTTCTTGGTTAAATTGTCTTTTTGGAGTATTATTATTATTTTATTTTTTTTTACTTTCCTGAGTGGAGCAGTAACCTAGGTGGCGTAGTCGGTTTTTTTATAATTAGCCAAAGGTTACATAAGCATTAACTTCTCATGACTTCATCCTGTTTGTGGCCTCTCAACTAAAGTGGGTACTTGGTCCCTTAGAATACTGACAAACAGTACGTTATTAATGATGGCATAACTTTGAATTGACATATGAACTTGAACTTTCAAGCTTTTGCACCATTGACCTTCCAGAGTCAGGGCTAGTCACCGTTGACCTTCCAGAGTCAGGGCTAGTCACTGATGACCTTCTAGAGTTAGGGCTAGTCACCGTTGACCTTCCAGAGTCAGGGCTAGTCACCGTCGACACTCCGAAGTCAAGCCAAGTCACCGGTGAAATTCATGGACAAGGGCAAATCACCAGTGTTCTTCATTAGCAAGGTCAAGTCACCGACTATCTTCATGGGCGGAGACTACTCTTAACTTGTTCGTGTTCTCTGTTTCAGACTTGCCCAACCAGACTTGCTCTCCTGTCAATTCAATCCCACTGTGGTGGTCTTCTGCTCCGCCCTGGTGGGCTTCTGGCGCGACCACATGGATGTGGTGGTCCTCTGCGCCGCCCGGGTGGGCCTCTGTCTCGACCAAATGGATATGGTGGTCTTCTGCTCCACCCTGGAATCCTGCCTGGTCGGCACTGTCCTGGGTCCCTGAACGCCCTGACCCACCCTGGTCTCCTGTTGTGTTGTTGTTGTTGTTTTGTTATTTTTTGTTCACTTCCTGTCCCCGTTCCCTCTGTGAGCCTGGCCCTCCCCCTGATCCTCCACCCGTCCACCTCCCTCCTGGTCTCCCTGTTTTGTGTTTATACCTCTGGTCTCTGTTCCCCAATTTACATGTTCCTCTTGTCTCTGGTTTCTCCATTTTTCCTGGCCCTCCGTCCCTCCCCCTGAGCCTCTACCTGTCCACCTCCCTCCTGGTCTCTTGTTTTGTCAGTCTCGTCTTGGAGCGTCTGGTAGCCGCTCTGTAGAGGGGGGGGGTATTGCCACAGTGTCTGGTTTGTGTTCCCTGGGTAACCACTAGATGTCCTCCTTCCCCACGGTGTCTGTCACTTCATGAACCACATTTGTCACAATCTCTGTCTAATCATTGCACTCAGCTGTCACTGGTCATTAATCATTGCACTCTGTTTTAGTATGTGTCCCGGAGTCCTTGTAGTTTTCACTCTACTTCTAGTCCTGTCCTTGCCTGATTGTTTTGTGTTTGTTTATGTTTGGATTGCTACTCTGGTTTTGTCCCCTGCCTGGACTGGATAACGATTTGGATTACCCCAATAAAAGACATACCTGCACTTGGATCTGTGTACCTGTGTACCTGTGTACCGATCGTGTACCGATCGTGACAGTAAGAGCAAAATTGTAAAAAAAGTAACTATAATAATAATACAATAACAATGAAATAACAATAAAAAAAGCCTATAGTTGCTTACACACACATACAAGCATATTATGCACACAAACACACACACCTTTACACACACAGAGAGATATGTGTATGCACATATATACGCATAAACAAATGCACACACATAATGTAACACGAGCAAACATGAACACATGCATGCACATACCCACTAATATGTGTGTGTAACGCACATAAACCACATAAGTGTGTGAAAATGTGCTTTTTCGAACTGATACACGGAGTCTATGACTATTTCACTCACAGTTCTCATTGATTAATCAGAAACAACCATAAGCTTCACTTACCCAATCCACGTCTGGATCAATGCCAGCAGCATAGGCCTCCTCAACGTCTGAATACACAAACTCTGAATCCAAAGTGTTGCTCAGCCTCTTCCCAGGTGTCATCAAAGATCAAATCAATTGCATCGTCTCTTGTAAAACCTTTCTTCACCATGTTTTTTTATTATATTTTGCACTCTCAAACCTGCTCCGCTCTGTCTCTCCCACTTCAAATCCGTCCTTACCCCTCTACACGAAAGCATGCAGTTACTGTATTAAGCCATATATTGTATTAAAGCGCAGACCCATCGCAGACTTTCTAAAACAGTTTTACCAACATCTATGCAGTTTCTATTTAAATCAATGTTATTATCAAATATCTGTATTACAAATCTATAATGAAATATCACTCAAAATGTACATTTTTTAATCTTTCCCAAAAGATTTGATTTTGTTCATTAAAATAAAGTTTGTGTAATTACACCTTTATTGCATGCACACACTAGTAAGTGTATTTCTTGCTTAACACTTACATCATCCTCCACAATCAACACATGCATCGAAATGGTCATGTTGTACACAACATGAAAACATCATAATCATGTGTAATAAATCATAAATCTTGATGATGTACTCACCTTCCTTAATGTCTTAATTAAGGTGTTGTTCATCCATGGAGTCATGAATGAAAGACTATGAAGTAATGCATAATTCACACATACATTTATGCATTAATTAATGGTAATTTGTGTACCCTTAACATATAGTGTTACCGGAAAAACAGTCTTCTAAAAGCTGAACTCACAAAGTGTGTCTGTGTGTGTATGTAAGTCACCTCGCTAGACACCAGTTTGACGTTACCAGAGGCCAAAGCCACTGCTGTGTCTGCTTCAGCTTTGATGGATCTGAGACCTCCCGTTGCACTGGTTTTAATAAAACTATCCAGAACTATATCCATCAGATCATAATTGTGACTGAAAGAACTGCAAACAGCAATCCATTATGTACATGGTTTCATTATGCAGCTCTTCATAAGCCTAAACACCCCGCAGCAAAACACAAAATAAAATTCCCTCAAAGCATATGCCACATAAATACAATTCAGTTCTGTTACCTTTCCCAGGCTTCTCCAGATCTTGGCCTGAATGAATAGATACATCTGCTTTTGGTTGATTGTCATGGTAATGAGTTTGTCCAGAATGGCAGTGGCTCATTGGTGCTTGGCATCGTCACTGTGCTTGCAGCATACCAGGTTCAGCAGCCAGGGAGTAATGTACTCTAAACACAGGTGCTTTAGTTATTGGTTACCAGAACACTTCTTAACTCCATATTTGTCTCTCTAGTGAAACTATTAGCAATCTTAAAAATAATGGTTCTTTATTGGCATCTATGGTTCCTTAAATAACCTTCCAGTTCTTTATTGTGGAATCATTTCTTTAGCTTTTTAAAGTGTTCTTTACGCTACCAATAAAATGGTTAAGAACTATTGACAAAGTCTCTTTAAGACAAGTCATGTCACTTGGCGGCCATCTTTGAAACACCTCTTGGGCATCCAAGTGCAGCTCCTATCTCTTTGAATGGGAAAACATCAAATTCTCCCAAACTGTTCACTAAGCTTGGGATTAAATTTAATATTTGGAATCGCCCAAGAAATCTGATAACAACTGTGTCACAAATGTTGTTACTTTTGCTCAAATAGCGTTATAAAAAACTTATTTCTCAGGATATATCATAACTGTTTCTATAGCAACCGGGACTCTTCTAACAAATTTTTGCAGTGATGTGATGACTTTACTGATTAGTGATTGGCTCTTTCATTTAGGAGGCTGGTCTTCCTGTGATTGAGCGGCCATATTGAGCATAGCATTTTTCCCCATTCAAAACTAAATGAGTGACATGTCTTGGGTATTCTATAGTCTTGACTGAAAGGTTATTTGAGGAACCAACAATGGTTCAGAAAATGCAATTAATGGTCTGAAATGGCTAGAGGACCTCAAGAGTCTTTTAAGAGTTTAATTGAGGGCTTAATGGGGCACTAACTGGACTTACTGAAGCAAGAGATACACTCTTAAGTAATTTCTTACTGCTAAATTCAGAAAAAACAGAGGTGTTAATTGTAGGGCCTAAAAACTCTGCTTGTAATAACCTAGAACACTGTCTAAGACTTGATGGTTGCTCTGTCAATTCTTCGTCATCAGTTAGGAACCTAGGTGTGCTACTTGATCGCAAACAAAGTCATGCAAACCCATCGAATGCTGTTATTATCAGATAGACCAAGCCATCCTTGAGAATTTTCAACTGTCATAAAAGCTTAAAGGTTATAAAAACTGAAAACATGGGCGAATTCCCCATGACATACACTGGTTTATGATTTACAAAAAAATGCAGTCTAATAAGGTCTTTGTGCATATAACTAGCCTTAAATAAATGTGACAAAATTCACAATTCACAGCGGTTCATGTGCATGTCTAACATAAGAGTCCAAACAGAAGTGAAACAACAGACAGGAAACTCATCACTAGTTAATGAGTGTTCAGTTTTAAAATTACCACTTCTCAAAAGAAGCTCTAGTGCTGAAATTTACAGTGTGCATACACTCACACAGAGCTCTTCAGATAACAGTACCTCAGAACAAACCAGTAACAGTCCGAAAAGGTAAGAAACGATTTTTTTTTATCTATGAGGATCAAGCTCCTCAAATTCATTTCAGTAATTTCATGAAATAATGACCCAAAGTCTTACAAAAATTAATGAATGTTTATAAATTATATATACAAATATATATAGTTCCTAATATAATAAGTTTCATGATACACACTATATCTCAAAAACTAATGAAAATTTTTACATTTAAAAGTGGCATTCTATATAAAGAACTAAACAAGAAAAAAAATATGTACACATATGCTGTATATATATTGAATTGCATATATACATTTATACATTTTATAAATACACGAACATCTGCATAATAAGATTTACACACTTGTTTTTGTCATGCTCCATTATTGTCACCAATGTTTGAATTACATTAATTGAATTACATTTAATTTTAGATATTAATTTCTAGAAAAACGGTAAGTATATATAAATAATGCAAAACAATAAAAATGAACAGAAAGTAAAAATAAAATAAAATAAAACCTTCACTTTCTTGTATGTCTTGCAGAAACATGATAAGTACCAGAACAGTTTGTTTTGTGTATTTTGCATTGCTCTTCGGAACGGCACATGCTGATGACCCAGCAAATGAAATCACCACCACCAACACAACGGTCCCAGAAGAAGACAAATATAATACTGAAATAAAATGGAACACATCTATGACAATGGTCACAAATGTGTCCTTGACTACATTCAATAATAACAGAGATTCATCAAAACTAAACAATTCAATGGAAATATCTTTAGATACATTCTGCACTCTGGCCCCTCCTAAACCTGAGGATGAACACTGTATTTTCTGTCTACCCACTAATACACACAGCCTGCCACTGATTGTGGGTGCTCTCACAGTGGGCTGCTTGGTATTGTTGCTGACCACGCTGATATGCGCCTGTCGGGTTTGTCACCTGAAAGGAATTATCTCTAGTCTCCAGTCTCGTTACGACAGCATTGACCGAAATGCCAGAAGAGAGAAGAGTGAATCACCATGCCGGGATGAATGCCAAGTGGACAGGCATCCAATTGAGACCTGCTTCATGCTATCAGAGGTCACCACAGCACAAGAGGAGCGTGAAGAGGATCAGGAGAACAAGACTGAGGAGAAGAATGACACAGAGCAGCCCAGCACTGAGCCGCCTGTGATGGACCCGAATGGAGACATCACCCAAGAGAACAGTCCTGAGTCTGATGCTAAAGCACCAGAGAGCCCCGACACAGGGGAGTGATCACGAGCAGACACTTAAACTGGTGTCACAACTCCCCCTGGCGGCATTTCAAGTCTGCACCTGCTTAAGCTTCAACTGTTATCTACTGCATATGTCTGAGATATGAAAGTATACAATTCTACTGTATTCTATAGTTAAATTCTAGAAGTATAAAATTCTGAAAATACTGCAATTAAGCCTGTCACTCTCCACATTGTCTCTCTTTATTTTAGCCTATAACAATATTGTATGACCATGTTTCATATGTGTGTGCATTTAAGTTGTCTTTATTGTAAATAATACATCTGTATCTTGTTGTCACTTAAAAAAAAATCTTTAAACATCCTTAAAAATATATATATATACTTTACAAATAAAAGTGTGATAATGAGTGGGAATATATCTATTAATTGATTTCGTTTTTTATTTTTAAAACAACAACAAAATATCATGTTTATAAAATATTTTTTTATCTGAAGTCAATCAGATTCATCCACTTATACTAATTGTATAACTTATCTTGTTTTAAGGATGTTCAAATATTTTTATAAAAACTGATTAGAAAATGACTGTGCAGTTTTGTGTTTTTAAGAATAAAACTATTCTGTGTCTTTATTTTGAACCCTGAACCTAGACACGACTTGGTGTTTCTCATCTGGATCAAAACTAAATTAGATTAATCATTTAGATTTTATTTTGCAGCATTAAACCACCATGAGAAAATACACCATTTTACAGCCACACCAACATTTCTGCTTTTCATTCACACTTAACATATGCTCATGTGATCTAGCACAATATATTCTCAGCATGTTATAAATAGAAAAGGAAACCAAGAAACAAAAAGACAATGATGATAAATGGATCACCTCCTCTGACTTTCGGATTCATATCTTTGTGATGAGAGACAGAGGAACAGCCTAGAAATGGTAAGATACTATAGATTTCGTCAAAGAACCTTCATTGTTTGAGTGTAATTTTGTAAAAAAAATTAAATAAAATTCAGCTAGAAACCTTTAAAGAGAAATTATATTGATATTCATTATACTCAAGAAATAAAGCTGATATATTTACAGTTCTTCCAGTATTTTTATCACTGATCATGGTTAAAAATAAATAATAATAAAGAATAAAATATATAAAACACACATGCATTGATTGTGTCCATTTAATAAATTAGTAATTACTAAGTTATATTATACATACTCTTTTGGTTTCTGTACTCAATATAAATTTTTTTACAAATGCAATAAAAATATCAGTATCAGTACTAGGTATGGGAAAGTAACAAAAATAACAGTATTCGTATCGGGCCGAGTACTGGAAAAAGTGGTATTGGTGCAACCCTAAACACAATCACAGCGCACAAAAACAAACAAATATACAATCCTCTGCAAAGTGAAGTCCCATACAAGTTTCCCGTTGGTAAAGAACACATCAACTCAAGCTCCCACAGATGGAGTGTGATCATCTCAAACCTTTCCACTTTCCACAGAAAAGCTCATTATGATGTTCACTCCAAACCCAAAGCCTTCTGAAAAACATATTCATACCAACAAAAAAAAAGAGTATACGTCATGTGGCATTGACCACTTTCTTTAACCAAAGACCTCCAGCTGACTTTGCTTTTTGCCTTGCTCACATCAAAAGCCCTGTGATCTACTAAAGCACATGCCACAGAATCATTGGGAACTGAGTGGGGATTTGTGAACTAAGGGAAGAAACTAGTCAGCACATGTAAAATAAGAGCTGAGTGCAAATGGATTTAACCAAATTGTCTGACTATGCATAATCAGAATAACAAGATTCATAAAATTAGGACTTTTTTTTCTGCAAGAAATTGTGTTCATTTTAGAATTTTCCCCAGTTGGGATTAGTATTGTTCATCATACTTCATCCCAGTAATTTAAAACTCAGAAAAAAACATATTCAGACCTGAATTACAGGTTAAGTGTTGCTTAATGAATGAAGAAAGAAAGAAAACAGGAAAGAGGGAGGGGGAGAGAGCAGAAAAGAAAAAAAACAGAGGAAATGGATGCTGAATGAGGGAACCCTAAAGAGGAAACAGAGATGTCAGCACTTCCTCTCTCTCTTTCTTGTACCAGGGCGTAGACTCTACTTCATCTCTCTTCCTTGCCTCTCTCTTTCTTCTGCTATCATAGTGATCCCAGAAAGAGACCCGCACAGAGAAAGATGGGATTTGGATTTTACTGCAGCATAAAACAAGAATAGCATAAAAAATAAGAGATCAGAGTTGTTAATCTGAAGATCAAGTAGGAAAAAAAAAGAAGTGAGTGATGGAGAGAAACTGAAACACAGAAAGGGGACAAGCACATGTGATGTCAAGAAGGCAAGTGATTCACAAAGCAGCAAGGTTTGCCTGAGGAAGGATTAGACTCACAATCACACATTTTCAGGTTGTGTGGCATGATATGAACAAGTTTTTATGCAAATGATATATAAATGCTGCTTTTTCTAAGCGTGTGCTTAGAAAGTCAAGCAGTAGGAGCAGGCAAATCTGCAGAACAACTACATGAAGACCTTCACATCTCTGATGTACGATTGCATGTGTAACACTGATTGTCAATCTCAGAATTTATGCCATTTTTATCACTTATACTATATTCAAATTCAGTGTTGTGGGTAACGCGTTACAAAGTAACTTAACGCGTTAGTTCCGTGCGTAAGTAATCAGTAACTTCGTTATTTTTTTAAAAAAAGTAATCCGTTATTTTAAGGAAAGGAAAATCCCGACTGCAGCCTGCTTTTTGTCAGACAGTAGTCCTAGGTCTACTGTGCCACCTGCGGATGTATCAGCGGAGCCGAAGCTCTGTGATCGTGAAGTCAATGGCTGTGATGCGTCTGTGCCCTGCGCCTGACCCTGTGTGTGTGTGTGTTTTTTTTTTTTTTTTCGAACTCCCGGCAAGATGGCAGAGAGGACAGCGTTTGGTTTATGGAAGTACGCACATTATTTTCAATTTGTCAACGAAAAAGAAAAGAACATAACGGTAAAATGCACACTCTGCTTTGGTGAAAAGCTTCTGTCGACCGCCAAAAATTCTACCTCAAATTTAACGCTACGTTTTAATCACGACTTTGAAGAGTAAATGTAAGAGGACTGTGTTAAAGCGAATTTAGGCTTGTGACTGTGAGTGACACTTTAATAATAATTAGTTCGGCTATTAAGCGATTTGTCATTTGCCTGTGTGGCAGTGAAGGATTTAATTCGGTTTGTTATCATTTTTGTTTGACAGGCAGCTGTTAATTTCTGTTAGATCGTTGGCTGGCTGGTTGTTCATCATTTCTAAATGGATTTAAATCTGCAAGCCTGTTTAAGGTTGTGTTTACAAGTAAGCATACTTGTACTTTGATAACTGCATTATTTAAAGTTAAAGAAAAATCAGGAGTTATGTGGTGCTCATAATATACAGTAGCCTAGGCTACCCGGGCTGGGTAACGTTAGGTGCGAATTTTGATTAATAATATGTTCTGTGATAATAAATAAATAAAACGCCATGTGGAATAGCCGATTGCTGACTGTCTTTCTGTTATTGTTATCCTGCAGTGTTAATTTAGTCGGATGACTGACGTTATTCATTGTCGGGAGTCACGACTTCTAGGTGCATTTAAAGGGGCCGGGGGCTGTGTCTGTCATGTGTGAGCCGCTGCAAACGGCTTTTAATTTTTGGTAACGCATGAGTACTCTAACGCGTTACTTTTATGAATAGGTAACGCTGTATCATAACTGATTACTTTTAATTGATGGTAACGTTGTAACCTAACTAACTACTTTCCAAAGTAACTATACCCAACAGTTCAGACTCATAGTCATTAGTTGCTATCAGATATACTATAGTGAGATTCACAGAGGTCAGACACTTTTATACCATTATAATCTGACACAAATTGCTTTACTCATTATAGTCAGACTAGTTTGCATCACTTGCATTAATCAGACTTATTGTCATCAGGCCTAATCAGAAACTTAATATTATCAGATTTAGACTTACCATAATTACGTAACTAGCAAACTATAACTAACAAACTACAAAAACAAATAACTTTGGATGCATCCTGCATACAGCATGTAGCAATCAAACAAGCATTCAGCAAAAAAACTAAATCTCTTGCAACTGTCTACAGAAACACAATGAAGATGCCCATGTGTGCAGCGATGTCCTGCATGCTCTTGCTGTGGCTTACGTGTACTCATGTACATGCAGGGTGTCCCAGTGTTTGTTGCTGTAGTGAGAGCCACCGGACAGTTAACTGTTCCTGGAGGGGGGTTAGGCATCTGCCTATTGGCCAGCAGCAAAACATTCAATCCAAATTCAATCAACCTGACCCACAACTGGCTATCTAACCAGCATCACCACCTCAGCTCTTTCACACATCTGGGCATCCTTGACATCACCTATAACCTTCTACTTAATTTCCCAGCCTCACTGCCATGGGCATTATAGGAAAACAACTTCTCAAGAAACTGTCTGTGTGCACTTAACAAAGATGATACAGCGTACCAGTGGAACCTCAGAGTTCTGGACCTGTCTGTCAATAAGCTGTGTGGTCTTCATCAAAACACACTCCCAAACCTGAATGCTCTCAATATTAGTCATAACAAGTTCTGGATGCTACCTACCAACATGCCCCAAAACCTGGAGGAGGTGGATATATTCCACAACACTCTGGTCCAGATTCTGCCAGGGTCCCTGAAATATTGTTTATGCTTAACATTTTATGAAAATATAAAAAAATAAGTAAGATGGCCAGTATAGTGCACAACCATGCACAACACAACGAAACTAGCAGAACGCAACAGAAACAAGCCACAACACAACAACCAGCTACTGTACAACAACGAAATTATCACAACACATCGGAAACAAGCCGCAACGCAAAGGAATGAGCACAACACCGCAAAATTAGCACAAAACGTTTACTAGCAGGGGTTAATCACTGATGGAAACCAGCCAAACTTTCCCCACTTGGCTACAACAACATATTACTTGTCCATCCATAGTCAAAACAAATTCCATTTGAATGTCATTTAGAAAAAAAAAGAAGTTTTGCTTAAAGTAATAAATCAGTCACCATAATGACTAGAAAATGGCCTGCCAAGTTCCAAAAAACAACTGACAAACATTACGCTTGATTCAAGATGGTCTACCAGCACCTTCCGCTCCCAAACAGCTGATAATCCATCCACAAACATGTAGCTTTAAACCTGATGGTAACAGGATTTTCCAGCTGGGAAAGCAGGTTTTATTTTTCTCACATCAGACTTTCATCATCACGGTTGACTCTTCTGACAGAACATAAAACCTTTAGAAAGCCTGTTATTACTAACAGCAGTGATAAACTGTTAAATCAGGTTACCCAGTTATATAGGAATATAGACCTAACTATATGTTGGAAATCTTTTGTTGTAAACCCAGCGACTCAAGCCAGTCTTCCAATTGTCACCATGATACCCCATGAAAAGCAAACAAACTATTTGTTAAACAAAGGGAAATCTTGTCAGCATTAACTTTCCATCACTGACCCTCCTTTTTGAAGAACCATGTGACTTCTTCCACTGGTGCCTTATTAAAAGCGCCGGCATGTGTTTAGAGACACTGCACATCACCACTCGCAGAGATAAAACATCAGAATCATTTAGGTGGACCACTGCCGGTGAGTACCCAGGGAACATTCTAAACACTGTTCTATGCTCTAAATTATTTCTTTGGACTGATGTTCACAAATTAAAATTCAATTCCGAATGATACTCAACCTCTATAAACATAAATTAATCATGTATTTAAAAAAACTGCTCATATGTATTAAACATCATTTTGCAGCTAATAAAAAAGAAGTGTTTGTACTTCTATACTGACGAGATTTTTGTGTTATGTTCTTCTCAGATCAGAGATATGGCTCTAAAAGTGGACATGTATGTGGTTCTGCTTGTTGTGATGTTCGGATGTATGCAGGTCCTTAGTCAAGGCACTACTACTATTACTCCGTTTAACACCACTACTACCACCACCGCCAAAAACAACGGTGCTAATGGGAACAATGGGAACCAGAATCCAATTTCAGTCAGCACCTCTACCAGCACCTCTACCAGCACCTCATCCAGCACCTCGTCCAGCACCTCCACCAACAAGAATGGGACTATGAACAACACCACATCACCCAGCTCCAAAAACAACACACTCCAGACTCCTAAAGGACCAAGTGTCAGCGCCCTCATCGGCAGTTCCTCCACGACCAGCTGCTGCAAACTTCTGCTGCTTCTGTTCATGACTTTGAGCTTTCTACAGATGATACAGTGACCATCAACCTCCCTTATGCTTTGAAGGCAGACAATAATGTGAGACTCTTTTGAGACTTAATAGTCTTTCTGAAATGCTATGGAAGTTTCGTAGAGGTTATACAGCTTGTAACAAACACCTTTTTGCTTAACAGTAGAGAAACATATTTCAAATATGAAAAATGTTTGTACTATTCACAACCATTATTAAACAAGCAGAGTTTTTTATTTATTTATTTATTTATTTATTTATTTAAAATGCTTTAATATCTGCATAATTTAATCAAAAGAATGTAAAACTATGAATCTGTAAGTTGTTGTTAATTAACTAATTGTTTTTAGAAGCAATAAATCTTTGAACAAAAGAACAACGTGTGCCTTTGTAATTTGTAGTTTGGACCAATGAGTATCTTCAACAGGTTTGTGTTCTGGGAGACCCAGGTAAGCAAGCAGGGTGGCCATTTTAACAAAGTTCCTTTTCCAACTGCTTTATGATCCCTGGAGTTTGGAAAAGTATTCTCTGATTAACTGAAACTTCAATGAGGATTTGAAAAAAAATTTAAGAAATAAAAAGTATGCTTGCATTACAATATTTTACTGTTGTATTAATACAATGACCCTGTCATTCAAAGTGATGAATAATAATTTTTACAACAAAACAGCTGTCCCCTGTATTTAACCAATAAAAATAGGATCAGAGAGAAACACGTTTAGAAAAGAGAAAAAAAAGCAAATCAGTTACTAACCAAATACAGACATTTGAATGTGCACAATTTCAAGAATCTAAACACTGCATTTTCACTTCCAATAACAGTCTTTCTGATACTGACCGCATGAGCTGGATGATAACACAAGTCTTTCACAGACCTGCTCACCTGTTTCTAGACAAATACTGGCTGATTTTCTCTTGGTTGTTCCACAGCAGCCTGTGTAGGGTCAAAACATTCCCATCACTAATGAAGGACGAGCTGTGGTTGAGAGAGTCGCTCGCCGGGCAGTCAGAGGCAATGTCCAGGAAAAATCTAAGAAAACACAAAGTTTAAACATACCCTTCAGGAGGATCTATATCCTGAAGATCGCTACTTACCTTCTGGCTGCATTAAATTACTCTTCACTATGTCATTAAACAGCCTCATGTGTTCCTCTTTTGTGAACAAGAGAAACTTGGCTATACTTTCCAGGATCTGTGGACAGTTGCCCAATGAAATATGAGTCTTTATAAGACAAAAACTACGTTTTATACACTGATGTCTTTCATAATATAGGATCTTTCATCATCCATCCATTAAAGCAATAAAATAAAAGTGACGTGACATTCAGCCAAGTATGGTGACCCATGCTCAGAATTCGTGCTCTGCTTTTAACCCATCCAAAGTGCACACACACAGCAGTGAACACACACACACACATACACACACACTGTGAACACACACCCGGAGCAGTGGGCAGTCATTTATGTTGCGGCGCCCTCTGTTGTGGTATTGCCGGCCCGAGACTCAAACCCACAACCTTAGGGTGAGGAGTCAAACTTTCTAACCACTAGGCCACAACTTCCCCATCAAAGCCATGCCGTGCAGTGATTTAACAAAATCAACTCTGCTAGATGGTTAGTCAGTTGACTTTCCAGGTCATGGACTTGGTTCTGACCTGGCAGACTTTTCTGGACCAGCGTCGAAGCAGCAAAATCCAACTTGGCCAACATTAGCGGGTACAACCTGTTTTCCAGCATGGACAACTTTTATAAAAGAAGTATTAGTTTCCCCTTTGACATGAGTTTAAGGGCCCTTTCTATCCTAGGTGGAGGCTTTTTTAGTCTCAAATAGAGAGACTATAGAAATACACAGGAACGTGAAAGAAGGATTTTATTGCTGAGGTAACACATGCCATTTCATTAGGATAGTTCCAGTCCAGAACCAATATTCATCATCACATTAATCTACAGCATCTGAACATTTTCGAGTCAAATCATGTTAAATAATTTTTATTGGAGCTGTACTTGATCATATGATGATATCTGTTGAGTAACTGGATAACATGAGGTTCTGTGAGGGAACTATCACAAGCACAAGAGGCTTTAGAGTTAAAGTCAGGAAGCAGTTTGAAGCCGTTAAATGTCCAATGATGGCGGAGGTCTTCACCAGTGACCTTTAAGAGTGTTAGAGAAGTAACAGCAAAGCATTTAAAGCGGCACTAGTACAGAAAAATGGGTTTTATTCTGAATAAACGTTTCAGGTTGAACATTTCAGTGTAAAATCATTCTGGCATTCAATAAGGAGTGAAGTTCGTTACCAAATTACATAACCCACAATGCACCACTGCATTCAAAGCCTTGAGAATTTCCAACCCTCAGTGCTGAGAGTGTCAGCTCATGCCAAGATGATGGCAATTCTTGATTTTTCTTGGTTCTGGTGCTAAAATATACGTTCAGTACGTTCTAATAATCAGGAAATCAGTAATCCAAGCCAGAGGTGCACAAGAGTCTCAGATTAATGAAGTGAATCGAGACAGCAAGCAGATACATTCACCATTCACACTTACTGCTTTCCTCAATTCCTTTCTGTCTTTGACAGATGCTTTAGACAGGAGAGAGTAACAAGTAGCCTACAGAACAAAAATGAGAAATGAGAAATTATCAAATTTTAAGGCCGAAATCTAAGAATGGTTTCATAAACTATTTACACAAATTTGGTCTTCTCATCATATACACAGGAACTAATGTCAAATATGTACAGTATTTGAAATAATCTATTGCATCTAATTACATTTTTCTGAGCTTATATATGATCAATTGTGCACAAATAAGAACAGAACATCAATTTTGATTTCATGTTGGCTTTAAACTGTTCAATTAAACAATCAGTCTCCACAGCAAAACTGTAGCATATCTGACGTTAGTAATATCATCACACAGATTAACACAGGGATACAGACATACAGCGAAACAAGGAATCACCTCAGAGGTTTCCTCAACCTCACCTGAAAGAGACCGTGACAGACGCTGTGGAGCTGAGGTGAAAACTCGCCAGATGAGCTGATTGTGGCCTGAAAGAAGTAATCTGTAACAGATTACGCTGGTTCTGCAGGAAGAACACTATCTTATCATCTCCAACCAGAATCTGAACATCACATAGGCATGTTTGCTGTATTTAATAAATAATACAACACTGTTGAAACAAAACAGAACTAAAAGAGTTTATCACATAAAAATGGCCTTAAATTCAAACACTGAAATATATTTACATCCCAATTCATTATTAATATACTGATACAGGCCGAGTAGGAAAATACTTTGATTTCTAAATACTAATCGAAATTCAAGAAATGAACCACATTGGTCTGTATTAACCACAGAAGAACACAGTGTGGTCAGTGCAAACCAGTTGGCAAGTGAACCTCTATTTAAATTAGTCTGTGGTCAGTTCTCTTTTACTTTGCATAGCTTTGTACATGGTTTTGGGATGACAACATGTTTTACAATCTGTCCATGATGCTTCTTCCTAATTTGCCTAGCTTTTATCAAGTGTCAGGTGAATTTGCACTGACATACCAGTTGTGACTGACTGATTTAAAGGTTTGTTCGGACAGATACCTGGTGGGATAGACCTCCAAGCTCAGTCTCTGCCCATGATCACTGCCCTGAGCAATGGCTCCAACAGCTTCTGCAAATATGAGGCCCCATACACATGGAAAATGAGTTTCCATGAGTTCCCAAGAGGGAAATTCACAACTAAATTACTCGGGATCATTTGCCTACTTGAATGATCATTTGACTTCAGAGCACGCCAGGGGAACCTTAAAGCATGCACCTTAAAGCAGAACGTCATGATTTTGCTGGCCAAGCTGTTTGCATGGAATCTGCCAATATTCCGCAGAAGCTGATACAGGAGATGCCTCGAATCAAAGAGAGTTACCGGAACACATGCCAATTCATCCTGAAAAGACCAAAGTTCAATATAAATTCCACACACTACTCAAACTTGCATCTCAAAATATGTGTATTTGCAACGTTTCAGTTCTTTGACCTTCTTTAGGCTTACAATGTGCAAAATAACTTTTATTAATTTTTTTTATAAAATGGTAATAATAGTTACTAATAATGCATTTTCTCATTTCATACTATTAATAATACTTTAAGAAGTTCAATCAAAAAATTATATATATTTTTTTTTTATTAAAACAGTGTTTGTCAGGTCAAAACTTTTAAAGGGGGATGTGGGATGACTTAAAAGTATTTAAATTAAAAAGATTAGAAAGATTAAAATAATTTAACTGTAACTGAAATAAAAATGCTAGATAAAATAATTTTTTTTCCCTCTGAAAAAGTATTGTTAATATTAAAGATCATATATTTTTTGAAACCTTTGCCATCACAAAATATGAAATGTGCTTAATTTATAATTTAATATATCAATACTCCAAGATAAAAATTTATGGAAAATATAAATAAATAAAAAAGTTAAACCCAAACACCGAAATAGAATGAGAATTGTAATATAGAAGGTTGAATAGTTAAGTAAAGGAAAAGACCAGAACACAATTAATAGGTAAATTAGCTTTAAAAAGGAAAAAGAACATTGCCAAATCAGTATGCAAATAATAATTGATGGTTAGATTTTGACTTGCAAACATATTATTGTACGTCAATGGGAGATTCTCAAGCTTGAGAGATTCTCAATGTTTCATTTCAAAGTTGATAAAAATTTGTATTAAAAAAGTAACAAAAAAAGTGTATTATAAAATATACTGTATTTTGCATACAGAATTTTGAAAAACATTGTTTGAATTATGTCTGTACTATGGGTGTCATTTTCATTTCTAGAATTTTCAAATCTTGCGATATTCGACTGATAGTTGAA